>NC_066617.1:229211094-229829106 GCF_025201925.1 Gopherus flavomarginatus | reverse complement strand
GTAAGAGATGGAAATAAATCTTCATGTTTACGAGCAATTTCTCTCTTTGCCAATGGGGAGATCATTTTCAACAACCATCATCTGGATTTTAATTATGTTTCTAGGGGAGCAGTCTCCTGCTGTGATCTGCATTATGGGGTCTGGCTGTGTGGGACTGACCCAGAAGGATAAAAATCATAGAAATGTAGGACTGGAAGAGACCTCAGTAGGTCATCTAGTCAAGTCCCCTGCACTGAGGCAGAACTTAAATTTAGACTATCCCTAACAGGTGATTATCTAACCTGTTCTTAAAAACTTCCCAGGAGGGAGATTCCACAACCTCCCTAGGTAATTAGGTCTAGTGCTTCACTACCCTTATAGTGTGGAAGTTTTTCCTAATGTCTAACCTAAATCTCCCTTGCTGCAATTTAAGCCCAGTACTTCTTGTCTTGTGCTCAGTGGTTAAGGAGAACTATTTATCACCTTCTTCTTTATAACAACCTTCTACATACTTGAAGACTGTTGTCATGTCCCCACTCAGTCTTCTCTTCTTCAGACTAAACAAACCCAGTTTTTTCAATCTGTCTTCGTAGATCATATTTTCTAGACCTTTAATCATTTTTTGTGTTCTCCACTGGACTTTCTCTAAATTTGTCCACATCTTTCCCAAACTGTGGTGCCCAGAACTGGACACAATACTCCAGGTAAGGCCTTATCAGTTCTGAATAAGAGTGGAAAAATTACTTCTCATGTCTTGCTTACAACATCCCTGTTAATACATCCCAGAATGACGTTTGCTTTTTGTGAAACGGTATTCCTTTGTTGGCTCATATATAGTTTAGCCCCCACATCCTTTTCTGCAGTATTTCTTTTTAAGCAGTCATTTCCCATTATGTATTTGTGCAAGCAATTATTCCTTCCTAAGTGGAAAGAATGTTGCGTTTGTCCTTGTTGAATTTCATCCTGTTTACTTCAAACCATTTCTCCAGTTTGTCAAGATCATTTTGAATTCTGATCATGTCCTCCAAAGTGCTTGCAACCCCTTCCAGCTTGGTATTTTCTGCAAACTTTATAAATGTACTTTCTATGCCATTATCTAAACCTTTTATGAAGATATTGAATAGAACCAGACCCAGGACAGATCTTTTAGTTGGGATTTGAGTTGCTAATGTTCCAAAGAGTATATGATCTATTTTGTTTAAAGATTAAACGAGCCAAGTCTGGGTTTTAGTTTTGTAAAACCTCATCAGTCAAAAAGGTTTGGGTACTTTGCCTTGGAAGGGGATTTTAATGGGGTATGTGGGGAACTTTGTACACATTTAGTAACAATTACATGTATAGCAACCCTGTGTCCTTACTTTCTGTGTCCTCCACTGTTGTAGCTCTCACTTGCTATACCATTAGAATGCAAGCTCCTTTGGGAAAATACTATATCTTCATCTGTTTTTGGAAAGTTCCATTCATGGTTTGGGTGCTACTGCAGAAATAATAATAATGAGGAAGAAGACCAGCCTGAATCTTTGCTAGAAGATTAAACTTAATTATTTATATCTGTTTAAATCTCAATAAAGAGATTTTTGTTCACTGCATCAATCAGAAAAACTGACTTCTAGTTTCTCCATTTTCAAAACAGAACAACAAAACCGGGGTGATAACAAAGAGCAGAAAGTCCCAGGGCCCATCTCTGTGGTGGTTCCCCCATTTCCCTCCTTCCCTGCAATCTACAGTCAGAAGAGGAAAGAGATAAAGGACCGGCACTTGCTAACAGTAAGCTTTTCATGCACACTAAAGCTATAACTTATATATTATTATTGGACCTAATAATGATGTTGTTCATTGTGACCTTTATCATCATGCTTAATAATTACTCTATGGATTTGTGTGGTTACAATACAGTTGACGTTGGTCTCTGCCTGATCAGTAACAAAACACAAGCTGGTTTCCAGTAAAGATATTGTGGGTTACATTTTGAAGATTCCATTAGGAGACAGATGGGCACTTGAGATTTTATCCTCCTATACAGGTGCTACAATACCTTCGGGTGTCATTCTTACTAAGGCCTGGTCTACACTAATGTAAGATACACAACTTCAACTATGGGAATGCCATAGCTGAAGTCGAAGTATCTTATTCCGACTTACCTCCCGTCCTCACGGCGCGGGATCAACTTCCACGGCTCCCCCGTCAACTCTGCTACCGCTGCTCGCTCCAGTGGAGTTCCGGAGTCGACGGAGAGCGCGTTCAGGGATCGATATATCGCGTCTAGATAGGGTGGGTAGTCTGGACGTACCTTAATGCCCAGGCAAGGTGTAATACTTCCAAGAGGAAACTTAGTGTTGTATTTTGAGTCCTGGAAGTACCACTGCCAAGAACCAGGAATTCTAGCATTTCAAATAATGGTATGTAATGATACCGGTTTACTACCAAGGTACCTGCAGTTACACACATGCCTACAGAGTACTCATCCATCTCTAGTCACAACTTTTATTGCTAATAGACTCTGCTCTGCCACAGTACAGTATTGTACATTCAGATATTTTATTGTACCATTGACTTATGTGAGTATTGTGACTAGCTCAAGAGCCAACAAGTAAAACTGGTAGTGCAGTCAATGAAGTTGCATTGATTAACACCACCTGAAGATCTGACCCAATGTGTGTGTACTGGCTAGCCCTGGGCACAAATTTGGAATTAAATTACTGATCTCACAGATCTACCATTGTAAAAGGAATTAGTCTCACCAATATTTTGAGAACTTCACTGTGAGTAAAATTCTCCCCTGTGTTAAGGACCAGTGCAAATCCCACTTAGGCACCCAAAATCAAGCTTATTGGGACTTAAATAATGCATACATCTTATGCTGGCATCATAAGATTTCACCCTGTTTGTATATGTACAGAATATGCAACTGGGCACCTAGACATATGGCTGTGCCTGAATAAGTGGGTAGCTAGGTTTGGACAGTCACATACTTAATTTAGCAATAAAATATATACAAATGTAGTACAAAAGTGTAGTAATGGGAAAGGGATTTGAGGGTAATGCACGCTTCCAGCCAGTGGTGAGTTCCTAGTGCAGTGTTCAACTCTGCAGCCAGTTCCAATGAAGTGTTTTGTTTCTTTTCGGAAAACACAAATTGCATTATAAGGTATGGATTTGTTCTGTTTATTTTATTTTTCAACTAAATGGATGTTTTCGATGGCTAATTTCAAGGAGGCCCCATGGCACAGGTGAGTCTTAAGGAGGCACTTGAACAAGGATGGGGGCCTTGTGAATCATTTAAGAAAAGACATTCTGGGATTAGAGGCAGCATAGAAGAAAGGGGAGAAGATTTTTGGAGGAGAAATAGGTGAAAGGTGATATCACAGGCAGAGCAAAGAAAAAAGGGTCAATAAGAGACAAGGAAGAAAGGTGTCCAAGATGATGCCAGGTTATGGGTCTGAATTGGTTCAATGTAATAATTTGGAAGTATATGAATGTAAAGTTTCTTAACTAGCATCAGATGAGGGAAGAAACTTGCCTTTGAAAGTGTATGCTCTGTGGTGAAAGGACTGGATCATAGCTGTGTTTGGAAAGTGACTGGTAGATTTAGACACTATTTTCATATATGTAATACAAAATAATAATTAATAATGAGCAACAACCTGAGTTCTGTACTTGCAGAAATTAAGCCATGTTAACTGCAGATGTCTGACACCTTTTTCCCTGTAAGAAAGAGTCAAACCTTGTGTGCATCTTGAATGGGTTTTTTTGGAAACTGCCCAGGCTCAACGTTTCCCCATGCAAGAGCAAGCAAAAATTACTGGAGCACTTATTCCTACTGGCCTCTAGTTAGCTGGCAGTGTCTTATTTTACTAATTCAAATCCAGGGTGCTCCACAGTGCTGATTAGAGCGCTGAGCATTCATGGGGGAGTTGTAAAAGGAGAGGATGTGGCAAGGTGGTATAGAGTGGGCATGAACACAGATACTGCTTGGCAAACACTGTTGGAGTAGCTCTTACAAATCTTCAGTCAAACAGTGGAGGACTAATTGAATTTGTCAGTCCTCCCTCCCCCCAATGTAATGGCATCATTATTAAAGAAAGTTGAAAATACTGGCAGAGGTGAGATTTTCCTTTTCAATATGTTACATCTGCTGCAATAGGCTTGTTGACTTCTCTGAATTTCTAAATGCTTCTGGGAACTGATCAATAATTTTTGGCGTATTGTGCCAGTTACTGGTTGCATTGACTGACCATTAATTAAATAACAAAATGTTAGGGCTGAAACCCACCAGAATTTTCATACATGGAACAGTGGCATGTTCTGTATTTCCCTTTCTTTGCCTTCAGGGAACGTGCTCGTGAAAGAAAAACTAGCTCACGCCAACAAAAAGCCATGTTCATTGCATCTTTAAGGCTGAAAATCCAAGCAATTGGGAATGAGGAAATTCCAAAAGTTACAGGCCAAACTTTTCAAACTTGGGTACATTAACATTCAGCAAGTGGCCTGATTTTCAGAGCTGATGACTACCTACAGCTCCCAGGGATTCAATGGGAGCTGCAGCGGTTCAGTACTACTGCAAAACAGCCTGTTTACTTAGGTGCCTAACTTTAGGCACCCAAGTTTGAGCATTTTGGACACAACTTAAATGTTTTAAAGTTCAAGTTGTTATCTTGGCTTTGTAAAATATGCATTTGATAGAGAATAGATAGAACAACCAATAATATATTAAGGATTACATTTGATAAGAAAAAAAACTAGAAAACACAACATAATGTAGGATCATCAAACTTTTCAGGTGTCCAGGGCATGATGTGTCCAAAATTCAGCTTATTGTCTTACCTTTCCAACCAAGCAGAAGTCCACGTACCACTCATTTTGCCCCTTTTGCCTATGAAGAAAACCAAAATCAATTTGGGTAAGACACAGACATGACGGAACAAGGAGATTATTTCTCAAACATGTTCCCTTGACAACCCTGCATGTAACACCTCCTACTGCAGCCACTGAAAATTGAGATGCTGTGTCATTGTGACTGCAATTACAACTTCTGTTTCACATTCTTCAGTCTTTTCTTTTTTTTTTTCTGGTGCCCCACTCAGTCTAGTGAAGCTCCAAAAGTTCAGAATTTGAGCCCAGAACCTTGTGATTCTGCAGAATTGGTCTTGAAATCTCAGAAGAACAAGTTTTCTCATAGATCTCTGGCCGTTCAACTTCAGGACATAAATACTTTTCAGAAATGGGGGGAACACTTTCACATTTTGAAATACATACGGACATATATGCAAAGTTCAGTTTAAGCTTGCCTGTAAATACAGTCTGGGCAGAGATTCAAGAGACTTCTGTTTTCTGAACTTGCTTTCCCCATCCTTAGACAAGACCTCATCTGGAACAAGTAAAGAATGGAAATAATCCATCAGGTTATTTAGTCCATCTCCCTGCCATTTCAGAAATATTACCTGTGGTATGTTCTCCAGTGCTTTGTATATGCCAGTTTTAAATGATTCAAAGAGAAACTCAAGTCAAACACACCAAGTTTCACAGTTTTGTGTTGAAGCCATGTGAAACCTCAAGGAAATACTAATGGGCTGAAGGATTTTAATTAATCACGCTGTGCACTTTCTAGGCACAAATGGCACCTAGCATTCTTCATGGAAAAGCTATCCGTACTATTGAATCTGCAGATTGAATATGTAAAGCAATAGATAAACACTAAGTGTGGTACATACAGTCCAACATTATAGGATTATTATTATTATATGCCTTCTTCTGTTAGAACACCATGTGTGGTATGACTTCTGGCAGAAAACAAATCTTATTTTTGTATTTACATTGTCAAAACACTGAAGCATTCTGTTAATCATTAAAGGATTGTCAACATTTTAACGGATCACACTTGTAATGTTCCAAACTAAAATAAACACCCACAAGCAGATAAAACAAAACTTGTGGAAAGTAAAACATATGGAGATGTAAATTCTGAGAGTAGGCAGGCGTCTTATGTGTCTTGTGTCTTATAGCAATAAAATGGGGGAAAATAGCATGGTAAGAACTATTTTTTTATTTTCTCTACCAGTATTGCTTGACTACATGAAAAAGATACTGTGCAGTTACAGAATATTAATCTCTAAATATAGTTCAAACTGTTGGAAATACACTGATCTTTTACTGGCACTTCTTTTCCTCTTCTCAGCAATGTTAATTATTCTATCAATTAAATCAGTACTTTTGCCTTGGCTACATAAAACAAACAAATGATTTGTTCTGGTCTCTTAAAATTCTGTTATGGGGGAAAATAACATTATTTAGCACTTACACAGTGCTTTACAATTCCAAAGCACTGTACAAAAGTGGTTTCATTCATCCTTGCCATTTGCCTATGAAGTAGAGAAGAAGTAGTCTCTTCATTTTACAAATGGGGAAGCTGAGACAAGGAGGTTAAGTGATTCACCCAGTGCCACTTGAAAAAGTCAGTGTTAGAGACAGAATTAGCACTCAAGAGATCCTGGTTTCAGCACTGCTTTCAAATCACTAGTTCCCATTTCTCCTACAGCTTATTTCCCCAATATATAGATTTTTGTTTTCATATTTAAAAGTTATGGAGTCTTATTATTGAAGAGTTATATATTCATTTTGGGTGAACTAGGCCAAGACAAGTCCTATCCCGTTTAAGTGGTGTTTGGGCTACGTGCTGACCCTCTGCACTGGGGTGAATTTCAGCTTTTTAAATTTTATTATAAGATCATCCAGAAAGGAAGTTTCCAGCCTCCCCTCTCTCTTTGACCTGTCCAGTGGTACAGAAGTCAGGGCTATAAACAATGCTTAATCCTCTTGTTTGCCTTTTTGTTAGTTCTTGCTCTTAGGGGGGTCAAAAATAATGTTTTTGGAATTATAAACTATGGCATTGGACACATTACTGTTAAACTTTGTCAGCACGTCCTCTCCTTGCAGGGGGTTGGGAATCAGCCATCAAGATTTCCTGCAGGGTAACATTTAGCATATGCAATTTCAATGAATTTTTGAACTAATTTTGAGGGGGGAAATCAGTTTAGCCATTTCTAAATTAAACAAACATGCAGGGAATAAAAACTTTCCATTCTTGGAAACTTTTCTGCACTCACTAAACAGCTTTGAATAGAGGAACACAAGTGAGTTGTTTGCTCTTGGTTTTATATTTCTCCTTTAACCTTTTTGCTGGGTTCCATATCCTCTGTGCAGTCACTTCCTGTGAAATGCCAACAGTTCCTGGAATACTGTCACTTCAGATGAGGTGTGCTAAGGCAACATGGGCATTGCTTTGTTCACAAGCCTTGCCTTACTACTTGCAAACCGTAAATGACACTGGAGCCCAAAACTCCTAGGAGGAGAAAAGGGAATCAAGTAGTGAATAGGGGAAGGGATAGCTCAGTGGCTTGAGCATTAGCCTACTAAACCCAGGGTTGTGAGTTCAGATCCCCAAGGGGCCACTTGGGGATCTGGGGCAAAAATCAATACTTGGTCCTGCTAGTGGGGGAGGTTTAGGTTGGATATTAGGAAAAACTTTTTCACTCAGAGAGTGGTGAAGCACTGGAATGGGTTACCTAGGGAGGTGGTGGAATCTCCTTCCTTAGAGGATTTTAAGGTCAGGCTTGACAAAGCCCTGGCTGGGATGATTTAGTTGGGGTTGGTCCTGCTTTGAGCAGGCAGTTGGACTAGATGACCTCCTGAGATCCCTTCCAACCCTGATATTCTATGATTCGCCACTCTCTATGGACCAGCTGCATTTCCTCCTCCTCATCTCATTGCTGGAGCAGGAAATTAAGTTGGCCTATGAATTGCCAAGCTAGCAAGGGCCCGACTGCAGGTGGCCTTCATAGTCACTTGCATTGATTAGTCTTAAGGTTTGCATCACCTGGTATGTTCTACTTACTGCCCAGAAGTGGTTAATGTCAGAGATGCTGAAAATAGGAGATGTATCTGTGCCATTAAGATTTTTACATGGATAGCCTGATACTTCAAAGACTTGGCACATTAACAATTACACTCATGAAAAGAGTTGCATTGAAGATCCTAGGATCTCTCATAAAAGTAACACTAGTCACATGTGTCAGTGTTTGCAGCAGAAGTCCCTAAGTAATTAATTACACACTAGACTGGAATGGCTTCAGAAGAATTTTTCTAGTCCCATGCAGAAAAATGCCTTTGAAAATACTGAATTTGTATTTAACAGATCGACTGTTGCCATCGCTGTTTGTCAACAGCACAAATAAAATGCACTATGAAAAACTGCCTACATGCAAAATTATCTGACAGACCAGAATGGCCTGGGGTGTTTAGTATGATTTCATGACTAATTACATATTTCCCAAGCCAGTTAGAGCTGGTCTTTTGAGTTTGAGAGATTTTTTTAAAAACAAACCGACCCCCAACCCTCCAGATATGACCTATTTAAATAATGACATTTTGTTTTTGCTTTACATTATCCTACTTTTATTTTTCCCCACAACGGAGTGAGGTGAGGACAGATTGTCAGGCATATCCTCATCAGCCTTTGACTTTTTAAGCTTTTGTTGTTGTTTGTCACAATTGCACTCTAATTACTTTATTCAAAGACTATAAAATTGAAATGTAAGCAGGTTCATCTGTGGTTAGGTACTGAGCAGCAACTTGGGAGATCTCAGTTCAATACCCAGTTCTGCAACAGGCTTCCTGTATGATCTTGGGAAAGTCAGTTAGTATTTTTCCATTGACTTCATTGCATTTGGATCAGGCCCATAATCTCTCTCTGCCTCAGATCTCCATTTGTAAAACTGGGATATACTTTACTTTCTTCTTCCCTTTGGTTTGTCTGTTGAGAATGTAAGCTCTTAGGGGCTGGGACCATCTATTACTCTGGCTGTTTAGTACAGCGGGATGCACTTCTCAGTTGGGTCTTCTAAGTGCTACAGTAATACAAATAGGTAATAATAGCAATAACTATAATAATAAAATAACTGTATGAAGGCATATACCAACTGCTCAAGATACAGAGATTCACCCACATCTGTAGGAGGAGAATAGTGAAATCAGCACAAACTTAATTTACTTGTAGATTAAATTGCAACTTTATAATGTTGTTATTGAGAAGACAAAAGAAAGAAAAACAACTGGGTTTAAATGAAGGCTGTGCACTGATTGTATTGCATTTGGTTCTTTGTGTTCAATGGAGACATCCCACATGCTGTACAGGGTATCATGAAATTCAGCTGAACCAACATTTTCAAACGTGGCTTCTGATTTCGGGTGCCCATTTTGAGACATCGTTGTCCGGATTTTCAGAGAAATTGAGCACCTGCAGTTCCAATTGACTTCAAATGGATTTATAGGTGCCCAGCATATCTGAATATCAGGTGTAAGGGGTCTTAAGGTGGGCATCCCAAAATGGTGGCTCCCTAAATCAGTAGTCACACTTTAACATTTTATCATTAGGGTTCATCTTGCAAAGTGCTCAGCACCTGGCAGGATTGGGCCTATAATTTGTCATAGGAAGTAGCATCTGAAAAAGACAGTGTCTGATCTGATTCAGTCTGGAAAGGAGAGGGAAGTTAATGATGCTAAAAGATGCCAGCTTGACAGCCTTGTCTGAAAATCTGTATTTATCCACAGCACAGATAATGCTGTTATGCTTTGTTGGCATTTTTTGCTACATTCAGCATTGGAGCAGAGTTTCTTAATTTTTTTAATCCACTTAAGGATTTTCAAAAAAAAAGAGAAGTAATTCTTGGAAAGTAATTCAGGCATTATGCAGTCTACATTGAGTAGCAAAGCATTATTAATGATTAAAAAAAATAATCCCTATCAGTCATTTGATTTTAGCCTCTTTCCCACTGTCCCACACAGGATTTCATTTTCTAGGCTTCAACTGCACGAATGCTTATATTATAACTGGAGTTGGGTAGCAAAACCTACTATTAGAATAAACCAGTTTTTGTTTTGTGGTACCTGGAAAATCATTATTACCGTATCCCACTTCTTATTTTGAAAGGGACCCCTCTCCACTCCTTAGCAAATAAAAACTATTGTAGATACTGGTAGAGAGTTCGGTGGAACAAAAATGGCCCATTTGGAGATATTGTGGCCTTTGAGAGGAGCTAGGGAGCAGGAAGACCGTACCAGTAGCAGCTCTCTAGGACAGACACGGTAATCCTGGGAACACTGGGCTAGTGCAGACACCACTCACTCTTTTATAGGCTACAATATGTGCTCCCCTCTAATTGAGGCCATCTTCTCTGCCTAATTTGTGGCCAGAGCCTTTACCATTGCTTGTTCCTTTTGGGGAGGCAGATGCTGTTTTGGGTGCAAACATGGAGCAGTCCTTGCACTCATTTTCAGCCTTGGAGCAGAGGCACAAAGTTGGAGAAAAGGAATCCCCATGCTCTCTCCTCTCTCGTGGGCACCACTGCACTGACGGGCCCCAGGTGGCCTTTTGTTTAACAGCACAAGGATTCCCACATTTAAGAATCTGCCACTCCTGAGAGGTCTGTCTCGATTCAGCAGTCTTCTTAGGAATCCTTTGAAATCTTCAGCAGCAAAGTTGAATTGCAGGGATAATCTCTACTGCTGGGATTCTGCTCTGGGTAGATTACTGGTAACTAGATGATATCATCCTTGCATATCTGAAGAGCTAGTGGAAACTTAAATTTTTCATGTATTATTCTTTTGGTTCCCGTCATAAACCATGAAAGCATTTATCTGCAGTAGTATCGGACACTGGTCTGTGCTAAAATTATGTTTCCTAGCCTCTTTCCCATTTTAAGAGAATTGTTTTTGGACCTAATCTAGATGGCTTGCTAACTATTTTTATAAATTGGAAGTGGTCTCTGATTTGATCTGCTCTTCCTTTTTTCCGTCAGATGTGTGGGCAGCTAATTTTGGAAGTTTCAGTCAGTTTTAGTCCTGCACAAGGAAGCCAGATAATACTGGACGGGTCTCTGCTGTATAGGTAGTGGGTAGTTGTAGAGGGGGTGATGTTATTTCCGTGGAAAGCTGTCGGGGTTCAGTACCAAGAATTAGGACCTGGGAGCCTCAGCACATCTGTCTGCTTGTTGTGGAAAAATAGTACTCACTCCAGTGGTTCTCACACTGGGTCTGTGACTCACTACAGCAGATATGTTTCAGTGTCGATCAGGAGGGAAGATGGCCCATAATAGCATTTCTCTTCTGTGAGTGGCCTACAGAATGAGATCAATTGAGAGCCACCTGGTATTCAAAGCTTTTTAAAGTTATCAAGGGCTAAATTTTCTTTTTTTTTTTTTTATTTTTTATGTATCATTTCAAAAGACATCATCACTCAGTCATAGGTGTTAGAACAAGACACTAATCACAAACAAACCAGGGTCTTGGAGATAAAAAGATATCAAAACATCCTGCAATTCACCCAGAACATGTAATATGCTGGACATCTCTATTTACCCTTTAAAACATTATGCAAATGCATATAAAGCCAATTGTCCTTTGTCATTCTGACATAATGATTACAACTCAGGCTGTTTTCATGGTAACGTCAAAAAATTGAAATTGATCTGCAGAAGATTTAGATATATCATCTTTAGAATCAGCCTTATTTACAGCCATTATTTTCAGATGAGCAGATAAATCTTTAACTTAGTCGTAAAATAGATAATTGACATGTCATTTGGATGAGTACCTTACAAAGTTTTGGCTTAAATCTGTAAGGAACTGACGTAAGCTAAAGCTATATAAGGCACTCTGAAGATGATTTTTAACAATGGTCACACCAGAAGGCTGCCTCAATTTAACTATATTAGTTGCTAAACCAGTTTAGCTAAATCAGTAGCGTTTTGGGGTGTGGACATGTCTTTATGTGCCAGGTGATGAGATGGGGGTTTATTCAGAGAAAAGGAACCTTCCTAGGAAGGTGAATTTGTCAGTTGGAAACAGATTGCAGTTATAGCTCCATTTAAATCTTATAGAGGTTTCTCTACACAGAATTGATGTGCTTTAATCAAAAACATTTTGTGTATGTTTTTAATTTTATCTTTTCCCCCCCCCCCACATTTCATCTTTATAGTTTAACAGCACCCGCTCGCCTTCCCCCACTGAGTGTTGCCACATGACCCCGTGGAGTAAAAAGGTATTGGAAGAAAAAGGATTCTTAAACTAACAGCCCTATCTCATTCATTTTCCCCCTTTCAAACCTCTAACCTTTTCTTTTGCTTGCTTTTTGCTTCTCACTTTGTTGCACTATCTCAAAGAAAACTTTTGTGTGTTACTCTCTTATCAATAAGGAACAACGTTTTTTCCCCATGTTGAGTAACTGTAATAGGTTTAGTGGACCGCAGGATCATTTCCTCCTATTGACAAGCTTTGAAGGTCTGGCTCGAGCTGGACTCTATAATGTGGGCGATTGCATTTTATTTTCTTGCGATGTTCAGAATATTTTTCAAAACCATAAGAAACCATCAAAATGATGCCAGAGCAAAAGTATACATTTATTCTCTGGACAGTTGTCATTCCCATTGTTTGCAATCAGTAGCTTTGTCAGTCAGAGCCTGCTGTCAGGTCACTACGCTTTCTTTGTCCAGCAATCCATTGTTATTCGGGGAAGGAATCAGCAACAAAAGTGTGTGTGTGTGTGTTTCCCCAATGCCCCAAACTTTTTGGGGGGAGAGAAGGAGGGGGAAGTTACCTAGGAAACAAAGTCTTTTGTGCTTGAAGTTTGTATGAGCTACTCACGTCTGCTGGTGATCAGCACAAAAGCTGAGGAGAGAAAGGAGGCTGCAAAGTTTTACTAAAACCATATATGGAAAAAACCATTTTTCTCAAGGGGGGGAGATATCCTTTCTCCTGGGTTTGTGGGTGTTTTTGCAGATAACACTTATAAGGTAAGTGTCCTGGAATAGTTTAAATAAGTGGCTGCTAAGTATGATCTTAAGCAGTTTTGGAACTGGTTTGGAAATGCTGTTTGCCAGGCTTTAGACCTTCAACTCCCACAGGATTTGTGGGAACTCTATGAAGAGGAATGGCACAAAGATGATAATTTGGGCATGATTGTGTAATATTAGGTAACTACATGCTAAATGCTGTGCCAAGGAAAGGGAGAAAAATGTTTGTCTTAACCACATAGGTGCACAAAACTAAAACTCTGAAAATATACAGTAAACAACAGCCATTGGCAAGAGCCCCAATAGTTAGCCAGCTAGGAATCTAACACTGAAAAGAAAACCAGGCTCAAAAATATTCCCCAGGATTTAGAAAAAGACATAAGCAGATGTCCTGAACTAGTCAAGGACGGATCATTCACTACAGAGAAGTGTATTAACTTCAAAAAGGGGGAAAGTAGGGCAGACATAGAGTAAGGCGTGTGGGTTTTTCCCCCCCTCCCCATTTCCAAACAAAGTGGAAACAGAGAGAGTTTGAAAATGTGCCTTTAACTTTAAAGTTAGTAGAAAATGTTTTTCACTTATTACTTTGTCGTTAGGTGAAATTGCAACAGCATTAGAGTTCTGGACCTTTATTCTATTTAAAAACACCTGTTTTTCTTCCATGCCTTTTCTCTTGCTTATTTGGCTTTCTATACTTCCATGTCTAGTGGTATGAGTAGCATGTTCTGAAATATTTGCATGGTTTCTAAATAATACTTTGAACTTCTTAATAGGGCTGTCAATTAATCGCAGTTAACTCGTGATTAACTAAACATATTAATTGTGATTACAAAAATTAATCGTGATTACCGTAATCGCAGCTTTAATCGCACTGTTAAACAATAGAATACCAATTGAAATTTATTAAATATTTTTGGATGTTTTTCTACATTTTCAAATATATTGATTTAAATTACAACACAGAATACAAAGTGTACAGTGCTCACTTTATATTACTATTTTATTACACATATTTGCACTGTAAAAATGATAAAAGAAATAGTATTTTTCAGTTCACTTCATACAAGTAGTGTAGTGCATTCTCTTTATCATGAAAGTGCAACTTACAAATGTACATTTTTTGTGTTCTGCACTCAAAAACAAAACAATGTAAAACTTTAGAACCTACAAGTCAACTCAGTCCTACTTCTTGTTCAGCCAATTGCTCAGATAAACAAGTTTGTTTACATTTATGGGAGATAATGCTGCCTGTTGTCAGATGCTATCGGTGTGGTGCTCTGCTCTTTTCATGTTGATATCACTCGGCTGCGTGCGTGTGTTCCCTCTGTGTGCTGTCCCAGCTCTGCACAGATAGCAGATCCCGAGAAAACCCCCAATGACCACAGAGTCTAGTAAGGTACGAAGGCACGTCGGCCAGGTTTATTGTCAAACGAAGCACAATGATAGTTACCCCTAGATTTTTACTCTGCAGGGCATGCTATTAATATGTGCCCCCTGGCAATGGACTCAACTCAGTCAGTGGCGGGACTTACCACTGCCCCCTCGGCTGGACAAAGACACCGCCCCAGAGATGCATTCTTATACACAGGTACAAACAAGTTACACATCACTCCTAATGTATGAGGTGCAACCCCTACGTAGCAAGGTACAACCCCACTACGTAGTAGGGTGCCGCCTTTCACCTTGTACATGTTGGTTCGAATAAAACAACTCTATCCATCATATTATCCTTTTGCCCCGGTCATTGGGATGGGTTAGCCTGTTCCTTGATCTGTGGAATGTTCCAGTATAGAGTGTTCTGGTACCGTGTTTATGCTTCAATACACTATGTGGATATATGTTTATACAGCATCAGCCCTTTTCTTGCCAGCTTCTGTGAGCAGGGCCTGCCTCTGGCTCACAGCTTAACTTTGCTTTATGTTAGCAAAGTCTTGACCATTACTTTAGTTCAGGCCTCATACCAGGCCTTTGATACCAAGGTTTATATCTCAGGGCCTCTACTTACTATACTGCCCACTTCTTATTTACAATGTCACCTGAAAGTGAGAATGCATTCACATGGCACTTTTGTAGCCGGCATTGCAAGTTATTTGTATGCCAGATATTCTAAACGTTTGCATGCCCCTTCATGCTTCAGCCACCATTCCAAAGGACGTGCTTCCATGCTGATGATGCTCATTTAAAAAATAATGTGACTGAATTCCTTGGGAGGAGAATTGTACATCTCCCACTCTGTTTTACCCGCATTCTGCCATATATTTCATGTTATAGCAATCTCAGATGATGACCCAGCACATGTTGTTCATTTTAAGAACACTTTCACTTCAGATTTGACAAAACACAAAGAAGGGATCATTGTGAGATTTCTAAAGATAGCTACAGCACTTGACCCAAGGTTTAAGAATCTGAAGTGCCTTCCAAAATCTGAGAAGGACGAGGTGTGGAGCATGCTTTCAGAAGTCTTCAAAGAGCAACCCTCCAATGTGGAAACTACAGAACCTGAACCACCAAAAAAGAAAATCAGCCTTCTGCTGGTGGCATCTGATTCAGATGATGAAAATGAATATGCATTGGTCCACACTGCTTTGGATCGTTATTGAGCAGAATCCGTCATGGGCATGAATGCATATCCCCTGGAATGGCGGTTGAAGCATGAAGGGACATATCCATCTTTAGCGCATCTGGCATGTAAATATCTTGTGATGCCGGCTGCAACAGTGCCATGTGAATGCGTTCTCACTTTCAAGTGACATTGTAAACAAGAAGTGGAGAGCATTATCTCCTGCAAATGTAAACAAACTTGTTTGTCTGAGCGATTGGTTGAATAAGAAATAGGACTTGGTGAACTTGTAGACTCTAAAGTTTCACACTGTTTTATTGTTGAATGCAGTTATTTTTTGTACATAATTCTATATTTGTAACTTCAACTTTCATGATAAAGAGATTGCGGTACAGTACTTTTAATGGGGGAATTGAAAAATACTATTTTTGTTATCATTTTTACAGTGCAAATATTTGTAATCAAAAATAAATATAAAGTGATCACTGTATACTTCCTATTCTGTGATATAATTTAAATCAATATATTTGAAAATGTAGAAAACGTCCAAAAATATTTAAATACATGGTATTCTGTTGTTAACAGCGCAATTAATCACAATTAATGTTTTTAATCACATGATTAAACACAATTAATTTTTTTAATTGCTTGACAGCCCTAGTTCCTAAGTTAGTTCTTAAGCAGCTAATCCTCTCCTTGGTTAATATTTGTCTTGACACCAGAATCATCAACACTAGTTACAGCCAAATTTATAGCTGTAGTTTTTCTGTATCCTTAAATCTGATTGCATTCCTGGCTGATTAGTAAAAGTGAAATTTGTATCTTTTTATTCTGAACTAAGGATTGATACTTTGAAAGCTTTGGGCCTCTTAATGCATATCCTCAAATTAATGCGTACATGGTGCCAGTTATCAGTGGTAGTTAATGTATTTGTGTGTACAAAAACTTTGCATGCACATTTACCACAATTTTATGCGCATATACTAGAGTGGCATGCACAAATGGATATTTAAATGCCTAAAATCGGTCATAATTGTGTGCTCACCTGCAGCAAATGCACATAAATAAAGTGCACGCCTCTTCCCATTAAAAATGTGTCCTATACACATTTAATCTACACTAAAACATTTCCAGTATGTTGAGGTATTTTTGTCTTCTTACTGTACGTCATGTATCTGTGGGAACAATAGTCATACAATTGTTTGGAATATCTATAATTCATTGCTCACCTGTAATCTACTTCTAATTTCTTTCTGCTGCTTTGTTTAAAAATTAGTCTTGTATGACTAAACAGTGAACGCTGATTTTGAATGTATTCATTTGCAGTCCCATCCACCAGAAGAGGAAGACACAGATGTCATGCTAGGGCAGAGGCCGAAAAATCCAATACATAATATCCCTTCTACACTGGATAAGCAAACTAATTGGAGCAAAGCACTACCTCTCCCAACTCCAGAAGAGAAAATGAAACAAGATGCCCAAGTGATTTCCTCTTGCATTATCCCCATCAATGTCACTGGTACAAATCTCTTCTATTTCTTTTGCTTGATTCAAGGGTGGTCAGGTCAGAATATTTCATTACATTAACTGTGTTTCAAAACACAGGACTTTACAACCTACAGGTAAAGACTTTGACTCAAGAATTTAATTTTGTAGAGGACACTAACTGGGCTAAAGTCCTCCCTTATGTAGATCCACTGAAGTCAATGGCATTACATCCAGTATTAATTTGGCCCAGTGTATTTGTGTCACATTACAAACTGTTATCTAACACTAAATTACACGGTATGATTGGTAATTTTGTTATGTATATGACTGGCAACTGGTATTTAAAAGGACATAAAACAGCTCTTTGAATTTAGCTAACTGAACTAATACAGAAAACCATAGTGGTTATTCATGTGATAATCATATGTAACCGAGCAAATAAGGGCAGGGAAAATATTATAGCGCTTTTAGTACTTTAAATATGCAAGTAATGATCATGTAGCATATAAGCCATTGCTTTGAGGTCTCTTTTCATGGTGCTAAGCTGAAGGTATAGTAATGGCATCTTCATTTATTTATAACTCTTTTAGTTTATGCTTTATTTATTTTATGAATTTGTTTACATATTAGTATGCAGCAGGTATATACGTTATTAAATGTGAGGGATAATTTATTTCCAAAAGCCAAAAATAAGCTTCCATTTTCTGTCTGTCTTCCATTTTCTGTCTCTTTCTCGTGTATGGTTCAGTGATTAGAGTACTAAAGTCATCTGAGTTTTCCATAAAACTACCTTGCACCAATTTTTGATTAATTTCAGAGTGTAAACTAGGCAGCCTCTATGACTGAAGACTCAAGTGTGATGATCAGCAAGAAAAGCTGTGTACTTACAGTTAAACTTATAACTAGAGTTGGGTGAAACTGTTCAGCTGAAGCTTTTTTCCTATGAAAAATGCAGATTCAGCTACACCAGATTCACAGATTTGTCTGTTTTGCCAAATTGTTTTAGGGGGCAAAATCTGAAAAAATTGAAACATTTCATTTCAACATTTTCTAAATGAAACATTTTGATTTTTTTCAGTTTGAAAAGATTTTTCATTTAAAAACTTACTTTAATTTTATTTTAAAAAATCAAAAATGTAAAAAAAAAAGTCAAAATTGAATTGAAACATTTTGATTTTGTCAAAGGAATATATTTTATTAGATCCAGGATTTTATTTATTTGTTTTGATGTGCTAAAATTTTGGAAAAATTTCATTTTCAGTCTAACCCAAAACATTTGTATTTTACTTTTCAAATTGCCAATGAATCAAAAATTATTTTATTTGCACGGCTCTACTTAAAACATAAAAGTAAGTATTATTTTTTCCTTTGTGCTTTTCTGGTAGTGCTCTAATCAGAGAAGGGTGTGAGGGTCAGCAGAAAGTAATACTGTAATAACTTACAGAATTAATTATAAGTACAATGTGAGGCCTGAAAGAGTATATTCTCCTCAGCATGCATGCACCTATTTCCTACTGTCACTAAAGTTACACATACATATTTAGAGGAGAGTATACCCTTAGATCTGGGATAAATGTCAACTTTTCCAGTAATAGAGTTTTTGTCTAGACTCTACCTGCCATAAATTGGAACCAAATTTCCACTCACCAGTTTACATCCCTAGAATGGCACATAATTTTCTGGCTGTTTAGTGTATAATTCTTATTAATATTAATGTGAATAATTTGTACACATAAAGGGGAGAGTATACCCTACTCCACCTGCCACTGGGAGATGACCTGACACATTGGCCACAGGGGTCACGTGTAACTAACTCATAATTGCTGGAATTTCAGCAATTTAAGCAGTTTGATTTTGTTAAAAAAAACAACCCTGATAAACATTCACATTAAAAAATTACAGGTAATGGAGTCTAGAGCACTTTTGTTCATTATTAAAGAAAGTTCTTCCTCTGCTTATTACAGGGGCATTGGTGGTTACGGGACATCTGTCTGAAGCCTCTATTACACTGTAGTAGATTTCAAGAAGAACTTTTACAAGAAAGTTACTTTTTAATGTTTTACATTGTTCTGTAATGTAATATGTATGTGTGTGCGTGTGTGTATAATTATGTTTAATATAATTATACGCTATTTAACATAGAGCTTTTATTTTTTTAGTCAGGATTGGCTTGCTTTATTTTGTTTTTTCTAAAGATTGCAAACCACAGAAAGAGTAGCCCCAACTTCATTGTTTATAGCCCTGGCCCAATTATTCAAACATGAGTCCTGCCAGCTTTAGAGAACATGACTTTGCATTTGCTAGAGAAGCCAGCCACAGCTAAGTGCCATAGATGCTGAAACTAGGGGTGCTGTGGCTGCTGTCGCACCCCCTGGCTTGAAGTGGTTCCCATCATATAGCGGGCTGACAGTTTGGTTCAGTGGCTCTCAGCACCCCCACTACTGAAATTGTTCCAGCACCCCTGCTAAGTGCTCTATTTTTTGGCTGTCTTCCATTTAACTTCTTATTGATAATGGAGAAAAACAAACCTTCCTTTAGTAACACTATGCAAATGTAAACAAAATGAGTTGTTCTTATCTATTCTGTATAGCCAAAGTTTTAAAAAATGAGTGTCTAAATTTCAGTTCTTAAATCCACATTGAGACACCTAAGTATGTGGCCTAGTTTTCAAAAGTACTTGTCACCCAGCAGCCACCATGGGAGGCTGCTGGGTAATCATGGCAGTTCTGGAGGTGGCTAAATGTGGACATAGAAACTGAACTTTAAGTACACTTTTATTTAAATGTTGACCCTATATAACAGTTAAGAAAACATGTTCTCTAAACTTGTATGTGGATATAAAATACTTTATTCACCTTTTCCTTAGTACCTTGGTCTCCTCAGAATTACCAAACTTTGGCAAATGGTTCTATGAACCAGTTTTTTTAGTTAAAGCAGCAAAGAATCCTTATAGACTAACAGACGTTTTGGAGCATGAGCTTTCGTGGGTGAATACCCACTTCATCAGATGCAGGACTTTTTTTAGTTAGTTAATTAATTAGTTAGTTAGTTAATTAGTTTGTTTAAATGAGTCAAAATATAGCTGACCAGATTCAGGTTATCATCTTGGCTGCTACCATTCTTTGCAGAGGTGTTGACTTCATTGTCTCCATGGCAAACAAATATGTAGCTGTGATAAAGATGCCTGCCATGGAGAATTCCTAACTGTTTTCCTTTTCTTATTTGTTTACTTTCTTTTTTCTCCTTCTATTTCTTTTGGCAGTGCAGGCTGCTGAGAGGGAGCCGGAGTTAGAAGTAACACTGTGATATACCGTAATATAATTTACATAAGAGCTGCATAAGGGCTCCATTATATTTATTCACAGGCTTAATCCAAGCTCACATACCTCCGCTGTGTTCCAGCCATGACATTTGTTTACCATTTCTAAAGGCTAATGAGACCTATTTATGGGTTGCAGGAGTTGGTTTTGACAGAGAGGCTAGTATACGCTGCTCTCTTGTTCATTCACAATCTGTACTACAGCGAAGACGAAAGTTGAGAAGGAGGAAAACCATCTCTGGCATCCCCAGAAGAGTGCAACAAGAAATAGGTGTAGTATAAATAAAAATCTTCAATAGATAGCATTCTAACTGACTTTAATCGCAGGGATCTGAAGTGGTAGCCTGCCTTCCAAACAGCTTTCCAAGGAAACATTAATGCTTTTATGGTTGTGGAGTTTGGAAATGTGTTTGGTTTTTTTTTTCTTTAATACAGTAAGCAAAGCTATATTACTCAGTATGGCCTTGACATACCATAGGCCTTACCGAGTGATATAGATATACATGTTCAACCCTTATTGTTTAAATGTAGTCGGTTACTTAATTTTTTTTCAGTTTATTTTTGTTCTATAACCATAGTTATGTGCATAAAAAGTAACTAGATTCAGTGAAAGTTTTTTCTTGTGCAAGAGATCTTAAGGTAAAGAAGTGACAGATGTTATCCTGCAAGATGATGAGCTGTCACAGAACCCAGAACAACTTACGTATATAACCAATTGAATATTTGAATTAGGCATCTGCAAGTGCTTTTCTAGAAACTTTGTCAAACATTATTCTTATCTATTTTTCCAGTTTCAATTCCCACTCATTCTTTATTACTGAGGATGAAATCAGGAGGCCTAACTCTGATCTCATATCAGTGTAAATCAGAAGTAACTCTTTGGAAGTCAGCTCTAGTGTAAAATGGGTGTGAGATCAACATTAGAGCGAGGATCTTTATTTCTTAAGCATACATCTATTCCTGAAGCCAGCCAGGAATGTGTTCATATTAGGGAATAAGCAACTAGAACCAATGAAACAAAAATCCTGTTATTATGCAAATGCCCTTGGTAGTAAAGAATCAGATGAAGGAAATTCATACATATACGATCAAAATAGATTTGTTTTAAACAAAAATGATTACAAAGTTTTCTATAAGGCAGTAGCTCATTAAAACAGCCTTTATTAGTTGAAATACAGTGACACAAACTAAAAAGTGAATATTTATCTTGTCACAGCAAGATCAGCTCAGCGCGAGATCACATTGCAGGAATAGGAGAACCAAGATCACATTGCAGGAATAGGAGAATTTCCCATCTTACCGGGATACGGTCTGCCTTATGTTCTTTTTATAGTAAAGTTACATTTGGTAGAATCCTCAGCAAGAAAAAAGTCTACAACAAATACATTTCTTGGGTTACTCTGCAGGTCATCGTTAGTCAGCAAATATAAAAATGTATCTCACACAATTTTACATGTATCCTAGATTCTGATGAATCACCAGTAGCGAGAGAACGGAATGTGATTGTGCATGCAAATCCAGACTTCTCCAGTACAATCAACAGGAGATCAGGTACTAGAGACTCTGAGTGCCAGACTGAAGAAATTCTCATTGCTGCTCCATCCAGAAGACGAATCCGAGCGCAGAGAGGTCAAAGTGTTGTAGCCTCCTTGTCACATTCAGCCGGCAACATTTTGGTGTTGACAGACAACGGTGACACAATGTTCACTACAGCAGTGAGCAACCGTATCCGATCACGGAGTCTTCCTCGTGAAAGTGCTAGAGCCAGTGAAGCTGATCAAGATGCTGATGCCAAAACTTCAGTGTATGAAGCAGAAGACTTTTTGGCAAGCCAAGAAAGAATCCCAAAAAAGGGTAATAATGCCATCAATAACCAGGGTTCACAAGAACACCAGCCCATAGGTTTAACTTGTTCTCAGCACCTTCGCAGCCCAGAACATAATGTAAACGAGAGAGGGAGGTCGAGGTTGTCAAGGATGGCAGATTCTGGAAGCTGTGAGATTTCATCAAACTCTGACACCTTTGGGAGCCCCATTCACTCTATCTCCACAGCAGGAGTCCTTCTCAGCAGTCACATGGACCAGAAAGATGACCATCAATCCTCCAGTGGGAACTGGAGTGGAAGTAGCTCAACATGTCCCTCACAGACATCGGAAACCATTCCTCCTGCTGCTTCTCCTCCGCTGACTGGCTCTTCACATTGTGACTCAGAATTGTCACTGAACACTGCTCCTAATGCCAATGAAGATTCTAATGTCTTTATAACAGAGCAGTACAGTGATCACATAGATAAGGTTCGAGGTCACAGGGCAAGCTCCTTCACCTCCACTGTAGCAGATTTACTTGATGACCCCAATAACAGCAACACAAGCGATAGTGAATGGAATTACTTGCATCATCATCACGATGCATCCTGTCATCAAGATTTCAGCCCTGAACGCCCAAAGGACGACAGCCTAGAATGCCCAAGTTTTACAAGTGTGGCCACTTATGATAGCTTTCTAGAAAAGACTCCATCTGACAAAGCAGACACTAGCTCACACTTTTCTGTGGACGCTGAAGGATATTATACCTCCATGCACTTTGACTGTGGTCTCAAAGGTAATAAAAGTTATATTTGTAACTATGCAGCTGCAGGCTCTGAGAGTGGCCGGAATGTAAATGTTGCTTCCAGTCTCACTGATTGTGCCTGGCAGGATTATGTAAACCACAGGAGGCAGGGAAGACATAGCATCTCTCTTAAGAAACCAAAGGCAAAGCCAGCCCCACCAAAACGCAGTTCATCTTTGAGGAAATCTGATGGCAGCACAGATCTTCCTGAGAAGAAAGAACCAAAGATAAACAGTGGGCAGCACGTGCCTCACACTTCCAGGGAAATGAAGCTGCCACTTGAGTTTTCAAATACACCTTCTAGAGTGGAAAACTCTAATCTGCCAAGCAAACAGGAACTCTCCTGGATTAATCAGAATGACAGTGAATTAAAGAACATTCAGTTTGAGACCACAGATATTCCATCATTTAAAGATGAAGGTGCTGAACAATCTCACTATGCAGATCTCTGGCTTCTAAATGACTTGAAATCTAACGATCCTTATAGGTCTTTATCCAATTCAAGCACAGCTACGGGTACTACAGTCATAGAATGCATAAAGTCGCCAGAAAGTTCTGAATCACAAACATCGCAATCCGGATCGAGAGCCACCACCCCATCCCTCCCTTCTGTTGATAATGAGTTTAAGCTGGCTTCCCCGGAAAAGTTGGCTGGTTTAGCATCACCCTCTAGTGGTTACTCCAGTCAGTCTGAAACACCAACATCCTCTTTCCCGACAGCTTTCTTCTCTGGACCCTTATCTCCAGGGGGTAGTAAAAGAAAGCCAAAAGTACCAGAAAGGAAGTCCTCGTTGCAACAACCTTCTTCTAAAGATGGCGCTGTATCTCTAAACAAAGATCTAGAACTTCCAATTATACCTCCTACTCATCTTGACCTAAGTGCTCTTCATAATGTGTTGAATAAACCATTTGCTCACAGAAACCAGTTGCATGCTTTTAATCACATTAAACAAAACATGCTAGGAGAAGCACTAAACCCTAATCCTCCACCAGCCCTTGCTATTACACCTTCAGTTCTAAAATCTGTTCACCTTAAATCAATTAATAAGCCTGAAGAAGTGAAACAAAAAGATGGTAATACAGACCTTCTCTGCATACAAGAAACCACATTAATGGTGACTACCATTTCTCCAGGCAAAATGAGGCCACTTGTAGCTAAGAAATCAATATCACGTCAGTACTCTACTGAAGATGCCATAATGTCCTATATTGACTCTTCTCCAGTGGAGACAGGCCCTGATAAACTGCATTCAGAAAAAGATTCATCGATCAGTGTTCAGAATAATTGTGATCAAGAAACTGTAACCTCATCAAATGTGGGTATTTTAGAAGCAAACACCACGAAAGACCAAATGCACCCAGTTGGTGAGCCTTTACCAGAGAACACACAAATCCTTAACACTTCTACAGAAGGGTTTCAAAAAGGTTTAGCTGTCCGCACAAGTGATTGTGAAGTTAAGATAACTTATCATGAAAGAGAACAGGAAGGGAGCCTCGATCCTGTGCAGATTAAGCAAGAATTACCTGCAGTCTGTGAACAAAAGTTGGAATCTAAACCTGTGGATGAAACCATATTCCAGTCTGATCCACCAGCTGGGGGAGCAGACATTAGTAATCAGCCTAAGCATCAGTTTGATATAAGCCACCGTGATGACAAAGTGCCTGGGAATATCAGCTATGAATCAGAGATATCAACTGTAAATTCACTTAATGAAAAAAGTTCTGAGCAGGAAAATGATGTTGCATCAGGTATTCCAACCAAAAGTGCCTCTGATGACAGCAGGGCAGAGGAGACACAGGGGAGTGCAGATGATGCTTCACTGAAAGGTCAGTTTTATAATTAACTAACTAATTCTGTAATTTAAAAAAGTGATTATAGAGAGATGATTTTTAGTGATCATTAAAAATATTGATTCTCCAGTTGTGGGATTCTTCATAACTCCACTGATTTTAATGGATCTATCCTGATTTATGTCAGCTGAGTATCTGGCTGACTTTATTTTAAATATTCTTACAAGAATATATATTTTGTATTCTGTTACTTCGTTTCAGTTAAGAAAAGAGCACTAAACCATTTATACCAAGAAACAGTACTTTGACAGATGAGTACAATATTTAGACTAGATTTAAAGTATATATTATTGCTTAGACAATTCCATTATTAAATGAGCTTGTGAATTGCATTAGCATCCTATTGTTAAATGTGGCAAGCATCTGACATTGCTTCTTTTCTTATTTAAGAATCTTCTCCAAGTGATGATTCCGTAATTTCACCATTGAGTGAAGATTCTCAGACTGAAGCAGAAGATGTTTTTGTGTCTCCAAACAAACCTCGCACTACAGAGGATCTATTTGCAGTCATTCACAGGTGATCTAGCATTACTGTTACTGGAATCCATATGAATACAGAATACAGTCTTCTCTTCCTAAAATCTGCAGCTAAGCATCAACTAACTATGTCCAAGAAGGGAATACACACTGGCTAAGAGAGTCATGTTCCCATTTACTAGCTGGACCACATTGAGAATAAGAGCCTACTACTCTTGCTAGCTAATGGAGATACTCCTTTGGTTCAAGTGGTAGAGGCTTTTGGTGCTGAAGATTCTGAGTTCTATTTCCACTGACAGTAAGAGTAGCATGGAAGTTTCATTATGCTACCATAGTTAAGAATGTGCTGTTTTACATTTACAGCAGGATTGAAGCTCTTTGTTTTATATGAAAACCACAGTGTATTTGCTCAAAATTTTTAGCACATAATCACTGAATAAAAATAGAACTATCTGAGCAGTTTCAAGAAAATCAGCTTCTTGGATTCTGAATTCTAATCTATTAGAAATTAATCTGTCCAGAATTCACAATCTGAATCTCATGAGGTTTTGGATCACTCTAACTTAAAAACTGCAAAGTGTAGAAAGTAAAAAATGTGTTTCGTGAAGCCTCTGAGGTTATATAATTATTTTGTTAATTAACAAAAAAATTGTTAGGGCTTCTTGTCATAACTGTTGATTTAAGTTGTGGTGAGCTAAAGGAGACCGTTGTTTATGACAACCAGGATCTTCTGTGAAGTAGTAGCTATTGGTTTGTCATAGAAAAAGAGTTCTGTGAAACTGTTCAGCCAGTTCAGGAACGAAGCTGGTCTTCATAAAACTATAATGTTCATTAGCAAAGCTCCTGACCTAACTAAACAATGTCACAAAGAACAGTGCTTTTGACAAAGCAACAGCTACTGAATCAAGCACCTTGCTCTTTGTAAAATTGTCAGTGTGCTCAGGGGTTCCTTGTCTTCTTGAAAGCAACAGCTACCAGTGTTGAAAATCCTGTTCTTTGTCAAACTATTCAGCCAATTAAGAAGCAGAAGTAACTTCTGCACCAGATGGTTATCTTCACAAAGTAGCCAGTGCTGGGTTGGAGATCCTTTCTTAAGCTAAAAAACTGGGAATCTAAAAAATACGAAGTTGTGTGTGAGTTAGGATAACTTTCTATATAGCATACCGTACACAAAATGACAAAAGCAAGGACATGAAAAGTTAAGGCATCTAACATGACATACCTTTTACTCCTCCACTGAGATGCATACCCCACCACTAGAACCAGCATACAACAAACCACAAACCTCTGCCCCTGTGGGGATGCCAGTCTACCAGCACCCATCAAGTGCTTTGCTGACTAAGGATGGACTTAATCATGTGATTAAATGTTTTGCTTTATTGGTATCCTAGGGAGTGATGAAGAATTATGTGTCGTGGGAGACTGGCTGCATCTCCTTAATTGTGCATTATCAGACTTTCAGACAGTTGGATTTTTAAAGTGGCACTGAATTTTTGTAAAGGAAGTACAGTCTCATTATTGGGCACTAGCTGAGTTCCATTAAAACACACCTTCAATCTTAACTGTTTGGTTATAAATTTCCCATTTATTTAATGAAAGTCAAGAGCTTCAATTCGGTTGGTGTATAAGGGCTACAGGAGAGTAGCTCTACCTCAACAGAGTTTATAAGGTCCACTAAAGCAGGGTTCCCCTCCTCCAGGTTTTAGGAAGTGCATAGGAGGTGTGTGTGATAAGTGGGAGTTATATCATCTTGGGATATGGGGTAGTGGAACTTGGAGGGAATGGAGGATATGATATGGCTTTTGTACCATAAAATACTTTAAAGCACTGTGCTTTTCTCTGTTCCTGTCCTTATGTACCCAGTATGCACTTCATATAGGCCTTTCCTGGTTCCCTGCACCACCATCCTTGCCCTTTCTCTTCATTCCCATGTCATGCCCTTTATACTATTCAACCCTATTAAATTCCCCCTTCCATCACATCAGTGTTCTGCCTGACTCCTCCTCTACAGCACCCCAACTCTGAGACATGGCATCATGCTACCCATCTGTATGCCTCCCCAGAGCCCTAACCCCAGTCCATATCCATCCTAGTCCTCCTTCCCTTTCTCTGTACCTCCTCCTGAACTCCTGCCTGGTCACGTTTCCCCGGGACTCTTACTCCCCATATCTAACTCAGCCTAGTAGCTTGTCAAAAGAACATCAATTTATATTTATAAATATTGCTGTTCATATGATGAGCCAAAAAGACATGGAATTATTTTCCTAATAAACTATAGCTTTTTCCAGACACCATAATCTTAAAACTCTGATTTTTTTACCAAACTTTCCAGAAAAACTCTATGCTGGGATGGCAACTGAATAACAATGGTTGGCGCTTTACTTGGAATCTTTCATCTGCTCCTTTCTCTGTGTGCTATAGCCACCGTATTTATTTTGTTAAATTTTAAAAGGAGTGTTTAAAGGTTGCTTTATTATAATATTGTATTGTATTGCTGGTCAACAGCTTGAATATCTTTATGGAATGAGTTGAACAATTTACAAATACAATTGGTGCCATTCGTTGTTGTTGTTGTTAACATGCATATCTCCTGAGTAAAATACCCACAATCATCTAGTATTCAAATATAGGGCCAAATTGCCGCCACCTCTTCTGGAAGTAGAGAGGATTCTGATCTGGTGGCTCTTGCTGGAGAATGGGAGCCAAAAGTAGAAAGAATGTTACCTTTTGTTACATTATTCCATCTTTTTTCCCAAACCTGTGTAAGTCCTACCATGGATGAATTGTATAGACTGGGCCAAGCAGAATGGAGTGAGACAGGAGCTACTCTCTGTAGCTAGAGCAGGAGTAGGCAACCTATGGCATGGGTGCCAAAGGCGGCACGCGAGCTGATTTTCCGTGGCACTCACAGTGCCTGGGTCCTGACCACCGGTCCAGGGACTCTGCATTTTAATTTAATTTTAAATGAAGCTTCTTAAACATTTTAAAAACCTTATTTACTTCACATACAACAATAGTTTAGTTAGATATTATAGACTTATAGAAAGAAACCTTCTAAAAACGTTAAAATGTATGACTGGCACGTGAAACCTTCAATTAGAGTGAATAAATGAAGACTCAGCACATCACTTCTGAAAGGTTGCTAACCCCTGAACTAGAGCCTAATGTACATACAATTCTTACATGCTGTTTGAAGTTTTTCAACATTACTTGGTGGGGGTAGTGTGAGGATTCATTAGTTAATAGGTGCCTAGTTCTGTGAAGCTGTAAAGTGCTGTAGTAATGCCATGTATTTTTTCATGTGACTAACATACAAACATATGTGCCTTTGTTTTTTAACAGATCAAAAAGAAAAGTACTTGGGAGAAAAGATTCTGGAGATCTTTCTGTAAGAAACAGATTGAGAGCTTCATCTGGGGCCAGCAGCACATCACCTGCCAGCAGCACATCACCTGCCAGCAGTGTGCCACTTGCCAGCAGTGTGGGAGCCCCAACAAGCAGTCAGAGGTCTCCAGGTCTTATTTACAGGAATGCCAAAAAGTCCAACACATCTAACGAGGAATTTAAGCTACTGCTCCTTAAAAAGGGCAGTCGATCCGATTCTAGCTATAGGATGTCAGCAACCGAGATACTAAAGAGCCCTATTTTGCCCAAATCTCCCAGTGACCTAATTGTGGATTCCCCTCAAAACACTGATGAGACTCCCCAGACATCATCAACTCTTGAAGCATTATCCCCCCTGTCTCCGTGCTCCCCTAGAGTTAATGCAGAAGGTTTCTCCTCCAAGAGCTTTTCTATGTCTGCATCTTCAAGAGTAGGGCGCCCGCGGGCACCTCCTGCAGCCAGCAGCAGCCGTTACAGCGTACGCTGTAGGCTGTACAATACGCCAATGCAAGCTATCTCAGAAGGAGAAACTGAGAATTCAGATGGCAGCCCTCATGACGACCGATCTTCTCAGAGTTCAACATAGGTTGCCTAAGCTCCAGAGAGCCACACTGTTGACTGTGAAACTTGTAAACTCTGAAATTACTGGGGTTATAAAAGGATGTGAAT
The DNA here is from genome assembly GCF_025201925.1 of Gopherus flavomarginatus. Taxonomy (NCBI): domain Eukaryota; kingdom Metazoa; phylum Chordata; order Testudines; family Testudinidae; genus Gopherus; species Gopherus flavomarginatus. Next base: position 229,799,924 of record NC_066617.1, on the reverse strand, counting down.
ATATAACAGGTCAACTCTGTAGCAGTCAAAACAATTGCAGGGCAATATCAATGCTTAAAAGTGGTTGTGTTTATAAGATGCTGGGAAAACAGAAATTTAGAGCTGTAGCTACTGATTACTTTACATTTCTAAAAAGTAGAAATATATGCTATGTCTCTTCAGTTTACCTTTAGCTTCATTTATCCTACTCTCATTCCTGTTGTCGCTGTAGATTTCAAAATCATCCAATTTTCACAGAATTAAAAATAACTCTTTTTTTTAAGTTGCCCATTTAGGAACAAAACCTCTCACTGTAGTGCTTCCCTAGGGGAAAAAATGAAATTGTGCTTACGGATTGGTATTTTTCTACACTAAAATGAACTGAAACAAAATTTAGAAAAAATTAACAAAACGTGTGTAAATACCATATTTTTGATAAAAAACTGTAAATAGAATAATCAGAAAAAAGTGGACACATGGCAAATAGTTTACTGCATAACAACTTTGTTTATAGAAGACAAAAGTAGTAAAATGTACTAACTGTATTCTGTGAATACCATTTTCATATCAAATGTCATATTTACATGTCCACCAATACCACTTTTAGTGTGATCAAAAAGCCTCAAATCTGAATTCTAGCTGTAGGAAAGAAAATCTCAATGTTAATTAATGAAATATTAACGCTAATTAAGAGACAATTAATTTTAAAGTAACCATTTGTCTTTCAAAATTTCGCTCAAAATAAGCTAATTGCAAAGTGCAGCTGTGAGTTTCAATGTGGTAATTGGTAGGGATGGAAAGCATGCTTTTAACAGAACAAAATCATTTCTAATGCAGAGCCCCAAGCAGTCACATTTGACAGTGTCCCATAGCCCTTTATTCTGACATGGATTGCATTAGAGAGAAGAGATATGAGGAAATAGTACTTGTTTTCATATTCTTATTAGACTATTGGGATACATAACAGTCATAACCTGAGAACTATAATCTTTAAACATGATTAGTTTCTGGTTCTTAAAGGAAACAAATAAATTATAAGCATGCAACAAGCACCATTTTATCAGTAAATATTTACTATGAGTTTTCGGTGAAGCTTTCTCTTTGTGCTGATGAGATTCATTCTACCTAAATATTTACAGAAATGACACTGTGAAAAATGTAGCTGGGAAATAAGTGTGTGTATGCATTATTTATATTCATTATTAAATGAGGAATGCTCTGGTTCATTATGCCAGCCACATACAGCTTAGTTTTGTCTGGGTTTACCAGAAATGCTTAACAGGGTGGGGGAATGATATGGGGGAGGGAAAGGAGATGAGACAGAGCAAATGCTTTGATAAACTGAAGGCAGGGAAACAAAAGCAGAATTACTTGAAGTTACTTGAATTTTCTTGTCTTAAAAACTGAAAGAAAACGTAGCTGTGAGCTCAAACCACAAGTTGTTTTATATCTTTAATTTTTAAACAAAATAAAACCAATGTTTAAAATGATAGGCCTGATTCCCTTTTGTTACACCAGTTTTCCAATGGTGTAGCACTGCTTAAGCCAAGTGGAGAATCAGGCCCTATTTGTTCAAAATTTAAGCAGTTGGTATTGCTTACAGTAGAATATGCTTTTGAACATGGGATGGTTTAATGCAGAGGACAGCTTTTAAGGAAGAATGCGCATGCAGTAGGACAGAGTGAGTAAGATGACAGAAAGGTACTTTGGTACTAAAGAAATCAAATAAATTTGGCTTCAAGCATAAGTAAATGACGTTAGGGAAGTAGGATGTGTGAATGGGGTTTTATTGGTTTAGGTTTTACTTATACAGTGCATAGGGCAGAGAGTTTTAAAAGAAGGCAAATGTTTTGAAGAGGACAGTTCTATTTTAAATTGGAATGATTTTGGAATGACTGAACAAACTAGAATGACTTAACAAAAATTTGAATGTTATTTCCCATTAGAATATGTCCTATTTCATCTAGTGTACACCACCAAAAATATAATTCAGGGTTTCCTACCGTCCTTCTGTGCAGTGTGATAGCATACAGTACGTGGGATATGGTCAGTGTGTGCACGTGAGTATGTGTGTTGGGGGGAAATTAAATTGGCAAAATGGTTTAAAACATCAGGAAAACTTGGAGGTGTTAAAAGAAAGATAAGTGGGTCAAGGTTTTGGAAATAAGTCTCATTGCTTGTGGCAACAGGCTAATTAAGAAAACCTGAGTCTTAGTGCAGGGGAAATAAATGAATTAGTATGTTTTTTTACCAGGACATGTTTAGCATATCTCAAAATACATTTTTTTGGAGACCATGAGTAAATGAAGTTGATGAGTCAGACAGAACAGTCTTATTCGGTCATCTTGGGTCACTTCACCTTAAAATTTATATCAGCCACCCTTTTATAATATCCTTAATATGCTTTAAAAATCATTCTAAAGTTTAAGCAGAAAACAGCTGAGTTGACTTTGATAAATTGGTATCACCTTTTATTAACAAATTAGGCATTTAATTTCATAGTGGTACCATATATATATGGTACCACTATGAAATTAAATGTGTATGAAATTATATATATATATATATAAAGATCAACATTTTGACTTGAATTATGAGGCAGTAATATACCCTCTGTATGTAATGCTCACAGAACTAGCACATCAAATATAGTTTTACTTATTTTGTTTAATCTATGACAAAGTTTTTCTATTTAACAGATTTAAACCCAAATAAAGCTGGATTGTAAATCCACTAAGAAAAAAAAATTCACAATCATAACAAGTGTGGGAGCCAGAAATTTTTTTAAAGGAAAACCCTATAGTGAGGTATATGTCTTTAAGGCACTCAAGACAAGCTTTAGAACAAAAATAACAACACATATCTTGAAACAGGGTACAATGCTATACTAGGTAACTTGTGAACCATCGTTCCAATCTATCGTTCTGTTTGCACTGATGTTATGGAAATGGTTTTTGGAAATTATGCAGCTGTTTTTGTGTCTGAAAAATAACTTTTTTTTCTTTTTTTTTCTTTTGTGGCAGCAGAGAGGACATGGAATAGTTGTAGCAAATAAAGCAAATGTTTGCTTTTGCCAAAGGTCAGTGATTGAGTGCATTTGCTGCAATGGTGGCAGATTTAGAGAAATATTGTAGGTTATGATTTAAAGATTAAAAAAAATTAAGGAGGTTACAGTGTAACTATTTTGGTACTAGCACCAGTTCATGCTGGCAGAAAAGACAATGGTTTATGGACTTGCATCCATTTTGTATTTTTGTAATATTTGTAAATATGAACTTTTTAAATTGTTGCAAAGATGGTTTCTTTTGTAAAATGTTTTCAAAGTTTACATTAAATCCAAGCCTTTGTATATTTTAGAGCTGTGCAACACTTTAAGTCTTGTATTTATTTTTAGTAAAAACAGTGAGTTTCATTGTGAACCCCTCAAAAAATGTGTCAGAAAAGTTTGATTACCTAGAAAGTGTGTATAGAAACTGCAAATAAACGTGACTGCAATTAAACCACACATTCTCTTTATTGTCCTCCAGTGAAATGTTATTTCTAATCAATAGTCTGCAAATGTGGCAGTTTGCAAAGGTAAGTTTCTAAGTACATTACACTTTTCATACAGTCTATTCTTGTTCTCTCCTTGAATTCTAATTTTTAGTTCAGAGACAGAGGACAAAATCCAATTGCCATTGACTTTAATAGGATTGTTAATGGGAGTTTTGCCTAAGTATAAAGACTTCTGGATTTGCCCTTAGTTTATTGTTTTGGGATAGGGGAGGGAGACAAAATGATGGCAAGATTGCTTGCTTATCTGTGGTTGGAAGGCCTAAACCAAACTGCAAGAATGAAAATCCAAGGTGTAACCAAGCCCCAGGACTGAATGTCACTTGGAAATACAGGTGGTGGGTCAAAAGGCAGAACATAACATTTAAAAAATAAAATAAAAAAATGTAGATTTTTCTGCCATTTTAAGTACAGTGATTATGGTGGGGGAAGTTGTGATCAGACCTTATATGGATTCGTAAGTTGGGGCGGACATAAGGTCTCTTCCCCTCTCTTTAATGCAAGGCTGTTCACAATGACAGTTCTTGAACTTAAAAAAAAATTGTGAAGAGGTGGAAATGATTAAACTTTCTCAAAGGTGTCAAGAGAAGAATTTTTGGTGCACCATTTGTGGATGGCTTTGTCTCTACATGGGTACTTAAAAGAAAAAGATGTGTATGGCAGAAGAATTGAAATCTGCAGTTATGATGCCTAGAGCATGTGGCAAAAATTAGCATTAGGGAATGCAGCAGGTTTATGTAAAATTCCAGTCAAGTAAATGAAGATTTCCTGTATGAGTGTGGTCTTGAAGGAGTCTCCACCTGGAATTTAGCTTACATAACATTTTATTCAGACGATGAACCAGTTAATGATTATGTAGATTATTTGCTGCTGTTAGTGTTATGTGCTCCTCTCAACCAAGAAATATAAATGAGTAAGAGTTGTGGAAAGAGCTCAATCTGTAAAAACAGACACAGAATCTGCTTTTCATCTGTTTCCAAAACATCCAGTTAGGCTGTCCTGGGAACAGATCAAAATCATACCCATGCTTTTCCAAAGGATGCTGTCTTCTCTTTTCCCCAAGTTACTTGCCTTGTGCTGTTCTGGCTAGACCCTTCTTGACTGTGAGTTGTTTTAACAGACATGTACATAAATCAGATGGCTGCATGTTACTTGGAGAATTCTGCACCACTGCGCAATGCAGAATTTTGCAGAAATTGAAAATTTCCTTACCCCACAGAAATAGGCTGCAGTGCTGCTGGCCACCACTAGGGGGCGCTGGACCCAGCAGAGTCCAGCTTGCCCATAGAAGATACTGCCAGGGGAGGGTGAGGGAGCTAGAGGATTCCTGGCAGCTGCAGTTCCCTGCATGCCCTGAGGGAAGGAGTGGTGCATAGGAAACTGCAAGCCTGGGACTGAGGCTACGTCTAGACTACCCGTTGTATCGGTGGGTTAAAATCGATTGCTCGGGGATTGATATATCGCGTCTCATCTAGACGCAATATATCAATCCCCAAGCGCGCTTATATCGATTCCGGAACTCCACCAACCCCAACGGAGTTGCGGAATGGACAGGGGGAGCTGCGGACATCGATCCCGCGCGGTGAGGACAGGTGAGTAATCCAATCTTAGATATTCGACTTCAGCTATGTTATTCACGTAGATGAAGTTGCGTATCTAAGATCGATTTCCCCCCGTAGTGTAGACCAGCCCTGAGCATCAGGCTGTTTCTCCTACTGGATCCCTGGGCTTAGGGGGTGTGAATCTGGCTGTGGGGTCCCAGAGCTGGGCTCTGCAGGGAGGGGAGGACTTCCAGCAGGGACTCTGTGGCTGGACTCTGTGAGGGAAGGGGGTGCAGGTATCTGGGCTTGGGGGGGGAGGGGGTTGAGGTGTATTGGCTGGGGAGGAGCCCTAGCTGAGCTCTAAAGGGGAGGGGACAGAGAAGCAGAAACTGGTTTGTGTAGGAGTTTCTTTAACTCTATACTCATGGGGGAATTTTTTCGTGTTTCTGTATTGTTACAGACATACTTGCTGACAGGTACTTTGAAATAAAGTACGAAAATAATTTAAATTGGTGTGATTATGTAGTGTTATTTTGACAAATAAAATTTGCAGAATTTTAAAATGCCACAATTTTTAATTTTTTGGTGCAGAATTCCCCACAGGAGTAATATGTAGGAACACCACTGCACCACATTTGCCTGCCATTGTTCTGCGCTTTAATCATGGCACATAGAATAAACCTAGCCACAATTCAACTTACAGATGTTTGATGATTTGGTTTCTGCCAAGGTGAGGAGGTCGTAATGTCTCTGTTGGATGTGTATAGTAAGCAGGATGCCCCAAATTACAACAGTTAGTAAAACATTTTGAAATACTCAATGAAGTTTCCTGATTTTTAAATGTTAAGACATAGAGGGACAGCTGGTAGGGAGACAGCTCTTTTATAGGAGAACTAAATAAGTGATGACCAACTAAGACACCACTGGTTCTTCTATTAGTGCTGCTATTCCATTTTCTAATGGCAAGGATGTAAACCCAGAAACTACCCCCACCAGCTCTTACTGCTGCTCCCATTTTAGACTCCACTGACTTACTGAGCAGGAATAAATAAGTTCTGGGATAACAACTCAAGTTTAGGAAAGGGAAAAGAAAGGTGGGGGAAAGGTTTTCTCCTTTTGTAACAGAGAAGAGTTGCATTCACATCACACCCTGAATGACTGGTAAGTTATTCAAACTGTTTTGTGCATCCGGTATGAAAAATTTCTCTGTCTGGTTGGAAGGTGCTATATTAAAGTACTAAAATACACTTTTTTAACATTTGTAATTTAAAAGAATTACTTTTGCACAAACAAAGAAGCCTTGCTTTCTATTAATGTTCTTGCAATACTTCTATTTTATTCTGAACAGGGGAACATTAGCCTGCTTACCTATATTATCAGCCTATAGAATAAGCAGCAAGTGTGGGAGTTATGGAAATCAAAATGGAAGTTTTATTGAGAAAGAATTATGCAGATAGTGTGTGGTAGAAATCGTGGTTTGGTCAGCTTATTAACTTGTCAAATTGAATATATTTCAGCTGGCTCAACTTTTAAATTCTATTACAAACTTCTGACGCTGAAACAGAGAAGCCAGCTGCACTGAAAAAAAACAATGCCCATAATCACAGAGAGCATTTGATGAATTGTAGGGGGTAATGCTATGTACAGCAATAAATACTTGAGTAGCTTAGTTTATTAGGGTATACAACAAAGTTGGTACACCGCTATCAGAGTTATGTCACTATTTGAAGCGTTTATATTTAACACTGAGTGGCATTGTTTCTTTATAGTTTCCTTATTTTTGTTTAAATAACTTCAAAGATATACTCTGGCTAGATCAGCAGTAGATGAGCTTCTTAGATGGTTCTTTGATTAAGGGATACAGAAAATTATTGGCCCTGTGACCATTCGGTAATCTTGGACCCTCAAATGGGAACCCAATTTTATCCCTTTCCTTTATCTGTCCCTCTTCCCTCTCTTTAAATTTAAAAAAAAAAAAAAAACAGTTGAGATAACTTTAGCGTGCTCTGACCTGAGCCAAAACCCACCAAAGTCAATGAAAGCTGGATTAGGCCCTGTATCAGGGGTCAGCAACCTTTCAGAAGTGGTGTGCCAAGTCTTCATTTATTCACTCTAATTTAAGGTTTTACATGCCAGTAATACATTTAAATATTTTTAGAAGGTCTCTTTCTACAAGTCTATAATATATAACTAAACTGTTGTTGTATATAAAGTAAATAAGGTTTTTAAAATGTTTAAGCTTCATTTAAATTAAAATGCAGAGCCCCCCAGACTGGTGCCTAGGACAGCGTGAGTGCCACTGAAAATCAGCTTGAGTGCTGCCTTTGGCACATATGTCATAGGTTGCCTACCTCTGCCCTATATGTTAATCTAGTGTAGATGCTTATCAATTTCAAAGACAGAAAAGGCTTTAGAAGCGACTCATAAGCAGGAATGGATAATGGAAACTAAGGGTATGTCTACACTAGCACTTTTGTTGGTATAACTTTTTTGGTGCTCAGGGAGTGAAAAAAACACCCTTCTGAGCTACATAAATTATATCAACAGAAATGCCACCGTGGACAGTGACATGTTCATATAATTTAGGTCCTTCATAGGTTTCTCATTTACTGTTTTCAGGATCTGTTTTCATCTAACAGAACTTTTTAATCAATTCCCTTTTTCACCAATTATATTTTCTTCTTTTTCCTTTTGATCCTCTCTCTCTTGTCTGCGTATTTTATTTCCCTATATTTCCCTTCTGTAATAGTGCCTGCTCACATACCCTATTTTTTTCTGCTTTTCCTGACCTAAAACCTTTCCTATTTACCTTCTTTCCTCCTTCTCACTTCTAAGTCCCCTACTTTTATTCTGCTGCTCTTCTTTTATGTCCTCACCTCCTATCTCAGCTCCGGTTCATCCGCTAGCTCACATCTGGCTTCTTCTCTAACAGCTTTTTCCCACTGCCCCTTCAAGCAGATTCTGAATCCGCCCTTCACCCCCCACCTGCCCTCTGATTGGCTGCCTCTCTCCCCAGAGCAACATTCTGTGCTTCTGCATCACAGCTGCAGCAGGTGCCAGTGCCAGTGCCAGGGCAGGATTACCCACTTCAGCCTCTTCCATAGTGATGATGAAGAAAAGGTGGCAGCACTGCTTACTGTGAGCATTATAGAAAAAAAATTAAGTATTTTATATCATTCTTCTCCTCAGTCACAAATAGATAATTGCTTTGATGCTACAGCAAGGCCAGTTTGGTTTTCCCAACTGGCTCTTCCTATCATCTGGTAACAGGCAGAAATAGATCTAAAAGAAAGAGAGGGCTGCTTTTATACTCTTCAAGTTGCTCCGGAGCAGGCTACTGTAAAGTTGTGTCTCTCTGATCCTGTTACACCTGAATGATATCTTCCTGGAGCATGCAAAATCTTTAGGTGAGAAAGTGATCCACTTATAAATGATCTGTGATAAGCTTAAGAATGTCTATCTGAAAATGAACAAAAAATATGAACTGATTAAAAAAAAACAGGTAATCCACATTGTTTATTTGAGAAGCGAGGGAGACATTTCACTAAACAAAACAAGACAAAATAAAAAAAACCCACCACCACCAAAAAGACACACATCACACCTCAAGAGTTGCAGCAGGTTTTCAAAGGTTCTCATTATGGCAATTTCACTATTTACCAACATAACAAAATAATTGAGTAAGTGAGAAGAGACTTTATCCATAATAGTACAATCAGGCATTTCAAGAGTCATGTAAAGCTCTTACAACTAGTTCTTGCCTGTCTCAAAATTCTTTTCCTACTCATAAGTGTAAGAATGTAATGTTTGGCCCATAAATGAGGACTTGGAGACGATGGCATATTACAGTGTAAGTGTAAATTTGACAGACAGAAATTGTGCCACCAAAAAGGAAGTGTTACTTAAATCTACTTAATCTAGTGACCCTTTTCCATCTTTATATTAGAAAATCTGGGATTATAAAAGATCTTACTTTACAAATGGTTCTTAAACTCAAGAATCCTGATGGATAGTTAGCTAGGTTGATGAAAAAATTATAAAAATATCTCAGTGTTACACAAAGATGCAGGCAACAACATGGTAATGCTTTATTCTGTTGATGATGGTGGGAAAGAGAAGAGAGAGTGAAAAGACTGGGACTGCTTAGTATAATGATATAAGAGGGATGTGATACTTACATTAAAAAAATGACTAACAGAGAAGACAATCACACACACCTATTTACTTTCATAACACAGAACAAAGGCACATTCAATGGAACTGAAAGGCAATACATTTCAAACTAAGAGTCTGGGACACAAACCCTCATTCTTCAGGGCATAAATTTAAGTACTGGGAGAATTTTTTCCCTATTTACAAGTCTATATGTGGTTTCTTCTTCTGAACTATTTGGTACTGACCACTGTCATAGACAGAATACTAGATTATTATTACTTATATTACAGTAGTGTTTATGACTAAGGCTGCTCACACTAAATTTGCGTTTTCATGGTTTAAAGTTTGACGTCACTCATACTCTCTTTGTGTCTCCTCTATTTTTAATTTCAGCATGTTGCTATTCCTTCCTTTCTCCTCTCCACCTTTATCTCGCCAGTCTTACCTCACTCATTTCTACGGTCCCTAGGTCTCTCTTCCATTCCTTCACACTGGTCCCATCTCTTTGCCACACCCCTCTTGTCAGGGAGGTTCGGAGGGAAGGGCTTGCTCATATATGAAATGCAGAGACTGGAAGCAAGGCTGAGAGCTGAACAGGGTGAGTTTGTAGGTGTCAGCCTCCAAAGGGTTATATGCAATGGTGTTGTAGCCCTTTTGGTCACAGGATATTAGAGACAAAGTAGGTGAAGGACAATATCTTTTATTGGACCAACTTCTGTTGGTGAGTGAGACACGCTTTTGAGTGACACAGAGCTCTTCAGGCCTGGAAAATGCACTGTCACAGCTCTCTCTGCTCGCCTCTCTCACTGACAGAAGTTGGTCCAATAAGCGAGATTTTCCCTAGCCCACCTAGTCTCTCCAACATCCCAAGGGTGGCAGCTTTGTGCCTATCCCTCCCGCCTTCTCCCCCAGCAAAATCAGGCACCAGACACTCCCATGGGAACTGTGAGCACACTAGGGTTGCCAGGCCTCCGGTTTTCGACCAGAACACCTGGTTAAAAAGGAACCCTAGCGGCTCCTTAAAGATCTGGTTGGCAGGGCTCTGTGCGGCTCCCCAGAAGCAGTGACAAGTCCCTCAACGCCTAGGCATGGCCTGGGGAACTGTATGCACTGCCCCCACAGCTCCCACTGTCCAGGAACCACAGCCAACGAAAACAGTGCCTGCAAATGGAGGCAGCACACCGAGCCCCCTGGCTACCCCTCCACCGGGCACTTGTTGCCACTTCCGGTGAGCCGACCGAGGCTCATGGCCCACACCCCTTCTCGCACCATGGCCTCAGCCCTGAGCCCCCTCCTGCACCCAAACTTCCTCCCGGAGTCTGCATCCTCTTCTGCACCCCAAACCCATCATCCCCAGTCCCATGCCAGTGCCTGACCCCCCCAACCCCACCTTAGAACCCTCTCCCTCTGTACTCCAAACCCCTCATCCCCAGCCCCATCTCAGAATCCTTACCCCCCACACCCAGAGCCCCTTCACGCAGCCTGAACCCCTTATTTCTGGCCATACCCCAGCCTAGAACCTGTACCCTCTCCCGCACCACAACCCCCTTCCCCACACCAGTGAAAATGAGTGAGTGAGAGTGTGGGAGAGCAAGCAACAGTGGGGGGAAGTGGGGAGAGGGCTCAGAGAAGTGGTGGGACAAAGGTGATTGGTTTTGTGGAGTTAGAAAGATGACAACCCTGTAATCTCACCAGGGTCCCAGGGCCCACTGGGGTCCACGAGCAGGTTTCAGACGGTTCACCAAGAGCTGGCATTAGACCGAAAGCCAAAGCCCCGCTGCACGAGCAGCTTAGCTTTGTTAGGGTCCCGGGTTAACTGCCTGGCTTGCTACCCCTCAATGTCAGGCATGAGTTTTACATGCAGAAAAGCAGTCGTTGTGACACAAGCTGGCTGTGGAGTTATTATGGCCTGTTGGCGGGGGAGGCTCAGAAAGAAGGAGGTTGCCAACCCTGCTGCAGCCTCCAGGGCTCCTGTCAGCGCTTGGGTCCAGCTTGCCAGGGAGAACACAAGCCCCCAGGTGTCGGACACAGACAGATCAGAGAGCAGTGGCCTAAAACGGTTGTTCTTCCCCAGGTATCCGTAAACGTGCAGGGGGTCACGTGCAGCGCTCTGGCCCCGCCCAGACTGGGGTAAGGGCGGAGACGCCGCACCCTGGGGCAGACCAGACTCCTCCACCCCAGGGGAACAGGCACCGCCCCTCCCCCTCGCCTGTGTGCGGGGCTGGGGAACGTCAGGCCCGGCCACCCCACACGCCTGCTACCCGCGGGGAGGGGCAGGGCGGCTACTCAGGCGGGAGATGCTGCCCCTCCCCAACTGCGGGGCTCCGTGGAGCGCATGGGGCCAGGGGCCGCTGCCGGGCGGGACGCCGTTTGCCGGACGCGCCCCCGTCCCCACTGCGCAGCCGCGCGGATTCAAAACAGTTTGTTGCTCACGTCGGCGAAGCCGCTTCCGTTTCCAACGCCACATTCCGGCCACACCTGCCTCCGCGGAGCCCGGCTCGCCACCCGCCCGTCCGCCCAGGACACCCCCCCCGCAGCGCCATGTCCGCGGAGGGTAAGTGCCTAACTGCCCCCCCCGCCGCCGCCAGCGCTGCCCGCGTGCAGGAAACGTTCCCCTGTCGTTCGCAACGGCCGGACCCAAACGTTCTTTGCGGAGCCGGCCAAGCCACGCCCACAATACCCCACCCTATTGGCTGGTTTCGACCAACCTTGCTGTTGCTATTGGTCCTCCCGGCTGCTCGTCGCCAGTAGCGTCATTAGCCGAGCGGCGGAGGGGCTTTGAGGGAGGGGGCGCTTGGTGGGGGGCGGTGGTCTCCTGCCTTGAGGGGTTGGAAGGAGGCGTCCTCGCGCTTTGTCTGTGGCGCGAGGCGGCTGCTAGCCGCGTGTGGGGGGTGGGAACAGGACGGGAGGTGCCGCCCCCCGCGATGTGGGATTTGGGGGAGGGGAGTTAAACAGGACCAGAATGCCGCCCCTCCCCCCGCCGCAGCAGGGAGTGACCGGGCCAGGAGGTAATGGGGTAGAACTGTCAGGGACCTCAGGAGTCACCTAGTCCAACCCCCCCGCTTAAAGCAGGACCAAACCCCAGACTGATTTGCCGCCCAGATGTTTAACTGGCCCCCTCATTCACCCATGAAAGCTTATGCTCCAGTATGTCTATAAGGTGCCACAGGGCTCTTTGTCGCTTTTTGCAGCTCCAGACTAACACGGCTGCCCCTTCTGACCTCAGGGCTTGAACTCACAACTGGGGGTTTAGCAGGCCAATGGAGGTGCAGTTCACCTTCTCCCCCCTCCCCAGTGTGTGGGCTTTAGAGGGGGGTCATTATCCCCTCCAGTTGTGGGGGGGGGAGTCAGACAGGAGGTGCTGTCCTCTCCACCCATAGGCTGCTTTAATGCTGGTATTGCTTCACTTTTGAGGAGTAACTAGATTTGCCACTTTAACTTTCTTCTAACATAATTTTTTTTAACGCAGTCCCGAGTGGCTGCAGATCTGACTCTACCCCATTATCCCTGTCTGCCGCTTCTGCCCCGCTTGAATGTCCCCCTCTTCCCTTTGCCCCTTCGCACCCTTTGCGTTAAGTCAGGTGGCTTCCTTCTGGTTGGCAACATGGGGAACGTTGAGAGCACAGCTGGGACAGTCGGTCATCCTGTTCTCTGTTTTTGTGCCCAGTGACCCCTGGTCAGCTAGGAGGAACAGTTACAGAAAAAGTTAAGTCCTGTTCAGTCCCAGGCTGGAATATGGCCAGTACCCATGGGATCGTTGGAGAATTTAGTTGGTAAACTCTCAAGTCTGTATTGAGCATGTGCACACTATGATTTTTCAAGGGCATGTAACTTGGCCAACTTTGTGCAGATTTTCTCAGGGGCAGTAAAAAGGCAAATTCCTGTGGTAAGAGAAGCCCCCTTCCAAATTTCAAGACCCTTTTTCAAAGCATGTTGGGGCTACACCTTCTTAAACAGTTGCAAGAAAGTTTTAACAAGTGCAAAACATATTTTTCCCCCATAAACTCATTTTAAGAAATGGCTGAACTGTTTTTACTGAAATGTTCTCAAAAAATTAAGCAAGAGGCAGATACCATGGAAAATTTCCATGCAAATGTTTGAATTTAGCAAAATTATAAGCAACTAAAACAGGATCGTCTAGTGGGATGTGATAGCAAATGTAAAGTTTCAGTTTGTAGAGTCTTTCTGTAGCAGTTCTCACAGGCAGCTGGAGCAGGCTGTGTTGGGAGTATTGTTCTGTTTTATTGTGAAAAAACTCTTCGTAAGTAATCTTCTAACCCTTTATTTTTGTGTGTATTTTGCAGTGTATTTCTTGCAACAGTTCTACTGTGTTCCTCTTTCTTTCATCCATCTCACTTTTCTCCATTCTGTTTAAACTATTTTCCTATCTCTGCTTTTCATTGCTACAGTTTGGTTGGGGGTGGGTTAATTTTTACAAACAAACAAACCAAAAAAATGTCTGGGCTGTGAGAGACCCAAAGCTAAATGACAACCTTTCAGATAAGACTATTGGAGCTTTCAAGTAACCATTAAAAAAAGTTGCTCTGTAGCTTATAGGAAGTACACCACGCTCCTAACAAGAGAATCAGAAAATAGATCCTGAGCCTGTAAGCAATGTAGGCATCATCCTGCAATCATGACTAAGAAAAGTAGAGTGCCTTCTGCAAGGGTAGCCCTAAAGGCAGTGAAGAATGATTCCTTGTCATATGACTGTAATCATGTGACTAGGTCCAGGAAATAGATATCTTGCCAGCAATCTTATATGTCAGAATCTTAATGTACCATGCATCTTTTGGTTTAATAAGTAGCTTGATTGGTATTGTTTGCTTGCAGAGAGTGCCATATCCATCTGTCCTCAACCAAAAGGACAAGATGGTCTGATACAAAACCTATGAGTATAGGGAAAAGTTGAAAGAAATCAAGGAAGAGCTCCACATTAAAAATTGTTTCCTAATGAAGGAGTCATGCAAGTCTGTGTATGTGTATGAGAGAAACCCACCGTATCAAATAATGCTTTTGTTTTTGTGAAGCCACAGTTCTGTTTCTCATGAAAACATGCATTCCTGATCATTTCAGAGCAAACCATATGTCAAACAGGTTCCAACACATTTATATACTGATTTTTCAGAACACAGGCATTCTATATTCCAAAAAATAACTACATCCATATGCTGTACACTTCCTAATTCACACTGGCATGTCATCAGAAGGTGAAAGTGAATGGAAAAATGTTATTTAACCAGTGCCAACTGATGATGCAAGCAGAGCAAAGTGCTTTGGGAAGCACTCCTATCAGGTGAAAATGAACTAGGAAAGCGACATAATTGTCAGCAAGCCATCTGCTCAGTTGAAACCAGGCTCTGTAAGAGTTTGTGTTCAAATGTCACTACTGACAGGAGTAATTTTTGACAGCAGTATTTTTGATTTTGCTAGATATAGACTATAGCTTAAGATATTAAAATTTTTGAAGCATCTAACTGATACAGTCAGATGTCGAACAGTTTTATCTCTATATGTGTCATCATGAAGCAGCTGCCCTACATTTTTAAATGCTTTTAACTTTCATGCAGAGATTCTGATGGTTCTGTACCAAGGCAACTAGAGTTCTTCATAAATACTGTACTGAAAAATGCTCAGATAACTACGAATAACGATCATAAAATGTTAAATTAAAGAAACAAAACTGACAAAAACTTGGGACAGAATGTCCTAATCAGTGTGTAGCTCTGCTCTGTCTGTAATAATCTTCTTGTGCTCTGAATGTACAAAGTATGAGGTGCATTTGTATATCCTATAGGGTCATACAGCATATAGTATCCTGCTGCTTTACTGAAAATAACTGGCCATCTTCTAAACAGCAATACCCAGGGTAGGTATTGATTCTGAGCAAGAATAGAGTTAAATGACTGAAGCTTTCTTTGGGCATACATTTACTCTTTATTAAATTTCCAGGCAGAACTTTGTAAGTCTATTGATTCATTGGAATGACTAGTTAAATGATTTAAAGAAGTAGCACCAAATATATTTACTTTATTACTGTAATACTTAATTTATGATGCAGAAAAGCACCAGTATGTTTTTTTTCATTTTACGATGAAAGTAATTTTTCCCTTGAGAAGGTGCATCTCAAAACCTGAAGAATGTTTGACGCTATTTTTCTTAATTATGATTTTTTTGTTTCCGTGAGACAGTTACTGGAAACTTACAAATATCTCTGTTAAAAAAAAATGTTTTTTGATCACTTGATGCTTATCTGTTCTGTTCATTCCCTCTAAAGCACATAGCATTGGCCACTGAGCTAGATGGATCATTGCTCTGACCCAGTATGATCGTTCTTATGTTGATTGTGGAGTTAGGTAATTTAGTCAGTTAATGCTCTAGCCATTGCTCCCAGGAACTTGGACTAAAATCTCAATTCGCATCACACATTAAAAAGATTTTGGTGGCTTAATTCTAGTTTCTGTGTGGGGCATGTTACATGGCATTTGTCTGCTGTGTGCTATTGATTTCTCATTTTTAAGAGCACCAAAAAGAGAACAAACATTTTATAAAGAGAAGTTGTTTTTATAGATACTGCTTTGAGTAAATATATATCTGAAATTTTCTTTTGTACTAAGGTTTTGAAGGCATGGATATTTTAACCTGAATAGGTGAAACATTTTTGTTTTCGACTATATGACCGTGGTACTTAAAAGTGGAAGTGATCTATTAAATTATGAGATTCATTTCTTCTGCTGGTGTAGGAAAGTGTGCCCCAATAGAGGGCATATGCAGTATTTAACTAATATTACGCTTTACTTTTTAAAAACTCTCTAGTATTAAATGACATTGCCGTTTAATCAAGTTTATATCCATATATGCATTTTACACCACAAGCCTAAATTAAAAAGTGGTACTGATTTTCTGAATCCTCAACTTCTTTTCCCCCCTCTAACAACTGCTTGTAGTACGTTACCCAGTTGCTAGGTCTCTTCCATTGCTCATGAACTCCATGGGCCACCAGTCTTTCCATTAGATCTTTGCTGTTATCCGTAAGGATTTCTCAGTGAGCATTTCATTCCTGTTAAGCATTCATGGTTTAAATAACAGATCAGGAGTGTTAACGACATGTTGAGTTTGTTTTTTATTAAGCATCTCAAAGAATGCCAAAAACAACAGAAATAGTAATTCCCTCTAAAATTGCAAAGGGGTTTGTTCCTTTATCAATTCGTCCCTTTGAACTAAAACTGCTGTGGTCAGCTAAATGGACACTTAGTAAAAATAATGAGATTATAGTGGCAGATGATACTGAATGTTCAAAATACACTTCCTTTTTCTGGAAATACTTGTCATTGTTTTAGGTTCCTCATAACTGAGTGGTTCAGATATCTCACTGAATGCTGCATTTTACTGCCACTTACCAGCAAAAAGTCCAAATTGTTGACAGGATTTGAGAGACAGGAAGGGCTTATCTGCAGATGTCTGCAAACTTCCACAGCTGTTTGTTTTAAATAAGTCGGTTTATTGGGAAAGATGTATGTCTATATTATTTCATATGAAACTCTTTTTAACACAAAATTCAAATAAATAAAATATTTCTTAAAACAACTGTGAAAGTTTCCAGCCTCTCTTAGGCATCTGTGTGCTGAGGAATAATTATTTTGTTGGCATCAACAGACAAGCAAGATAGCAACTTCTTATTTGTTTTGTAATTATACAAGTTTTAAAATAAACTGTAGTTTATGGCTATATCACTTAGATCAGACTTACCTGTCTAAGCTGTAGACAATTCATTATTTTATATATCGAGGTGGCCAAACTTACTGGCCTGCCAAGCCGCATACAACAGTATTCAGAACTTTGAGAGCCGGGGTACACTTGCCAGGAGTTGGGGTTTCAGCACCTTGGGAGGCACCTGCCAGGGCTCGGGGTTTCAGCCCTGCTCCTGCTGAAGCCCCAAGCCCCAGCAGGTGCACTCTGTGGGTTTGAAGCCCTGAGATCCCCCACCACTGCAAGGCAGAGGTCCTAAGCTTGTGCCCCTGCCCCCCAAGTCTGGTAGGTGGAGAATGGGGGTGTGTGGAGGGGGCTTTGTGAGCTACACTTTAACTATACAAGAGCCTCATGTGACTTGGAACCACAGTTTGGTCACCCATTTGTGTGTATATATATAGATAAAATTAATAACAACACACACACATTATATATATATATATGCAGTGCCCCAACTCAGCCAGCCAGCCTCTTAAGTAAGTGCCTAATTTAAGCATAGCTGTAATTCCATTGATTCTTGTAGTATTACTCATGTGTTTAAGTACCTCTCTGAAAGGACCTTTAACATGCTGAGTCAATGTGTCATAATGTGATAGTGCCCAAACACTGCTATAATAGGATCTGGTCTTGCCTGAGTGAATAGGCTCAAACCCTGTTATTGAAGAGCTTTTTGAAGACCTGATGGGAAAAGGCTCTCTATCCCATTTTTGGTCTGATCAGAAAACTGAGTGTGTGGGAATAATTGGATAGGAGCAAAGAGGAAAAGTGGCAGATTCATACCCAGAGCACAGTCCATGTTATGCACGGAATCAGGTAGGGGTCCTGTGGAAAAACAGCATGTGGCTAAAGATAGTATCATAATACATATGCACCAGGAGGCTAAGTTATAGTTGCACAGGCAGCCTGAATTCTGACTCTTCCTAACTTTTCAGTGCTTGGCGTTATAGTCTTATTGTTCCTTTAACATAGGTATATTGCATGTAATTTTTAAAAAAGTGTTTTCTCAAAATAAAGGAAATGCCAGACATAACTGCAGTGCAAACATTCTGAACCCAGAGCATTTACTGTGGTTGTGTCAACATTTGGCATGTTACAGTTAGACTGTAAGCATTTTGGGACAGGACCTTTGGCTTTCTGTATGTTGGCAGTGTCTCTCATATTGGGATCTCATTCCTGTTTGGGCTCAAATGCTACCATAATATAACAACTAAGTATGGAATTGTGAACTGATCTACTTTGATAGTATTAAGTCTAGCTTTTAGTAATTATATTTTTTCAATGGTTCTCCAATTTCAGTGCCATAGAGTATTTAAACATAAAGGGCGAGATTTTCACAAGTTTTTACGGGGCCTAACAGTTCCTAGTCTGTAGAAACAGCTAGGCTGATGCCAAGTGATTTTTAAAATCTCATCCAACCTGCTTTGTAACCTTCTCCCTTGTTAATATCACTTAGAATCACAATGTATGTCTTGGAAGATGATTTAAATCTTAAACACTCCAATTTCAGTTTAATTCCAGCTAAGCTATTGTACAGGTCAAATAAGCGGGTAATACTAGGTGTGGTAAATTTGCTACTGCCATTAGACTGGTATACAGAATGGTGTCCAGACTTCTCTTTCTTTCTGTACATACTTTTAGATTATGTTTCTGTGAGAGTTGAGGATGATGTTGAAGCTGTGATAATTGAAAATTCTGAAATAGAAGATGCAGAAAATGGACTGTCCACACAAGACTGCGTGTCAGTGGAACAAAATGCTCAAGTAAACAGTGATGATCACTACATGACTCAACTTGCATATGGTAAATACTTCATTTCTTCTGAGAGTTAATGCCCACGGCCCATCCTTCTGGCAGAGTGCTCAGTGATTGTATCTTTAACACTATATTCCCCTTTACTTTTTCTGTTGTATATGTCTCTAAAACCTTAAACAAGCTACTTATTAATAGCTAATAGTTTTGATAGTATAGTTTAAAACAAGTAATTTTAGAATCTGTTTCCCCTTAAGGATCTTCCCTGTTAGCGGTGATCTCAATAATAAGGTTTAAGAATTGTTTTTCTCACATATACATAGAATTCATTATTTCAAATAGAATCCGTTGTAGGAAGATTAGTGTGTAATTTAGAGGGGGGAAAAACAAGACCAGAGAATCCTGGCTGCCCAGTAGGTGTGACATTTAGCTAAATTAATTGGGATACAGTGAAAATTCTTTTATGCACTATTCTAGTAAAGTGGTCATTTAAGTTGGGGTGTTGCCAACTGTAGATACCCTTTAATGTTTTGAACTCTAGCAGGGGGAGAATTGGGTTGTAGTCTTGAGAAACTTTGCTTGCTAACTATTAGATACAAGATGCCTATGAGGGTAGTAAGTTTAGGCAGTTACATTTGTTGAATGTGTTCAGCAGAACATTTTTAAAAAAGCAAAATTACCAACTATGCATGGGAAATGGATGAAACAAGCATTGTATAAAAGGATCCTAAACACAAGCAACTATTTACAGTGATTATTGTCAGGATAGCTCTTCAGTGAATCCAAGCCAGCTGCCATGTTTCATAACACGAACACTGTTGTTTTCTATTGCTTTCTGCTTGACAGTAAAGTTTACTCTTGGTTTTTGTAGATTTTCACTTGAAAACACATTGATATCCCCTCTCCCTTCTTTTCCTCATCTCTCCCCAGCTATAGTGAGGGGTATTTGGTTTGGTTTTGTTTTCTAATACAGCAGAAAAACGTGCCAGGTCATCTGTTTGTGAACCAGCAGTCACAGATGGATGTCAGCCCAAGTCTTGGAGGATAATTTAACTATTATTTCAGAATCAGCAGAGGAAGCATGATGATCATTTTGTGAGCCTCCTCCCCCCCCAAAATGGTGGGTGGGTGGTGGTGGTGTTTTTAAATAGCAGGCAAGTAAGGAACTTTTAAAGACTGCTGTCTTCGTAAGTAAGAGTTGGCAGCTATTACATTTGAGGGTGTCCAGCACTAACCATTAAAAGCCCCTGTTTTCAGCTGATAATTGTCATGTTGTCTTGAGTGGCTCACAACTGAGAGAGCCAGCCTCAGGGCAGACTGTCAAAAAGAAGGGCAGAATCCCCAAACTGGTTGTATTTTCTATCATTATATTTCACCAACCCAGTAACAAGTATGAAGTCCTGAAGTACTGTAACAGTCTTAACATCTAGTCACAGACAGTCCCCTTGGGCATTCCAGTATATCTTCTATCCAGGCAAGCTGGACTATGTGATAGATGGTCTCTTTTACACCAAAAATCACAGCAATATTCAGAGTTACTCCAGTCCCAAAGGACCAGTCACTTTCCTCAGGTCAGTTTTGTATTCAGATCTCAAACCAAAGACAATGCCTGTAGCCAATCCTGTAATAAACTAACCAAAGATTTATGAATTAAGAAAAGAAATAGTTCTTTACAAAGTTAAAACAGGAAGCATACACACACAAATTAGTTAGTCTTAGATTTAAAAAGGTAATATAAGCTTCTATAATAAGCAGCTCTGTATGTCCTTTAGGGCTCACCCAAGCTAAGCAGCATGGAGATCTCTTCCTTATATTTAGGAATCTTTGCCTCTTAGAGTCCAGACTGCATAAAGAGACCTAGTTTCTCCTTGTCAGGCATTTTTATCCCCTTCACTCCAGAATCCAAGCTGATGGGATGAGTTCATGCACACGCCTTCCCTTCCTGGTGGGAGTGAGGAATGCAGTCAAGAAGGTCTCTGTCCTTTGATGCTACACAATGTCTCATTTGCCTTCATTGGGCCATCTTGTGTGCAGGATGAGCACTTTACCTTCATTAATGCTGCTTTTCCTGTTTGGTGAGTTACACAATTACAGAGGTTTACAATGCAAACACTCAATATAGCTTTATACCATGAGATACAGGTAGTGTAAGTAGGATTAATATATGTAGCATTCTGCAAGCGTTCCATAAAGTCTAAACACATTCTTATAACCCCAGTGTCTATTTCTAACTATGCTGACCCACAGGTAAGTCGGACTGGTTAAAAGCTATGCATTTGTCAGTGTTCACTGAGACCCTGGGTCTGTGGCATGAGCTGGCAGCTTGTCTGTCAGCATCAAAATAACTTTTCCAGACTTAACCATTTGGACTAAATTGTCCATGTTTTGTTCTCTGCATTAAGCTAATCTATTTTTAATAAAGTTTAAGCAATAGTGGTGAAGTTATTTTCTGGGAGTCCACGGGGCGGTGTCCTTGGTCCCCTTCTCTTCTCGTAGTATGCCTTATCTCTGAGTAATCTCATCCACAAATTCAACTACTATCTCCACCTGGACAACTCACAGATCTACCTCTCCACTCCAGACCTGTCTTCTGTCCAAACTAAAGTGTCCGTCTGTCTGTCTCTGAACCACCTTGAAGATATCTAGCTATCAGCTCAAGTTCAACATGGCTAAACCAGAGTTCTTAATCTTTTTTCCCCTCCCCCCCCCATTCCTCACCACCTCCTTTCTTGATCATTGTGGACACCACCACCATCCTGCTTGTCATTCAGGCCTGTAACCTAGCTGTTATCTTCAGCTTGGACCTTTCTGTAAGTCCTCGCATCCAGGCTATGTCTAGATATTGTTGGGTTTTTTTCTGCCTAACATCTTTAAAATATGACCTTTGCTATCCCTTCACACCACTAAAACTCTCATCATCTCACTTGTCAATTAATGCAACGGCCTTCTCTCTGGCTTTGACAAATGCAGTTTTGCCCCTCTTATATCCATTCAGACTGCTGCTACAAAGAGAATTCTCCTAGTCCATCACTTTGACCACATCACTCCTATCTTCATATCCCTGGCTTCCCTTTCTTTATTGCATCAAGCATAAACTGTTGCTTGTAAATCAATAGAAGCTAGGGATTGCAGTGGGACATCAGGGCTGCCCCACTGCGGTAGGCCCTGTTTGCACTTACAAAGCCCTTCATGTCTTATCCTGTCGCTACCTATCATCTCTCATTCACTCTCAAGATGTTGACTTCTGCCTCAGATTGACCAATGCTGCCAGTGTCTATTGTCCACTCGTTAAATTTTCAAACAAGCATCTTTCTTCTTTCTCCCATGCTGCTCCTCATGCTTGAGAGCAGCTCCCCATAAACATCTGCAAAGCCATTTCATTGTTCTCCATCAAATCCCTTCTTAAAAATCTTTTTTGCCATGATGCCTGCAAAAAGATTGGCAATAGTTAGGCTGCTGGTGTGCTAATCAATATTGTCTCATTGTTTCCTTGTACTCCCCCATCAGTTTGTATCTATCTGTCACCTGTCTTATACTTAGATTGTAAGATCTTTGTGGCAGAGACTCTTTTTTTTACAGCACCTAATTAGCACAATGGGGTCCTGGTCCAGATTGGCTCCTCGGTGCTACAGTAATACAAAATAATAAAATTTAGTCAGAAATAAGTAATTCTGCTAATGTTATTGCCTTCAGCTGTTTCTTTTAAGAGTTCTTCTACTTTCAGGATTTGAGGCAGGAAGTGGAAATTTGGCAGGAGAATAGACTTGGAGGCTGAGATGTGCCTTTCACTTTCCCTATGAAAATCTATGAAGATTTGCCAGAGTTCCAGGCCATTGGAAATTGCCATTTACAGATGCTCAGTAGAATTTTCTAAAGGGTTGCTGCAAAGTTTCCAAAAATTCCATCTGTATGGACTGTCTTAATCTGGCATGTCATACCTTTTCAGTGCTTGACTTTGCAACCTTAGCATAGAATTTGTATGTAATTGTAGTGTCATTGTTTTTGATGATGTAGTTAGAGACATGACAGAACTTCCATCATACAGGAATTTCTTATGATTTGTGGGACCTCAGGTTGCAAGAGGGGAAGTAGTAAAGTCAAAATAAAGAGATGAGAGACATTCCCACTGCCTGAGAAGTGAAATGGGTTAGGACTATGATTTGCTGAGTCAGTGCAGAGCAGGAGGGGGTGGGGTGTGTGTGTGTGTGTGTGTGTGCGTGTGTGTGAGAGAGAGAGAGACAAGCAGACTTTTGCATTGTTTGTGTTGCAAGCCACCCATACTAGTTTAAACTGTGTTTCTGGACCTTATGGGCTAGATCCCCAAGTGCCCTTAAGCAGCACTTGGTGCATCTGTGAGGTGTGGACATGGGTGATTTTACACTCTTTTCTCCATTTCACTACCAGTCCTGTTGCAAGTTGCAAGAGCCTCATGTATATTCATAATTATTTGTTTGTAAATCAATAAAAGCTAGGGATCGCAATGGGAGATCAGGGCCACCCCATTGCATTAGGCCCTGTACAAATGCATAGCAAAAAGAGTGTCCTTTTCCCAAACAGCTTACAACCTAAGTTGTACAACACTGGTTCTCCACTTGTAAGACAATTCCCTTCTTTTCATGTGCCAGTATATTTATGCCTGTATCTGTAATTTTCACTCCATGCATCTGAAGAAGTGGGGTTTTTTACCCATGAAAGTTTATGGCCAAATAAATCTGTTAGTCTGTATCCACAAGACTAACATGGTTACACCTCTGATAAGTATAAATAAGATGAGAGCCAGTAGGTGAAATACAAAAAACCTACAAGGTAGCACAAGATAACAAGGGGACGATTATGCTCTATCTTGCACTGGCAGATAGTATCTCTCAAGGAGCAACGCTGCCAGCCAGGATCACATCACTTGCCAGCCCCTCCTTTCCTTTTTAATTCCCTTTGTGCCTATTCAAAGGAGACTTGAGATGGGCTGAAGATCTGGCCCTCTAACTTAGTTGTAAAGTTTAGGATAACATTTGACATATGATTCTCGTTCAAAAGAAGCAGTAACTTTTTTTTTTCTTGTCAATCACAGGCAAACTTCATTTAGTCATGTAAAAGTTACAAAAGTATTAAAATATAAGTTGACCAATGTCAAGTATTTGTTTGCAGATGTACAGTTTTGCTGTTAAATGTTTATCAAACAACATCAGTTAGTTTGCTAACAGAGATAAACACACTCAAAAATTGAAGGTGATAAAAGGAGTGAATACTTAGGGAAGGGAGAGATGAGGGTAAAGCAAATACAGATAATGGTGAGTTCTGTATCGCATTTAAATTCTAATTCACAGATTTTTGTTGTGTGGGGATTTTTAAATGAAGAATGAGATAAGGCAAGAAGAGGTGTGGGCTAACTCAGGAGTGAAAGTCAACAATGGAAAGTATGGCAAATGAAATGCATTTTTGAGGAGGAATTGGAAGGAATTAAGTTTAAAAAATTTAATTAGAAGATAAAATGAGCAAATAATTTAGTGCATGATAGATAGTAATTAATCTTAAACGGCCAGGATGCTGAAGTTTTAAAAGTATGCTATTGTTCTTGCCTTTCATGACAGATGTCTAATTCTTAGATTCCAAGGCCGAAAGGGACCATTGTGATCATCTAGTCTGACCTCCTGTGTAATACAGGCCATAGACTTTCCCTGAAACAATTCCTGTCAATTCAGTGGGAGGATTTTTCTAACATACTTTCTTTTAACTTTGGCTTTTATAGGAGGGGAAGGTTTGTCGGTATTGAGTGAGCCAGTGGTGTCACAGATGAGCCATTCTACAAATGTGCAAAGAGATGGTCAGAATCCAGAAGAAATGGAATATGTTTTTTTGCATAAAAGACGACGACTTACCCCGTCTCTGGTGAGAAATAGCATGGTATGTTTACCTAAACAAACACTTGCTCTGCTTTTTCCGGCAAATTGCACTGCTAATAGCAATTCCAGTTCTCATGTGAGAGAATTTTCCCCCTTTTGTGAATTATTATTATTTGTATTACAGTAGTGTCAAGAGGCTTTTATAAGGGTTGGAGCCCCATTTTGCTAGGCATTGTACATGTGCAGAGGAAGAGACAGCTCCTTTCCTGAAAAGCTGACAATCTAAGTATGGTCCTGCAAGCAAACCTTTGACATGCAAGCTTATATTCTTCTAAAAAGCAGGATGCATTAGGGACACCTCCTTCCTTTCCGACAGGTTTCTAGATGGAGTGATACCAATCATCCTTCCTTACTTGTTGACCAATGGGCAAATCATTGGGCAAACTATGTCCAACAATAGATCACGCAGCTCTCACATTGATGCATATCTGTGGGCAGAACTTGGTTCATAGCATGGAGCTATGCTTTAATGGCCAGCTGAAGAACATAAAAGAAAAAATGTTTACATTTTAAATATCAACAAAGTGGTGTCCTCAGTACTAAACCAGGGCACCAGGTTATATTTGAACTCTGACAGTATTACACATTATATCATTTTTCATTTGAGTAATGTGGCAGAAATTTGGTGTAATTAAAAAAAGAAAAATCAAATGCAGAACAGTTTGCTGGGCAAAAAGGGCTTCTCACAGCTTACAGGTAAAATTAGCATCTTTATTTTAATTTTTTTTAAGTCTTTCTCCACCGGGTGGCACTGTTGATTCCTGTCTACAGGAAATTTTCATATAACAAGGGACACTATGGGCATGTGTACACTGCAATTAAAAACTGGCAGTTGGCCTGTGCCAGCTGACTTGGGCTGCAGGCAGGGCCGGCTCTAATCTTTTTGGAGCCTCGAGCAAAAAAAAAGAGTGCCGTCCCACCGTAACCACCCCTCTGTGCCCCCCCCCCCGAGCGCCGCGCCGCCCAAGTCCCCGCCACCCCGAGCGCCGCCCAGCCGAAACAAAAACAAACAAACAAACCTTCAGCGCTGCCTGGCCGAACCAAAAACAAACCACCGAAGCGCCACCCCGCCCCAAAGTGCTGCCCCAAGCACGTGCTTGGTCAGCTGGTATCTGGAGCCAGCCCTGGCTGCAGGGGTGTTTAATTGCAGGGTAGATATTGGGGTTTAGGCTACGGCCTAAGCTCTGGGACCCTTCCACCTCACAGTGTCCTAGAGCCCAAGTCAGTTGGTATGTGCCAGCCAGAAGTTTTTAATAACAGTGTACACATATATCCTCTTTCTCCTAACTTCTGAAGAGGCACTTCCTTGGGCTCTTAATGTTACCTGCATGTTTTGTTGTCAGCTGTTTTACTTACAATGGTCTTTCCTGAAGAAGAGACCAGGCCCTAGCTATTTTGTTCTTCACATTAATGAAAGAAGAGCTTGCGTTTAAACAAAATATCTTTATTTTTAACTTTTTACATCCACTTTAGCATCACATAACCTAGAGCCTGCTCTTAGCTATAGTAAGTAGCATTCTGTTCTGAAAACATTCATGGAGTCCTACATTCCTATGGGAAAGGTCACCATTTAACTCTCCAGCCACATCCTTACATAGCAATAGTAACTGCTCCAAGAGCCATGCCAAAGAGCATTAGTGCTTCAGGAATACAAGGACACCAAGTGTCAGATCAGGTTTACCTCAACATATAAGGGCTTCTGTACAAGCAAAGTTGCACTGATTTAAACAAATGTGTGACTTTTAAATTGACTCATTTAAACTGTTACAAAAGGCTTTGCAGACATTCTTAAATTGATATTAAATCTGACAGATGTTTGTCTAGCACAATGGGGCCCTGGTTTCTAGGGTTTACCAAAATACAAATAATACACTAAATTGATCAGGACAATTTAAATTGATACAAGAACAGTTTTAAGATACACCAAAATAAGAACATCTAACATGGTTTTGCACTGGTTCTAACTAAATCTATATAAAAACTGATATAAGTTAAATCTGTTTACTTATTGACAAGGCCTAAGTTGTGTAAAAAAAGAAAAAAAAAGGGTTTTGTGAAAGTCAGTGGAAAGATTTCAATTATTTAAAATTGCAGTGAATTTTTTTAATAACCATTCACTGCAGCCTAAACACTTCTCCATTGTTTTAGTACGTGAGTAATTGAAAGTGATATTGATTAATAACTAAATACAAACAAAAGTGAAATTGAGTAGCTTTGACCTAGCTGAGAGACATGCAGCAAGTAAACCTTACAAGATGTGAAAAATATATAGATTTTGTTTCTTTACTTTTTAATAAACTCAAGTGCCAATAAAATGTACATGGATATGTATGTATATTTTATTTTAAACTATTTGTAATCCTTATAAAGGAAAACTGACTTGAAAACTTGTGTCACAGTTATGGTGTGACTAATATTAGAACAAATATATATTAATCTGCTGTGTTTGAAAACATCCTCCTCAATAGTTGCTACCCCTAATATATTAAGCTAGTGCCTTGGGTTCTGGAAAAATATATAGGTCATCTAGACCAGCGGTTCTCAAGCAGGGGTCCGGGAGCACCTGGGGGGCCACGAGCAGGTTTCAGGGGGTCTGCCAAGCAGGGCCAGTGTTAGACTTGCTGGTTTCCCGGTCAGAAAGCTGAAGCCCCACTGCATGATGCTGAAGCCTGGGACCCTGAGCCCCACTCCCCTGACTCTGGACTGAAGCTGAATCCTGAGCAGCTTAGCTTTACAGGGCCCCCTGTGTCATGGGGCACTCGGCTATTGCCCTTCTTGCTACCCTCTAACACTGGCCCAGATTTTTATATGCAGAAAAGCATATAGCTGTGGCACAGCTGAGCTGTGGAGTTTTTATAGCATATTGGAGGGCCTCAGAAAGAAAAAGATTGAGAACCCCAGATCTAGACTGTTTTATGCCTTGTATTCTGTGATTATTCCTAATTTTACATGTTTCTTAATATTTTTTTCTAGATAAGATCCAGGGAAACAGAATATGAAGATGGTGGAAGTGTCATTTATGAATATGAACCAGATTATGAATGTGTAAGTTGCTTTTTTTTTTGTTGGTAATGACTGTTGCTTTGGGGGTTCATTACAAAAACAGTTTTGTGTTTGTTTGTTTTTTTCAACATATGAGATCCTAAAGCTGGGTGTTTCTCTGTATGTGTTGCTGGCTGCAAAACATCATGATTTTTTCAGCTTAGCTTCTTTATTTTGGAATGAAACAGGGAAGTGTTGTGTCTGAAGCGTCCTACACAGGAGATCAGCAGAAAACCCTTATGGAAGTCCTCAACTATTGTCAGGTACCACATTTTTCTCTTTGAAATAGTTTCTAAACCTTTGCAAAAAACAAGGCAAAATTATGTCACGCTTTTATCCCTGGTATATATGCCACTGTAATATCAATTTGCAACTCTGTTGCACCCAGTTGTTCATTTCTATAAACGTCACTTGACTTAACTGCAAATGCATTTTGCTTATTTTTGATTGACGTTTTTATATGCAGCCATTGAGCCTTTTACAATGTAATCAACGTGAGAGTGTCTCCAAAGGTCAGTATTAATGCACCTTATGTAATATAGAGTCCCTTGATTTACTTCAAGGAATTGCAAGGTAATGGGAAACATTTGGTATGTAAATTCTGAAGGCATCTGAGGTTTGCTTTTAGAATATTACCTTATTCATAATCTTGTTGTTCAGACTGAATTAGGAGAATTTATTGCTTACGTTATCTGAAGTAGTAACTGGCAAGCTGAATAACTGCATCAGCAGTGAAGATAAAACTAAATGAATATCTTACTCATACAGGTGAGCTGTTATAGTAGGGCTACTCCTAAAAGTAATGGGTTGACCCTCTGTCACTTAGAGAGCATCTCCTTCTGGAGTGACTTAGGGCTAAATGTTAATTAATGTCGTGTATGCCTTACTGCTTGCACCAGGGCTGCATGATGAGGTCATAGTACGTTGCTTTTAATACACAACAATTTAAACTTTTATTATACCTTATCATGGTGCTTTGGAATCTATCTATATGCAGGTCAGTTGTTACTAAAGTGATACCATCAACTTGAAATCTAGTTAATTTTATTTTTTAAATTTGAAAGTAATTTCAGATTTTTCACCTGCATTGTTAATTTTTTTGGTTTTATAGCCACATTTTCTATTCTTTTAAAAATTTCTTTCTCTCCAGAGTTGTTATGACAGAATCACACAAAAAGCAGCAGAAACTGACTGTGTTTTGGAAACAGTTATACTGACCATACACTCTGAAAACACAACTTGTTTCCTCTCTACTCATTTAGTTCAGTAACCTTATGTGTTACTTGTAATAATAGGAGACAAAATTGTTCAGATGTATGATTTCCTAAGTTGTTTATATGGACAACTGTTAGCCTTTGAACTCGTTTGATTTACATGGCTCTTATGAAATGTTGGGGTCTTTACAGGAATGTTACTTTAAAACCTTCATATCTGATTCTCAAAGTAAGGCAAAGTCAATTTTTAAATCTCTGGGAGACTCAAATTGCTGAGCTTGAAAAAAGACTTCAATAACTCAGGCATAGGTTAGGGGTTTGTTATAGAAGTGGATGGGTAGGGTTCTGTGGCCTGCTTTGTGCAGGAGGTCGGACTAGATGATCACATTGGTCCCTTCTGACCCTAAAATCTATGAATCTGTGACTGAAAATCAGCCAAAATGTTCTGGGTACTTTCAACCATATAAGTGTTTTTCAAATTCTGTTTATATTTTTTTCCCTTGCGTGTAATCAGTGGGTGTACAATAGACTTCAGCATTATAATCATTTTGAGGCTTGGAGCTGAAACTGTTGCTCTCTAGATCGCCTACACTTGTCATTTTACTTTGGAATACATATTCCTCCCAGGTATATTTCCCATTAGTGATGTAGAAATCAATACCTTGTGATCTATTTATCAGTATTTTAGCAAAGTATTTGGAAATATATAATTCTATTTTTAAAGGTCTCTAACTACCCATAAAGTAGTGTTAACTCTCTGATTTAGATGTAGTATTACACTTCAGATAACACATAATTCTTCTTGTGCCACTAGTCTACTTCTGAGTTTGCTTGATATCATTTTAATGTGAAATAAAATGCACCATTATATTATATAAAAATCAACTGTATATTGGATGCAGTAGGAGGTACAACCTTTCAATTCCAGTCATGTGCAGGCGGATGTTAAAACAGCAAGAGTAAGTCTTTCCCTGAAATTAGATCTTCGAAAAGAAGCCTGCTTTTTCAAGTTTTAAATTTACCATGTGGTACATAAGTAAATCAGCGTATAATTCACTTTACAAAGTGTATTTGTTATCCACTGAACTGCTGCAAAGTTTAGACAGAAATTAAGGAAAGAACTTCAACCTTAATGAGACTTCCTTGCTTTTGTCAAATTCAGATGTTGTGCTTTTATTTACTTTTCCTCTAAAAGTAGAAAAATTCCATTAACTTTCACATTGATTGCCAGGCCATGTATGATGCCATTCAGAAGTTGGATAAGAAATTTGATCTGCTTCATCGAAAGGTTTCAGAAATGCAGCACACCCGGATGAAGCCATTGCTCCTCAAACCTGTGAGTATTAAAGATCTGAAATGTTCAGAGTCCCTTTACAAGCATGAGTAGAAATTAGAGGGTTAAAATCTCTCCTCACCTTCCACTGTGTTCAAAAGTGGATTTAGCATCCATTAGAGGCAGGTTATTATATACTTGGCATTTGTCAGCTCGGTCCTCTATCGGTGTAGTAGTGGGCAGAGTCAATTTGGTAGGCTTGGGGTTCTCAGGACAAATTTTTTGGTGGCCTCAGAATGCAGCCATCAACACTCTTTTTCCTAAAATACTTAATTCACTTTAGGAAAACCAAATAAATATGCACATATACATGTCCAAATCATTGTAATTTATTTATTGCTAGCTAGTAAGTCTGTTATGAAAAGTGACATTAACAGACACAAGTATCACTTTTCACAGAAAACTTACTCAGTCTTACCAAGCCTGGGGACAAATTAAGTCCTTGAGGAAGACCAGGGGAGATGTGGGTGGTGGGCTGGGGAAGGCAGCGAGGGCTTGAGCATGAAGTGCTGCAGCCAGAGCCCAAAGTCCCGCAGCCAGAAGTTGGGGCCCGAAGATGGAGCCCGAAGCCTTGTTGCCAGACCCTGGGGCCTGCTGCCACGCAGCCAGTGCCCAGGGCTAGAGCCCAAAGCCCCGCGGCTAGAGCCTGCTGCCTTGCCACCCCTGAGCTGAAGCCCAAAGTTAGAGCCCCCCTACCCCGGGAAGGTGGGGAACTCGATGGCTGCCTGCTCCTACGGCGTTCAGCCCCAGGTGACTCCAGAGGGGGGCAGGGCCCAACCCCGGCTGATGGCCCCAGCAACCAATGTCAAGGCTGTGCATCCAGAAGCAATAGGACTACTTTGTCCTCCCCACCCCACCCAATTACAGCCTAGGAGGCTGTGGCTGCAAGAAAAGCCCCTGGGAGCCACATGTGGCCATGGTAGCCACATTTGAGAAACACTGGAATAGGTGCTCTACAAATTCATTTACAGGAAGGTGGGGAAGAGAAACAGATTCAGGAGTTATACCATTAGCTAGTGTAAATTGGTGTAGCTCCTATGACTTCAAATGAGCTCTGCCAGTTTACCTGTGATGAGTCTCTGGCCTGTTAGTCGGCTGGTTTTTTGCTGACAGAGGATGAAAGTTTCTGCATAACTCACAGGTTGGCTGATATGATTTTTAAGGGAATTAACTACATTTAACTGCTTTCCTGTAAATGAACCGTTATCAAGTTATTGCACATTTAACATACTGTTAAAACAGACAGAATATTAAGACTCGTAATTTATTAGCAAACTGCGTTTAAAGGAAAAGCATCAGAGATGGTTCTTGAGAATGCTGAGAGAGCTGTATAGCCATCAACAGTACTGAACAGTTTCTCTGATGTAACGCTGTTCAGCAGCAGTGATGTCACGAGAACACAACAGAATGAAAGACCTTTAGTCTGTCTACCCATCACCAGAGCCACCAGGCCAGACAGAGAGAGAGGAGTTCTGAATGCTTTGCAGTTGATGAAACAGTATATTGTGGTTGTGATTGGTGTCCTGACAACTCTTTGGACTTGAATGTCCAATCATCCAAAACTCTCAGAGCAGAGACCAGTCTTGCCCACCACTGTGGAGCACTGGAACCCAGTGGCCTCTCTCTCACACTTCCTCTCTCTTCCCCCTCAACCCTCATGGTCACAGGGAACAGCAACTGCTTTAATGCTCTCCTGAGGCTAAAAATGACCTGAAAGAGATTTTTCAAAACATTTTAAAACTCTTTTTTGCTTCTTTTTGACGTATAAAGAAAACAATTCTAAGGCTATCCTTGTTTCCTTTTGTTTTTTATAATGCCTGCTGGTGTTTTACCTGAAGTTTAAAATATCAGAAATGTCAAAGATTCATAGATTATTATTATTCTTTAAAGCTAAAAGGGACCATTTTGATCATAACAAGGCATAGAAGAAATCTGGTAACTCCTGCATGTTGCCCAACAACATGTGGTTGAACTAGTGTGTATGTTTTAGATTGACATCCAGGCCCAAATGGATGCTAGACACTGTGGCACCTAACTTTTAGGCACCTAGGAAATCAATGGAACAACCATGGATCCACAAAGCCTGGGGAAGATAGGTGTCCTAGCATGTGATCCACAAAGCCAGCATGTAACCAATGGGAGAAGCCAATGACCAGGGTGTGTGCTAGACCCTACCGCTCTCAGAGATATAGGTGCCTCCCTGCAGCCTGGATTTAGGTGCTTATCTCTCTTAATAATCCACAACTGGGTCCGTCCCCATTTCCTGCAGTTGATTTAATGAAGAATTAAAGGAGAGTAATATAATTAATGCCAATCAACATAGATTTATGGAAAATAAACCTGATATGTTTTTGATGAGATTACAAGTTTGATTGATAAAGGTAACAGTGTTGACATCATTGACTTGGTGCCACACAACATTTTAATTAAAAAATCAGAAAGACTGCAGTTAATGCCAAAGGTTAAGGGGTGACTTGATTACTGACTATACATACTTATATAGGGAACAAATATTTAATCCTGGTCTCTTAATTTTAGCAGAGAAAGGTACAACAAAGTCCAATGGCTGGAAGTTGAAGCTAGACAAATTCAGACTGGAAATAAGCTGCACATTTTAACAGTGAGGGAAATTAACCATTGGAGCAATCTGCCAAGGGTTTGGGATGGATTCTCCATGTTGGACAATTTTTAAATCAAGATAGGATGTTTTTCTAAAAGATATGCTTTGGAATTCTTTTGAGGAAGTTCTATATCTGTTATATAGGAGGTCAGACTCGATGAGCACAGTGGTCCCTTTTGGCCTTGGAATCTATGAAACCATTTCTTGAAGGAATGAGTTAGGGCCTGCCTTACTCTGTACAAATGGAGGGAGATGGCAGGAGGTGGTGGTGTCACCCACCTTATACTTTTTAGATCAGTGGTTATAGAACTCATGTGGGAGACAGTCTTTCAGTGCCCCCGTCTGCCTGAGGGAGAGGATTTGAACAGGGATCTCCCACACCTCTTAGAAGACTGTTCTAATTCCTGAGCTATAGGATATTCTGATGTGGGGCTCCCTCAATCTGTCCTGTTAATGTTGTTGCACCTTGAATAAATACAGAATCATTGGACCACAGAGTGAAGTCCAGTGGTTTAGCACACCCACCTGGGAGACGGGAGACTGAGGGTGCAGTCCCCCTGTTCCAATAGCTGTTTCATTGTTTATACACAGTAGAACAACATCAATAGGAGAGACTGAGAAAAGCCCAACTGGAATATCTCAGTGGTTAGAGCACTCTCCTGAGAGCTGGGAGACTCCTGTTCAAATCCCTTCTCTCTGGGAAGGGGAACGCTCACCACCAGTGCTGCCTAGTGGCTGTGCCAGGGGTGCGGCAAGTTGGATGCCCAAGAGGAAGACCCCTTTCTTACTGCAGCAGTCTGTCCTTTAGTGACTCAGCTCTCCAGACAGGTCACACTTTCAGTCCACCCCTTTTGGGTTATGTTTCAAGAGTCTAATAATGGGGAAGTGTTCAGAATTCAGTGAAGGATTCAGGGCTTCCCCTGACGTCTTGTGGTCTGGACCTTTGTACCTTCACGGTCTTCCCCCAAATAGGTTCTCTGTCAAGGGACAGACTTTCATAGTTGTCCCACTTTAGGAGTTGGTAGGGGAAGCCTGGGTCTACCCTCTGCACTGGGCTCCGATCCAGGGCCCAATGGTAGCCAGCTAAGTCCTGCACCTTGTGGTGCTATGCAGCCGACTCCCTGGATATTTCCTACCTGTCCCTCTCTTCCTACAAGCTAAAGCAAATAGCTAAAACACAAATAAAGTTTCTGCCTTCAGAGAGTCACAGGTGCCTTCTTTATAGGCTTGGTTAGGTCACTATCACCATGCCTCAGGCACCGAGAGCTCCTGTGGTGCTCCTTTCCAAGGGTGTAGGCCAGCTCGCTTCCATTATCTGCTTGCCACTGAGCTACTCTGCTCCTCTTTTTAACTTCCTCCTCTAGCTTGTGCAGACTTTGCAAGTATTCTGGGACAAGGCTGGCTGGGCCCCGAGTACCTCTTTAGCCCTGTTCTTTCCAGTGTTGGGGGCTTGTACACCCCATCACACTCCCCCTCTGGTAGAGAGGGGGAGAACTGAATCTAGGTCTCCCATATGCTGGCTGAGTGCTGTAACTACTGTGCTAAAAGTTATAAAGTAGGTACGATCACTTTCTCTTCCTCCTCCTGGATTTTGAATCAATCCTGATCCAATAGGTGTGCTCAGAGCATGCCTACCGGACCAGACTCTTTAGGGAAGATAGATGATGTCCTCCCCTGCTTCGTGGGTCACACTGGGCTTAGGAAATAGACATCTGGACACACAGAGTGAGGCAGCAGTGTGCACACTCAGAAACATAGGCCCCTGGGAAACTTTTATCCTGAAAATGTAGGTGCTGAGGTGAGTTTAGGAACCCACAGGCTTACGTGGCAGTGGAGGAGAGATTGTGGATTGCAGTGCTGGCTAAAACTGGGATTTAGGGACCTAAATCTAGGGGTTAGGTGCTTAAGTCCCTTTGTGGATCTGGGCATATAACACATCCCTGTATCATCTGTTCCAATAGCTAATTATTCTTTCTGTTAAAAATTACATTTATTTTCCGTTTGAACTTTACTGACTTTAGCTTTTAAACTAAAGAGTCCTCTAGTCTCAGATAGCTTCTCCATGGGTAGGTAATTTTAGGCCATGATCAAGTTGTCTCTTAAACTTCTCCTTAATAAACAGAATAGATTGAGCTCCTTTAGTCTCTGATAGTAAAACATGTTTTCCAGGCCACAAATTATTGTTGTCATTTCTGACCTCCCCTGTTTTTGCTGGAAGAGTTGTTGGGTATCTTGGAGGATGTATATTTTTAGCGCTTATTACATAGCTGTTGTTGTTTAATAGTCTCACAAAGGCATTTTTTCTCCAAAATGTTGTTAATTGAAATTAAAGAATTTTTAGTAACACCTGTTTCTTCTTTCAATTGCTCCAGTTTTATTCCCTTAATGCAGTGTTGGGCAACCTGCAGCCCATCAGTGGCAGGCTGCGAGACTGTTTGTTTACATTGGCGTGGCCGCCTGCAGCTCCCAGTGGCCGTGGTTCACAGTTCCTGGTCAATGGGAGCTGCAGAAAGCAGCGGCCAGCACATCCCTGCGGCCCACGCCGCTTCCCGCAGCTCCCATTGGCCGGGAATGGCAAACCGCGGCCACTGGGAACTGCGAGCGGCCATGCCTGCGGACAGTCAGTGTAAACAGACTATCTCATGGCCCGCCAGCAGACTATCTCATGACCCGCCATCAGATTACCCTGATGGGCCACAGGTTGCCCACCACTGCTTTAATGTCATCACTTCACAAATCATTTCCAGTCATCATAGAGTCTTCCAGGTGAAATAGTGCCTGCACTTCTAATGCATCAAACAGATAAAAGGGTGTCAGGCTGAGACCAAACAAAACTTTTCTGCCCTACTTCATTGTAAAGAAACCAATCAAAATAAAAGGTGCAAAACCAAATGTTTTTCCTTTAATGCAGCAGCAGGAGCATCAACTTGTAGCTCAGCAGGTTGGTGACACAAACTGATGAATTTTTCAGCAACTATTGTACAAAAATATGCCCATTATCAACTACTAATGTATGTACAGTCTGTTCCTCAGCTCCTTCTTTAGCTCTTGAAGGAATGGTATGCTAGCAGGTGATTGGGAAGAACTTTAGAAGCAGGAAGCGAACACAAGAGAAGAATGCTATGTTGGTGTCTGGACTGTGGAAACCCACAAAGATAGAGTCCGAAAAACATGCAATAGTTAGATTCATGGTCAAGAGGTCAGAGCTATGTGAAAAGAGTCTTTGTGAAAGAGCTATGTGAAAAGAGTCTTTGTGAAAAGACTATAGTTAATGCCAGATGCTTAGGCTGAGATCTAATCTCTCTTGTTCATGAAGGAAAAAACAAAACAGATTTGTGCAGTTTTATGTTAATTATTGTTTTCCTATCACATTTGCAGAGGCCCATTGGATTTACATACAGAAGTTCCAGTCATTTACCCCATGGAAAAATTAGAGTACAGAAACCAATGGAAAGAGAGTCAAGTCTTCATATCTCCCCCCCGGGACAAGGAGGGCATAACCCATCAATGAGGGTTAGGCTACAAAAGAGCCATCTCCAGGCCAACTCTGCAATAAAACCTGTTCAACAAACTCTTCAGCTTGAATCACAGCAACCTGTGCTTAGGCAAAGCCCACCCCTACCTACTATAGTCTCCACTCACTCACTGCATCCACCATACACAGTGGCTAACAGGATCCCTGACCTTCCTCCACAACCAAGTCTTGTAACCACAGTCATGGAAAGCACTGCCAATGTAGCATCTTCAGGGGTGGGTTCCCCAATGGTGTCGTCGGTGATGCCAACCCCATCTGAAACTGGTTTGGGGAGAAGCACCATGATGATGAATTACAGGGCCACACCGGGAAGTGCGAATATTAGTAAAGAACTGCCATCTTCTTCTGTCTCTATCAATCCTAGTTTCGGTGAGTTACAAGTCACATATGCTCAGTATAGTAGAGTGGAAAATTACAGTGAATAAAATGCATGCATAAGGCCTCCATTTTTTTTCTTTAACAAAAATAAATGAGCAGAGCTGACTTTCTCCTTTTGCATTTTAAAAGTGGATTAATATTTAAAGCCTTCTGAATAAAGCTATTGGTGTGCATGATATACAAGAAGTCACTTTAACACCTGAAGTCAAATATTCAAAAAGTTAGTATGTACACTGTATTAACACACATACTCAGTTGATTCTTACATGTTACTGATTATTCTGATGTGCAGAATAACTTGAGCACTTTAACAAATCTTAGTTTTACAGCAGATATAATGCTTCAGGATTGCATTAAGAATGAGCCCTCTTCTTTCACTGTCCTACTGATACAAGCTTTTTTCATGCTGTCAGTGGTACAGAACAGCTAGGACTCCCTGCAAGTACAGTGAGCCAATATGTGACAGTAAAATCTCAGCAGCCATTACAGTGGAAGTGCAGCATATTAGAGTTTCTCTAAATCTAAAGATTTCCTTGGTAATGCTTTCATGTGAAAACTAAATAGCCTTGTATATAATAAAGACGTACGATAATTATATAAAGAGTATGTCATCCGTAAAGCAAGGTGTGGAACATAACTTACAGTATGTTCTTCATTTGAGAAAGCAACTTAATTGTTTTGTGTATAAGGAATGTTAATTCTTGAATGGGATAAGGAAGAGGTTCTCTAATGTTTTCATTCTGTGGACTGTTTTGTAAGAGAGACCCTCAAATGCTCCATTACTTATTTTTCCAAAATGTTTAATTCTGTGAATCACCAAAAAAAGCTCCATGAATCATTTCACCATAAGAGGCTGGGAATGAGTGACAGGGAATGGATCACTTGATGTTTACCTGTTCTGTTCATTCCTTCTGGCACTGGCCACTGTCAGAAAACAGGATACTGGGCTAGATGGACCCTTGGTCTGACCCAGTCGGGCTGTTATGTTGCAGGTAAGTACACATGACACAGGCAGATGTTAAGTCCCTTTATGATATACATATACCCTGAGTCATGCGGAAGGCAGCATTTATTTATTTATTTATTTATTTTATTTGCGTTTTCAATCACTTTCAGATTACCAATTATTTACGTTACGCTAAAAATAAGTGAAAGTGTTCAAAGGTGCCTCAACTTCTGTTTGTGCACACTTAATAAAATTGACACTCACACCTGATACCTTTGAGATGTTTTCTTGAAAATGTATATGCAAGTATCTGCACAAAGTAGGTCATTCTGAAAATTTTGTCTTTTACACATTTAAATGCTTTTTAAAAATGCTATTATTTAATCAGTTTTGGGTGCTTGATACAAATGAATGAACTTTTAAGAATGCTAATTTAGTCAGAATATACTGATGGAAGTTATTTCTGCATCTCCTGTAAGTGCAAAGATAGATAATATATAGTCGATCTAGTTTTGGTAATGAAAGGTTAGGAGATGTGAGTTTACTATGTCATAAAGGTAAAGAGAAAAAACGGTTTGGGGAAGAGCTCCTTCTTTTAACAGATTTGTGCTAATCTTTTAAAAAATGTTTTTGCTTTACAAAGAATATGTTGGTGACCCAAAGAGAAATGTAAAGGTTCTTGGAAACTATTTGATGAAAGCCCGACAAAAGACCAAACCGAAGTACGCAGCACGTTACCTAGTCCGTGTCTTGTTCCCCAAGGAAACGTTACTGTGTAGCATTATGGGTGTCAGTGCCCGGGGGCGCAGAACGTTGGATCCTAACAAGGTTGCTGCAGTTAGAGGTATGTTGACTTACAAAACGTGTAGAGTTCACTTTTCTTCCTTAGCAGTTTTCTTGGATTCTTAAATTATGACCCTTACATTGTGTCCTTCAGTCTACCTTTTTGTGACTCATTATCCAGCAACTATTATATTACCTGGTAGTGAATATTGCTCGACTCTGTACCTTTGAGTTCTGTGGGGAACTTTTTATCTAGTTACCCTCAAATGTTCATTGTAAACTCTTTCAATATTTATGATCGTTTCTCTAATTACTCTAATTTCATATTTTTCTCATTAATCAATCAGAGCTGATCATATTCATTTTATATTATGAGGCCATAACACACACAGGACACAAGTTAATGGACATGTCAGCATTTTTCTCCTAACCCTCCATTTCTTCCTTGTTTGAAAAGTGATGAGGGTGGCAACATTTTGAGAAATGCCCTTCCCAGCCCCAAACCCACGTGTGCCCACCTAAGCACACACTAGCTACTCCTTTTTGTAAGACTCACAAATCAGGCATTCATTTATTCTGTCTGGGCAGAAAGCAAACAATAGTTCATATGAATAACAGAATGATGTATGTTATCCCATTTGCGAGTCCTGTCATCTCTACTGATAGTCAGGTAGTTTGTTTGACAATTTCCATGAATCGACTAAGAAATATTGAATAAAGAAAATTTCCCTATACCTGATAAGGAGCACTTTTCTGATGCATCTTATTTTTGTAATGAGATGCAGAAGTATACTGCTGCCTACCTTGAAAGTACCAGTCTACCATAAATTTCCTTAATATAAACTAAAATCGAAAACTCATTCACAAATCTTGGTAAGCACTTGAAATTGATCTCATTGTGTTCGCTTATTTGACTAAAGCTCTTTTTAGTGCTTCTTTATTACATAGTTTAAAAGAGTTCCTACATTTTGTGTGCAGAATTTCTTGCAACTCATTTCCCAAATTATGACCTGAGTGAATATGGAAGAGACTGGAAAACCTGTATCACAAACGTCAATGCCATGATCCGCTGCTTACGCTGTGAAACCAAAATAAACCCAGTAAGTCATCTCCAGGTGTAATAGTTATTAATGAGAGAGTAAATGTTTCCTTACAGAATTAGATATATAAGTAAGTACCTCACCACCTGAGCCCCATAATTTAAGACTCTTTGGGACGTATTTTGTCATGGTTCAACACAGCTCCGCTGACACCAGTCACAATGGTATGTGTGAAACAGTGTCAGCATTTTTATATTTTATAATATTAACAAAAGACACACACATGCAAAATCCTAAAATGAAAATACAGTAATACTTGCCTATAGGTAGTAAAATTTGTTGCAACTTGTGCTAATTTTATAGAATAATTACCAATTTTATCAAAATTTTAAGTAGCTAGTTATTAGAAGACCTGTGTGATCTGAATTATTCCCAGTCATCTAACCATTTAAGAACATGAATAAATTTTTGCAGAATTGGGCCCCTGTATAACTAGCTACCCCACTCTCCCTGACTTCTATCAATAGTGCAGATTATCCCTTGTTAGAATTTATTCTTAAGAGCTCTTCATTAAGGATCAACTCAAACACTTTTAATGGCCATGTATTAATATTTACTTAAATAAAGTTACAAACAAAAAACCTTTAGCAAAAATTACTGTCGAAGAACTGTTACTAATATTTTATTTCTTACATTTTTCAGTATTAAACTATTTAAATAAAACCATTTGCAAGTGCCCTTGTTTGGTTAAACTAATGGAAAGTGTTTATCCTTTTGTTTATCATACCACTACTATTAGGGATACACAAATTTATCTTAACCTATTGATGGACAGTAAACTGTCTCCATGTCACTGGAATTTACCAATTAATGTATTTATAGTCTATTAAGGTTATTGAAAATTGAATGAAAACTCCCTTGTTATTTCCATCTATCAAACCCCTTCAGTCAGCGTCCTTCCAAAACAATCTGCACTGACTTCAGCAGTGTTTTCTGTTACTCTAAATTGTACAGCAGGATCCTTTCCCAGAAGCCTTAACAATTATTTCACTCCCATATCCTGAACTATGTTGCAATAGCTAGGGGCTCAAAACAGTGTTGGAAAGATGGCTTACAAGTTAAACCGTTATTTTGATGTGCAGAATCAGTGCTGCAGTTGTTCAGCTAGCTATAAAGGTTTCCCTGGGAAGTAGTATCTCTGAGACTTGTGTTGGGTGCAATAAAAGGATCAGAACTACTCTACCTACACTATAGCTCTCCTGGCCTCTTTAATTTAAACCAGGGATGTCGTCTGTCTTCCTATTGTTCACGGATAATAGTCACTGTTCCACCCAAAGTATCTCTAGCATGACTTCCAGCATTTCTCACTTTATCCATTTTTCCAACCCTTGGATCTTCAGTGTGTCCAGATTATGCTTTCCCAAGACTGTACCTCCACTGTATACTATCATAGGCCTTCTCACATCTGGTCACATATTTCCAGCCTTTGCATCACACTGATGTTTCACCCCAAGAACACCTGGAATTCCATGCAACTCAGCTTCCAAAGTGCGTCATTACACAAGGACCTCAACAATTGGCTGACATATGGCTCTTGTGGTTGACATGTATGGTTAACAATTTCTCAAATTT
Organism: Gopherus flavomarginatus; assembly: GCF_025201925.1. Taxonomy (NCBI): domain Eukaryota; kingdom Metazoa; phylum Chordata; order Testudines; family Testudinidae; genus Gopherus; species Gopherus flavomarginatus. The sequence continues at coordinate 229,758,776 of NC_066617.1, read as the reverse complement.
GTGGAATCTAATTTTCCTAATAATGTGGAAATAATTTGACACACTTAACTGGAAAACTGGTAGATTTCTTCCAAAGCATATGCTAATCCCATTCGTGTGTTTCAGGAGACTACTGAAGGGAAGGAGAAACCTGCTGACGCTCCAGACACATCCATTTGTGTGGATTTAAACTATAATGGGGAAGACAGTGACGTCAATTCTCAATCCTCTCAGAAAATGACCAGCTCAACAACAAACAGACTTCAGAATACCACATGGGATAAAGTCCCTGAGGTGTTCCATGCACCTTCATCCAATAAACTACAGTCTTTGGAACCAATGGGTAAGTTAGGAGACTTTCATCTTCTGGATTAACACAAATTGCATTTTATACAGTTGATTGAGAAGTAGCATATGTTAAGATTCCAAAACTGCTGTGCTAGTTTAAGTACAGGTAAGTGAAATCATTTGTGATATACAGCGCCTTGAATCCTACACAGTGGTAAATGGGGTTTACTGACCTACAGGGCTGCTTTCCATTTTTCCCAAGACAATCCTTCAGTACAGGTAGTATGTCCCCTCATGGCAAACAGACTCTGGCAACAGATCACCTGTGTTCCCTTTCACCCATGTCCTTATCACAAACACATTTGCACTGTTGCTGACTAATTAGATTGGCGATCTCATCTGTGAAATAGTCCATCTAACATTTCAGGAATTGATGCATTATTACCCCATTTTCCTACTTTATATGAGAAATAATAGATGTTCCAAGGCAGCTTGGCATATTAAAGAGGCAGAGAAAATTTCTATATCCTAATCTAACAGGCAGATCTGTCACTGTGCTAAACTTTATAACAATTTCCAATTTTTTATTTTCTTCCATTAATAAAAGTGCACAGTTTATAAATACACCAGTAAAACAAGATACTACGTGGCATGCAATGGCTATAGAGATCTTGGGGGGGGGGGGGGGGGGGGGAGGAATTCTCTGTGGCCAGTTCCCCAGGAGACAATTGATTGGGTGGGGCTTGTATAGGGCTTGAGCAGCCCACGAAAGAGGTGTCAGGACCCTCTTACTCAACAGGCCTCGTAATTGACTTTTTTACTACATATAATGTACTTTTTATTCAGTGTGTGGCTCACTTCTTCATTGAAATTAAGTTGTTTCAGAGTAATACAGAAGAATGTTCATTCTATTTTCATTCTCCACCCACAAGGTTTGAATCCTATCAGAAAGCAGCAATGCTTTTATTTCTTGGAAGAACTATTTATTTATTTTTAGATTAAATAACACAGTACAGGAAGCAGTCCTGAAGCAAGTCAAGTTGCATAACTAGCATTTCTGAAAGTATAACAAAAGCTCTGTTATGCTCCTGTACAGCAGAGCAAATATATATTTGAAATAAACTTTTTGGCCGCTTGGGGTGGCTTGCAAGTCTAAGCCATTGTGTTTAAAATACCTAGTGTTCCCAAATCCCACGTTCTACCTGCATTATTACAACCATTTTGATACATGGAGTTTTATGCATTACTGCATGTAAGACTCTTCACGGAGCAACTGTATGGGTCACACAGATAGGACCTTGATTTCTGAGGATCCCATCTCCTTTTCTAAAATTTTTCTTCTCCTCCTCCACATTCAGTATGTTGCACACTGATTGTCTGCCTAGCTAAAAAGTCTTCCAGTATAATGTGGTCCTTTTGAAAGCATGGTAAACACAATTTCTGCAATGAAAATAAAATATTTCTTTCTCCAACTTCCTCTCCAGAACATCTTGGGAGTCCATGGCGCAATGTTCAGTTGCCATTCTCAGTTATTTATGTAGCAAAGGGGAAGTCTCGGCCAGAGTTGTCAGCTCGCTATCTGATTCGCCATCTCTTCACAGAAGATGTATTGGTGAAGAGCAATGTGTATGGTAATTTGGAACGTGGCATGTGTCCACTGGACTGCAACAGGATCAATGCTCTCAGAGGTATACACAGCTAAACTTTCTTCAAAAGATGGGCTGGAGATAGTAATTTTTATTTAACCTTGTATTCATAATAAATCATGCAGCTTCCAAAACATTAATGAAGCTGCCATGAGATTAGAGGTACAACCAGTGGGAGGAATGAAGGGGGGATATATTTTTACCCCAACTCCTGATCTCTGCTAGATTACAAAACAAAACAAACCCTGTCCACATATTATCTCCCTAGACCATCTAGTCACTTTTATGTATTTCAACTTTTCCCATAACTTTTTAAAAATAGACTTCATCACCAGTCTAGCTTTGACCCTTGTAACTTAATGGTGAGTTTGACTGTATTCTATACTGAGAGAATGCACTTCTGAATACTTGTTTTGGCCCAGTTGTGTCCAAATAAAACATGCAAGCAAAACAGAGCTTGCATAAATAATTGATAATAATGCCCTGCTTATCTGGTTATTTATCTTTAGACTTCCTTCAAGAGAACTACCCATCCTTTGATCTAAAGGAAACTGGATATGATTGGAAAGCATGTGTGGCTGCCATAAACAGTACAATCCGCAGTCTTAGACATGACCATAAGAAGGCTGCAATTGGAGTCCGAAAGAAAGTTTTGGCCACACCGCCATCAAATGAAAAGAGTCCTTCGCAAAGCCCTACTTCAGTAAAGCCATATGAAAGTGACACTATCAACCTTACAGACTAAAATGCTACATGTCTTACAACCATCTGACATCTAGCTGCAGTCATGCTGTAGGTTGTCCAAAATACTATACAGAAGTCCATCTTGTCGGGTTGTCCCCCGCACTATATAATATACTCCACGAGGCCAAAATGGCAGAAGACCTGGGGTCCCTCCCTTCTTGAGTCACTGGCACTCATTCCTATCGTAGAGATGCTTTACTCCATTCACAGTTGGTTGCATGATGGGCACTTGTCTGACAAGCACTTACTTTCAGTGAAGTATTGACCCCAGAAGAGATCACTTTGTCTTGAGGAAGTACACTGCACAGAACAGGAAAGAGAAAATGATTATCCCCCGAGCAAAAGAATAAGGATTTAAAAGCCTATCTGGGTCAAGCTTGTTATGTTTAGGGAAGGAAACTTGTTCTAACAGCTGGATAATATCGAAAAAATGTATAACTTAGAAAGGAGAGTGTGATTGATATTGCACCACTTTAAGTTGTCAGACATCTCGTTTTCTTCTCCCATCCTACAGCAGAGATTTTGTTGTAGGATAAGGGAAGATGAGGGCAACTACAACAAATACAATTGCGGGTAAGTAATAATTTTCCTCTTCCTGATGGTTGGCTCTTGTCTGGAATGAATATTAAGAAAGAATATATATACAAAAATATTCTGGTTTTCTTTTACTCAATGTAAAGAACAAAATATATCCTTTTGAAGGGATAATCAAGAACTAGCATACCAACATAACCCACTGTTCCATGTTTGTTACATGTCCCCCTCTGTCTAATCCACTGAAGGTAGGAGTCTGAGCTTCCAGCTAGAGAACTTGGGTCCTGATCCACCGATTAAAACAATGGAAGGCTTTCCATTGGCTTCATTGGGCACAGCATCAAGCCATTGGTCCTTTAGCTCAAGCTAAAGAGACTCGTGCTTTAGCTCTGTATGTCCTGGGTCATGATTAAGATGACAATTGTTACACCTATCTAGACTCACCTGTAATAGTCACAACTTTTAGGTTTCTGGGCAGTTTGTGTGAAATATCAAGCATATTTGCTCCGTTTTTTGTAGGTTGTTCGTAATTAGAAGCATTTGACATCCCAACCTTACAAAGTCAAACCCTGAAAGGTGAAAATGCAGACTCTCTTTTCAGACATTGTCTCCAAGATAGTCAGGATTGCTGGGCTTTGTCCCTCAGAAATAGTTACATATGTTCCTCTTTTCCTCCCTCCTTCATAAGATTTTATACATAATATGTTAATAAAGCATCTTATTTTTAAATTACTTGACTGTAATAGTCATCATAAATATGTGAATAGAAAATAACTTTCCTTCCATTTTTTACATGACTGTATATACATTTAGGCTTAAATGAATCATTTGAATGGATTTATTTTCACTATAGATTTTATGCCATTATTGTTTAGTCCTCAAATTAACATTTGAAATAGGTGTTCTTGTTTATGACCAGCAAACTATCATTATTCTTCATTAGGATCCTCCTTGCAAAATACCAACAATTTTAGAATCTAGTCTGTAGGTATTTCCAGTTACAGAAATCAGAAAAATACCAAAAATGCTTAGATATTTTTTTCCAGTATTTGTAGAGAATTTTTCCACTGTCATTCGCAGATGTGAATGTCAGAATGGCATATTTATAGATCTAGCTCACGAGCACTGACTTCTGTCAATGTGATGTGTACCTCTATCTTCCATTTTGAAGAGACCCAAGTAACTGAACAAAAAATAATAGTTTCCTCATAATTGTACCAATTTTTGTTAACTTTTGTAAAATGTATTTTGTCCTTAGGAAAGAATATTTTACAAATAAAGCTAGAATATATTTGCTCCTTTCCTGACTGAACGTGTATTAAATACTGGTGTTTCTTGTTTGGGGACCATGGTTGAAGGGTAGTTTTACATAGAAAGGGGTTTTTTGGTTTCCTATCTGGGGCATGGGCTTTGGGAAGCGTTTTTGCCTGAGATTAGCTGGCTGCTTCTGCACATGTTGTAAAAACTGATTATTTTGGCTATCAAAATCATAGGTAACCAGATAACATGTTGTTTACATGAGGAAGTTGCAATGGGTTAACTAGAGGGATAACTTTAAACTGATTTAGTTAAGCCAGAGCAAACCCTTGTATGGAAATGCTTGTTTGGGTTTAGCTTAGGTCGATTAGGAATCTGTTTTAAGATAACCAAAAACAAGCCATCATAAACTGAAATAAGCATGTCTGCAAAGTTACTTGTACCAGTCTAAATAAATCAGTTCAGGAATTAATTTAAACTGGTGTGACTTTCTTGCATAGACAAGATCTTATTCTGACATGATTTCAGAATGTAGTTTTGAAACTAGATTCAAGGTACTCATTTCAGCATCTTTATACATCAGACTTAGGCCTGGTCTACACTACGCGTTTAAACCGATTTTAGCAGCGTTAAACTGATTTAACGCTGTACCCGTCCGCACTACGAGGCCCTTTATATCGATATAAAGGGCTCTTTAAATCGGTTTCTGTACTCCTCCCTGACGAGAGGAGTAGCACTAAAATCGGTATTACCATATCGGATTAGGGTTAGTGTGGCCGCAAATCGATGGTATTGGCCTCCGGGCGGTATCCCTCAGTGCACCACTGTGACCGCTCTGGACAGCAATCTGAATTCGGATGCACTGGCCAGGTATACAGGAAGAGCCCCGCGAACTTTTGAATTTCATTTCCTGTTTGGCCAGCGTGGAGCTCAGATCAGCACAGGTGACCACGCAGAGCTCATCAGCACAGATAGCAATGCAGTCTCCTGAGAATAGAAAAAGAGCTCCAGCATGGACCGCACGGGAGGTACTGGATCTGATCGCTATATGGGGAGAGGATTCAGTGCTAACAGAACTCCGTTCCAAAAGACGAAATGAAAAAATATTTGAAAAAATTTCCAAGGCCATGATGGAAAAAGGCCACACCAGGGACTCAGTGCAGTGCAGAGTGAAAGTTTAAGGAGCTCAGACAAGCCTACCAGAAAACCAAAGCAGCAAACGGAAGGTCCGGGTCAGGTCTGAAAACATGCCGCTTCTACGCTGAGCTGCATGCAATTTTAGGGGGCTGTGCCACCACTACCCCACCCCTGTCCATGGATTCCGAGTTGGGGGTTGTAACCTCAACCATGGCTGAGGATTCTGCGGAGGGGGAAGATGAGGAGGAGGAGGAGGAAGAGGAGGACGACCTTGCAGAGAGCACACAGCACTCAGTTAGCCCCAACAGCCAGGAGCTTTTTGTGACCCAGACGGAATTACCCTCCCAGCCCTCCCAAGCCCAGACAGTGAAGCCATGGAAGCGACCTCTGGTGAGTGTACCTTTGTAAATATAAAACATGGTTTAAAAGCAAGCTTTTTTTAATGATTGATTTGCCATGAGGACTTGGGATGCATTCGCAGCTAGTAAAGTTACTGGAAAAGTTTGTTAACATGTCTGGGGATGGAGCGGAAATCCTCCAGGGACATCTCCATGAAGCACTCCTGGAGGTACTCCAAAAGCCTTTGCAGAAGGTTTCTGGGCAAGGCAGCCTTGTTCCGTCCGCCATGGTAGGATACTTTACCACGCCATGCATGTAGCAAGTAATCGGGTATCATTGCATGACAAAGCCTAGCTGCGTATGGTCCCGGTGATTGCTGGCATTCAAGAAACATCCGTTCTTTATCTCGCTCTGTTATCCTCAGCAGAGTGATATCATTCATGGTAACCTGGTTGAAATTCAGGAATTTAATTAAGGGGACAGAGCTGGCCATTTTCCTCCTGGGCTGTTGCTTAAAAGAAATCCTTCTTTGCACATAGCCAAGCAGGGGGAGGGGAGGAAGGATAGCGCTGAGCTTTTTTGCATTTGGCTAGCAGGAATCTTCCCAGCTACCAGCCATGCGGTGGGGGGGGGAAAGGGGGGTGATTATCAGTGATCTTCCATGATACCCGCCGTGCGGTGAGGGGAGGGGTAAAGCAGTCATCCTAGAGAATTGGATGTGGGGGGGGGTTGGCTTCTGCTGCTGCATGTTAACAGGAAAGAAGCATCAGAGGGCACTGTGTATATGAAGGCTGGAGAAGCCGAAAGACAATGGCTTACCATGGCCACATGCAAGCTGAATTCTGATGCCCGGACCCGCGTCTGTGAGATCTGTAACACCAGAGCCACAGGCACTCAATATTAAGATGCAAACTGTGACCTTGTAGTGAAATCACATGTGGTATGTAAGGTGAATAGTGTTGTTCACTGTGAAAGAGTATGACCATTGTTCTGTAAAATGTATCTTTTTAAATACTTCTCTCCCTTTTTTCCCTCCCTCATGTAGCTGCACATTTTTCAAGCCTCCCTACTCCATCCCGAAGGCTATCTCAGATAAGGTGGAGGAAAAACAAGACGCGAGACGAAATGTTCTGGAAAATCATGGAAGTAACCCGCAATGAAAGAGCTCATCTGGATGAATGGAAGGATGTGGTATCAAATTACAGGAAAGATGCCAGTGAACGTGAGGACAGGAGGAATGCTTGAGATCAGCGGTGGCAGGATGCAACGCTGGAGCTGCTGCGTGATCAAACTGATATCCTCGGACGTCTGGTGGATCTTCAGGAAGAGCAGCGGGGTCACAGAGTGGTGCTGCAGCCCCTGTGTAACCACTCTCACCACTCACCATGTTCCATATCTTCCTCACCCAGACATGTAAGAACGCGTGGGGGAAGGCTTCATGCACCCACCCACTCCACCCCCGTGGACAGTCCAACCAAAAGGCTGTCATTACATTGAAGTGTGTTTAATGGCCTTTTCCTTCCCTCCTATCCTCCTCCCAAACCACACCCAGGATACCTTGTCAGTTCTCTGCCTCTTTTTATAATTATTTTTTAATAATGAATAAATGATTTTTAAACGATAGTGACTTTATATCCTTAAGCAAGCTGTAATCGAATGGGGAGAGTGGGCTGCTTACAGGGAAGGAGTCAGTGGGGGGGAGGGGGGCGTTCATGAAGGGGAAACAAACACAGCAGTCACACCGTACCCTGGTCCATGATGAAACTCGTTTTTCAAAGCTTCTCTGATGTGCACCACTTCGTGGTGTGCTCTTCTAATCGTCCTGGTGTCTGGTTGCGCGTAATCAGCGGCCAGGTGATTTGCCTCAGCCTCCCACCCCGCCATAAAGGTCTCCCCCTTACTCTCACAGAGATTGTGGAGCACACAGCAAGCAGCAATAACAAAGGGGACATTGGTTTGGCTGAGGTCTGAGCGAGTCAGTAATGTGCGCCTTTAAACAGCCAAATGCACATTCTACCACCATCCTGCACTTGCTCAGCCTGTAGTTGAACAGCTCCTGACCACTGTCCAGGCTGCCTGTGTATGGCTTCATAAGCCATGGCATCAAGGGGTAGGCTGGGTCCCCCAGGATAATGACAGGCATTTCAACATCCCCAACTGTTGTTTTCTGGTCTGGGAAGTAATTCCCTTGCTGTAGCAGTTTAAACAGAGCAGTGCTTCTGAAGACACGAGCGTCATGAACCCTTCCTGGCCATCCCACGTTGATGTTTGTGAAACGTCCCTTGTGATCCACCAGTGCTTGCAGCACCATTGAAAAGTACCCCTTGCGGTTTATGTACTGGGTGCCCTGGTGCTCCGGTGCCGAGATAGGGATATGGGTTCCATCTATCGCCCCCCCCACAGTTAGGGAATCCCATTGCAGCAAAGCCATCCACTATGACCTGCACGTTTCCCAGAGTCACAACCTTTCGTAGCAGCAGCTTAAGGATTGCTTTGGCTACTTGCATCACAGCAGCCCCTACAGTAGATTTGCCCACTCCAAATTGATTCCCGACTGACCGGTAGCTGTCTGGCGTTGCAAGCTTCCAGAGGGCTATTGCCACTCGCTTCTCCACTGTGAGGGCTGCTCTCATCTTGGTATTATGGCATTTCAGGGTAGGGGAAAGCAAGTCACAAAGTTCCATGAAAGTGCCCTTACGCATGTGAAAGTTTCACAGCCACTGCGCATCGTCCCACACCCGCAAAACTATGCGGTCCCACCAGTCTGTGCTTGTTTCCCAGGCCCAAAATCGGCGTTCAGTGGCTAGAACCTGCCCCATTACCAGCAGAATCTCCAAAGCGCAGGGGCCCGTGGTTTGAGATAATTCTGTGTCCATGTCCTCGTCACTGTCGTTGCCGCGCTGCCGTAGCGGCCGCCTCCTCGCCTGGCTCTGCAGGTCCCGGTTCAGCATAGACTGCATGAGAATGCATGAGGTGTTTACAACGTCCACAATTGCGGTATTGATCTGAGCAGGTCCATGCTTGCTGTGCTATGGCATTTGCAGAGTTCACCCAGGAAAAAAGGCGCGAAATGGTTGTCTGCTGCTTTCACAGAGGGAGGGGTGAGGCTGTACCCAGAACCACCCGCAACACTGTTTTTGCCCCATCAGGCACTGGACTGTCAACCCAGAATTCCAAGGGGCGGGGGAGACTGCGGGAACTATGGGATAGCTACAGGATAGCTACCCACAGTGCAACGCTCCAGAGATCGACGTTAGCCTTGGACTATGGACGCACACCATTGAATTAATGTGCTTAGTGTGGCCGCGTGCATTCGACTTTATACAATCTGTTTTACAAAACCGGTTTATGTAAAATCGGAATAATTCTGTACTGTAGACGTACCCTTAATGGGCAACTGATACAATTTAAGTCCAGAGGCCACTGCATGTCTACTTAGTAACTGTAACTTTTAGAAAACTGAAACTGTTGTTGATGCATCCATTGCAGACGTGTGAATGATGGTGAGTATAGTTTTTTCACATTTTAATGCAGTCCAGTTTTTAAAAGAGAACATGGATATGAAAAAAGAAAATGCAAGTTTGAAGAACATCCAAATGTAGCCATGAAACCTGGGTTTTGCTCATATGTTACACTGAGACTGAAAAGAGCTATTTATCTAAAACATTCTAGAATGAATTTACAGCTGAAGATTGATTCTACAAAAATACAATGATACAGAAGTAAGTATTGCAACAAATTTGGGGCTTGATCCTGCAGTCCCAGCTCAAACTATGGACCTTAATGGAAGTTTTGTTTAGGGCCTGCAGAACTGAGCCCTTCAGCATTAATTTCAAGATCACCACTCTCATGGGAAAACCTGGAGCAGGAGCAAGAACATCTCCACAAATATTCCCTCAGTTTCCAATATATTGTTCCTGTGGGATTCACAGAAAGAGTTGGGGGAGGGCCTTCCTCTGAATTCTTAGATCTTGGGGGTTCTGCTGGAGGTTATAGCCATTTACATGGAGGTGGTCTGTCTTCAGAACAGAATGTTGGGTGCCTTCCTCCAGCTCCCAGGCAGCACAGCTTCATTGCAAGTATGTTACCAGACACTCCGACTCACCACACCCCTAGAATTTCCCACCACGCTGCCAAGGATGCATGGGTGGGTGCGAGAGAGAGAGAGGAAGAGAAAAACAGTGAGCATAACACATCCACCTCCCTATGCACAGCAACCCCATTAAGGTCTCGCGGAGGGATATTGGGAAGGATTGTGCTATGGAAGAAGGACGAGATCTGTGTGCTGATGGGCCCCATGGAATGAGCTAATTCTAACTCTTCCTGTCCTCCGTTGCAGGGATGTATGCGTGTTTCGGAGAGCAATTGGGGTCTGGAATTCCATGTTGGTTGCATTCAGTTATGCAAATTTGAAGGCATGTGTTGAAAATATCCAGCTTGTGGGCAGACTCAGATGTAGTAGGTATAACTCGTTCCTTAGAACAATAATATCAATGTCTCAAAAGAAAAATCTAAAATAAGTTACTGAAATGAATATATTGATACAATTTATGTCAATACATACAGATTCTAGTAAACCAATGTTATATGCTAACAACTTTTTAGTTACTAAATGAATTAAATGCAAATTAAACAGTGGATCAGAAGTTACTTTCTTACAGATGCATTAAAAGATGGTGTCTATGTATAGAACATAAGGGAATATAGCAAAATCAAGGCACTAGGTTTAATGCTGGAGGAATCTGGGGTTGGAGTGCATTAATTCTCTATACCCACTCTGTCCTTGGCACTTCTGGGATCACCAACCAGGGTGCTAATTGTGATGGTGGATTTTTTGATCTTTGTAATAAAAAAGCATCATTGCAGTTACATCTCTGTTAAGAACTGCACTGATTATCAAAAAGGGGAGTGGAGTCTACATTCTGAGTGGATCTAGCAAAAATGCAGTAATATGTCCTGTTATGTTTCTAAAGCAAGATGAGACTTCAATGGTGAATTTAACTTCGAAATTTAAAACCACACAGTCAAATTTTCATTAACCAAAGGTCATTTCCCATGCAGTACTATTCACTTTGGTGTACAGCTGTTTTTACCAATTATGTAGTTAACCTTCAAAAGCTGTTCCAATTGTACTTTTCAGTGGCAACTGTTAATGTCACCGAGTCTTCAAAGATGAATAAGTTGCTTGTATCTCATACAGGTTTGGATTTTCTTTGTTTTGGTGTTAGTGCATGTTCTCCCTTACCATTTGTTTGGTTAGTTTGGTCAGAGGAGGAGTTCAGAATGTGATATAATATAGATACAATATTTTGCACATTTTTATTGCTGGCTCATGTTTATAAGAGTTCTTTGATGTAACAGTTACTTTGTACTTCACTGATGTAATCACTGACTCAGTTTCAACAGAGTGACATTAGGGCATGGAGCCAGCCAAGAACTGCTGACTTTAAATGCTCTTTTTGTTGTGAGTTTGATTAGGTGCTTAAGCATTAAAAAAAATTTAAAACTTGCTTATAACTTCATGTTAAAATCCTTTTGGTCATTTAAATGCAAGGATAAGTATGATCATATTTACTATTGTTTTGAATTCCCTTTCACACTGTAGGATTTTCTAGAAAGACATGAGACCATCCAATTAGAAGTGCTTACAGCACCATCTAGCAAGGGCCTAAATATGTTCCATGTTTAAAGGATAATAGTAAGCATTTTCACAATAAACATGCAGTATTGTGAGTTTCATTTTTATCTGAAATACAGATTTCAAATGCTCAGCTTGACACCTCTTGGATAGAGCTGGTCAAAAAATGTCGATTTTTTTTTTTTTTAAACTGAAAGAAGACCTGCTCCAAAAATGATTTTTTATTTTTTAATTTTTGTTGACATTTTGCAATTGAAAACATGAGCAAAATGTTTCTCTCTTTTTTAATGGAAGCTGGGGGTTGGGTAACATTATAGAGATAGAAATAGATGGTTTATTAAAATAATTAATTTAAATATAAATCTGGATATCCATTTCTGAATAGTGGCTTGCTGAAATATCTTGAAAACATGCTGAAGCAACACCTGGCATATATGCTGAAAAAAGAAAAAAGGCAATGGATCAGGCCCTGGAAAAGTCAATGAGAGGCTTTTAGCTGACGTCCAATGGGCATTGAATCAGGCCTTCAGTCAGCTGTATGGAACAAGTGGTCATTTTGAACATTTTTGTAATTAGTTGGGATGTTTTCTCATAAACTATTTCTGGTAAGAAAATCTAAAAGTTTTGCCACAGTAAGGACTTCAGAGTTGTGTCCACAATGAGAACGTATTAAGCCAGTGCCGAAGGACAGTTTTGTTAAAGGAGGTATGTAATTCTCCAAGCTCCTGTCTTTGGACACAGAAGTTGCCAACTACAGATGAAAACGTACAGTACTAGTGAAATACCATCCTTTTTATTCTTGATATTGAATTCAGTGCAATAGAGTATTTAATGGAGGCTTTGCGCAGACTACAGTGGAATGGTGTATTTTTAACACGTGGTAACTAACAGTCTGAAAAGTCTAGCGCAGCCTTTTTTAGTATAGTTGGTCCAATAAAAGATACTACCTCACCCACCTTGTCTCTCCGCTGCCTTATTTGCATGATATGTGTGCAATATGTGCTAAGCTGGTTAAAAGTTAAAGCTTAGGCTCCATGCGGTATGCCTTTTCTAGACTAGATATTTTTTTAACACATTAACGTATGCTAACATCCTACCTTTAAACCTTAGTCTAGACAAAGCCTTGGAGGTGGTTGACACCAGGAACTTACATCAGCATAGCTACTTCACACGGGTTGTGAAAAATCCATACCCCTGAGCAACAGGGCTTAAGCCAAACTACCACCCAGCATTAAGAGCGCTAGGGCGATGGAAGAATTTTTCTGTTGACCTAGTTACTGTCTCTTGGGGAGGCAGGGCTGTCCAGAGGGTGGGGCAAGTGGGGCTATTTGCCCCAGGTCCTGCAGGGACCCCCGTGAGACTTTTTCGGAGCCCCTGGAGCAGGTTCCTTCACTCGCTCTTGGGGGGCCCGGAAAACTGTCCCGGGGCCTGGGCCCCCGGAGCTTCTTCCGCTCTGAGGCTTTGGCAGCAATTTGGCGGCGGGGGGTCCTTCCACTCCAGGTCTCACTGCCAAAGTGCTGGGTCTTTGGCGGCAATTCGGTGGCAGGAGTCCCTGCCGCCGAAGACCCCAGGTCCCCTGAATCCTCTGGGTGGCACTGTGGGGAAGTGGATAGTGTCTTTACTGAAGCACTACAGTAGCACCACTGTAGCACTTCAAGGTGGAGAAGCCCTTATTGTTTGCAGGAATTCAGACTGTTACTTTACGTGGTTTCCTTATAAAGTTTGGCCCTGCAGGCTACTGAGATTGGACGAAAGAAGTGCAGAGGATAGGGCTAGCACCGAGTAGGCCTGATCCTATGGCCTTTCCTCACACAAGCAGTCCATTTTAACAATTCTCACTTTTCAGAGAGGACCTGCATTTTAAGTGTAATTCTCCATGTGCAAATAGTGACCCTTATGTTACATAGTGCTTCCTGTGAGATGCTGGCCACCCTCAACTCCTCTTGAAATCAATGGAAATTGGATTGGGAATTACAATTATTTCAAGATCTTCATGCCACCTGCAGTATGTATTGCCATAAAAAGTGTGCCAAAAAGCAGACACCAGGAGAGATTGATAATAGAGGGCAGCCATGAGGGACTGCCACAGAAGTGCTTCTAGAAGTTGTCATGAAACTATTTCACAACCAGTTCCGTGTCTCATGATGTATTCTGGGCACAATGTTGTTATTGGCCCATTAGCTAGAAGTCGCCTCAACTACCTTCACTTGGATAGACCATAACAAAGCACCATGCTCTACAGGTGCCCCTGTCTCACAACCCTGGCATGTAGCATGCAGGACGGGGCCCTTAATCAGGACAGCCATTTCATCCAGATGTTTCCCTGTTCATCAATCAGGGTTTCTCAATTAAGAGGAATCTATGTGGTAGCAAAAAGACAGATGTGTCTTGTCTATTTCAGTATTTACTATTCCTGGTCTAATACCCTGAGCTTTGAAAACCTGCTGATCATTAATTTTCTAGTAGCAATTGTGGCCCAAGAAGTTAACATTATGTTTGTCTGTAATGTTGGCTTAGTTACTTGACCCCTGTCCCTTTCTACTCAAGCTGAGGAACAAAGCACAGTTACCAGGAGGACTGTTGGGTCATGCATCACTCAGAGTATGCTAAGCGCACCACTTCTTCAGCCTGTAATTTAGGGACAGGATATTGGCTGTAGCTCATACAAACCTTATACTAATAGTGCATAGCTCTTGTATCGCCATGCTCATTGGTAGACCTCAAAGTACTTTATAAAGGAGGTTGGTATTATTATTCCCATTTTACAGATGGAGAAACTGAGACACCAGGAGGAAAATGCACAAGGTCACTTAGCAGTTCAGTAACAGAGCTTGGAATTGAGTCCAGATCTCCTGAGTTTAGTCTAGTGCCATACCTACTGTGCCACACTGCCACCCATGAAATATTTCACTGTTGGCTTGTTCTCTCCACTTCCTCTTTGTTTTTCTTCACTTTATTTTATTTGTGTGGCAGGGACCCTCATCCAAGTCTTCTCTGCACTGTACAAACATATAGATATAGTCCCTGCCCCATGCAGCTCACAATGTAAGTTAAATGTCTACAATCAAAGAGGCAAGTTTATCTGGCCCAAATGCAGTGGAACAGTAAAGACCATCTGTCCTATATTGCCTTATGGGAAAAGCTCAACAACAAATATAACCACGAAGAAAGACATGGCTTGGTTACTTGCTGATGGTTCAGTGATCTGGATTCATGGTAGTATCCTTGATCTTCCTCCTATCTTGCCCCATTGGAGTCAGGAGTCTTCACTGGGATTTGGCAACAGATGTATAAAGAGGGATTGTCTGAGTTATCTGATCCACAGGATAATTCCCTTCCCTTTAAGCAGTTACGCTGGCAGGAAATTTGGGGAAAAAAGGACTGCAGAAGCCATTTAGGTTGACTTGATAACCTGTTTGTATTTTAAATGTGGAGGTTCTGTCTCCTATAATCTTGGTTAAGGGAGTAGAAGAGAAGAAAGCAGAGAAAATGCAATGCCCTGATGTCTGTGGCATGAAAGTGCAGAATATAGACACAAGTTAAAATAAAATGTCAAAGGTAGAGAAACTAGAGCGAGCATTTCAGTGGTATAATCCTCTCTGACTTTACTGACCCTTACTTTATATTTTTCATGTAGTTATCTGTAAAACCATTTAAACTAAACTAAATACATTATTTAATATGTTAAGCGGTCAAAAGATAACTTTTCATTGTAACTATTTTCCATTTTCCTTGTCATAACTCTGAAGGAAGATTTAGTTTCCCTTTTAAAGCATGTGACCTTTTGGAAAACAAATGGATCTGTAAAGGCTGCTTATTGTATTCTAAAAAATAAATTAAAAAATTTAAAAAAAAATTAAAATTGCTCTTCCATGCATTTCAGAGGTTTTCTTTTCAAATCCTGATAAGACATTTTCAATAAAATGTCGCTCTCCCTTTGCATGCATTTGGATTATAAATGGGGATTATTTTTCCTACTGGTTTATCTCTGATGGAAGATGCAAGTACAATTGTGATAACTACCTCCTTTTAAAAAAAAACAACATATACAATAAGCAGCCTTTACCAATCCCTTTTGATGTATGAAGTCCTGTATCAATGGCTATTCTGCAACAGTAGGCAGTGGGTTCTTCTCTTTTAAATGCTTTTGTCTTTCATTTTAATAAATACATTTTTAGTGATCATGGGAGCAGGATGGGTCAGAAGTGCCTCACTATCCTCCAGGTAGCAGAGAAATGGTTTCACGTATCAGTCATATTTTCAGTGTGTGATTTTCTTTTTTTAAAACCTCATGGCAGTAATACGTTCGTGTGTTCCTTTTTAGCCAGCCAAAGGGCAAAGACAACACATCTTCATCCTACAAAGAAGGCAATGTTATGATTTACCTTATTTTGGGGGCTATTCTGTATTTCATTTTGAATATATAGTGTGTCATGTGGGGCCTTTCTCTCAGAAGCCAAGAGAGAAATGCTACTCTTGCTTGAGTACATGTCTGAAAGCCAACCTGTAAAGGCTTTTGTTTGGGTTTGATATTTATTAATATAGCGGTTTGACTGTTGCATTCTATAGACCGATCTGCAAACACCCGCTCAAGTGCTTAACTTTGTTATCCCAGATGGGGCTACTCATGATAGTAAAATTAAGCACATTGATAAGTATTTGTAGGATCAGGCTTAAAGCCAAGTGAAGCCATCAAACGTGAGCCAAAAAATAAACCCCTCCTAAAAAGATCAGGATGAACAAATTTATGGGCCAGATATTGTCTGCCTGTTTTGCACAGAGCAGAGAACACTGTCAGCGCTTTAATAATAATAACAAATGACTATGACTGACCTTAAAAAAATGCTGAAAATCTGATCTCCAAAACATTGAAATGGGGAGATGTTCCCTGTGTTTTGTCTTAACTTCTCAGCAGAAGGTCCAGTTTAAGTATTGGCCACATTCCAGCAGGATTGCATTAAGAATGAGCCCTCTTCTTCTTTCACTGTCCTACTGATTGATACAAGCTTTTTTTCATGCTGCCAGTGGTACAGAACAGCTAGGACTCCCTGCAAGTACAGTGAGCCATTGGAGATATTGAAGTGGTGGCAGGTAAGCTCTCCTGGACAGGGACCATCACTTGGTGCTGCGTTTGTACAGCTCCTAGTACACTGAGGTCCTGGTCCATGACTAGAGTTGCTAGGCACTGACACAATACAAATAATAAATATAATAAGTTGTGTTTTAGGGCCTGATCCAAAGCTCATTTAAGTCAATGAGAGTCTTTCCATAGATTTCAGTGGGCTTTAGATCAGACCCTTAATACATAGGTAAATATTTACAGGTAATATGTGTGAATTTGTATCTAAGATATTATCAGTCTGCACTTCTGTGGGGCAGTCACTTATAGCAGAAATGCTTTGTCTTCAGGGATGCGTGAACAGTTGCAGATGTATTGTTCTTTGCATGTAATACAAACCTGGCTTTTACCCACCCTGGACATCGTATAATCAGGAACCTTCAACCATAGCGCCAGGCATGTGTTTTGACCAATTTCCCTCCCACTGAAATCCCCTTTCTTCCCTTTTTTTTTCTTCCTGGATTTAGGCCGTGCCCTTTCCAGTTTCTGAGCTACCTCAGTCTTCCCTCTCCCTCAAGGAATTTGAGCCCACACCCCTCACCCCCACCTGTCTCTCCACTACTGGATCCCTACTCTTAAGCCATTCTGCTCACCAGATCAACTTTGTAACCTGTACCAGCTGCTGCATTTCTCTGCCCTCCAAAAACCCTAACCTGTCTCCCAAAGAATTCACAGGTAATAGGATGACTCAATTATATTTGTGTTGGCATATAGCAGGGGTAGGCAACCTATGAAACATGTGCCGAAGGCGGCCCGCAAGCTGATGCCGGGTCCTGGCCACCGGTCCAGGGGCTGTGCATTTTAATTTATTTTTAAATGAAGCTTCTCAAACTTTTTCAAAACCTTATTTACTTTACATACAACAATAGTTATATATTATAGACATAGAAAAAGACCTTCTAAAAACGTTAAAATGTATTACTGGCACACAAAACCTTAATTTAGAGTGAATAAATGAAGACTCGGCCCACCACTTCTGAAAGGTTGCCGACCCCTGGGATATAGGCATGTTTGTTTCCTTTGATCTTCATAGAACCCGCTGTCTCACGTATACTACATTTCTCTTCTCTTGGCCCTGTGTGATACCCTGTTGCTTTCAAGTGCTCCTCTGCTGAGCCTTCCAAAACCTAGCACATTACAAATCAGCTCTAACTCAAGCCCTTCCTAGTGGGATTTCGGTGAGACTTACTGCTTCAGGGCATTTTATTCCACTTGCCTACCCTAATCCTTTCTGAACACCCTTTGGTTTTATATGATTTGACCTGCAGCTGGAAAAGGGCATCTGAGAAATACTGTTGTTTAAACAAATATAGCTCTGTGAATTGTGCCTTACTAATTTTGATTGTCTGAAATCTCCAGATGTGTATTGGGAATGAAAGAATCATAATAGCAAGGGTGCTCTAGCAAACCTAAAGACCTTGGTTTTTATAAACTCCGAAGAAGAGCATTTCTCTGAGATCTAGAGGCCTTCGGATATTACAGTAAGATTGTTTTCCAAGAAGTGTATATATTGGCATGACTGCATAGGAATTAATTTTGTATAGACGCTTGTAGTCCATTGTGAAAGGAGCTGAAAATATATTGCAAAGGATTTTGTAGAAGGAAATAACCACGTTGCTGAAATAAGCAATGTAAGAAAACGCCCCTGAAGAGATGAAAAGTTATGAAATGAAAAGAAAAATGGAGTGGGGGAAAAAAAGACTAATACTAGTGTAGCCTTGAAACTAGAGACTCCATTTTATATCTGTACATAAAGGCCATCCCTTCCAGCAGAAAGAAAAATTGGACTGCACCTTTTCTGCACTTAAATACACAAAGCTTTAACAGTTCAAAACAGATGCCCCCTCTTACTCCAGTCTCTCTATTGTATCCCATCTCCAGAGCCCATCTACTGATAGGCTGCAGAAGTGTATTTGTTATCTGACTTCTTTTCCTTTCCCTTCCCAGATCCATGTGGCATTTTCTGGGGATCTCTGTAAGACCACGAATTGTACTATTCTCATGCATTGTAAAATAAATACAAGAATAGTAGGTCACTTTAAAAAAAAAGTCTCCTAAAGAAAGAACTTTAAGTAATAGTTTTTTGCAAAGGAACCTGTGAAATCCTTTATATGAAGGTGTGGAGGGGTTCGGTTGGGGTTGCCCTTCTCCGGGCGTCTGGGAGCCAGGCCGCCTCACTACTTAAGTCCCGTGTGTTGGGGAATTAGCCTAGTAGGGGAGGAAACAGTCAAGAGCTCAGGCCCTCAGGCAGGGGCTGAGCAAATAGTTCAGGAACAAAACACAGGCTCCTGGTCCTGACCATCTGGGGCGAGGGGGAGACTGCCACCCATGAGTGGGGTAGAAGGGGAGACGCAGGCCCGCCCACTTCTCTGCGTCCCAGCCCGGGGTCCTAACAGCGGCAGGCGGCCAGCTGCCATGTCAGTGGGGATCCTGGCTGCAACACACTGACATCGGCTCTGGGTATGCCGCAGCCAGACTAGGGTCGGCTGCCCCGGGGCTACTTCCTACCTCACCCTCTACAGTACCTGCATCTGGTCGGGGTCCTTCCTGGAATCAAGCACCATGGGCTCCTCAGTGAGCAGTAGGCTTGGCAGCTTCTCTGGGTCGCTTCTCACAGGTAGGCTTAACAGCTTCTCCGGGATCTGGTCAGCATCCGGCCTTGACTGGTATGGCCAGTCCTCAGGTCGGTCACAGGTTGCAGGAGTCTCCCCAGCAGGAGCTAGGCCACCAGCATCTGGCTTCTCCGGCTGCCAGGGACCTTCTGAGCCCTGGGGTTGGGCTTTTATACTTCCTGTCCTGCGCTTTGACCTCTGGGGAGTGGGGGCAGGCTCCAGCGGCCCTGCCCACTTTGGCATCTGGAGGGGCTCATCTCTCTCCGGTGCGGCTGGGAGCCAGGCTGCCTCAGTTCAGAGAGCATAGTTTGTATGTAAAGAATACCAGTGATGCACAGTAAACTATGTACACTTATATTAGTTTAATATTCCCAAGCATACTAAATCTAATCTGCTTGATTGTGAGGTACTGCTTAATAATTTCTATGACAGGGTGACCACATGTCCCGATTTTTATAGGGACATTCCTGATATTTGGGGCTTTTTTAAATATGGGCTCGAAATATGTCCCACCCCCATCCTGATTTTTCACACTTGCTGTCTGGTCACCCTAATGACAGTAATGTCTAGTGGCTCAAACTGCAAACAGGGACCCGTTGTGCCAAGTGCTGCACATGCCACAGTCTACGTAGACAAGGTTGGAGGCAGGAAGCATTGTTATCATCCTGTTTACAGATGGGGACTTGAGATTTGCCAAGGTCACTCAGGAAATCTGTTGTAGAGGTGGGACCTGAACCCAAACCTCCTGAGTCCCAGTCCAGGTACCTAACCACATGACTGACCTAGTATCTTGTTTGGGACTGTTATTGAATAGTCACTGTAACAAATGCAAGCAAAAAACCCCTACAATGTGAAACAAGCATATTTATTTCAGAGTGGTAGCCGTGTTAGTCTATATCAGCATAAACCGCGAGGAGTCCTTGTGGCACCTTAGAAACTAACAAATTTATTTGGGCATAAGCTTTCATGGGCTATAACCCACTTCATCGGATGCATGGAGTGGGAAATACAGAAGCAGGAACCAATCATAAATATATAAAAGGATGGGAGTTGCCTTGCCAAGTGTGAGGTCAGTCTAACGAGACAATTCAATTAACAGCAGGATACCAAGGGAGGAAAAATAACTTTTGAAGTGGTAATGAGAGTGGCCTATTTCAGACAGTTGACAAAAAGTAACAGTAGGGGGAAATTAGTATTGGGGAAATTAGGTTTAGGTTTTGTAATGACCCAACCACTCCCAGTCTTTATTCAGGCCTAATCTGATGGTGTCCAGTTTGCAAATTAATTCCAGTTCTGTAGCTTCACTTGGAGTCTGTTTTTGAAGATTTTTGGTGAAGAACTGCCACTTTTAGGTCTGTTATTGAGTGACCAGGGAGATTGAAGTGTTCTCCTACTGGTTTTTAAATGTTATGATTCCTGATGTCAGATTTGTGTCCATTTATTCCTTTGCATAGATACTGTCCGGTTTGGCCAATGTACATGGCAGAGGGGCATTGCTGGCACATGATGGCATATATCACATTGGTAGATGTGCAGGTGAATGAGCCCCTGATGGTGTGGCTGATGTGGTTAGGTCCTATGATGGTGTGCCTTGAATAGATATCTGGACAGAGTTGGCACTGGGGTTTGTTGCAGGGTTTAGTTCCTGGGTTGGTGTTTTTGTTGCGTGGTGTGTAGTTGCAGCCCTGCAGTATGAAACAAGTGTCTTCCTCCTTTCCTAACTTGCCTCTCTTTGTTATTATGTGGTTTAGCCAGAAGAGGGTGCTACAATGATAAGGCTATCTTTTAGGCTATTTATTTTTGTATTTGGAGTGCTACAGAGGGCTGGCTGCCTTGTCAAAGGTATTCTCTTTAATCCTGGCAAAGTCAGAGGGAGGTGAGGCCGTTGAGCCCCATGCAGGATAAGGCCCTATATACATGCACCATGTCCTGCAAACAATATGGAGAATAATCTTGTGTGTTATGCTTCTGGAAACAAAAGATTTTTCAGGTATTTGGGGATGAGAAAGATGAAGTGATGAAAACGTGATCTCCATTTGAAAATAAGAGGAGGAATTTCTAATAACCTCCCTCCTTGGGATGTGAATTCACTGTCCTGGCAACATAGCCGAGATACTTTATCTATTAGGCTACACAATCTTGGTTTCAATCCAGCAGACTATACAGGTGTAAAATTAACCCCTGGAGGGCTCTCCTGTTGTTCCCTGACTGCAATGCAAACATATGGTGTATTACCGAGGGAAAATAATTTTACAAGTCAATAGTATGGGACACTGAGTACAAGCAAAACCTGTTCCCTCATTCATACCAAGATGTACCTATATGTACGATCTCATGTCAATCAGACTTGCTTTTGGTAAAGTAAAAAGAGGAGGGGATTTCCCTTTGTTTAAATATACCTATCTTCACAAGAAGGGGATCTCATTGAGACAGTTTGCAAGTGCTAGGAGTGCCAAAAGAATTGTTTTATTGCTTGGCATGAGCAGGAGAATAGCTTGACTTAGTCCTGTGAAAACAGTAACAATAGCTGGTAGTGCTTTCTGTCTATTTTGGCCCAGATCACTAATGTGATTCTCAATAAAAACACCCCTTAAAACATAAATCTGGATTTAACCAATCCTAAAATATCATTGCTTATTGGCTACGGAAAAATGTTTTAAAAACTGACCCAATACACATCTGTCCAGTAAACTAGAGAGGCTCCATCTGAGATTTTCTTCTAATCTATCTAATACTAAGCATAGATTTTAAAATTTGCCTAGATACACATTTATCCAATTGACTGGAATGATTCCAAATTGGTTATTCAAGTGTTTTTTTAATTAAAAAAAAATCCTATCTAATTATATGCATTTGCCCAAAGAGACAGGAACAGCTGCAAAGGAGCCAGTCTGATTTCTCTGATAAATAGTCTGCATTTTATTTATTTAATAAGGGCTCATAAAAGGTGCCAGACTGAGAGCCCCAGAGAGTCAAATCCTCTCTTTATGGACAGAACAGGTACAGAGCAGGCAGCCACACTTCTGGCTTCCTCACCCTGCCCTTCAAAATGCCTCAAATCTGACAAGGCTCCACCTAGCCTAAGGCTAAAGGGGCATCTCCTCCAGAAATGGGGAAAGTTGCAGCTTGACAATGGACTATACATGAGAGCAAAGAGAGCAGAAAAAGAGGAATAAGGGAGGAGAACCAGCATAGCTTGGAGGAGGGAAAGAGGACAGATAAGAGAGGTTGGGGATGACAGTAAAGAATGAATGAGAGAAAGATGCTTATCAATCTGAGTGACAATGTAGTCTGTTGCCTAGTGCACTAGACTGGGACTCAGGAAACCAGGCCTCTACTCAAAGCTCTGCCCCGACCTCATGTCTGATTTTGGACAAATTTCAGTGCCTCTGTTTCCCCTTCTACTCTTTTTCTACTCTGGAAAAATGAATCCCACATACTTTTCTTGTTTTCATTGGCTCACTTAGAATTCCAGGTTACTAGTAGAAAATTATTATATTTTACCGTCTGTCTTTATCTTTTTCGAAAGAACAAAAAATAAAGGGACGGTAAAGTACAAACCACTGCCTAATTACAAATATGAAATTCATTGCATGAAGTGAAAAAAGAAGGAACATTGGGCCATATTTTCAGACATCATCTCTGCTTTACCTGCTTGTGCAGGCAAGCTTGTCCATGCACTTACAAATATGTGAACATAGCATTTTATCTGCATGTGGTGATGCAGTAGCTGGATTAGTAGGCATTTTATTGGCACATGCAAATGTATGTGGATTTACAAACAGACCTGTGCAAAACTGCATGTAGAAAATTAGAGGGGTTTTTAAAATTTAATGTAGAGTCATAGGTGGGATTTTCAATAGTGCTCAGTGTTAACTGAACTCTGGTCCCATCCATTAACTTCAGTACAGTGGAAGTGGAGTTAGTCCAGCACTGAGCACTCTTGCCCAGAAAGAGTGACAAGTTCACCCTTATAAAATTAAGAGAAGTCAATGGGAGTTTTTACATTAACGTCAATAGAGGCAAGATTTCCCTCATGGTCCATCTGTCACGGCGTTATGCTTGTGTTTCCTTTCTCTGTTTTGGAATGTTTTCTTTAACTCTGAATCGCTTAGATTCCACTAATATCACTTGGGGACAGGCAGTGGGTTTACCCAAAATATAACAGAAGCATTGGTGTTAAAGCTAGTTTCAAAATTTCACATTTTGAAAATTTTCAACTAAAGGGGGAAAGGGACAAATTTTCCACAGAAATTTCTCTGTTTTGTCAATTAGTCGATGTAAAGGAGAATCAGCAGGCAGTCCTAGGAGGAGGGCTGAATGTAACAGTTCAGTTCTAGCCTGGGAGCTGTGGTGAAGCATCAAGTAAAGATCTAGTAACTACCAGTGCAGGGGGAGGGGGCACGGAGGAATGTTGCAGCTGTGCAGGGGCGGCTCTAGGGATTTTGCCGCCCCAAGCACGGCAGGCAGGCTGCCTCCAGCTGTTTGCCTGCAGAGGGTCCACTGAAGCCGCGGGACCAACGGACCCTCCGCAGGCAGGCTGCTGGAGATGGCCTGCCTGCCGCCCTCATGCCGCCGGCAGAGCACCCCCCATGGCTTGCCGCCCCAAGCATGCGCTTGGTGTGCTGGGGCCTGGAGCCGCCCCTGCAGCTGTGACAGATATGGCCATTTCCTACAGTTTCCTGGACAAACCTCACTAGATTAAGTTAAATTGTATTGCAAAGTGTATGTATTATTGTGGGGTTGTATGTAACTTCTCTAGGGGAGAGACATGGCCAGTGTAAGCCTTTGGAAAGGTTATGAGCTTCAAAGGACAATTTTAAACAATGTGCCCGACAGACAAATTAAGTGGGGTTCCTAAGAAATACCCGGAGGGAAGTGAATACAAATTGCCACCTCCCATTATAGAATCATAGAATATCAGGGTTGGAAGGGACCTCAGAAGATCATCTAGTCCAACCCCCTGCTCAAAGCAGGACCAATTCCCAACTAAATCATCCCAGCCAGGGCTTTGTCAAGCCTGACCTTAAAAAACTCTAAGGAAGGAGATTCCACCACCTCCCTAGGTAACCCATTCCAGTGCTTCACCACTCTCTGAGTGAAAAAGTTTTTCCTAATATCCAACCTAAACCTCCCACACTGCAACTTGAGACTATTACTCCTTGTTCTGTCATCAGGTACCACTGAGAACAGTCTAGATCCATCCTCTTTGGAACCCCCTTTCAGGTAGTTGAAAGCAGCTATCAAATCCCCCTCATTCTTCTCTTCTGCAGACTAAACAATCCCAGTTCCCTCAGCCTCTCCTCATAAGTCATGTGCTTCAGCCCCCTAATAATTTTTGTTGCCCTCCGCTGGACTCTTTCCAATTTTTCCACATCCTTGTAGCGTGGGGCCAAAACTGGACACAATACTCCAGATGAGGCCTCACCAATGTCGAATAGAGGGAAATGATCACATCCCTTGATCTGCTGGCAATGCCTCTACTTATACAGCCCCAAATGCTGTTAGCCTTCTTGGCAACAAAGGCACACTGTTGACTCATATCCAGCTTCTCGTCCACAGTAACCCCTAGGTCCTTTTCAGCAGAACTGCTTCCTAGCCATTCGGTCCCTAGTCTGTAACAGTGAATGGGATTCTTCTGTCCTAAGTGCAGAACTCTGCACTTGTCCTTGCTGAACCTCATCCGGTTTCTTTTGGCCCAGTCCTCTAATTTTGTCTAGGTCCCTCTGTATCCTATTCCTACCCTCCAGCATATCTACCACTCCTCCAAGTTGAGAGTGAAGTCCACGCCATCCTCCAGATCATTAATGAAGATATTGAACAAAACCAGCCCCAGGACCAACCCTTGGGGCACTTCGCTTGATACCGGCTGCCAACTAGACATGGAGCCGTTGATCACTACCCGTTGAGCCCGACGATCTAGCCAGATTTCTATCCACCTTATAGCCCAATCATCCAGCCCATACTTCTTTAACTTTCTGGCAAGAATACTGTGGGAGACCGTATCAAAAGCTTTGCTAAAGTCAAGGCAAAACACATCCACTGCTTTCCCCTCATCCACAGATCCAGTTGTCTCCTCATAGAAGGCAATTAGGTTAGTCAGGCATGACTTGCCGTTGGTGAATCCATGTTGACTGTTCCTGATCACTTTCCTCTCTTCGAAGTGCTTCAGAATTGATTCCTTGAGGACCTGCTCCATGACTTTTCCAGGGACTGAGGTGAGGCTGACCGGCCTGTAGTTCCCCGCATCCTCCTCCTTCCCTTTTTTAAAGATGGGCACCACAGTAGCCTGTTTCCAGTCATCTGGAACCTCCCCCATTCACCATGAGTTTTCAAAGATAATGGCCAATGGCTCTGCAATCACATCCCCAACTCCTTTACCATCCTTGGATGCAGCGCATCCAGCCCCATGGACTTGTGCTCGTCCAGCTTTTCTAAATAGTCCTGAACCACTTCTTTCTCCACAGAGGGCTGGTCACCTTCTCCCCATACTGTGCTGCCCAGTGCAGCAGTCTGGGAGCTGACCTTGTTTGTGAAGACAGAGGCAAAAAAAGTACTGAGTACATTAGCTTTTTCCACATCCTCTGTCACTAGGTTGCCTCCCACATTCAGTAAGGGGTGCACTCTTTCCTTGACCACCACCTTGTTGCTAACATACATGAAGAAACCCTTCTTGTTACCCTTCACATCTCTTGCTAGCTGCAACTCCAAGTGTGATTTGGCCTTCCTGATTTCACTCCTGCATGCCTGAGCATTATTTTTATACTCCCTGGTCATTTGTCTAATCTTGCACTTCTTGTAAGCTTCTTTTTTGCGTTTAGGATCAGCAAGGATTTCACAGTTAAGCCAAGCTGGTCGTCTGCCATATTTACTATTCTTCCTACGCATCGGGATGGTTTTTTTCTGCAACCTCAAAAAGGATTCCTTAAAATACAGCCAGCTTTCCTGGGCTTCTTTCCCCCTGATGTCATTTTCCGAGGGGATCCTGCCCATCAGCTCCCTGAGGGAGTCAAAGTCTGCTTTTCTGAAGTCCAGGGTCTGTATTCTGCTGCTCAAATTTCTTTCTTGTGTCAGGATCCTGAACTCGACCATCTTATGGTGTCTGCCTCCCAGGTTCCCATCCACTTTTGCTTCCCCTACTAACTCTTCTCTGTTTGTGAGCAGCAGGTCAAGAAGAACTCTGCCCCTAGTTGGTTCCTCCAGCACTAAGATCAGGAAATTGTCCCCTACACTTTCCAAAAACTTCCTGGATTGTGTGTGCACTGCTGTATTGCTCTCTCAGCAGATATCAGGGTGATTTAAGTCTCCCATGAGAACCAGGGCCTGTGATCTAGTAATGTCTGCTAGTTGCCAGAAGAAAGCCTTGTCCAGCTCATCCCCCTGGTCTGGTGCTCTATAGCAGACTCTCACCATGACATTCCCCTTGTTGCTCACACTTCTAAACTTAATCCAGAGACTTTCAGGTTTTTCTGCAGTTTCATACCGGAGCTCTGAGAGTCATACTGCTCTCTTACATACAATGCAACTTCCCCACCTTTTCTGCCCTGCCTGTCCTTTCTGAACAGTTTATATCCATCCATGACAGTACTCCAGTCATGTGAGTTATCCCACCAAGTCTCTGTTATTCCAATCACATCATAGTTCCTTGACTGTGCCAGGACTTCCAGTTCTCCTGCTTGTTTCCCATGCTTCTTGCATTTGTGTATAGGCACTTAAGATAACTCGTTGACTATCCCGCTTTCTTGGTCTGAGACAAGAGTCCTCCCCTCTTGCACTCTCCTGCTCGTGCTTCCTCCCATTTCCCCACTTACCTCATGGCTTTGGTCTCCTTCCCCCGGTGAACCTAGTTTAAAGCCCTCCTCACTAGGTTAGCCAGCCTGCTTGCGAAGATGTTCTTCCCTCTCTTCATTAGGTGGAGCCTGTCTCTGCCTAGCACTCCTCCTTCTTGGAACACCATCCCATGCAAAGACCCAGCCTTAGGAAGCATCACCCTGAGGAGGGGATCTGTGTCTGGCAGGTAGCCTATTCATGTCTCTGCAGATCAAAGACCCCAAATGTATAAAGGAGTGACTGTGGGCCAAGTCATTTATGAACTGGTACCACGGAACACCACCTATCTGGAGTTTGAAGGACTGACCACCTCTCAGAGCCCTTGTTGGACTTGTAGGGGTTACTTCTGTGTTTAGGTCCTTTTTATTGTTTTAATATGTTTTCTCTGTAATGCTTTCGCCTTAAGAATAAATGTGCTTGCTTAGGAAAAGCTGTGTGGTATCTTAGAACTCTGGGCAATTATGCTGTTTGTAGCCTCTGAGGAGAAAAGCAAAGGAGGCCTACTGAGTCAGTCCATCTTGATGGGGACTTCACAGAGTAGGCAGGGAACTGGGCAGCATGGAAAACCCTCAGTCAGGCAGGAGAGAGACACAGGGTCTCTGCCTAAGAGACATGACAGGTGAAGAGCCCTTGCTGAACCATGAGAGGGAATTTATATAGGTGCCACTGCCCTGAACTGTGACAGCATCATTACACCATACAGATCCCAAATGGATTGATTCATCAGATGAGTTTGAAAGGAGCAGTGGAAAGGTCAAGGGTGCTACACAATGAAATAGTTGGACAATATCTATAGGCAGTTTACATTAATTGTTAATGGATTATTTTAGAAAGTGACTGAGTGCGAGCCTCACTGCTTCTGAGGGTGTAAATGTTTAAGGCAAATTAGTGTTTTTGTGCATTTTGTTTGCTTGCAAGAAAAATGCAAAGTGTGGATTTTTTAAACTTTAAAAATTGAATTTGGTGCTCATAAAAATGAGATAGTAACATTTGCTTCCCAATGAAGCGTTGTACAAACCAGGCAGAAAATCTGCATAATTCTTTGTGCAGCTTTGCCAATGCACCTGGATGCTGGTTTGAAAACGCCTTTGTTCAGCCTCAGGTCTCTGAAATGGAGATTTTAAATCATGCGAAATTGTGTAGCACTTTACCATTCAACCCATCTCCCCAGCATGTAAATGGTATGTCTGTTACTGATCCCGGCCGTGGCCACAGTGCTTTCAGGTTAAGGTGCACTGTAGTTAAAGTTTGCCTTGTGTTCGCTTCAGGCTATAACCTGACAGGCACAGCTCCATCTGTGAATTTTTTTTCACCAAATGCAGAACTGTTCATTTTGGCAAACGAGACACCCCTAATGTGAACTCTCCTCTTTCAACATTATCATGAGTAAACAATAACAATTAGTGTTCTGAAAGATTTCTGATTTGATGCAACTGTAGTTCAAATATCCAAGAGAATTTTGGTACCTAACACCTGTCTCTCCAGTGTCACCTGCTGGCTGAAAAGTGGCTGCACTTGGCCTGCAGCAATCCACCACTGGACATAGTATGAAAAGTCTGTGGAGGATGGCTACAGTCTAGAAGTCCAACCCCTAGGACAGAAGAACAGCTGGTAAAGATCCCTCCAGTTGAGTCCACTTTGCCCCAGGAGCCCATGTACTGGCGGCAACAACAAAAAAGGAGAGTCCATCTGGCCATTTTGAGAGAGGATGACCCAGATGGTGAAGATTAACTATCCAGGACCAGATTGAAGAGCAGCATCAACATCAGAAGAGCCTGAGGAGCTTCCATCCTTAAGGTCAGTAGAGGGAGGGTGGAAAAGCAAATGCCAGCCACAAGGTTCCCCCACCCAAAGGAATTTTATGATGTGGTGTTTTGATGGAAGAGGGAATCTTGGGCAGGTGGGGTGGAGGAGGATACAGAATGCAGAAAATAAGAGTGGGACAGAGACAAATGTCTATAAGTCATGCTTGCCCTGAGTGAAAACCTCAAGGAAAAATGGTGGTTTAGGCTTTCACAGTACAGGCAAGAAACAAGCAGGTAAGAAAAAGCATTTCCATTTGGAGGGGCTGAGCAGGGGGGTGAGGGAATAGGAACACTGGGATATGTGGAAAGCCATTGAGGGGTGAGCAGGAAAGGAATATAATAGCCGTTACTAGACATGTTTTTATATATATATATATTATGGAGGGAGAGCAAGGATTAGATTAGATTTGATTTTACCTTGGTTTTTCGAAAACAAAACAAGTATATTCTCCTCATTTTGGAGTGGCAGACCAATATGGCTCTTCCTATGTATCTTTTTAATAGTATTAGTGTGCGAATTATTTCTATACTTCATGTGTTCATTGATTTTACTAGTATTACAGTAGCACCTGGAAGCCTTAACTAGGACTGGGGTCCATTGTGCCAAGTGCTGTACATACAGAGTAAGAGAATTGCTGCCCCCAAAGAGTTTACAATTTAAATCAGTATTCCCCAAACTGTGGGGTGCACCCCCTGGAGGGGTATGAAGGAATGTTGGGGGGCACAGAAGGGCCTGGGCTAGCCCCCATGGGTGGTGGGGAGGGAGCAACAGCCAGCCCTGTTCTGCCCTAGCTCAGCTTTGGCTCCACCCCAGCCATGGCCCCAGACCCGCCTCCAGCTGTGACCCCAGCCTCAGCCCCCTTATCCTTGTCCATACACTCGCCCGCCCAAGCCATGGCCCCACTCCCAGCCCCAGCTCCTGGGGTGGGAGTCAGGGTCAAGGGGGTGGGTGATGTGAAAATCTGGGGGCCACTGATCTAAATAGACAAGACAGGCAAAGGGCTGGATGGGAGGGATGTGACACACACAGAGAGAACAATGGGATAGTCAGCAAATGTCATGTTGGTGCTGCCATTTTTTTAATGTTTTAGGTGGGAGTATTGTCTAGTGAATCCATATCTGAAGAAATAATATTTGGCAAACAGTATGTCTCATGGCCCACTGTAATGATAGACACTAGAATGCACATGTGAGAGGGCAGACTTTAGATTGCCCTGGGATCCCTAACTTCGAATTTCCAGACTTTCCTGAGTATTAAATTAGAAGAGTAACATTCCAGTCATGTTGATTTCTGCACCATACATACTTAACTGGTGCACAGCTCCATACAATCCAGTCTGGAAAAACAGCTGCTGTCTAGTTCTAATGTTTAAATCTATGTGCGTTACATTTGTGATTATGAAAAAAAGCAATAGCAGCAGATAGCACTTTCCATCAGAGGATCTCAAGGAATGCTACAACATTATTGAATTAAGCTTCACAATATCCATGTGAGGTAGGGAAGCATTATTATCCTTGGTAGGGAAACTGAGGCACAAAGCGGTTAAGTGGCTTACAGTCAGCAGAGCTGGGAATAGAACTCATATTTCTTGCTTGCCATTCTTGTAGTTTAACCACAGTAAAATAACCAGATGTTGCTCTGTAGGTTTTCAGCGATGTGACTGATAAAATAGTTGCTCTTTTTCCCCTTTTTCTTTTTATCTCCCTTTAGAAGAGAGAGATTCCCATGCATTCCTGGTGCCTGCCATGCCAATATAATTACACATCACTGCATCTTTTATAATGACCTCTCCCTTCTCACACTCTGTTTTTACAGGTGCCTTCCTTTTTCCTAATGAATATGAACATACACTGCACAGACTATGACCTTCTTCCATGTCATCCTAGTACTGTTCTGGGGGTGGAGGCAGTTTGCTGCTTATCTCTTCTGAACTCACTCAAGTTCTTTTCCATGACTTAGTTCACCTTTATTCTTTTCACAGTAGCATAGGTTTCTTTCCTCTTAGCATTTCATTCTTTTGTTAAGGGATGAATCCCAGAAAACAAGCCCGCTAAAGCATTCTCTCATCTGTTCTGCCTCTCTCTGACAATGCCATTTGGACTGAAAATACCTTCTATTAAAATGAAAGGAGACACTGGGAAAGAATGCCAGCTGTTAAATACAATGTGTCGTTGGGAAGTCTGAGAGACTTCCCATACTTAGGAGAGCTATAGCAGCCCTGGAATGCCTGCAGTAATACTTCCTTAAACATGTCTTCTCCTGTGGGCTGGCCAGAGAATTTAAACACTTTCTCCCCCATTATAAGAGGCATTTTTTTCCCAAGTCACTGGCATGTGGGAATGTTGCAGTGTGAGAAAATAACCTCCCAGCGATGAGTGTGTTCATTGCTTCCCACCAGATAAGTTGGAGTGATTAATCAGAATATGTTTCATTGGTTTTCTTTTTATCAGAGAGCACTGTTAATGTAATTGTCAAAGAGCAACTACTAGCCTGCACTAATCATTCTGTCTGCTGAGGAGCTAAATGGATTTTTCTCATGTCAGCATGAGGCATTTAAGCAGTGCTGTCTCTGCCCCACTCTCACAGAAAAGTGGTGGCACCAAGTAGGCGTTCTAAATGTAATTATATGAGTCAGAAGCCAATGTGCTTGGAGACATGTCTTCTGCTCTGCTGTGATACCAACCTGTTTACTGGGGCTAGAGCTTACAGAACGGCTCAGCACCCACTAATGGGGCCAGATTTTGCAGGCATTCAGCTCCCATTTAGGGACCTCAGTAAGGATCTGATCCAAAGCCCACTGAAGTCAAGAGGAGTCTTTCCATAGCCTTCAACTACCTTCAGGGACCAGCCTTTCTAAAAGGCTCAGCAGCACCCAACATGATGAGCTCCTATGATCTGACTATAAGTGTCACAATGGGAGCTCCTGGGTGCTGGCCCATATTTAGATGCCCATGTGAGAGCTGAGCTCTTTAAAAATATTGTCTCCATTATGAGTGTTGGGCAGTTGAAAATCTGGTCCTGAGTGCTTTTGAAAATGTGGCCCTACGTGCTATCTGATTAAATCCACTTCGATGTCATTGAACAAGATGCAAAGTATCAGCAAACTATTATGGTCAGAGACAGAGTTTACCTAAAGCCTCTTCATAAAATCCACACTCACAGGCACAGTTGAGCCACCAAAATAAATTAAGGGTATGTGTGATAGCATGACCACCTCCCATTAGACTGGAAGGGGTTAAGATGGTCAGGCAGGCCAATTAACTCCACAGCTGCACCTGGTGGGGGAGCCAGTGAGCAGAGAATTGATTGAAAGCAGGTTCATCTGGGCAGGAACAAGCAGGGTCTATAGAGCCATGAAGCTGGCAACAGACAGGCTACTGGCAAAGGCTGCAGCTACTCCCTGGGAAGAGGGAGAAGGGTTTGGACCTGGAGGAAAGGAGGGGAACCTGGAGATGTAGGAAGGAGTCCAGGGAAGGGGCAACAAGGGCTGTGGGAAAGCAGGTCCGAGTTCCTGGACTGGAATCCGGATTAATGGGTGAGCCCGTGCTCCCCTAATGGCCACTGGCAGTGCCAGAGAAGACTACCTGAGACGGTTTGCATGGAGGGACTTTAGGTAATCCCTGGAAGGGGAAACCACATAATGACCCAGCCGGAGGGCCGAGTCACAAAGAAGAGGCTGTGGTTTCTGGGGTGAGATGGGATGGGTGAAGACACTGCCAGAAGAGGGTGCAATGCCTGGCAGAGCTAATCCCCAGGATGGCCAGGAGGAGGTACCACCTGTGGTGAGTGGACTCTCTGTCACAGTATAGGTGTACTGAGCTGGAAAGTGTAAATTCCAGCTCAAGGAGATGTACCCACAATGCTAGTGCACTAAAAACAGTTTATAATCCAGTCCAAGACTATAGGTACAGTCCAAGACTATAGGTGTGCAGGTGGCGGAGTCCCCCACCGTGCGCCAGAGGCTGGTCTTGGCGGGAGTCACCAGTGTTGGAGACCTCCTGGACTACGACCGGGGAGAGTGGCTGGATCCCCTGATGCTCGCTCAGCGTATGGGGCTCTCCAGACCTCGTACTCCCCAGCGCATACTTCAGGAGGTGAAGGCCGCTTTACTGCCTGCTGCTTGGGTTTACCTCGACAGGGTCCTGCAAGAGGGCACGCCCTGCCCACCCTCCACCCCAGGCCCCGTGGACATTTTTTTCAGGCCCCTGCCCCGTGGACCCAATCGACCCCGTCACCCTTTCACTGCCAGCCGGCTGCATGATCTGCAGCCGATTCTGTTCCAGACCGCACCACGGAAACATCTGTACACGCTCGTGCTCCACACCCTTCACTACCTCACCCTCGCGTCCCGGCCCGATACCAAATGGAGGGACCTCCTGCCACCTCTCAAGGGTGAGAAGCCCCAGTGGGCCAGCTTGTACTCTGACCTGGTCCTGAGGCCCGCCGGGGATATTAGTTGGCGGTTCGTTCACAGGGCCGTGAGCATGGGAGTGTACTTGGCCCGGTTCACCTCTGTCCCTAGCACCTGCCCTTTCTGTGGCGAGAAGGAGACCTTGGCGCACATTTATTTGGAGTGCGCCAGGTTGCAGCCCCTGTTCCGGCTCCTCTTGAATATTTTCTTGTGTTTTTGGTTGCACTTTTCCCCTCACCTTTTTATCTACACGCTCCCCATCCATGGCCCCACGAAGTTGCGGGATCTCCTTCTCAACCTCCTCTTGGCCCTGGCCAAACAACACCAGGGAGGGGAGGTTGGCCGACAGGATTTCCTGCAACCGTAGGGCCTATTTAAATTCCTCCGTCTGTTCACGCATCCTGGCAGAGTTCCTCTGGGCAGCGTCCACTGGCTCCCTTGACACCTTCGAGGAGCAGTGGGTGTTGTCCAGGGTTCTCTGCTCGGTGTCCCCATCAGGTTCCCTTCGTTTAGCCCTATGACCTCACTCCCGATCCTGTTTTTTCATTAGTTGTCCCATGTAATTACTTGGTGTCCCAGACCTGTGGGTCCTCCCCTTAGGCTGGGGGGAGACCCTTTAGAAGTGGGCGGGCTTTGCCCGCCCACCCTCAGTGGATGCCAATAGGACCACTCTGCTGTAGAGGAAGGAGGGAGAGGGCGGTGGCGGCTGCTGTTGCTGCTGCTGCTGTTGCTGCTGTTTCTGCTGCTGTTCCTGCTCCTGCTGCTCCCCTGGCTGTGTTAGACACCACCACCCGCCCCTTTCTCTGCTGTCTGTTTGCTGGCTCATTAGTGGATTCCCCTCCCCCCTTGGTTGCTGCTATTACTCCACTTAAAAAAAAAAGAAAAAAGAAAAAAAGACTATAGGTACATAGTCAGGCCGCAACTACGCATCTGTTTTTAGTGCGCTAGCTCAATCCGCAGTAGTGTCATGGGTACATCTCCTCACACTGGAATTTATACCTTCCAGCTGTAGTACAGACATACTCTAATAGGGGTTAATATCTACAAACGCTACCCACACCATGAACCCAATTACTTAGGGAAGATGAGCCAAAATAAGTCAAGTACCGATGAACAGTGTCCAACACTTTTTTAGCAGTTCAACAGAACACACAAGTATACATCTCTTCAGATTGAGACAGTTCATTAAAGAAATGCTGAGAGCAGAAAACAAAAAGAAAGTGATTATTTCAAATTGGAACTCTTTGTGCTGAGCAAATAAGCAGTGCAAGTCTAGGACATTCTCCTCTCTTTCTATTTGTTCAATCCCTCATGACTTAAAATTGAGGCCAAATTCTTTCCTCAATATTACCCAAGAAGTCAGCAGGTTGTACTATGTAACTTGGGCAAAAATTTGGCTCCTGGTCTCTAAGCTTGTTTTCCTCTTTTCAGAGTGTGTTTTATTATGTCCTTTCCCCATTTGCACCTGTCCAACACAGCTTGTATTTCCAGATCTGCTTCCTACAGTTCAACCTTTTTTGATGCTATTGCTGTTGCTTCATTTATACAATGCTGATCACTAACACAAAACACCCCTGTTTTCAGCTCCAGAAAAAATGCTACCAGATGGTGG
The DNA here is from genome assembly GCF_025201925.1 of Gopherus flavomarginatus. NCBI lineage: Eukaryota > Metazoa > Chordata > Testudines > Testudinidae > Gopherus > Gopherus flavomarginatus. The sequence goes on along the minus strand of NC_066617.1, from coordinate 229,723,824 downwards.
CTTTTCGAAATGAAAAGACAAAAGTCTGATTAATTGTAAAAGCATCTGCAGTGACACCAGGTATTGAGAGCTATGTATAAACTAATGTGGTTCTCCCCATACCTTGACACTTATGGAGCCTCTTAATGCTATAAAATTACTCCTCAAGTCACTGAGGTTAGTGATACTGTGATGGTAATAGATGTATTTTATAATGGTAATTGTATTGATCTTGGCACGCGTAGGCCAAAAGAACAGCACTTTTCTATTGAGTTGACAGAGAGTTGGCATGCCTCATGTTCCATATTAACACAAGGTAATAGAGTCACAGAACATGCAGAATCATTAGTTCTCATTGTACGAGACATTGTTTCCAGTGGAATGAATGGGTTGTTCTCTGATATGGATTAACATGCGAGGTCTTACTGACCTGGCAATTGAGTGTCTTTTAGAGTCCCAGCTCTGCTTAAGTAATAACACATCCCTGCTTTACTCAAACCACGTAACAAGTCAGAGAAGGGAATGGAGGTTTTTCAGAGCTCTGGAAATGTCAAAGATGACAGACAAAATGTATACTTGTGAAAGGTGCTAGATTATTTTCTCTAGAAACTAATGATGGGCCCAAGCCAAAGACTAGACTCCATAGCCAAAGTGCCTCAAGGTTCAGGAGTATTAATTTTGTCCCATCTCTATTAGAAATTGAAATTTTCCATCTATCCACTCAGGGTTGGATTAACTCAGGGGCTTTAGGTGCTGCAGCCCAAGGCCTTGGGCTAAGGGGAGCCCCACAAAAATAAATCAATAATTATATACAATTCAGTGGTCACTAACCCGTCAATCACAATCAGTTGGTCAATCCTGGATCCTCTGCCAGTCGATTGCAATCTTCGGGCCACTAAAAGTCCAGCAGGGCTCAGGCAGGCTGCCTGCATGCCATGTCCCCACGCTGCTTCTGGAAACCAGCCAATGGGAACTGCAGGGGCGGCTCTTGTGGGCACAGGTAGCTCATGGAGACATGCTGTTTTCCTCCTCCCAGAGGCATGCAGAGATGTGCCACCAGCCGGCCACTTCCGGGAGCGGTGTGGGGCTATGGCAGGCAGGGAGGCTGTCTGCCTGAGCTTTGCTGTGCCACTGGCTGGGAGTCGTCTCTGATAAGTGCCCCCTGGTCAAAGCCTGCACCTCGCATCCCCTCCTGCACCTCAACCCCCTGCCTCAGGTCAGAATCCCTTCTTGCACTCAAACTCCACAATGCCATAATTGTGATCATTTTGTTTTAAATTAGGAAAAAGACTTGTATACAGGGGCCTCATAAAATCTAATAGCACCAGGCCCATGGGAGAGTTAATCCGGCCCTGTCGACAGAGCAGGTAAAGCACAGCCTTCAGTAGCGTCAACAATGCAAGCTTCCCCACCTTACCCTGTCACTGTGCTTTTTTTCTCTGCTCTGGTGAAATCCAGCTGTATTGGAATGAGCAGGGAGTTCATTCCTGAATGGCCCATTCACTCACTGAAGTCTTTTGCTGAAATGGTCAAGGAAGGGGCAAATTGTGTTGGTGGTTCTGTGATGTAGACACCTGCCCACTGGAAACTGGATTTATTTCATATCAGACACTGAACCGCAATCAGACAGCAATGACTTTTGCACCCTACAACCTAGGCAAGACCTTTAAAACATGCTACAAAATCATCTAGAAGTGATCAGAAAAAATACTTATTCTACAAACCAAGATTTCATGAGTTACATGGTGTTTAAAGAAGGTAAAGCTGTTAGCTGACTCAATAACCCCCTTGAAGTTTTCTATTGCATTTTAATATTATTCTTTTAGCAAGTTACTTAGGTTTCAAGTCAGCAAAGAATTTAAGCAGATGCTTAACTTTGAGAGCATGAGTAAGCCATCCCTAGTTATTCCTGTATTCATCATAGCCCTTAAAATTAAATACATGCCTAAATGCTTTGCTGATTAGGGATGGGATTATTCACATGCTTGAAATTAAATATGTATTTGACTGTTTTGCTGAACTGGGGCCCAAGTCTGGTATTCCTTTAAAAGAAATTCATTATATATTTGTGCATAGTATATGGTTTTATTACTCTGAGAGGGTTTTTTGGAAGTGGGATTTATTGCACATTATGGATCATGTGGATTGCAGAGTATTTGATTAATTATTCTGAAAAGAAAAAATATTTTAAAATAGGAATAGTTCATTTCTTGATTAACCATTCCAAGCAGAAGACGGGTAACAGCATGTAGAAGAGCTTTGGGCGTATCTATATCAGTGTGTTCTGGGATTATGTACAATATGTTATTTCAGGTTTTTCCATTGGTTTGTACTTGGGATATAAATTAAACTTTTGTAAAGATTGCAAAAGAGAGACAACAGGAGCTTTAAATTTAAGCTAATACAAAGCATTACACTTAGAATTATATAGTGTGATTTGCTCACTCATAAAATACCATTTTCAATCCATGAAAATCTAGAACTGTACAAAGAGTTCAAGACACAACCCAAACAATGGTGTTGACTTTGAATGTTGCCACCAGGTATTGCTGGTTTCATTTTGTTTTGCTTGTGCAGGTTATTTAGCCAGGAATGCTTTGTTCAGCAGCAGTGTGTGGTACATACTAGAGCATACTGAGGTCCATTGTGTTTTCATCTAGATTAACAACTGATTAACTAATTTACTGAGGCACAAAAGTTACAGGACTTGCTCAAGGCCACACAATGTGTCAGTGGCCCAGCTGTTTTCAGAAACCAAAACTTTCCTGTCACTCTCAACCCTTTTCTTTAACCAGAGATGACTGGTAACTGCTGATAGGGGGAGAGCACAATTTAAAGGTTCTGTTGGTATGCAGCAGTGTTCAGGGTAGGAGTTTTGATTTCTAGAGCTACTTTTGATGTCATGTTTTACGATACTACGTAATAGCAGATGGAGATTGTTCTAAAAGAGAGCTACACATGAAGCAGCTCTGGATTGCACTGGTGTATTATATCAGTTTGAAGAACAAAGATATTTGCAAACCAAGCCTTTTGATATGATCTTTTAGAGCTCTAGTGATAATATCAGCACCCATTAATTATGTGAGGAATCCATTCTAATTTAACCTTTATAACATTATTTTCCCTCTCCATTTGAATCTGCTCTCCTGGGTTCACAGAGAGACTTTGGCGCTCTTGGGCATCACAAATACCAGAAAACTCATACTAACCCTCCTGGTGGCTATGATGTCTTTTCTGGCATATGTCTCTTCTGGTATTTATAGTATCACAGCATGATGAATATGGGCATCACTAGCAAACTTATGAAAACAGATTTCATGGCAGGCGGATAGCGGTTTGAAAGAATTTTTTAAAAGTAAATTAAAACAGATTTCTACGTTCCATGTCCGGTGCCCAGCCCAGTTAGCAGGGACGTTCAAGTCATGTTTCTGAGCTTGCCTACAATTCTTTATAGATCACTTTAACCTAAAGATGGACCCAAAACTAGGACACAGAATTCAAACCACTCAGAAACATGAGGAAGATTAGATGTAGGTCTAGATTTCAACTTCACAGCTGAGGTTTATTTTTATAAACTCTTAAGCAGATGCTCAATTATAAGCAATTAAATACAATGGAACTGCTGAAGTTCTTGGACTTAAGCACCTGTAAGTACTCTGCTGCATTAAGGCCTTTAGAAAATATGAAATAAAGTATCATTGTCACAGTTTCAGGGGAACTGTACGTGTATTCCCCCCCTTGCCCTGGCCCCTGCTGCCTCCCCAGGCTCCCCCCCCATGTCCCCATCACCCTGACCCCCCATGCTTCCCTTGGCCCCCTACCGTTCTCCCTGGCCCCCACAGCCTCCCCACCTCTGTTGCCGTGAGCTCCCTTCTGCAGCCTTACAGCCCCTCCTAGCAGGCTCTACTGTTGAGCTGCAGTAACTCGCTTCCCTGCTCTGGGCGCCACATAGTGTGATTCAGCAGGAGCTCTCAGTGCTAGTGCCTTTCCCAGGCACATCCCCCTCAGTGGCGCTCAGCCTGACTCCCACCCTGGTAGAAATCAGGAGATTGTGGGGGCAAATGTTGCCTATGGTTCAACTAATTTACTGCAGGGCCTTCTTTCTACAAAGTAGAGTACTGGGTTCTCCTAGGCATACAGTTTAACACCAGAAGGGACCATCGGATCATGTAGTCTGACCTCCTGTATATCACAGGCCACCAACACCACCCACCATCCCCACACTACAGTCAACAATCCAAAAAGAGTGTGCTTTCCTGGGTAGTTATAACCACTCCAAATTCAGGCTAGATTATTTTCTTTCAGAAATTACGAAAAAATGATGAAAAGGACTGTAGCCATCTTCTCCAGGAGAGACCATTGCCATTTTTCTCTTCTTCTTTTATGAAGTCAGTGGACAAAAAGAGCTAAACACATTAATTTTGTTTGGCGTTATTAGACGTACCCAAATCGTGATCAGGTTTTTGTATTATTCACCCCCCTTTCACTTCTTTCCCTTGCCAGCCCAGTTAGCTTTCCAGCATTATTATACTCTGCAGAAGTGTCTCTCTCTAAGATTTATCAATTTTTCAGCTCTATCTGCATGGCAGTTTCACTGAGCTTTTGCCCAGCTTCTGTTAATGTCCTCTCAGAAATCAACAATTTGACCTCTTGTTGTATGCTTTTCTGTTTCAGTTTTTGAATGCTTTTAGGGATGGGTTTATTTTGTTTGAGTGGATAACATGCAACTCCATTGGGTGGTTTTGCTTTCTGTTTTTGAAATTTTCTTTAAGACCTGTAGTCAGTGCTCCCTAGAGGCGCTGGATTCATAACAATGTCTTCTGCCTAGAAAGGAAGTACAGTAGGGGCAGTAACAACCTTCCCTACTCCCCCCATCAACGTCTTTCAATCTTAACTTGGAGGGACTGACTCTAGGGGAGGTTGTGTTCCTCTCTGTTCCCATCCATTCATAAACCCTTCTTCTGGGAATGCCAAGAAGAGTGGCAGTTACAGATGTGTTTTTTATAAACAGGACATCTGGAAATTAGGAAATGGACCAAGAGCACCACACTTGGTTTCATATCATCAGTGGGAATTTTAATAGCCTCCATTGGACTCCTTCAACTGTTGGGGCTACTGACCTTCCACCTGAATCAATGAGCCCCATTGTTCTGTTCCAGAATCACTTTCTGAAAATGGTAGGAACCAGCTGAAAATTTTAAATTGGAACTTTCACTATAACAAGACCAGAAAACACCTAAGGGACCTAGGGGCTAGAGAGTGGCCTGAGACTGAGGAGACTTGGGTTCTATTCCTGTTCTGCCACTGGCCTGCTGGATAAACTTCCCCTCTCTATGCCTCAGTTTACCCATCTGTAAAATGGAGACAATGATACTGATCTCCTTTGTAGAATGTTTTGAGATCTATTGAAGAAAAGTGTTAAAGATTCAGGTATTATGGTTGAATTGTAACAACATTTTGTCATTAGCATCCTAAGTTACTTCCGAACCACTGACTGAAGGTGTTTTTGACTTTTTTAAATCCCATTACATGAACTACTAACTTGCCCCTGTAAATAAATGGTAACAAATTCCCACAACATGCTAAATCCTGTAATATTTTATATTGCAATTCTGCTCTCAAGAGTGACTGTGACAACTGCATGATGAGCTTCCATATTTATTGTTGTCAACAGGAATTTTTTCATTTTAAAAGTAAAAAGACAATTATTTTTTTCTAACAGTCAGCCCTGAACACTCACCTGGGATCTGACAGTCAAGCTGGTTTCTTTCTGGCTTGTGCACCAGCTCCAGTAATAAACATTCTGCAGGTCTCTCTCAGCCCTCTGTTCCTCCTTTGCAACTCCATAGGTCTCAAATGCTGCCTGCATTCACCCCACCTCTGTAATAACTGTGCCTACGCATTTACCACAATTCTGAGGTCAACTGTTGCAAAGTGAATAAAAGAACGCAATAATTTAGAGTAACAAATGCTGATGGGAAAAGGTGCAAAAGAGAGAGAGGCTGAATTAGCCTCAGCAAAAAGGCCTACGGATATAATTCAAGGACTATGTTAAGATCAGGCCTGACAAACAAGAGAAGCATGGGACCAGAATTCAATTAACCAAAATCAGTACTTCAGAAATTAGGCCTAACTAGTTGACAAGATAATGAAAGGATGGGTTTTCTCTCCTATCATGGTCTTTAGGGGTCCTCAAAAAGAGACCGATGCAAATGCTCGCTGACGGAAAAACAAGGGAAGGCAAAGGAGGGAGTTTCACCATCGTGGCTGCCACTTCTACCATCTCCTGGAACCCTGGAATCCAGTGTGACCTCACTGTGCTGAATCCTGAGAGACATCCTGACCAGACCAGGCAGGAGGAAGGGACCCAGATGACATTGCAATCTCCACCAGCTTCAGCTAAAACCCAGCTCTCACCTGAGATGTGAGGCTTTGCGGCACACACCTTTCGCTTGTCCCCTTTTCCTTCCCCGCCTCATTTCTTCTCTTTCCTATCCCTCTCACCTTTTTCTTTCTCTCTCATCAAAGTCTGGCTTAGCTGGCCAAGACTGTATATTTTGCAACACTACTGTAAGCCTGTGACCAGAGAAGCAGCTAAAAACAATGCCCTAAACATGCTGACACTGGTACAAGTTTGCCAGGGTAGATGTTGGGGCTCGGGCTGCAGGCTGAACTCTGGGACCCTCCCACCTTGCAGGGTCCAGCCCAAGACCGGACGTAGACACTGCAATTAAACAGCCCCTTAGCCTGAGCCCCGTGAGCCCAATTCAGCTGGCACAGGCCAGCTGCGGGTTTTTCTTCGCTGTGTAGACATACCCAGAGTGGCTGATAAAACCAGATGCTGTGCCTGTGTTTTTTCAGCAGTGAGATTGCAAGTGAAAGTCAATATCAGAGACAGGAGCTACTTTTTCTCTCTCTGCTGTTCTTTTGTCTTCCCTTTTGTTTATTTTGTCTTCCAGGAAACTGTATTGGACTTCAGCAGCAGCAGCAATAATGAGCTGTAGTTCTTCCCAATTAATTTCCTCTCTTCTCCCCAAGAAAGGACTATTACCGCCATCTTTGATACCATCAAAGGCTATGTCTACACTCTGAGGTAGGGGTGTGATTTCCCTGCTCCTGTACATGTACTTGCACTAGCTCTCAGTGAGCTAATGCAAATATAAATAGCAGGGTAGCCGCGGTAGCACAGGGAGCTGCAGCAGCAGCACATCTGAGCCAGGCCAAGTACACACTGTCCAGTTTGCATAGATGCTAGAACTAGGAGTGCTGTGGGTGCTGCCGCACTCCCTGGCTTGAAGTGGTTTCCGTCATACACAGGGTTTATAGTTTGATTCCATGGCTCTCAGCACCCCCACTATACACATTGTCCCAGCACGCTCCAGGCTGGTTTGTACTTGCCATGGCTCAGCCATGCCTCCGTCACTGCTGCCAGCATTACTGTGGCTACGCTATTTATATTTGCACTGGCTTGGTGAGTGCTAACTAGCATGTGTACAAGAGCAGGGTATTCACCCCACTAGCTTGTCAGGTAGAAGCAGGCTATGGGACGGTCAAAGAAGTGAAGTGGGGCGGGATTCCTTCTAGAAACTCTCTCCAGGGAAAGAGAACAAGGGATACTGTTAAAATGAAACCTTATTTAAAGCATTTGGCCTGTAAAGTATTAACTGTTTTTCCTTCTGTTCTGATCAAAGGGATAAAAGCCTAAAAGGGTTTTTGATGATGTTTGCCATGGTACTAAGCAGGCTGAGGTGCATGTATATCAAACCCCAAACCATATTTTACAGTGTTTAATGCTGGACAGCGACTGGGTCACGTTAACAATTTGGACTCTTTGGGCCCATATATTCCATCTAAATTAATGCAACAGGTTACACAGGTACAAATGCCCCAGCAGTTGACCCTTAGCTCATAATTCTGTTGATGATTCCCAAGCCAGTTCCCTTGCTGATAGTTGTGTTTTCTCTGCATGGCTGACAGGAGTTAGCACAACTGCACTTCACAAATGCAGTGGCTGAGATCATATACATTTTCATTAATCATTGTGGGCCCTGAATAAAAGAAGAGCTGCTGGCAGCTCTGATTAAGAGCTTGCTATAGCTCATAGGAGCCAAAATCTAAAATGAATTGGTTAATGTTAGAGGCCTGGGATAACAGTCAAATAGTTTGATTTATCAACAAACCACACAGTCAGCAGAATGTAAAAAGAAAATATCTTAAACAAGAACATTTCCATCTTTGGAACAGTGCTGCAGCTGGATCTCTGCAGGCATGGGGAACTGCCAGCACAGATCCATCTGCAGAATTGGATTTTTAGAGTTGCGTGTGTGTGTGTGTGTGTGTGTGTGTGTTTTTTTATCTAGCTATCTATCTATTGCATCACCAGGCTCCCACAATGGGATTACCTTGTAGTTCCTGTTTTCTTATATATATGACTTGCTGTCTCTTTGTGCCAAGGTCACTGATTAGGTCAGCACATTAAGGGAAGCAGTGAAATTACTTGCTTTCCAGCACCAGTGACCAGCAGAGAGACTTTAACACCAGGCCAAGTCATTCTTGCCCCCTTAACATACTGGGGAACCAGAAACTGCTCCCAAAAGTCCGGTTTTAAATGCATGGCATCTGTGGCTTTTCTGTGTGTGTGTATATATATATATATATAATACACACACACACTCCTGTACAAATTCATTTATATATATACATTCTATCTCTCTCTCTGGGTCTTTCTGAGTCCACAGCGCACACACACAGGGGTGTAACCTATCATTTTTAGTGTTTACTGACGCCTTGCAAAATTTATCAACCCAGGCACAAAATGTACTTGTCTGCCTTTTATAAGGATGGGTTTTGATAACAAAAAAAATGAAGGGTCTGCTCCTCACCCCCATGCTGGCTGCTTTTTGCTGCTCAGAAAGCTTGTGGATTAAGTCCCTTGAGGAGTCTTCCAACATGGCTGTGTCCCCCTGGCAGGGGTTTAGCCTGTTTAGCAGCTCCCCCTGTGACTGGAGTTGTGCTTGGGAGAAATGGGACTAGCCTAGACAGCACTATGCTGAGGCAACTGGAGATCACCACAGCAACCATTTGATTCTGTTAGTAGCCAGCACAAAGCCGAGCAGCCCTGAGGCCACTTTGCTTTAAGACAGGATCAGCCCAGTGGCCGGACAACCACAGGATTGGGGCAGGTGAGGGCATTAAGGTGGCTTAATGACAGCTTTGCTCACTACCCTTCTGAGCGCCACTGAAAGGAGCATGGACGGAGCAAGAACTGGCCTGATATTTTACCCATCCATCAAAAAAACCGCATCCTTCCCGGGAGAGGGCAAGGCTTCTGCAAAGTTGGTATAATTTAGAAATCCAGACCAAATCCTGGGATTTACATGTTCAGGATGTGGCAGTGGCACCTGAGTGATTTCAAATGCAGTAGACAGATTCTTCTTTGGAATTGTTGCATATGTATGTGTAAGAGCATTCTTTACATACATTATTACCTTTTGAGTAAGCCCTTTTTGCGTGTGCGTGTTTATGTATGTGTTTGTGTATGAAAGAGAAAGTATATGCTATAGAGTTATTACATAAAGTTCAGCTAAGCAGAGCACATGTTGCTCAAACAAAATCAACAACCTAAAGCGTTTCTCCCTGGGGACTGCTAATTCCATTCTGCATACATCTAACAATACCCACTGGTGAGCTTTTCTTTACAAGGACATTGTAATTACAGGTTTCATTTTCCTCTACATTGTTGGTACTACTGTCTTATCAAAGTCTTAGAAAACTACATAACTGGCATGGGAAAAGATTTTCATTTGCAAAGAGTATGCAAATATTGTTTTTCTACCTTTTTAGCTTCCCATTGCTGGCCAAGGCCCATTCTCCAATATATTGAATGGAGCTCATATTAGTCTGGTTGTTTATGCTTAACAGCAAGAAACCACTTGAATTTACCTACTGGAGCCCCTTGCCATGACTTGCTATCTCTTTGTGCCAAGGTCACTGATTAGGTCAGCACAGTAAGGGAAGCAGTGAAATTACTTGCTTTCCAGCACCAGTGACCAGCAGAGAGACTTTAACACCAGGCCAAGTCATTCTTGCCCCCTTAACATACTGGGGAGCCAGAAACTGCTCCCAAAAGTCCGGTTTTAAATGCATGGCATCTGTGGCTTTCTGTCTCTGGGTGAGGGGTTTGCGAACGTAATGAAAAGGCTGGGCCAAGGACGCTGAAGTCCTCATGGAGCCAAGCAATCCACAAACAAATCCTATGGCCCCTGTGTGTTTGTTGGGGGGAGCGGGTGTCAACCTCCTTCCTCTGTGCGTCCAACCTGCCCTACTCACCTGGTTTATTCCACAGCTGTCTTACCATTCCTACGGTAGCATTCTGCTCACCTCTCTCTGTGTGTAGGAGGCAGACAGCAACAATAATTCCCACACAAAGCTTCTCCTGGAAATCTTCCAGGGAAGAAAGCTGCATTCAGTTGCTCCATCCTTACACTGTTACAATGCAACAAAACTTTATTTAGATTGAGCGCTACATCTTCAGCTAGCATAAATTGATAGGGCTCCCTTTCCCCTTTTTATCACTGAGGGCCCTCTTGTTTGTAAAATCTGTTGTTCCCGTGAAATATCGGTCAGCCAATTTGTACCTGTTGAGGATGTAGGGTAGGTCTCTTCCCTTCAATTTACAACTTTAAAATAAAGTTTCATGCAGTTAAGCTATTTTAATTCCACTCACATATCGAGACCCAGCAGATACTTACTCATACAGCAAAACAATAGTGTGGGTTTATTTCTGTTTATGGCTCTTTAAACTTTTTTGGGGGGGGCTTAACCATGGTTAAATGACTATCTGGGAGGAGGAAAGTCCTGTGAGTGTTCAGAGCAACTGGTTTGTATTCTGCGCTTACATGCTGAATTGCTGTTGATGGAGTTGTATTTCTCAAGTTATTAATAAAATATGTGCATATTTAAAATACTAAGGAGATTTCTTACCTTACTATTGTTTTCAGTTGATTTATTTGTTTGTTTTTGAAGTAAGTTTTGAATACTAACATAATATGCCCAAGGGAACAGGAGAAATTGCTTGAAAAGCTACTTTGTGATCCTGATAAACAGATGATGCCACTAATGGAGGCCCTAGCACATTCTTGGAAGAGGAATATAGATGGCATATGGCGGAGAAGAATAATTTCATTGTAATAAGGAAAGGTAGATTATTAGTGAGACAAATCTTTGTAGCTAATGGCATTTTGGATAATGAGGGTGGTGAGGTGGAATCTGTTCTTAGAGCTTGGAGGTATCAAAGTGACATGCTCAGCAGATACTAGACTATTCTTGGCAAGATACGGATCCTTCGATAAAGTTTGTGGCAAGTCATCACAGTCCTAAAACCTGAGCTACAGAACAGCTTTGGAATCAGACTCTGTTTTAATTGGCTGGAGAGCTGACTGGCAATGTTGTTGGAGAGCACTGTCAACCTGAGTGGCACTCGAGGAGACACTGCAGGATGGCAGAGCAGTAAAATTATTGTTGAGAGAGCACGATACAGTTCTGGCTAAATCCCCACATGTTCATTCAACAGGAACTGCTCGGAATGCTTGGGGTTTCTATGCAGAGTAACAACATCTAAATGTAAATATAAAAAGATGAATTTATGTGCTCACTAAAAGTAGGGACTTGAAGGACTTTTTGTAGCATCATCTAAAAAAGTCAACAATGAGAGACATGTTCATGATCTACCATTCTACCCACGCAGCTTTACCAGCGCATCACAGTTCTGACCTGCCAGTAGTTATTCCCATTCTAGACATCTCCTTTGGAAAAACCTGCTTGTTTTGCCAAAAAATATGGCGGCTTTAGGATGCAGACAGTCTAGAGGAAGCTAAGAAAGCTACCCTTTGTGTTCTAGCCTTCAGGTGTGAGGATGCAAGCTCAGGGACATGCCTGTAAGGATTTATCACTGTGGGGGGTAGGGGATGGGAGGGTGCTACAGCCAAGATTTTCAAAACTGAGCAGTGATTTTTGAGTGCCTCCATTTAAGACATCTTAAAGAACCAGATTTTCAGAGGGCAGATGCTAAGCATTCAGGACCAATTAAGATGTCTCAGGCAGTGGTGTAGACATAGCCTATGTCGGTAAAGCTTATATTGCTCAGGGGTGTAAATTTTCCACTCTCCTCAGTGACATAAGTTTACATCAGCATAAGCGCTCGTGTACACAGCACTATGTCAGCATGAGAGCTTCTCCCGCTGACAAAGCTTACATCACTCACGGAGGAGGTTTTTTTTAATGCCCTCAGCATAGGGCATCTTCACCAGATGCAGTGCAGCTCCCCGATATATGTATAGACATGGCCTCAGTTGGGAACCCAAAAATGTGGGCACCCAAAATCATTAGTCACTTTTGAAAATCTTGGTTTATAACTATGCTTGGAGTGGGGTGATTTGATTAGCTGCCATAGGCATATCCAATAGACTGTACCTCCATTTCTGGTGATACTCAAGTGATTTCAAAACCCTGATACGATATTTGAATTTTCTGTTTCAGAGTAGCAGCCATGTTAGTCTATATCTGCAAAAAGAACAGGAGTACTTGTGGCACCTTAGAGACTAACACATTTATCTGAGCATAAGCTTTTGTGGGCTACAGCCCACTTCTTCGGATGCATAGAATGGAACATATATTGCGGAGATATATATATACACACACACACACATACAGAGAGCATGAAAAGGTGGGAGTTGAATTGTTGGTTTTTTTCCCCCTTAATAGCATTTAACACCGTTCTGCTTAACATCCATCCTCATAGACTGAAACCAGTGAGTTGCACCCACTTATATCAGGTCTGTATTTGGCTTGGTGTCTTCAGTCCTCTGACACTAGGAAGCGATCCAGAGTCTGATGAAGTAGATTGAAAGACTGTCATTTTACTTCAGTGGACTTTGAATCAGGCCCTAAAGGCACAAGCACCCATTCCCAAGGACCCGGTGGGCAATGCCCAGGATTGTATAATGTAAAGGATGGCACTAAAGAAAGAATTATTGCAGTGCCAAGATTGTAGATCATCTGGGGAGAGCAAGAAGAGTTGTGGCTCCTGTTCTCTAACAACTATGTAGGCCATCATGCAAAGAAAAGATTAAACTGGAATTAGGAAGCAAAACAACAGCAAAATTATAGAAGGTTTTCTTCTGTCACATCCTGCGGGGGAGGTTGAGGGAGGAAGGATGGTCCTGTGGTTAGGGTGGGTCTTAGGGCTTGGGCCACTTGAGTTCAAGCCCCTGTTTTGTCATAGACTTCCTGTGTGGCCCAAAGCCAGTCACTGAGCCTATCTGTGCCTCAGTTTCCTATCTGTAAAATGAGGAAAATAACAATGCCCAACTTCACAGGGGTGTTATACAGATAAATACATTAAAGATTGTGAAGTGCTTTGAGGTCTATTGATGAAAAGGTGCCATATTATTATTATAGGGGAACTGGGTCCTCAAAAAAAGAAGATGAAACAGGACCAAGGGAGTGGTAGGAGAAAACTGGGCATAAAATGCTTTTAGTGATATTTCACACAAGACTCAGTCGGTTACACAATTAACAAACCATATCACTGCTGTTCTATATACATCTCAGTACTTTAACATGTCATAAAGAATTGGAATCCTATAAAGTACTTGAATAAAGTATTAAGTACCTTTTAAAAAAAAGTCTCATCCTCTACAATGAGGAGGAGAAAATATCTAAAATTTGTATAGAATAGCATTTGTCTTTGAACCAAGTCATCTTCCACAGAATCTGCTGGTCTCCCAGGCTCCTAAAGTGCTGGCTTTTAATCTAAATATTTATTTGCATTATTACTAAAACTGGGTGCATTTGTTTCATTTGAATAGTTTTATTTTCACTGAAAAATGAGATTTGAGTCAATCATAGCATTGCAAATTTGGGTGGATTTTGGCAAATGGTTTCAGTTTTAAAAAAATTCAGAAATACGAATGTGGTTCAGTTTGGCATTTCTTAAACTGACTGTTTGACTTTTCATTTCAAAGAGACATTTCATTTCAGAATTTCCCTAGATTTTATTTTAAAAAACGACACTTAGAAAGAGAACACCTATCTCCCTTCCCCGAAAATTAAATGAAATGTTTTAGGTCAAACTAAAAAAAATAAGTTGAGGTCAAATGAAATGTTTGAACTCATTTTGCAGAGGAATTAAAAAAGATTTTAGTTCAATCCAAAAATAAATATTTGTTTTGTTTGGTCACTGAATCAAAAAGACAGTAATTTGCCCAGCTCTAATTAGAACAGCAGAATGTGTCTTTGTCATAATATCTAGCACTTATACATCTTTGCTTCTGTAGATCTAAAAACACTGGGCAAAAGCATGGCAAAATATCATATCTTATTTTAAAGACAGGGAAACTGCATAAAAGACTTGCCCATGGTCACATGGCAATCAGAACCCAGGTCTTCAGATTATCTACTGCATCATACTGCCTCTTTTTGCTGCATAGAATGTTATATTCTTTTTATTTTGACTTTCCACAGGGGGGAGGGATAGCTTTGTGGTTTGAACATTGGCCTGCTAAACCCAGGGTTGTAAATTCAATCCTTGAGGGGGCTATTTGGGGACTGGTCCTGCTTTGAGCAGGGAGTTGGACTAGATGAGGTCCCTTCCAACCCTGATATTGTATGTTGCTTAATCCCTTTCAGAATGACTATTTTCTGCAGAAAAGAATATAGATCAGAATAAAATAAAATTACAACAGTGGTACTTCCCCTGGCTTCCTGAGGTTTATCCTCAATCAGATGTTCCTATTTATTCAGTATAGTACTCCTGTGGCTAGTGATTCAGGATGTTCTGTGTGTGTGTGTGTGTGTGTGTGTGTGTGTGTATATATATATATATATATATATATATATATATGTGTTTCTGTAAGGTGGATCAAATTTGATCTCTGATATTTCTTGTCACACACCACTTGACTTCTATTGTCTCCACAACATCACTGTACTATTTACTACAAAGTGCCCAAAGGCTTATCATTTTAGCATAGTTCACTTATGATCTCAAGCGTGTTCTCCAAAAGTCCATTCTCTTAAGCAAAGCCAGCATACTTTAATCATTCTTAGGGTATGTCTACACTACGGGATTATTCCGATTTTACAGAAACCAGTTTTATAAAACATTGTATAAAGTCAAGTGCACACGGCCACACTAAGCACATTAATTCGGTGGTGTGCGTCCATATACCGAGGCTAGCGTCGATTTCTGGAGCATTGCACTGTGGGTAGCTATCCCATAGCTATCCCATAGTTCCCACAGTCTCCCCCACCCATTGGAATTCTGGGTTGAGATTCCAATGCATGATGGGTCAGAAACAGTGTCGCGGGTGAGTCTGGGTAAATGTCGTCACTCATTCCTTCCTCCGGGAAACCAACGGCAGACAATCATTTCATGCCCTTTTTCCCTGGATTGCCCTGGCAGAGGCCATAACATGGCAACCATGGAGCCTGTTTTGCCTTTTGTCACTGTCACCATACGCGTACTGGATGCTGCTGACAGACACAGTACTGCAGTGCTACACAGCAGCATTCGCCAGAGAACCCAGCCTCTTCATGTCAGAGCCCCAGAGATCCCGCAGAAATGATGAGCAGCATGCCATTCTAGGGGATGTCCCTGCAACAACCCCACCCGTTGCTTCCCTCCTTCCCCAACCCTCCTGGACTACTGTGGCAGTATCCCCCCATTTGTGTGATGAAGTAATAAAGAATGCAGGAATAAGAAACACTGAATTTTATGTATGATAGTCCAGGCAGGACATTAAAGGGTAGGGAGGAGAGGAACCCAGCATCCCACTGCTATGATAGTCCAGGCAGTACAGAATCTTCTTTAGACATGAAGGGAGAGGGGGCTGATGGAGCTCAGCCTCCAGCTGCTGTGATGAGGATGGTTACCAAGCCTTTTGTACCATCCTCTGGGAATGACCGGGAGTCATTCCCATTTTTACCGAGGCCTCACTGAGGCCAGCCAGGAGCACTCATGGGCTGATGATGACCATGGATAGCAGTCATATTGTACCATCTGCCACCAGGAAGGGGATGCTGATGTTCAGCGCTGCAGCACCCCATCAACCAGCAGCATGCAGTAGACATAGGGCGACAATGAAAAAAGGCAAGAAACAATTTTTTTCCGTTTCTTTCCGGGGGGGTGGGGCAGGAGAAGGGTGTAAATTGACGACATACACCCTGAAACACCCGGGAAAATGTTTTTGACCCTTCAGGCACTGGGAGCTCAGCCAAGAATGCAAATGCTTTTCAGAGACTGCGGGGACTGTCGGATAGCTGGAATCCTCAGTTCCCCCTCCCTCCCTTCATGAGCGTCCATTTGATTCTTTGGCTTTCTGTTACTCTTGTCACGCAGCACTGTGCTGAGTCCCTGCTGTGGCTTCTGTCTATCATAGCCTGGAGATTTTTTCAAATGCTTTGGCATTTCATCTTCTGGAACGGAGCTCTGATAGAACAGATTTGTCTCCCCATACAGCGGTCAGATCCAGTATCTCCCGTACGGTCCATGCTATAGCTCTTTTTGGATTTGGGACTGCATGGCCACCCGTGCTGATCAGAGCTCCACGCTGGCCAAACAGGAAATGAAATTCAAAAGTTCGCGGGGCTTTTCCTGTCTACCTGGCCAGTGCATCCGAGTTCAGATTGCTTTCCAGAGAGGTCACAATGGTGCACTGTGGGATACTGTCCAGAGGCTAATACCATCGAATTGCGGTCACACTAACCCTAATCTGACGTGGCAATACCGATTTCAGTGCTACTCCCCTCGTCGGGGAGGAGTACAGAAACCTGTTTGAAGAGCCCTTTATATTGATATAAAGGGTTTCGTTGTGTGGACAGGTGCAGGGTTAATTTGGTTTAACGCTGCTAAATTCGGTTTAATAGCGTAGTGTAGATTAGGCCTTACAGTTCTTTAACGTGTTGGAGTTTTTCATTCGGTTTTCCTTATTGGTTATTAAGTTTGTAGTTTCTCTCTTGCTGACAGTAACTGGAAACTTCTGATTTAACATGTCATATGTAACTGGCACTGTGTTTAAAGTCCATCAAATAGACTGTGACAATGTCCAAGAACCTGTACGTGAGTCTGGACCTAAGACATCCCCTGCTGTTTAAGGTCCCTCCCATCATATTGAAAGTTGATACTGGAACTCAATCAGAATCTTTTCTTCAACTGACATTTCAAAGAAAAAAATCTGTACCTTTTTTTTTTTTTTTTTTTTCACGTTTTGCCCTTCACCCATTTTTCAACAAACTCTAGCTTCTCTCAGTCTGACCTTTGCTATGTCTGGTTCTAGACTGTGGAACTTGGCCCTCTATTAAATCACTCTCATTTTCTCTCTCCTCTTTTTGGAAAAAATAAAACCTTGGGGTCTTGTGATGGGGCGGATCGACCCCGCACTGGTACGGCAGGGGTTAATTCTTCCCTCCTAGCAGAAGGGCTCCCCCTGGCTCTGCTGGGCATGCTCCACTTGGAAGTCAGGTATAAAAGTCGCAGAGCTGCTCAGTCAGGAGGAACTGCTGGAGGGGAAGGAGGCTTGTCACTCTCTCCAGCAGAAGAGAGACTCACACCCCAGGACACACAGTTCAGACACGCCCAGCTGCACTGCAGAGGATGCCACGGATCTGGCTGAGTCCGAGGAATGGGTAGGAAGTGACCCAGGGAGGCCTTAAAGGGAAACAGTGACAAGATTGTTCAGGATGGTGTGTTTCAGGAGGATCCCCACTGGACCTCTGGTGAGGCAAACTTGCCACCAACTGGGCCCTGGGTCGGGACCCAGTGGAGAGCCTGGGCCTGGGTCCCCCTACCTTGGCCACCCACCTTTGAGAGGGAGTGACCCACACAGTGACTGGGTTGGACGCCAGCTGCTAGGCCACATTACCCCATCAAGGGAGGCATAGTAGATGGACTCTGGCCATTGGGCCATACTGTGCTAATTACAGAGGGGTCTAGAAAATGGACTTGGGCTTAGAGAGGCGGTGTTACCTCCTGCCCCCTTGACTTAAGGGGACAATGAGTTACTAACCCCACCACAGGTCTAAAGGGAATTTTAGCTCCTTATAAAACTTATGGTGAATAATAATGGCATAACTGGTATGACCATAATTGTACCAACCTCCTCAGCACATACTATCACCCTTCTCTCTCTCACATCCCCCCTTCATTTGTCAGACCCTCCCCTTTTTGTAGCAGAAGGTGTTTTAAATCGCTGGAATTGCTGTACATGCTGGGCAGTCTTCACAGTGGATTTTTTCCAAAGATCTCTCTGCTTCTGCCCCTGGACATGCCCATTATCCCCATCTATGGGCAGGTGGGGAATTCTGAGGGCAAACAAGTTCCACTGTCTGGGAGAGGAATTAGAACAGTGAAAGAAGGAAGGAGGGTATGAACTGTCAGGAAATATACTGAATCCATTTTTTTTAAAGTTAGTAAAAACAATAACAACAACTTGCATTTGCTGTATATAGCACCTTTCATCAGAAATGATCCTAGAGCACATTGCCACAGGACTCTTTGCTGCTTTTATTATATACCTGAACTGCAAATAGACATAATTTCCCCAACCACTGAAATGCAGTCACCTCTGGAGCATGTGTTTCACAGCAAATAGAAACACTATCCAAAAGTTTCGGGAAGGAAGTGAAAAAGTATACAATCTATTTACAACTGCCAAGGGACTATAGGTAGCCAGAACTGGAATTTGCTATGGGTGCTGCGTTTTAAACCTCTCCTCTTGTGAAAAGTGCCATATGGAATTAACATCCACAGGAAATCAAGATGTAGGTATTATGGACTTTATTTTGCACCTTCTGTAGTCATTTACACCAAGATGTACAAAGTGAATTCAAAATGGGCATACAATAGTCCCATTTAGATTAGGTACTATTTTGCAGCCACCAACTGGTGCAGGGTAAATGACTGTTCCTAGTGCAGGGAAGGGGAAAATCGTGTGCGCTGTCTCCATTTTTAATGTAGCATTCAGACTGTTATATAAGGAAGTAAAGTGTTGTCCAATTTGTGGAAACAAGAATAAATAAAATTCAAAGTATAACATCATGGAAAATGAATGTTTATGTAGCCGAAAGATGAGCAGGTGCAGCCATGTATATATAGCACAAATTTCTTCAGAATGGGGCATTTGCTTTTATTTTCTGACTCGCTTTCCTTGCATTTGGACTCTTTGTCTTTGGTCCATTGAGACATGTTCACAGCTCAAGCTGTGATTTATAACTGGCTGGGCAGGTTGAAATGGTTGATAGTTTGATAGCAAGTTTACAAATTTTCTTAAAGGATGCAAATCAATGAGAAATCAAAGCTGAATAGTTCCAATGAATTCTGTTCCTTTCCTAGACTGAGGGCAGGATGCCTTTTCTGCCAAATTATAGTACACAAAAATTGAGAATTTGTGGAAAATAATTAAGGAGAAGTTTTAACTTTGGTTTCATTGAGCTTGAAATGATTTCCTAATAGCCAGCTGGACCATGGTAGGGAAACTGGACTGACGTTTACTGTTCAGGCAGCTGGGAAGTTTATATTGTAAAAATCACCAATCTTCCATTTATAACTTAGGGTCAGAGCCTGCAAACCCTTTTTCATGGGATTAGTCCCTTTGGCCCATATTCTGATTTCATTTACTCCAGTATAAATCTGGAGAATTTCAAGAATGGAAAAGGGAATGGCAATAAGGCAAAGCCTTGTGACTCCTCAGAAGTATATAAGCCTTCCTGGAAAGGTTTGGAATGGCCTTGAAGAACAATAATTACCATGTTGAAGAGACCATAGCTGGGAGCTAGAGGAGTTGGAACACAATGAAAAGCATGTGCACAACATGCAGGAGGCTCATCTCCTGAGCAGAACCGGCCACCATGCATACATCACACTGGTGTGCCATGTCCTCCACAAGCTCCTTGTTTTTGTCTGGATTCAGTGCAAGCCTGGTCTGAATCATCAAAGCCATTAGTGGTTTAGGTCCCAGCACCATAGAGACTGCTTCTCCATCCATGACCCAGCAACACAGCTGTGATCATAGGGCCCGTGGAACACTGAGTGGGGAACAGGAGGTGGCAGGGGGAGCCGGGGTGAATCAGAGGAAGGACATTCTTGATGCCAGGTGGGGTCCAGTCTATGGGATATTCTGCCAAAGACCAAAACGAGACATAGTCTGATTTCAGAATGCACCTTTTCACAATAGCCTGTCTGTAATAACGGATGTAGAATGAATAGGTGGGGAAGAGAAAGAAAGGAGGCGGTAGAAGATGGAGGAGGAAGGAAGTGGCCACGGTCTAGGATGACACATCCATATAGAGTCTTGACAATAAAATGAAAATCCCTTCCTGATTTCTCCCTGTTTTTAGTCTTGCATACTCCAGTGATTGCTGCTGTATAAATATCTTAGAAAGATTAGACAGAGAGGATTCTGGTTGAAGAGACCAGCCTCGGCATGCAGGACCAGGACAGTTTGCTGGCAGCAGATTGGTGTACCTATCTATGGACCTGAGGCTATGGGAACCAGGCAATTCACCAGTAGAAATAATGTTTTGGTAAGCTCCCAGTTATTCCTCTCAGCACTGGTGAATGTAGGTTTAACAAAGCAGCATTCCATTGTTTTGTGGAAATGCAATATATATATCCCAGCAGACCAATTAAAGAGCGACACCTCCTTAAAACCAATGGCAGCACAGTGTGTGCACACTACATCACTGCACACAAAAGGCGAAATTACCAGGTCAGATTCCAATAGGGAAATAAAAATTTCCAGCAACAGGAATCTGCTCTATGGCTGATGCGATAGCTAAACTCACACTGCAGAGCCGCTCTTGATCTGTCTCCCACCCACCCAGAGCAGCTGCACAGTCCATTGCCCCCATAGAGCCTGTGCACACTTTTATAGGCTTAATGGCAATGAGCTCTGTCAACTTACTGGCTCAGCGTCCCAGGCCTGGCTTAATTGACAACCAATGTACATCTAACACGACGTGCTACAGAACAGTTGTGTTTGTAACCCTGGACACCTTCGTACAAGTCCTATAAAATGCAGGCAAAATGTGTTCAACACAGTATTGCTGAACATACTTGTCTGATGCACCTGGGCACCTCTGGGCCTTGTTACCATTACCAGGATGGGATAAAAAGTGCCTTTTTTAAAAAACTACATTTTTGAAAGCTGAGATGACTGCTTGGGGATTTCTGAACCTTGAGTTTATTAACAGTTAATGAGGTGTGTCTTGAAGAAAAAGCAACATTAAATATTGTGTTCCTTTCAGAGCAGGGCATTTTAAGATTGAAACTCACAGCTTATTTTGTTTGGTTGTCAGCTGAATCCTCAACTACAACCACAAAATATGTTGAATGTTGATTTTACCTACAAATGCCACAAAAAAATTCAAGGAAAAATAAGACACAAATGTTTTTTTGAATGTATGTGGCCTAAAGGAAAAGAAACAAAACCTAGGAAAATTGGAATCACTTCTATACAAGCTACAGAATCACCCTCAAATAACAAAATAACAATTACAACTTGACCCATCAGTGTTTCAATGGTGTGGCATCCCTAAAGCCCACAGTGCCCCCTCCAGACCAATCAAAATACTGCAGTGAAAGGCAATTTCCTTTCCCCTTATTTTGATCACGTCCCTCTTTGAATGTCATTTGCTGTCATCATATTCCAGCTCCCAGTTACCACCTTCCAAACCCTGTACATATCTGCCCCTTCCTAATTATCCAAGCTTGTCTCATTCACGTCTCTTCTCTACACTCTGCACTATGCCAACATTCCCACCAACAGCTGCTCATTTCTCAGCATCCCTTCCAGTCATCTTTGCATGTTCTATGTGGCCCCTCACTCTGTGTGTGGTATGACCTTCCTGAGCTTACCCAGTGCACACTCAAGTCCCTCTTGAAAACCCACTTCTGCCATGCTGCCAGAGTGAATCTAATGGAACTATACATACAGGAAGTGAAAAGCATGTTTCCCATGCCTTAGTTCCTTGGGGCAGGAATCATTCTGTCTTCTCCTTTCTAAGAAGCACCTAACTCACCATGGGTGCTAAACAAATAATGATAAATAGTAACTTTGTTACTGTTAAAAGGTGACCAATCCGATTGATTATCTAAAATGCATCATTGCCACAGTGCATAAAATGAGGTCTTAATTTATCTGATTTTTTTCCTCTTGACCATCAGAGCAGTTGTATCATGTGTGCTAAGTAGCAATTGTTTGCTGATTTGTGAAATGTAGCCAAACAGGCAATGGTACATATATTTTTCTAGGTCCCAAATGGCTATTAGAGTTTGCTTATGAATTAACCAGCTGAGTGGTTAAAAACACAGTGTTCATATTTGGATGGGCAGGCCTTCAAAAGCAAGCATATTACAAATATTACAGAATGATTTATAGTGTAGTCCCGTGGGCCATGTACTGTACAATAAGTGCCTCTTTATTGGATGTCAACTGTATATCACAGAACACTCAGATAAATGAGTTCAGGATAGAGCTGGGTGAAATGAATGCAGCAAAATCTTTATTCCTCAAAATTTCTGAACTGGGATGTTGCAAAACTCTTTATTCCTCAACATATGTTAATTGGGTAAATTACTGTTTCTGTTCGCAAGTTTACAAACCTTTTGACCATCTGGAATTGTTTTATGAAAAGCTGATATTTTTGTAATAAAATTTCACATAGATTTTGTTGTTGTTTGGATGACTGTAAAAATCATATGGCTCCCGTCTCCTCCACCCTTTCCACATTTTTTGAAATGAGTTTGTTGGTTTCAATGGGTAATATAACTCATGTGAGATTGGTTCTGGCTCCCTAACTGACAGAGCATACTGTGTCTGGCCAGGAGGCTTAGCAGAAGTCATTTCAGCTCATTTTTCAGAGGAAAGAGTTGCATTGTATGTGAGCTCTCTGAGACAGCAGAGTAGGGGACTAATAACTCTGGTAATACCATGGTTTATTTGTGACGTGGCTCATCTATCAGGCATACTCCAGGCAAAAAACTGAGGGGGGTATATCTCTGTCCATTCAATTAATATCATAGAATCATAGGATATCAGGGTTGGAAGGGACCTCAGGAGGTCATCTAATCCAACCCCCTGCTCAAAGCAGGACCAGTCCCCAACTAAATCATCCCAGCAAGGGCTTTGTCAAGCCTGACCTTAAAAACCTCTAAGGAAGGACATTCCACCACCTCCCTAGGTAACCCATTCCAGTGCTTCACCACCCTCCTAGTGAAAAAGTGTTTCCTAATATCCAAACTACCCCACTGCAACTTGAGACCATTACTCCTTGTTCTGTCATCTGCTACCACTGAGAATAGTCTAGTTCCATCCTCTTTGGAACCCCCTTTCAGGTAGTTGAAAGCAGCTATCAAATCCTCCTTCATTCTTCTCTTCTGCAGACTAAACAATCCCAGTTCCCTCAGTCTCTCCTCATAAGTCATGTGCTGCAGCCTCCTAATAATTTTTGTTGCCCTCCACTGGACTCGTTCCAATTTTTCCACATCCTTCTTGTAGTGTGGGGCCCAAAACTGGGCACGGTCTCCATATGAGGCCTCACCAATGCCGAATTGAGGGGAATGATCACGTCCCTCGATCTGCTGGCAATGCTCCTACTTATACAGCCCCAAATGCTGTTAGCCTTCTTGGCAAAAGGGGCACACTGTTGACTCATATCCAGCTTCTCGTCCACTGTAACCCCTAGGTCCTTTTTTGAAGAACTGCTGCCTAGCCATTTGGTCTCTAGTCTGTAGCAGTGCATGGGATTCTTCCATCCTAAGTGCAGGACTCTGCACTTGTCCTTGTTGAACCTCATCAGAATTCTTTTGGCCCAGTCCTCTAATTTGTCTAGGTCCCTCTGTATCCTATCCCTACCCTCCAGTGTACCTACCACTCCTCCCAGTTTAGTGTCATCTGCAAACTTGCTGAGGGTGCAGTCCATGCCATCCTCCAGATCATTAATGAAGATATTGAACAAACTGTCCCCAGAACCGACCCTTGGGGCACTCCACTTGATACTGGCCACCAACTAGACATGGAGCCGTTGATCACTACCCATTGAGACTGATGATCTAGCCAGCTTTCTATCCACCTTATAGTCAATTCATCCAGCCCATACTTCTTTAACTTGCTGGCAAGAATACTGTGGGAGACCATATCAAAACTTTGCTAAAGTCAAGGAATAACAAGTCAACTGCTTTTCTCTCATCCACAGAGCCAGTTATCTCATCATAGAAGGCAATTAGGTTAGTCAGGCATGACTTGCCCTTGGTGAATCCATGCTGACTGTTCCTGATCGCTTTCCTCTCCTCTACGTGCTTCAAAATTGATTCCTTGAGGACCTGCTCCATGATTTTTCCAGGGCATGGCAACTTAAAGAGTAATGCAAACAGGAGTGGACAGCAAGCAGGCCAGGGAGGGAGACTATAGGCTTCAGATAACACCATTCACCAATACTTAAAAGGAAAATGCAGGTGTCAGTTCCTTTGAAGTTTACTTCTGTGACTTATCCTGCCTGGAGAGGTCCCAGCCTGTAACATTTGGGAAGCTTCCTGTGGGAAAATTGAAACAGAGAACTTCAGAGTAGGTAAACATCTGAGCTCCTGAGCTCCGAAGAGGGTACAGACTGTCCTTCCGGAGCTAGAAGTGGAGGTGTTTGGATAACATGCATGCAGACTGTTGGTTCTCTTGTTATTCTGTGCCAGCAATGCCCCTCTGCCTCTTGATACAGGAGAGAAGGAATCACCCTCTAGAGTAAAGGAGGAGAAGCCTCATACTCCTAAGGTTGGGAGATCTGCTGCCACCACTGCAAATAGGAAATGTAGGGTAGTGGTGGTCAGGGACTCTCTGCTGAGGGGGATGGAGGTGCCCATCTGTCGCCCTGACAATTCATCTCGGGAGGTACGCTGCCTGCCAGGGGCCCATATCTGAAATGTTACAGAGGCATTGTCAAGGATTATCCAGCCCTCTGATTACTACCCCAAGCTACTCATCCATGTAGACACAAATGATACTGCGAGGTGTGACACTGAGCGGTTCAAGACTGACTACAGGGCTCTGGGAGTACGGGTGAAGGAATTTGGGGCACAGGTGGTATTCTCTTTGATTCTTCCTGTCAAAGACAGGTGCCCGGGCAGAGACAGATGCATCATGGAGGTGAATACCTGGCCGTGAAGATGGTGTCACCAGAAGGGCTTTGGCTTCCTCAACCACAGGATGCTATTTGAGGAAGGACTGCTAGTGTAACACTTCTGCCCCTCTGAGCTGGCAGCAACAAGGGCCGGGTTCAGTATCCAGGGGTTCTGTTTCAATAACACAATGCAAAACCAGCTCGAGCCCCTACCCAGTGACCTGGGAAAATCTTACACACACCCCTGGGTGCCTCGAAGAGGCAATACTTCCCCTCTCACAAGCACAGAGTCTCGGTGTAGCAGAAAAGGTTTAATTACATGAGATAAACTACAAGAATTAAATTGGGAAAACATGTCAGCTAGAGTTCATAGACCAAACCGTGAGCAAAGACCCACCTCAGGAAATTGGGCTGTGTCCTTTTCCCTGGGCTCTTGAGTCCAGCAACCCACAAATCACCCACAGTCCCACAATCCAAAAGTCTCTGTCCTGGGTCAGTGCAGCCCCAGAGTTTGAGAGTCTATATGCAGAGGTCCCCCCTAGCCTGGGTAGAAAGGGGCACCTTACGTAGTCTGGGGCCAACTCCCCTGCCTCTCTGTGGGGTTCTGCTTCCACCTTCTCCACAAACTGCTCCACTCTACCAGCCACTCCACTCTGCTCCTCCAGTCATCCTCACAAACTTCTCCGCTCCGCCAGCAGCTCTGCTCCACCAGCTGTCCTGTGATCCCCTCCAGCTGTCCCCGCAAACTGCTCGGCTCTGCTCGCTCTGTGGGCCGCTCCACCCGTCCTACAGCTCCTCCACTCTGCCAGCTGCTCTGCTCCACCAGTTGTCCCATGATCTGCTCCAGCCATCCCCACAAACTGCTCCACTCCACTCTGCCAGCTGCTCTGTTCTGCAGTATAGCTTCAGGCTCCCCCACTAGTTAACACAGTGCTCAGTGCTCTCAGCTCAGTAATTCCAGCTCTTTAGTGATTTCAACTCTTAGTGATTTCAGCTCACAGTAGGGGAGCCCCAGTGCTAGTGCACCATTAGCCCAAAGTGAGTTCAGCTCAGTAACCTGTATCTAGATTCTTAAGGGAATAAAAAATCAACTCTGATATTCCACAGTGGAGAGAGGAGTGGGTGGAACTGGTGCTTCTGGCTCATACAAGGAGCCTATACCACCAGGCACAGATACCTATCCCCAGCTTCTCTCAATTCACTGGGTTTTGGAACCCATGTCTCTTGTCTAGCAAGTGTCACTTAATTTATATTGAGACATCTCTGTCATAAAGCAGTCTCGTAGTTCCTCATTCACATAATCAGGGTGACAACACTTTATTACTCCTGCCCCAATAACAAAGAAATTGGGGATCCCAGAGCTGTCAAAATAACCATCCCAGGCTGCCGTGAGCTATGCTAGGTGGGGTGGGTGTGCCAATGCAAATACTTAAAATTCCTTTCCACAGTCCCCATAATTCACCACCAGATGTCAGGGTAGGGCTCATCCTGACTCTGCTTACACTAGGCAGAGATGGTGTTCAGCTTTCTAGGAGAGGAAATACCCTATTTGCACACAGACTGACTAACCTAGTGAGGAGAGCTTTAAACTAGATTTGATGGGGACAGGTGAGAAAAGCCCACAGGTAAGTGGGGAACATGGAGACCTGGGAGATGGGTCAGAAACAAGAGGGAGCCTGGGCTATAATGGCAGAGAGAAAGAAGGGTCAGGGCAAAACTCAGAGGCAAGATCAAACCAGTATCTTAGATGCCCATATACAAATGTGAGAAGTATGGTTAATAAGCAGGAAGAACTGGAAGTGCTAATAAATAAATACAACTATGACATTGTTGGCATCACCAAAACTTGGTGGGATAATACACATGACTGGAATGTTGGTGTGGATGGGTATAGTTTGCTCAGGAAGGATAGACAGGGGGAAAAGGGAGGAGGTGTTGCCTTATATATTAAAAATGTACACACTTGAACTGAGGTGGAGATGGACATAGGAGACGGAAGTGTTGAGAGTCTCTGCGTTAGGCTAAAAGGGGTAAAAAACACGGGTGATGTCGTGCTAGGAGTCTACTACAGGCCACCGGAAGAGGTGGAAGAAGCCTTTTTCAAACAACTAACAAAATCATCCAAAGCCCAAGATTTGGTGGTGATGGGGGACTTCAACTATCCAGATATATGTTGGGAAAATAACACCGCGGGGCACAGACTATCCAATAAGTTCTTAGACTGCATTGCAGACAACTTTTTATTTCAGAAGGTTGAAAAAGCTACTAGAGGGGAAGCTGTTCAAGACTTGATTTTAACAAATAGGGAGGAACTCGTTGAAAATTTGAAAGTAGAAGGAAGCTTGGGTGAAAGTGATCTTTAAATCAGAGTTTACAATTCTAAGGAAGGGTAGAAGGGAGTACAGCAGAATAGAGACAATGGATTTCAGGAAGGTGGATTTTGGTAAGCTCAGAGAGCTGATAGGTAAGGTCCCATGGACATTAAGACTGAGGGGAAAAACAACTGCGGAAAGTTGGCAGTTTTTCAAAGAAACACTATTAAGGACCCAAAAGCAAGCTATTCCGCTGGGTAGGAAAGAGAAAATGTGGCAAAAGACCAACTTGGCTTAACCACGAGATCTTGAATGATCTAAAAAATAAAAAGGAGTCATATAAAAAATGGAAACTAGGACAGATTACAAAGGATGAATATAGGCAAACAACATATAGGCAAACAACATATAGGAATATAGGAATGCAGGGGCAAGATTAGAAAGGCAAAGGCACAAAATGAGCTCAAACTAGCTATGGGAATAAAGGGAAACAAGAAGACTTTTTATCAATACATTAGAAGCAAGAGGAAGACCAAGGACAGGGTAGGCCCATTGCTCAGTGAGGAGGGAGAAACAGTAACAGGAAACTTGGAAATGGCAGAGATGCTTAATGACTTCTTTGTTTCAGTCTTCACCGAGAAGTCTGAAGGAATGCCTAACCTACTGAATGCTAATGGGAAAGGGGCAGGTTTAGAAGATAAAATAAAAAAAGAACAAGTTAAAAATCACTTAGAAAAGTTAGATGCCTGCAAGTCACCAGGGCCTGATGAAATGCATCCTAGAATACTCAAGGAGCTAATAGAGGAGGTATCTGAGCCTCTATCTATTATCTTTGGAAAATCATGAGAGACAGAAGAGATTCCAGAAGACTGGAAAAGGGCAAACATAGCTCCCATCTATAAAAAGGGAAATAAAAACAACCCAGGAAACTACAGACCAGTTAGTTTAACTTCTGTGCCAGGGAAGATAATGGCGCAAGTAATTAAGGAAATCATCTGCAAACGCTTGGAAGGTGGTAAGATGATAGGCAATAGCCAGCATGGATTTGTAAAGAACAAATCATGTCAGACCAATCTGATAGCTTTCTTTGATAGGATAACGAGTCTTGTGGATAAGGGAGAAGCGGTGGATGTGGTATACCTAGATTTTAGTAAGGCATTTGATACGGTCTCACATGATATTCTTATCGATAAACTAGGCAAATACAATTTAGATGGGGCTACTATAAGGTGGGTGCATAACTGTCTGGATAACCGTACTCAGAGTAGTTATTAATGGTTCCCAATCCTGCTAGAAAGGTATAACTAGTGGGGTTCTGCAGGGCTCTGTTTTGGGACCGGCTCTGTTCAATATCTTCAATAACAACTTTGATATTGGCATAGAAAGTATGCTTATTAAGTTTGCAGATGATACCAAATTGGGAGGGATTGCAACTGCTTTGGAGGACAGGGTCATAATTCAAAATGATCTGGACAAATTGGAGAAATGGTCTGAGGTAAACAGGATGAAGTTTAACAAAGACAAATGCAAAGTGCTCCACTTAGGAAGGAAAAATCAGTTTCACACATACAAAATGGGAAGAGACTGTCTAGGGAGGAGTATGGCAGAAAGGGATCTAGGGGTTATAGTGGACCTCAAGCTAAATATGAGTCAACAGGGTGATTCTGTTGCAAAAAAAGCAAACATGATTCTGGGATGCATTAACAGGCGTGTTGTGAGCAAGATACGAGAAGTCATTCTTCCACTCTACTCTGCGCTGGTTAGGCCTCAACTGGAGTATTGTGTCCAGTTCTCAGCACCGCATTTCAAGAAAGATATGGAGAAATTGGAGAGGGTCCAAAGAAGAGCAACAAGAAAGATTAAAGGTCTAGAGAGCATGACCTTGGAAGGAAGGCTAAAAGAATTGGGTTTGTTTAGTTTGGAAAAGAGAAGACTGAGAGGGGACATGATAGCAGTTTTCAGGCATCTAAAAGGGTGTCATAAGGAGGAGGGAGAAAACATGTTCACCTTAGCCTCTAAGGATAGAACAAGAAGCAATGGGCTTAAACTGCAGCAAGGGAGATTTAGGTTGGACATTAGGAAAAACTTTCTAACTGTCAGGGTGTTTAATCACTGGAATAAATTGCGTAGGGACATTGTGGAATCTCCACCTCTGGAGATATTTAAGAGTAGGTTAGATAAATGTCTATCAGGGATGGTCTAGGCAGTATTTGGTCCTGCCATGAGGGCAGGGGACTGGACTCGATGACCTCTCGAGTACCTTCCAGTCCTAGAATCTAGGAATCTATAAAACTGTTTGTTTCAGCTATTCTCTATTTGTATAGTGTCGGTGACCTAAGTCACAGGGCAATGTTTTTGCTCTCTATTGGATGACTGAAACCACTTGAACAAGAGAATAGCAAATAGTAAATGAGGTACTTCCAGTGCAAATGTTCAGAAGAATAAATATGCACTTATTCTTAAAATCCATGTCACTTTCAGGAGTAGCAACATTGTCATATACATGGCCGTTGTGCAGATCCTTATACACAACAAATAACATGACACCCCCCACCGCCATGAATAACAGCAACTGAACTTGGCTTTGTTAGTCAAAAATATTTGTGAATAAGATTTTTATACAAATATTTCCAGCCCTCTCTGTTAATATGTTTGCTGTAACATAAAGAAATGTCCTAGACTTAATAGCACAGAGGTCAATGAGTGATAGTCTTCCCAGAATTGTTTAGCCTTAACTCTAAATTTTCTCTATTTTTGTGTTGTTTTGTGTGTGTTCCAATTAAACCATAAAGCACAGGCTCTGTTCCAGGGATTAAGACTGACTAGGGGTGTGGAGGCAAAGCCAACAGCCATTAACGCCAGCTGGTCATTAATTCCCCAGGAGATGCTAGTGCTAAGCTCATCATTGCTGTTATAACAATCGCTCCCCATTTCTTTTTTTAAATTAAGAAAAATACCTTTGGCTTCTCTAGTGCAGACGAGACTGCTGCTGCCCCCTTTCTAGGAAATATCTATAGCCAATTGGAATACGGACTGTCAGGATATTGTCTAAAGTAAAAAAAAAAAAAGTATAATACACTAGAGATTCCATTTTTGAACCATAATCTGAGAAGATAGCAGGCAGGCATTTTCTGGGTACAACCTCCAAATAATCCATATTTCATTAAAAGAAAAAAATCAATGATCTCTTAAACAAATAACTAAACAGAACAGCCCTATCTATCTAAATTCTTAAACTGCACTCATTACGCTGTATGAAGCTAATATAAAATGTTAATATATCAAGTTTATCCAATTAATATATTTCTACTTTACTTGGCTAAAAAAGAACAGTGGATATATCCATCTAAACACTTTTGTAGTCCTGCTGGAAATCTATTAACAATCCCACTTCCCCCCACTCCTTGTTATCATAGCACCTTTACTCAGAGACAGACCTGCACTGCTTTTCGGAGAGCTCCTTCACTGAATTCTTAAAGCTTAATAATGGACATTCATGTATAATATTGCCATATGAATGTTTCTATGCCCTAGATAAATGTGCATAATTTTCTTTGTATGTAATGGGCATGAGTGTTTAATTATACCAAGTTGTGAGTTTTGCAGTTTATCTTGCCCCCTCAGGGAATCCTTGAAAATGAAATTTCCTATGTCACTGATACATTGGGAGTGCAGTTTTACAACACCTCTATAGTAGGATATTGTTATCCATGTGGCTTCCCCCTTTCTCCCCCCACCATAGGAGAGAATAGACACAGAACTAGAACTTTGATTGAGAATATGGGTCTATGTAGTACAGCAGGAGGGTCCAAGGTGAGGAAAAGATTTAATGACAAATGGGTTGCAAGATTGCAATTATATATATAAATGATATGCATTTCTGTATTTACTTTAATTCCCAGGTTTATTGCAGTGGTTTAATAAATCATTATTAATCCATGCTGCTGTTAATCAAGTTATTAAGAATATAGAATGCCTTGGGTACTGATATTATTTCTTGGGCTACTAAGGAGGTAAAATGTATCAGGTTTGCCTGATGAGTCAATTAATGTAAATTTTGTGTACAAAATATTTCTGTATTTGAAATACAATTTAAAGCTTCACTTTTCCAGGCCTCTCCACCTTTGTCTTCTCCTATAAACGTACCCTTGGCCTTTCTTTCTCACACACAACATATGCATTTGTACAGGCACAGGCACACAGAAAAGCTGAGTAAAGGTATCATTTACTTTACAGTTAACTTGCTCTGCGATGCATGGCTTCCTGCTGTAGTGTGTACTTTCAATAGATAACAAAAACTGTTACTAAAACCTCTAAACAGGAAAACAAAACACAGATGGCATCTTGAATGCAAAGCATCTGGGGATGACGATCAACTGTGGCCTCGGAAGATATTTTGTTCCATCCCATTTTCTAAGGGTTCTTGAGAAGAAGAAAAGAAGAGGGTGGGGGCAAAGCAGGCGGAGGGAGGGGAGATTGCTGTGTGAGTTTCTGGAGTGTACTTGACAGTTTCCAAAAAAATGAATCTATACTTAAAATGAATCAATGTTTAGTGTTATTGACTTCTAAAATTTTAGGTCCCACTGGTACCCTATCCTAGTATCTTGTAATGCTTTAGCTTGGGTAACCATCTAAATGGTTTTCATGATTTAGATTGATAGCCAACTATTTTGGAACCTGCAGAGAACCTTCAAAAAAGAAAAGAAAAAGAAAATGTGATTATTATTTGTTCTGTAAACTCACAAAATGGAAGACTAGCCAAGGGTTGGAGAGCAGATGATGCCATATGGAAAACATTCCGTTTAGAAATATTTATGTCCTGTATCACGTTTTAAGTATTTCTCTTCTTTATTTCTCTTTAATACAGAAAATTGACCCAATTTTGATATCAGTTGCATAGTGTACATCCAGAGTAACTCCATTGACCTCATTTGAGTTACTCTGAATTTACACCAGAGAAACCAAGAGCAGAATCTGGCTCAGTTTTAATATAAAGGTCTCTAATAACCAAGAGTTAATCTCCTCTTGTTGTTCAAACCTGCAGTGCTATCCTTCACATGGAGTCCAGCTGCAATATCACAAACCCAAATATAGATACAGATAAAAATAACAAAGCATCTGTGTCCTGATTCTCCTCTGCACCTGAGGATCATGCAGCACATCTCAGGAGAAGTGTGTGTAAAGGTAACTGTGCATCATTCTGGTACGCTAGAGCAGGCTTCCAGCTGCTCTAATTTGTGCCTTCTGCCAGAAGCTTCAAGTGGTAGGTACAGCAGATGGGAAGCACCAGAGTGTAGGGAAGATTCATGCAGTATTATGCCCCTGGAGTCTCTCTTGGATGGCTATGCTGGTTGAAGGGCCATTTTGTACTGGGAAACAAGAAATTTACTAAGCTGGAGTTAAAGTGGAAAGTCCGTAAGTAAGTGTAAAAGTCTTGCAAGAATGTTGGAGTTCTCAAAAAAAAAAACCAACCCCAAAACAACAACAAAAACTCTCATTAGAAAACTAGGAAATCCACTATGAAGGTTACAAGAATCTTGCAAATTTACTTTGCTGATACGTTAAAAAAAAGAACAAGACAGGAAATAAGTTACTTTAAAACCCAAATATGTGAGCGCAAGAAATTCACAGTTAAGAGTGCCCAATCTCCTTAACACTGATGATTTAGTAATGTCAGCCTCCCATCTTCCCTTTTTTGTAGCTTTTTTTAGTGTTTCATACCTAGCGCTTATGATGCCTCTGCTCCATAGGATGCGTTGACTTCTATGTAGCTTGTAAATGCAATGTCAAGAGGCTGCTTTGGGTCCCTAACAGTGTTTTTCCTCATATGCCAACCCAGGTTATCTATCCTGCTTTCAGGCTCCTAAAGATGTTTTTAGCTCAGCTGCACTGGATATTTCATTGGAGAATACAACTCACATGATCTTGCAGAAAAGAAAAATGACATGGAGGTGAGTGGTTTAAATCAACACGTTGAAAAAAACATGTACAAGTTAAACAATAACAGCCAACAGTCTACATGTCATATTTAACACTCAAGCTGCAAAGCACCAACAGTCATCACACTGGAAGTAGATAAGCATGTTAGTGTAACTGGTAAGGTTCTTTTTTTGTTTATTTACTTATAAAGAATTTAAGCAAATTGTGGTTTGAAGCTGATCCTTCTTCCCTAATGGTTGTGCAGATAGAGGGGAATTTTAAAAAGAAACAGGATGCATGGTGGGGATGTACTTCTATAACTCCCAGTGGACTACTGGGCTAGTAGTGGAGCTTTTACTATTGAAGTAAGTATTGGTGTGCTTAATTTAGATGGGAGTAGCAAGAACTGAAAAGCAGAGATGGAGGAGCTGTACAGCAGCAGGATTTTGAACCCCTCCCCCCTCTTTTTTTTCCAGCTGTGTGTTCTTATTTCTTAACCTGCAGTATTTCTAGCCTCTAAAAACTTGAGTCAAGAGGGGGAAAATGGCAAAAATCCCAGTTTGGAAAATAAATAAATGTCTCTTTGTTAACATCCCAAGAATGTGAAGCAACCAGCGACCCATTTCTGACTGAGAAACTTATTTCCTTGAGATTCCTTTGAAAACGGTAAGAGGGGGAAAACATACTGACATACTTTAATATGCTGTAAATTATATATACTTCTAAACTGCGTCCAAAATCTGAAATAAATGAATGAGCCAAGCAGCAGAACACTAAGAGAATACTGGGCAGAACTTTGTCTGTGCTCAGTCCATTGGTTTCCAAGATGATAATGTAGTTTGGAATAAGTGGCTACTTAAGGAGCTGTATGTATGCACCAGTTACCCTTAAGTAATGGCTACAGGGGTGGCTCTAGGTATTTTGCCGCCCCAAGCACTGCAGGCAGGCTGCCCTCGGTGGCTTGCCTGTGGGAGGTCCCTGGTCCCGCGAATTCGGCGGCAGCCTGTGAGAGATCCGCCAAAGCCGCGGGACCAGGGGACCCTCTGCAGGCATGCCGCCCGAGAGGCTTGCCGCCCCAGGCACGCGCTTGGCGTGCTGGTGCCTGGAGCTGCCCCTGAATGGCTACACATTGTATGCATGGATTTGTGATGCTAAATTAGAAAAGACCATTTTGACCATTTTGTGCAATCTGGATCTACAATGAAGATGAATTATTGTTGTGATGGGAGTCTTAACTTTTGAAAGATCAGATTGCTGCTGTGTGTGTAAATTTCCAACCTCAGTGTTGCATTAAGATAGGTGGGGGGATTTTGTTCATTTTTTACATTTCCCTTATTTTGTTGAAAGAAAAAAGACACATTTTGATTTATCTTTTCATGTCTTTTTTGATTAGTCTAGATCATAGTGTTCAGATCAATTTTCTTCTTTGTTAATCAAGATTGTTCCATAAGAGCTAGTCTTTTCTGAGTGTGTTTCAACAAGAAGGATTGCCCTGTAATTTGGACAGCAATGTTGCTTCATGGGGACATTACTTTGGAGTGAATGTTTTGCTTTCTCTATTGCGCACATTCTGGTCTCTGTAGAGTTTACAACCTCACTTTTGACCATTGTGTAAAGTATAATCTCTGCACGGACTCCTCAGTCCTAGTTATTGTGGATTTTACCGTCTCTACTGCACTCAGGGTAGAGGAATAGCCTCCGCGGGAATGGAGATTGCAATCTCTGTCTGCGGGGTCCTTGCAGGAGCTATTGGGAGACAGGATCAGGGCATCCTGTAGGACAATCCACAGAAACTGAGATGGAGCATAGAAGCTGTGCAATTGCCTCCATTCCTACAGAATTGACAATCTCTGCATGGAATGCTATGGCTATTCCTAACTCTGCAGGGGTAGCTATAGAGCTCTCTCTTTCTGCAGAGTTTAGGGGCTTCTTTGTGGACCCTGTGAGGTTAGAAGTGGCTCCCTCTCTGGCTCTAACACATGTGCTGATCGGACTCACCAATGGGATTAGACTTGGGAGAAGGCTGCTTAACTGGGATGAGAGGCCATACTGGCTCATTAAGCAGCTTCTACCCTATTATCTTTCATTTTGAACCGTGAGTCTACTGCTTCTGTAATTTTGCCAGAGCTTTTGGTTTTAGATCTCAATGACTTTCCTTTACTGTACAAATGCAGTCATGGCCCTCTATTATTCTCTTCAGGATGTAGTGAAACTCCTATGGATAGGGACACTCCTGTTGTAAATTGTCTGTCCCTCAAGACCATAAACTAATGTTTTTCTTTCACTCAATGTACCCTGAAACAACCTTCAGGCACTAGATGGTGCTAGGGAGTCTCCAAACAGTGCTCTAGACCCAAGTCAAGTTGGTGTTACTATAGTAACTGTGACACTGTACTTGGTGGGTGCTGTGTGCCATTTTTGTTATAATTACTATTTATTATTCGTACTTTAGATGTATTGTCTGGCAGAATTTCCCTCTTTAATGGATGCAGGTGACTCTGCAGATGTCTGTTCTGTTGTTATTTTTTAGTTTTCACACATGCTTTAAGAATTCAGCAGTGGAAACATAACTGAAATGGCTAATCTGACTCCAAACCAGGGAATACACGTGCCATCTGGTGAATCTGTTCATTTCTTGCTTTTCTGTTTTCAAGACTTCTTGTGGTGCAGAAAGTCATGGTTTCTGTGGAGTGCGTTCATACTTGTGTTCTTCTCCAAGAGCTGACCATTCAAAACCTCCCAGTTAGGCACCTAAGCTAAACACACAGATTTTTCACAGTGCTTAGCCCCAGCAGCTGCCCTTGTTCTCAGCCTTCAGATTGTTCTCAGTGGGAGCTTGTGGGTGCCAAGCACCTTTGAAAATCTGACGTAAAAATCTCAGGATTGTAGATAGGAAAATGGAATGTTTTTGTAGCCGGCTGTTGGCCTGAGGAGTTTAAAAGAGATGTGCCACATCACCCTGAATTTCAACGCCGTGTTAAACATTCTCAGTATGAATCACATATGGACAGACTGTTATGTCTCCATATCCAATCATGCCTTCTGGATTAACTACATTGACTTTAATTGGATGGGCACGGCAACGAGAAGTAAACTTAACAAAAGTGAGTCGAACCATCACAGCAAGAGAGTGCCCCTCATAAATTTCAGCCTAGCCACCCCACTCTCACGTTCAGTCTCTGACTTCAACTCCAGTGGCAACTAACTTCCAACTGACCGGTCTTGTGTACGCCACCTGCACGGAATGTCCCAGATCTTTTGCCATGTCTCTCTTTGCAGTGCTGTAAGGGAAAGGAGTTGGCAGACATTTGGCCACATTAGAAAGAGCATGTTCTACAGGGTGAGCGTGCTCAGTGGATTGGAGGACATGCTTTCAGGATAGTTGCAAGCACAAGCTGCAGGGTGTGTGGGTGATTTTACTTGTCCTGCTGCTCTTGCTGTTTGAGATGCAATACAGTTTGCCAGCCTTCTGTTGGTAATTTGAAAGGCTTGGAAGCTCCATCTTCCTATTAACAGTCCCA
Source organism: Gopherus flavomarginatus (assembly GCF_025201925.1). Lineage (NCBI taxonomy): Eukaryota > Metazoa > Chordata > Testudines > Testudinidae > Gopherus > Gopherus flavomarginatus. The sequence goes on along the minus strand of NC_066617.1, from coordinate 229,686,926 downwards.
AAGATTGAGGACCAGCAGGGCATACATTTGATGACAGTGTATTTTTGTTTCATTTTGTCCTTTAAGTTTCGTGAAGTGATTGTTGAAATATATGATCCCTTTTGTTTTCTTTCATTTGATGTTGTATAATTGAATCAATAGAGATGTTATTTATCATTTTCATTGACCACAGAGGATTTAATGAAGGCACACAGTCCACATGTTGTAGAAATACAGGGCATTGGGTGCAACAGCATGCACCTCCACCATATTTATAGTTGAAGTAACCACACAGAGTCAACACAGTTCTTAAAATGCCATACACAATGCCGGCTGGAAAGCACGAGTAATTCATAATGAGATGTGAGTTGATTATTATTTGTAGTACCTAGAGGCACTTCACAGAGAAGCCCAAGGCAGAGTAGGGAGTAGAGCCCAGGTTGCTATAAATGGGAGCTATCTGTTCAACCTTCCAAATTAACTTCTCCAAAGCAAAAAGTCTAGACAATCCAAGCAGCTTTGAAATCAATTTCTCAGCTGAGAAAATTCAAGCAATGCTTTTCACCTTTGGGATAGGAAAGACATAAGGCATATTTGGAATTCACTAATAAAATAGTCTTTATTGAGAAATAAATGATAATTTTATTTATCTATAAAGGTTTTATTTTTATACTGTCAAACAGTAATGGCAGCCAGAGCTTCTGTGATGCTGGCAGACCAGATGCCAGCTCATGCCAAATCCTCGGCCCTCACTGAACACTGACAAATGCATAGCTGGAAACCTGTCTGGCTTACGTGTGGATTAATCTAAAATAGATATTAGTGCTATAAGAATGTGTTTAGTATTTAGATTTGATAGATTGCTTGTAGGTATACTAACCCTACTGATATTATCTTTATCCCCTGCTGTAAGGCAATACGTAAGTGTTTGCTCTAGAACTGTAAAACGTTTGTTCTAAAACTCTGTAACTCACCAAGCGAGGGGAAAAAACTTCATCCAATCAAAATGCTGGATTCCTACAGAAGGTGTTATTGCCTACCCATCCAGAAGGACAATTGAATCCAAATGGGCAGAGCTGGCTCCAGGGGTTTTGCCACGCCAAGCAGCCAAAAAAAAAAAAAAAGCCACGATCACGATCTGCGGCAATTCAGCGGGAGGTCCTTCGCTCCGAGCGGGTGTGAGGGATCCTCTGCCGAATTGCTGCTGAATCCCTGAAAGTGCCGCCCCACTCAGGAGTTGCTGCCCCAAGCACCTCCTTGATAAGCTGGTGCCTGGACCCGGCCCTGCAAATGGGTCATTGTGGAACAAAGACTTTGTAGATTGCTTCCCTGCCTCCTGCACCCCAAGATGAGGTTATATGAAGAAGTGCTCATCCCACCAACTTGGACTCTAGAGAAGTGGTAATAAAAATCCCTTATCAGAAGGAATTGGGGTCTCTTTATGCTGTCTGGACTCTGAGGGGCAAAGATCCCTAAACATAAGCAAGAGATCTTCATGCTGCTTGGCATGGGTGAACCCTAACGAACATAGAGAGCTGCTTATTATAGAAGCTTATATTAGATTTTTAAATCTCAGACTGTAACTCATTTGTGTGTGTATGCTTCCTGTTTTAACTTTGTAAAGAACTCCTTTATTTCCTTTTTTCCTAGTTAATAAACCTTTAGTTAATTTATTACAGGACTGGCTACAAACATTGTTTTTGGTGTGAGATCTAAAGATGCAAATTGTCCTGAGGCAAGTGACTTGTCCTTTGTGACTGGGAGTACCTTAATATTTTGTGATCTTTGGTATAAAGTGACCATCTATCACAGAGTCATGTTTTCCTGGCTGGCGCGATAGATTGGAATGCCCAAGGGGACTGTCTGTGATGCTGTGTTAAGGCTGTTATAATGCCTGAGGAGTTTACACTTGTTACTGGGTTGGTGAAATCTAATTATAGACTCACAACCAGTTTGGGGTTTTTGCCCTGCTTCTTAACAGTCTGCCCAGAGGTTGGCATTTTAGCTTGTGAGCCACTCCAGACAGAGTGATAGCTTCCATCCTTCTGTTGACTCCTACATTTTTTAAAATTAATTAATTAGAACACAGCCTTAATTTAGAAGACTCATGCTATCAGCTAAAGTACTGAACTAGGAGAGAGAACTTTCCCAGATTCACAGCTCCTGAAATAAAAATAATTAGTTTCTGAGGAATGTAAAGTGCAAAAGAAGAAACCAGCTACTAATATTCATCTGGGAGCAGTTTAAAGAGCAGCTCTACATCTCTGGGCATTTGCAAGATACATATCTATTTTTAAAAGGACACCGTTCATTAGTAGAGAAAGATGTTAACACTTAGATTATAGTCACTGGAAGGAAAATCTGAAGTCCATAGGTGTCTTGCTTTGGCAAGGAAGGCATGATCATACCCTAGCCCCCAACAGCCCAAGTTTGAAGTGCACATAATGTGATTTCACATGTAACTTAACTGCATCCCGCAATCCAAGCCATTCACACTTCTTCCCAGTGGGTGCCAAGCTGCTCAATACAGAAGCAATCAGATGAAGCCTCAGCCTTCCCTTCAGCTTTGATGGCGTGATGCTTATGCTCCTGGGCAACGCTGAACCAATGCAGGGGGGAGGAGTAGGGGAAGGGGAAAAAATTGGATGTGAAAACAATCTGTACTGGAATCACTCTACGGAGTTTGGGTGAAAGATACTTTCAGTCTCTTTTACTACAGGGGACTTTAGAAGGTTTGCTAGGACAGACATTAAGGCTCCTAGTTCAGTTTATTATTTCCATAACATTTTGTGATGAGGTAGGGACTGGGAGTGAGGGGAGAGCAGCAGAATGGGGAGAGGTGGAAGCAAGAGAGCAACTTTCAAATGTCTCTTCTCACCCTTATCCTAAGAGGCAAGCTGTCCTTCATGGATCCACTTAGCTGGTCCCTTCTAATACTAAAGCTAAAGTGGGATTATAAAACATGACACTTAATGATTCTCTGTTTGTATTTTGTGATAGAGAGGGGGAGCCGAAAAGGCCTGTGGGCCACAAACTATAGCAGGAAGGGCAGCAGCAGCAGAAACAATTCTACAGGTCCAGGGAACCTGGAATGAAGAAAGAAAGTTGGACTAAATAGCCGGAAGTTAGGGTATTTACACCCTGGCCCTTTGGTTTTGTCATCCTCCCACTGTGAACTAGTTTTAACAGTAAAAGGTTGCTACTGTCACACCGGCTGGAGTGGCTCATAACTATGAGGGTCAGCTCAGGTCAGACTCCCAGGAAGCAGGGCAGACACCCCCAAACTGGTGACATAATCTATAATTAGATTTCACCAAGCCAGTAACACGTGTGTTCCTGGACCACTATATCCGTAGTGCCATGGAGTCACAGACAGTCCCCTTAGACTCTCCAGCCGGTCTTGCTATACAGAAAAACTGGACTTTGTGCTGAAAGGTCATATAAACCAAAAATCACTTCACATTAGGTTACTCCCAATCCCAAAAGATCAGTTACTTACCCCAAATCAACTGATACTCTGGATCTTACACCAAAGACAATGCTGGCAGCCAATTCTATATAGTAAACTAACTAAAGATTCATTAGCTGAGAAAAAGAAATAAGAGTTATTGAGGAGTTAAAGCAGGTAAAATAATTAACAGGTTAGTCAAAATTTGTCCAAATGATAGCAGAGAAGTAGGAATCTGCCAGTCTCCAAAAATCTTTCAGGGTTACCCAGGATAACTCTGGGGATTTCTGTCCTCTTGCTCAATTTCCACCCTGTTGGAGTCCAAACAGTCCAGAGATGAAGGCTCTTTCCTTGAGTCCATCTTTTATAGCTTCTTCACACAAAAAGCTAACTAACAGTTTCTTTACCCACGTGGGCCTTCTCTTGTTGGCTGTGGGTGAGGGATGCAGATTAAGTCTACGAATTTCCATTGTGAACTCAGTCGCTCTTGCTTTGACGTTAGCACGCTTCCTTGATGAGTAATTTAGATAATTACTCATAATTCAGATGCCTGCCATTACATAGGAATAAAGAAGTGAGACCAATACAAGTAACATTCTATTAGTTTTCATGAAGTTCTAATGCCTGAATACATTCTTCTTTAACACACGTTTGATCTAGGATTATTTTAATTACAGGGTGTCCATAAAGTAGAAGTAATGTAATAGCAAACTACAGGATATAGACAGCCAAAAACAATACAATCAGCTTCTCCTTTGATCTCTGTTAGCATGCGAGTGAATTAGTTTAAATGCATACTAACACTTAACACTTCTTTGATATTCACATGCAAGTGAATTGACCTATGGCTTTGGCACAGTTACACAATTCCATCCAAAGATTGGTTTTTAAAGCATTTCCAAGGTAAGCAACTTGTCAAGGCTTTTTCCCCACTCTGAACTTTAGGGTACAGATGTAGGGGACCTGCATGGACCTTTCTAAGCTTAATTACTAGCTTCGATCTGGTAACACTGCCACCGCCCAGAATTTCAGTGTCTGGGGCACTTTCTGTCCCCCCAAAACTTTCCCCTCCCTGGGTTGCCTTGAGAGGCTTCACCACTTCCCTGGTGAACACAGATCCAAACCCCTTGGATCTTAAAACAAGCAGGAATTAACCATCCCCACTCCTTTCCCCCCACCAATCCCTGGTGAGTCCAGACCCAATCCCCTTGGATCTTAAAACAAGGAAAAATCAATCAGATTCTTAAAAAAGAAAGCTTTTAATTAAAGAAAGAAAGATAAAAATCATCTCTGTAAAATCAGGATGGAAAATGCTTTACAGGGTAATCAGATTCATATAGCCCAGAGGAAACCCCCTCTAGCTTTAGGTTCAAAGTTACAGCAAACAGAGGTAAAATCCTTCCAGCAAAAAGAAACATTTACAAGTTGAGGAAACAAAAGTAAGACTAACACGCCTTGCCTGGCTAATTACTTACAAGTTTGAAACATGCGAGATTGATTCAGAAAGTTTTGGGAGAGCCTGGATGTACGTCTGGTCCCTCTTAGTCCCAAGAGCGAACAACATCCAAAACAAAGAGCACAAACAAAGACTTCCCTCCACCAAGATTTGAAAGTATCTTCTCCCCCTATTGGTCCTCTGGTCAGGTGTCAGCCAGGTTTACTGAGCTTCTTAACCCTTTACAGGTAAAAGAGACATTAACCCGTAACTATCTGTTTATGACACAGCCACTTTTAGCTTTAATAGGATATTGGTGCACTTCTCAAATAGTTGCAAGCTCTTGGCTTTTCAGCCTTTTCAGCCAGTGCTTCACAATCACAACACTCCCCGAGGAATGCCCCAAACCGTTGTGCTATATTGTCCAGTATTAATTTATCAGTTCTTATTCTGTATGTCCCCAATCCATTTCTCATTAAACTCAATGGAATGATGTTAGTTGATTTTAATGGAAGTCACATTTGAGCCCTACACGATTGCTGTACAAAACTGTAGTTCTCTGCAGGGCTGTTTAACATTTCTGAAAGCTTTGTGAATGTTGTCAACATCAAGGACTGCTTTTTTAAACTGCGACAACATCAATCCGGTCAAAATGAAATGGGTCAAATGCAACACTTCAGGGAATGCACAGACCCCCAATGAAAGAAGATAAAGAAATAATAGCTCTTCCGAGTGCTCATCTCACACAGAATTCCCTTAGTCCCTCTGATTTCCCCAACAGATTTAATCCTCCTTTCCTGTGTCAAAGGTAGTCACAATCTCTCCCAGTGGGGCAGCAAATCCACAGTAGCTCCGCTTTTAGTATTCTGATAATCTCTAGAATTCCCTAACTCAGCAGCAAATGACTTTACTAACCCAGCTGCCCCACCACCCTCGGCATCACTTCGTAAAACTATCTCTTAAAATCACTGGCCTGAGTTGAAAACACAATTGGGAATTATGGTGGATAAAGTATATACAAATACTAATCCTGTCTACTACCTTGCCTTTCCCTTCTGTGCTCATGTGATTCCTCAGCCAGGGGACACTGTGCTCCTCCCGCCTCTAGATTTATTTGATTCTAGTAGGCCAGGTTCTTATGTTCCTTTCTCTTTTCAATCTTAATGTCTTCATTATTTTTTTCAAGTAAATAAAATATTTCAAAGGACTGCCACATCCGATAACCTTCAAAATATCTGTTTCCATGACAGAAAATACTTTATCAGAGTAAGATGGAAATGAAATGGTCAAACATCTAAGATTGTTTTGTCCACTTGCTATGGCTGGACTAGACTCGACAGACTAGAAGGTAGGTACAGGAACCGGCATTTATTATTGGTGTACAGTGCCCCAACCTGCAATATAAATTATAAATAACCAAAATCAGAGTCTAAAGAGACAGCTTGTTAGCTTTCCCCACCACTGTGTACTCACATAAGGGTCTGTCACAATCTGGCCCAATTATTTTTCTCTCCAAATTCTTGGTGTGCCAGTGTACCCCATAAGCCTTCATGGGAATATGCTTATGAATGTGTATATGATATAACTGGAATATGTTTTATGCCATGTAACATACCTCTGCAAAGATTATGATCTACTGAATCTATTAATCTTATTCGTATATGTGTATGGTTTTTGTATTCAAAGTTATGAATACTGGCTGGGCACTGGCTTGATTTTTAAGTAGCCTAAGTAAAGCATTTGGTCTGTAACAGGAAGCTGACTGGAACTGGTGAGGTTTTATCTGTATTCAGTTTTCTTAGACATAGACTTGGGTGTTCTATTTTATTTTGCTTGGTAATTCACTTTGTTCTGTCTACTATTACTTGTAATCACTTAAACCTACTTTCTGTATTTCATAAAATCACTTTTTACTAATTAATTGATCCAGAGTATGTATTAATACGTGGGGGTAGGGGGGCGGCATTGTACTAAAACAGTCCCTGGGCCTGAATCTCTGGGTCTGGTCTCATTCATGTTACTGTAAATCAGGTGCAACTCCAGTGAAGTTGATGAAGTTGTACCAGCATGGGTGAGATCTGAATCAGGTCCTCTGACACATTATTATTATTATTATTGCACCAGCTGAGTATAAAATGGTGTGCCAGTCTCAGAAAGACATACATATGTTTGGCCACCAAAAGGTGCCTTGCAGGAAAGAAACAATAAGATCTCTAGCCTTTTATCATTCCCTAAAAGCAGGCAGAGGGATCATGAATTAAAATTAGGGCTGTTAATTAATCACAGTTAACTCACACACTGTTAAACAATAGAATACCAATTCTATTGAAACTGAAATTTCAAATATTTGAAATTTATTAAATATTTTGGATGTTTTTCCACATTTTCAAATATATTGATTTCAGTTACAACATAGAATACAAAGTGTACAGTGCTCACTTTATAATATTTATATTAAAAATATCTGAACTGTAAAAATGATAAACAAAAGAAATAGTATTTTTCAATTCACCTCATATAAGTACCATAATGCAATCTCTTTATCATGAAAGTGCAACTTACAAATGTAGATTTTTTTTTGTTACATAACTGCACTCAAAAACAAAACAAGTCCACTCACTCCTACTTCTTGTTCAGCCAATCGCTAAGAGAAATAAGTCTGTTTACATTTAAGGGAAATAATGCTGCCCACTTCTTATTTACAATGTCACCTGAAAGTGAGAGCAGATGTTCACATGGCACTTTTGTATCCAGCATTTCAAGGTATTTATGTGCCAGATATGCTAAACATTTGTATGTCCCTTCATGCTTTGGCCACTATTCCAGAAGACATGCTGATGATGCTTGTTAAAAAATAATGTGTTAATTAAATTTGGGACTGAACTCTTTGGGGGAGAATTGTACGTCTCCTGCTCTGTGTTTTACCTGCATTCTGCCATATATTTCATGTTATAGCAGTCTTGGATGATGAACCAGCACATGTTGTTAGTTTTTAAGAACACTTTCCCTGCAGATTTGACAAAATGCAAAGAAGGTACTAATGTCAGATTTCTAAAGATAGCTACAGCATGCGACCCAAGGTTTAAGAATCTGAAGTGCCTTTCTAAATCTGGTCAGGATGGGGTGTGGAGCATGCTTTCAGAAGTCTTAAAAGAGGAACACTCCGATATGGAAACTGCAGAACTCGAACCACCAAAAAAGAAAATCAACCTTCTGCTGGTAGCACTGGACTCAGATAATGAAAATGAACATGTGTCGGTCTGCACTGCTTTGAACTGAGCAGAATCCATCAACAGCATGGGCGCATGTCCCCTGGAATGGTGGTTGAAGCATGAAGGGACATATGAATCTTTAGAGCATCTGGCATGTAAATATCTTGAAACGCTGCCTACCACCGTGCCATGAGAATACCTGTGCTCACTTTCAGGTGATATTGTAAACAAGAAGCGGGCAGCATTATCTCCTACAAATGTAAACACACTTATTTGTCTGAGTGTTATGGCTGAACAACAAGTAGGCCTGAGTAGACTTGTAGAGTGGGCTCTATCGTTTTACATTGTTTTATTTTGCAATGCAGTTGTTTTTGTACGTAATTCTACATTTGTAAGTTCATGATAAACTTTCATGATAAAGAGATTGCACTGCAGTATTTGTATTAAGTGAATTGAAAAATACTATTTTTTTTGTTTTTTCAGGGCAAATATTTATAATAAAAAATAAAGTGAGCATTGTACACTTTGTATTCTGTGTTGTAATTGAAATCAATATATTTGAAATGGTGGGAAACATCCAAAAATAAAGCACGATTAATCACAATTACTTTTTTAATTGCTTGAAAGTCCTAATTAAAACTGAAGTGGAGGAGGCAAATGATGGTGAGTTCCAGGCTCTTTAAACAGCCATTTTTGCAGTCAGTTTTAGAGTTTGGTTATCAGTGCTTCCACCATCCTTATATTTATCCCTGGTAATTTTAATTCGATAATATTTAAGTTAGCCTGTGATCAGAGTCATTTTCTTTAGCCAGGATGTAGCAGCTACTTCTGCAACTGTCACTTTGATAGTAGTCATAGAAACTCTCCGCTGTATACACTTTTTGGTCTACATCTGAAATTGTCAAATGCACGGTCTCACGTAGTTGATTATCATTTAAATTACTTTTCATTATCATAGCTGCAAGATTCTTGAAACTGAGACCCCCATTTCTAATTCGAACAAAAAAAATGTCTGAGGAGGAGGAGGGCAGAAAATAGTGCTTTATGTGAAAAAAAAAATCAAGAGGATAAAATTCCAAATCTGTCTGAAAATAGTATGTGTTGGAGGGAGGGTATTTTTAAAAAAATAATAAAAAAAAATCTGAAAACTGACATTCACTGAAAAACTGGGAAAATTCAACTATTTCCTTTTTTAAAAAAAGCCATTTTCTTGAAGCAGAGCTCTGTGCAGCTTGAAAGCTTGTCTCTCTCACCAACTGAAGTTGGTCCAATAAAAAATCTTACCTCAACCCCCTTGTCTCTAAAATGTCAACGTGCATGTCTACGAAATAAAGAAATGTGTGTAGTTTTGGCTTTCTTTTGAAATAATACTTCATTTTTATTGTGTTCAAATATGTTATCTGATACAGAAGGAAGAGGCAAAGCAGAATTAGACGTCAAGTGGATTGATTTGTTAACATGAAAAGACTGCACTGACATAATCCCTATTATATGCTGTTTAGTAAGTCTGTCTAGCTGAGGTAAACAGCTGCAGGTGCAACTAATTAACCTAAAATATTAGCCATCTATATCAAGAGTAAAATAGGAAAGTTTTTCTTAAGAAACACTTGTTTGTGATCAGGAGATTTTTTTATTTATAGTGACTGGGTTTTGATCAAAATTTATGAAACTTCTTTTAGTTAAAGGCAGAAAATGTGTTGCTGATTGTCTTTTAAAAAAGCAGTTTCCTGCAAATGACTCAGAGATGATGAATAAAAGGAAGACCTCCGGATGAAAATTAAATCCAAGACAGTCACAAATCTCATGGCATTTTTCACAAGAGGAGGTATTCTAGCTCAGTATCCAACAGTGTACCTTCCTAAGTGCTCCAGCTCTTAATCGCCTATGTTGTTTTCACTTCCTAAACTGATGCACTGTGTTTTTGCACAGTGTTAAACAGTAACCTCATTCCCAGAGGTGGCTGCACTGCAGTGCTGAATGAAAAGGTTCCTGGCTATAGTCTGTGTATCAGTTCGTAAAGTGATTTGGGAAAACTTTCCCCTGAACAGTGTTATTTTAAATGTAAGATTATGATGCTTGTGGAAGGACACAGCAGGTGCTGCTGTTGACTCATCCTGTTAGCAGGTGCGGGAACCCTGCAGGGAAATGCTGAGGGAGTCTTGATTACTCCTTGAAGCAGATGGGGCTTGTTAACACCATCATGGATGTAAAGGAGGTGGAAGCAGTCCTCTAAGGGCTTGGGGGCAATTGGCCAGTTCTCAACTAAAATGGAGAGAAACATTCAAATTTGGGGTTTTGTTACACTGGATTGGGCATGGAAATAAATCTCTGACCTTATACAGCATTTGGAAGCTTTGTTTTGAAGCAAGGTGGGAAAGTCATGTGCTCATTGACCTTTACTGAGCTGAGTGGTTCCTCCCCTCCCCCATACCTCCCTTTTGTGGTTTGTGATGGGTGACTGGGGAGTTGAGTTTAAACCACCCCATTAGGTGAATCCACGATCTCTGGGGGCAAGTTTCTAATGATCTGCCATTACAAATCTTAACCCCTTAAATAGTCCGCTGCCTAGTGGATTTCAGTCCTGAGGTAGGTGGTAAGGAGCCACCTAGCTCCTTATGCAATGTAGGGCAATAGTTACTTAAAAATGGAAGGTGGAAGCTTAACAGGCCAGCAGGTCCATTCAAGGCCAGGGCAACCTTAAAGCGGTGAGAGATGGGTGCACCCCCCAAGCACTAGTATAGGCCTGAAACAATTATGTTAGTCAAGCTCAGGTGCTGCTGCAGTTGAAAGTGCAAGTAAACTTTTGCTGCTTAATGAAATGCTGAGACTAGGGTTACCAACTTTCTACTCACACAAAACCGAATACCCTTACCCTGCCCCTTCTCTGAGACCCTGCGCCTTCTCTGAGGCCCTGCCCCCCTCGTGCCATCCTCACTCCGTCTGTTGCTCACTCTCCCACCATCACTCACTCGTTCATTTTCACTGGGTTGGCTCACAGGGTTGGGGCACAAAGGTGTGAGGGCTCAGGCTGGGGGTGTGGGCTCTGGAGTGGGGCCAGAGATGAGGGATTTGGGATGCAGGAGGAGGCTCTGGGCTGGGGCTGAGGGGTATGGAGCATGGGAGAGGGATCAGGATTGTGGCAGGGGGTTGGAGCCTGAGAGGGGGTTAGGAGTGCAGGCTCCGAGTGGCGCTTACCTCAGGAGGCTCCCGAAAGCAGCGGCATGTCCCCACTTCGGCTTCTATGTGGAAGTGTGGACAGGCCAATGGAAGCTGAGAAGCCAGCATTTGGGGAGGGGGGGGTGCAGCATGCAGAGCCCCCTAGCTGCCCCTTTCTGTAGGAGCAGGAGGGGGGACATGCTGCTCCTTCCAGAAGACACATGAAACCACGGCGTGCAGGAAGCCTACCTTAACCCTGCTGCACTTCCAACTGGACTTTTACCGCTGATCAGAGATGTCAGGATCCCTTTTCAACCAGGCATTCGGTCAAAAACCAGACACCTGGCAACCCTAGTAGAGTTTCCTCTTGCTTCAGAGACTCTTTCCGGACAGGACACTCAACGAATCCATGGCCAGACTCTGGAGACACAGGCAACAGACAGAGACAAAGCTCTTGCTGTGCTGGACTGCCTGCCTTTGTGTTTTGCCAGGGAGGGAGGAGTACTCTGTACACACAAAGCACACACTCGACACCATAGTCTTGATTCACAGGCGCAAAGAATTCCCAAGAGTTAGCAAAGGCAAGCTCCGAGGGAAGTCAACCTCATAAATTTCCCTCCCTACCTTCTTGTGGGGGGAGGAAAACTGAATCCAGGCCCTTGGACTAGTGGCTGGTCAGCCCCAGGGCTTCTGGAACAACGGAAAGGGGCAGTATCTTATATATGAAGGAGAAACTTGGAAGCTCTGCCACTCAGGCAGGTGATCGCCTTGGAAGTTGTGATGCTGGAGAGGTAATTCCAGAATCTCACTAAGCCACTGGAAAAACACCAGCACAATCAACAGGTTCCTGAAGTTAGCTGGAGAGTTCTATGCGATTTCACCTACATCCCAGATCAGGAATGGAATAGATCATGTTCCACACCCCTCACCCGGGCACTGCCGCTACATGCAGACCCCAGACACTTCTCATGGACTACAAGACGCACTCGCCTGTCCCCTGCACCAATGCGTCCAGGTACCCTGGAGGCTGCTGCTGCATAACCAAACATTGCTACATCCCACCATCAATCATCACTTTCCTGGGCAGGGAAAAGTGGGGGAGGGGCACAACTCTTCGGTGACCCCCCACAGTCTGGCAGTGAGTAGTCCCAGTCTAACACTCCATCAGCTGGGGCCCCTCTCCTGATCAGTTTCCCAGTGTAATTTAAAAAGACAGTTTTTAAAGGAGAATGGCCAGAGGTTGGCAGCAGCTCTGGGCTTGCACCAAGTTTAAGTGCCCTTGGTGAGAAAAGATTAGCCTACAGGCTGTCCAAATGCCCCTCTGAGGAGCAGGAGTTAGCCACCTTCCTTTCTTAGGTGCTGCAGCTGGTTCATGTGCCTGATGTGCCTGTAGGTACCTCCCAAATCTTGGAATTTTCAGCCACATAAACCTTGGGGGTGGTGAGGTGCCTATGGCAGGTATCCCATTGCCTGGCAGTGATTGGGTAGGAAATGTCTCAGCAGGGTCCTCAGGAATTGGTGCCGGATGTATGGTGAGGTGGGCTGTGTGATACCTGTTGTCTTTCCTAAGATCCTCTGGAATGATCTTGTGGGCAAGATTCCTAGAGTGCTAGTGTCCTGAGCAGGTACAGAGGGCATGACTCCTGTTTATAGTAGTACTGAGATCATCACGTGGGTGTTGGATGGAGTCCTGGATCGGCCTATATGATAGGCTGTAGTGCTGCTCAGCTAGGACAGTAGGTGTGAGCGTGCAGGTATGAGCGACACTGCATCCCTTCAGGCTGGGTTGCCCTCTCTTTCCACTCTGCTTCCTGCATCAGTACAAGCTGCTGCACCATGTATATGTTGAATGTTTCATGCCCTTCGGCCTCCCTGCTCCCTACCCAGCCTGTTTCCTCCTCTCTCTTCCACACACAGATGTCCCTCTCCACTCCCAAGCCCTGCCCCACCTCCCTCATCCTGGCCAGGCTACCAGTGGCTCTCTCTTCCCCACCCGCACCCTATCTGGATACCTTACCTGCCACTATGCTCCACTATGCACCCCCCTAGATGCCCCACTAATCCACTCCCCGACCATCTATCTACCTCTATCCTCTGTCCTTCAAAATGTGTCTCACACTCACCCTGAGTTTCTCTGTGCCACTGTCTCTCTTTTGAGTGGATGCTCTGCTGCTCCTCCAGCTATTAGTGGGCTGCATAGGGCCCTCCTGATGTGGGGCTTGGCAGGTAACGGGAGGTGTTAGCTGAGAGCATACCAATGTGACTGGGCCATGATGGTGAGATAGGTGTGCCGCTGCCTAGACTGAAAATGTCACTTGAGCTACGGGTCTGAAAAGAGGTAGGTGCAGCTGTTCAGTGGCTTGGGTCTGTGCCTGGCTGTTTGCAGGTACCAGCCATGCTTAGGATGCTTTGAAAATGCTGAAAGGTGGAAATTCAGACATCATCGGGGTTAGGTGACACCTGAGCAGCAGCTCCGAAAATGTCAGTATCACGATCTGCCTCTTCAGGTACTTAAATTTAAACAAATAAAAACCCCAACCCTAATCTTTACCAGCAATCCTCCTTGCTTCTTTACTGGTAAACACTGCAGGAAGAAAAGTGATGTCATTGGCTTTCTATCTATCACTATTGAGTTCTCATCATGGAAATTGGTTTGGTGTTGGATCATGCTTCCCTCCCTGGAAAAATAATCTATTGCTCCGTATCCATTCATCTTCAGCATCTGTAATGTATATTCACACAAGTGCCAATCACTGACCGTTGTAAAGTTGTGGAACATTAAACTTCCACCTCTTCTGCAGGGAGCAGAGTGATTTTTATGCAGGATCTCACTGTTATTCAGTGAACTTCTCCTGCAGGGGACTTCTTGCCCTGGAAGATGAACTCCAAGTGGTATAGTGAACACAAATCCATTAGAAATGACTTGTTCATGTTTTGTAGCTGCTTATAACTAGGTGGGAAACAAATCTGGAGGATCAACTTCTTAAAAGTACTTATGAATAGCAGCACAGTAAAGGGCAAAGTGTGTAAGGCAAATAAACCCTGCTCAGAAAAATCTACAGATGCAATTCAGACTAATATCATATAGGACAAACACACCTGGGCATAGATTGTGGTGTCTGTCACTAGAAAACTTCATGGAACTTATGGGGTCTTTAAAGGAAGAGAGGGGGACCTTGTCAAATTTGACTGGGGGACTGCTTCCAAACAAAGCACAGAGTTGGAGTGGATGAAGGACACGATGGCAAGGGTAAAGAAACACTTGGTGATGGAGCATAGGGAGCACAAAAAGGAGAATCACTTCAACGGAAGCTGAGGGCAGGACTGGATCCAATGTCCTGACACTGGAAGTCTATTCTGAAATGTCAGATAATACAAAAAGATACAATTATGTAACTCTGGATAGAGTACTAAAGCTTTGTCAGCCCAACCCTTTACAAGTCACCTTGATTCTAGCAACACACCTTGATTCTAGCTTTGTGCGAGATATATTCTGTACAAACAAAAGGGAAAATAAAAGCCTTTACTGATGGAAGGACCTCTTTAGAGGGATGTGGATGATTTGTAGCTCAGTAAGATCACAAGAATGACTGTGTTAAGTGGAATACAGGTTAATGTGGTTACATTTCACCTATGAAAACATGGGTACAAATCCTAAGTATGTCATAAGTTTAAAAAAATAGATTTTTTTTCCAATCCAGGGAAAAATTGATAAGACCTTTAATGAGTCCTAAGCAAACATTAGAGTAGCATTAGTCACTTCCTTTTTAGTAATTATTACACTTGTACATTCCATTAACGGAAATGGAGTGCAAGAAAAGTGCTTTCTCATGAAGAAAAATAAGGAAATGGTTGATAAAAGTGAAATAGTCAGGATATGAAAATGCCATGTCCTGCTCCTCCATCGTTGGGGAGAAAAGAGAGGACAAACTGCTATACAAATTATACTTGACTAAGGTTCAGATACATCTGAGATTATCATGCATTCAAAATGAGAACCCTAAGAAAGACACTTTTTGAATCTGTGATGGGTTCTGTAATCCAGTGATTATGAGAAATAAGCTGTGAACAAATGTAAATTATATTATAGAATGATCTCTCCTGACAGACCCTCTTGATGACTAACTAGCATGCAGATGAATGTACAGGAAATTAAGTTAAATCTTGTTTGGGTAATAAAAATGACCCACAAGCACTGATGGGACACTTCACTTTATTTCCTGGCCTGGACAGCTGCCTTGGGTCATAGTTACAAAGGCAAATACCTCTGTAACATGATGGGGATTGGTTATCGGACTCCAGTAATTATTCTTATAGTTGTGACTACTGATTCCTGGTGTTTTGGATTTAAAAGATGCAAAGGATTATGTACCACCAAATGTTGTCTCTTTTTCATTAGGAGGTGAGAAACCCTCCCATTCCATTACAATGGTATTGATTTGGAGGTGTTCATTGTCTTGCACTACCGCTACCAATTTCCATTGCAAGGGTATTTTTGTTCAGTCAACCTTCTGGTTAAAATTTGTTTCTGTTATGGCATGTTTTTCTTTTCTGTTACTTGGGTTGCATGAGTCTTCATTAAGGGCTGTATATGGTAAAATATACATTTTCTGTTGTTTTAGGTGTTGTGTGAGTAAATAAATTCCTCAAAGCCTTAAATACCCTTAATGAAAAAAAGTGAAACCATGTAGGGCCAATTTCAGACCTGTAGTAAGGCAAGGTAGGGAACTGATCTATCTTTCCCTTCCATTTCTGGGAATTGCTTTCCCCAGCTTCCAGAACCCTAAACAGGCAAGTAGCCCACACTCTTTCCTTACACTGAGGATAGTACATGGTCATAAGCAAAGTTTTCCTTTCTGTTTTTATTCTCTCGCATTGCCTAGCATACAAATAAAGCAATAAAACCACTAAAACGTATAAGGCAAAAAATGGTGAGTGATTTGTGACATGCTGTATCTATTCTCCACTTAGCAATGATCACATGTGTGTGTGGGATGTTTAGTTGAACAGTAGCGGTATGAATGTTAAGTATGGTATTTTACAAAGTACCAGATTCCTCTGACAACCACCTAAGAATTAGTTCTGAATAGTGTGGTATGTCTGTCAATCCTGATGCATCTCTTAACAATGATACTTAGACAATAAATCCTTGGTTTAGAAATTCACTTCCTATCAACCTAAAATCTATTATCATGGAAATAGTTGTGAAGTTAGATGTGCGAAGGAAGTTAACTGGGCTGGAAAAAAAGGAGATGCATTCCTCTCATTCTGCTTCTCGAATTCTTCCAAGCGATGTACTAGAAATACAATGAAAGACTAAATGATGTCTGAGCCCAATACACTCACTTTCTTGACAGATAACTTCACTAGGTAAGAAAACTGTCTATAAGCACATTCAAGCCACACTAGGAAATCAGCGGTAGTGCTATATTATGGCTTCTTCTTGGATATCAACCAAGCAGTAACCATCACAAAGTCCTGTACAGTCTGAAGTGACAAACCCTCAAAAAATAATCTGAATTTTGTAACAAAAGAATACACAGGGTTTAATAAAGACAAGAACAAATAAACTAGATTAAGATAAGGTGAACAGTAAGTGTTATAGACGGTGAGTGCAGGGAGAGATGTTCCACTTGTGCTATGATGAATTTTAACTTTCTGGAGGCAGCCTCTTGTTTTGAGAGCTTTGTCAGAACTATTAAGCCAATGTTAGACCATTTTATTGAACTCCATATCTGGTGTTAGTGAGCATTAACTCTGAGTTGGATCTGCATTGGCGGGTTGGGGGAGCATACATGGCATGACCCCATTCCCTTCTCCTTTCCTTGCCAGATCAGTAACCCAAATGATAATTAAGTTCCCTTCCTTCCCTCTCAAGCTCTGCTGCCCAAAGGTGCTGGTGCTGTTCACAGTAATGCCAGGCCTGTAGGCACAGAGTTAATCCAGCAGGGGCTAAGGGGAAGGCTGTTGACTCTGCCATTGAACAATATGAGGATGTAGTAGGATGTGTCCCCTGCCCCCTGTGGGCATGACACTGTTCCTTGCAGTATGGAATGGTCTGAAGCATCCAAACCCAAAATGTGAAGAGGTGCTAGAGCATCATGTCAAGCTTTGCTCTAATGAACTGTGACAAGAGTTCTGGCACCACAGGTCCTGCAAAACTTTAGGTAGTGTTAAGTGCACCTGGAACGTGATGTTCCCCCCTGGACACTCTGTACTGCTGTGGCTTGAACCAGTTCCTTTTCAGCTGTGCAAGTGGCAACAGTGCAGTTCTTGACAAGTTGTTGTGGCATATATGTGGACGCATTTAAGGGCTGGATTCTAACATACCAGTCTGACCAACATAGAATTTTTTTGGACCTCACTGGAGCCTGTTTTGCCAGGGCGGAAGAAAATTGAGCCCTGCCTTGGGGCAAACACCATCTGATTGTCTGACTTTCCCATCGCTCAGAGCTGCTGCTGGAAGCAAGCAGTATCCTTGTGGGTTATCTACCCCCTCTTGCCTTTCCCAGCCCTGGTGGTACAGGGACGGATGGAGGGAGAGCAGAGACCAGCCTTTCAGAGAAGAGGGAGCAGAAGGCCCCTTTGCTGCTGGGGTCACCCTGCCCCCTAAGAATGGCGTCAGCTTCTCCCTCTTCACTGCCTAAGAACTTCTCCCCACCATCCTGAGACGGGGAGAGGTGACCCCACTGCAGCTTCCCCTCCCCAGGCCTGGCAAAGAGGGCAGAAGAACCCCTGGAGCTTCAGGAAGAGCAGAGGTGCACTGAGGGGAAGTGGGAACTTGGGGGTCATGGGGCAAAACTGATGTGGGGGCTAAAGATGCATTAATAAATTGCTGAGCTGGGGGATGGGCAGATGTGTGGCTGAGGGTGTCTGTGCGTGTCACAGAATTAATTACCAGAATTTCTGGGTGTGGGGAAAAGCTGGAAGCTCTGCATCATGAGGTAGCCGGTGGGAGGTCCTGCGTGGGGGCTTGCTCTATTGGGGAGAATTGGAAACACAGTACCTGGTGCACATGCATGGGGGGGTGGGCAGGGGAATTCAGCAGCTAGAGAAGAAGGGTGGTCTAGGGGTTAGGGTTTGAGCCAAGGCCTGGGAGATCTACATTCAGTTCCCTTCAGTACAACCGATTTTCTGTGTGACCTCCTTGGCCGAGTCTCTTTCTCTGTGCCCCTGTTCTCCCACAGTAAAATGGGGATAGAACCTTCCTGCCTCATGGGGGCCATTGTGAGACTAAATCAATTACAAGAGTTGTGGAGCAATCAGATACTGTGTTAATGGGGTCCAGGTAAATATCAGAGAATCAAAAGGCAAGACTGACCAAAAAACCATACACTTTGTAGATGGGGTGGGGTGTCTTCCTCAGGATTTTTGAACTTTTGGAACTGGCTAGTGAGACATTGGCTTCCAATAAATCATTTAGATGTCAAAATCCCTGATTTTTGGGCACAGTCTGGGATTTTGACATGTGAGTGACCTAAATGACAAGAACACATAATTTTGAGTGCAAAACTGCACCTGCAATTATATATACCTGCAAAAATAGAATCCTTATTAATGCTGGACTGAAAACTTTGTCCTTGGTATGCAAGTTATTTGCAGCTACTAGAAATGGGGCCAACGCTGCAAAGTTCAGATCTGGAGCCACGTTGTCACAATCAGGAACACGGTGCTCCAGTGTTCCAGTTCAGGCTGTTCTCTGCTGGATATGTAAGGCATATGTAGCTCCAGTGAAAGGTTTCCTTTGGAAAAAGCTGCTAAACTTCCTTTGGAGAAGTAGCTACAAGCAGTGTCCTGCTAGCAGGACACTTTCAGTCAATGAGAGTTAGTTATTAAGAGTTTATCCTTCTAACATGATGTTTCATTGGTTGAATGTGGTGTTCAAAATCCTGGTGGAGTGTCAGTGGAGGAGTCGTGGGCAAGTTCCGAGAAATCCCTCTTCAGTTAAAAAAGGTTTTATCAAAATCAGCTGTTGTTGTTCTAACTTCCTCTGGACACTTCAGGCAGAGGGGCTGAAATCCCGTTGGATTCAAGTAAAACAGTGCAGAAGATGGAATGCTATGTTGTCATCCCAATCCTGCAGAATATCTGGCAAGGGGAGCGGGCAGCTGGGGAGAGGGCAGGAGCAGATGAACCTATGCTGTTGGTGGCATCATCTCCTCACCAGCACTGTGGTCACTGCCTAATTAAGTTAATACTGACCAAGTGAACGCCAGCTTCCTTCATCATCTGTTCTGAACCATGTTCCTGGGGAAGATGTGGTTCTGGGAGCAGAGGCTAACAGGGCCGCTCCTGGCACCACTGCTCATGGGACCAGAGGGGGTGAGGGGTATCTGGAAAAGAGTACAGAGGAAAAGGTTTCCTAGATCTCTACTTCTCTGCCTCCCCCACTTCCATGAGGAGTCAAATCCACAGAAGACTGTGAAGAAAAGTTAGTAAGGTTGGTTTAACTCGAGTACGAGAAGCGATGTATCCGGAGTGTTCCAAACACATCACGACGGGCTTCATCTTGCAGCCTCTATTTACATTAGCAGTCTCACTGACGCTGATGTGGGACTGGGCCCCACGGGGAGTTGTTGCTTTTCTTACTGAATACAGAAGCTTATTCACTGGGGCTGAGGGTTCAGATGTGAAATCTGCATGATGTCTCTTTAATGCCTTATGGTGTACATAACTCATTAGCATTGCATGACTTCACAATAGCAATGAGCTGGTAGCAGAAGCAGCTATTAATGAGAAGTTATTTTATTTAGTCTTGGTTTTGTTCAAAGAATTTGAAGGCGAGAACTCCCGTGTTCTAATGGAATGGCCCATGGGAGTTGTAATATCCAGCAACAGGCAATACAGTATTGTGAGAGCAGCTCAAAAAGGGCTCTTAGAATTCTGAAGCATTCTCCCCTTTGAGGGGTCCTTGATGCTGAGTGACTGAAGATGAAACAATATTTATAATCATTATATGGATGATTCATAATTTTGAAGGTTAGACCATTTAAAAATGGGTTTAGTGCTGAGCCTCTTGTACACGGATGTTAGAAAAGGCTGAAAAACAGACTCTGTCAACTTACCTAGATCATACAATGGTCTCTTGCCCCAACACCATACATTTCAAATACCATCCACAAGCATTTCTACCTCTTTCCCCATCTCGTAAAAATCACAGCCAATAAACACAAATCACCACCTGAACGAATAGGTGCTTTCTTCTGACTTTAATATACTTACTCAGACTTCAAAGAGAGGCTGAGAGATTCTCATATCTATGGTGCCCAGGCTTCCCAGTCAGAGGCAAGGATTAGCCATGTGTGCACTTGGAACAATCTGCTCTTAGTTTACTTTAACATGTTTTTTATCCTTCTAAATCATGCTTTGCCATTTGACCTGACAGCAGACTAATACTTGACCTGTTTGGGGTCGGGGTGGGGGTGGGAAGGAGACTTTAACAGGAAACCTCACTTACACCCATAAGAACATTCCCCTCTGTTCCTGGCCCCCTTTCAAATTCTTTGTACTTGATCTGTTGTTCTTTCCCAAAGGCAGGTCTGGAAGCATTTTGGATGCCAGGAGAGAATGGGAATGATTTCAAGGCAATAACTGGCCTGATTCTAAGCAATAGGTGACAGGTAGTCACCTTTAATTGTAATAGATGTCATTGGTGGCAGCTGCCCACGATGTAAATATTTTTGAGTGCTTGGTCTACTATAACTGTGCTGTACACCTCCATCTTTTATGTAATTCCATTCTCTGTTCAGCAAGTTATATCTAGGGTCCCGACTCCTGACATTATCAGCACACACTGGCCAATGGCATGCCTGGATGAATGGTTTCCAGCTACTGTAATTCTTTGTTTACATCAGTGATCTTCAGACAGCTGCCTGACTGACACTGTGCGCGTGCAGCTCAAATTTGAAGTGATGGCAGGATTCACTTTGCAGACTTCAGCATTTACTTCATTCTGTATTCCTGCAAGGTCACCATGTTAACAGGTGTGGAATGGTAACCCCTAGTAACAGGGCTGGCCCTAGGTTTTTGCCGCCCCAAGCAAAAAAAAAATTATAATAAAAAAATTAAAAAACCCTCCGAGAGTGCGACTGCCAAGCAAAAAAAGAAAAAAAAAAACATTCCAGAACGCGGCCCCTGGAATTGTGTCGCACATGCTTGGTTTGCTGGTGCCTAGAGCCGGTTCTGCCTAGTAACAGCAAGTATGTTTTGTTAGCACTGCACTGCCAGTTGTTTCTTTCTTCCTCCCTCCCCCCATGCCCCCTCACGTTTCAGATTAGAATCCCCCAATTTGAACAAAGTGAATACTCTAGAATATTAAACAAAAGTAGTTTTTCATTTGGAACTTCTCTGGAAAGTAGCAGCACTTAAAAAATGTCAGAGTGTTGCATGGGATTTTACCCATGTGATTCCTATTAAAGTCAATGAGTCATGCGCTGAGCAACCCCCAGACGTTTTGAAGATAAACTTCAATTTATGTTTTTATGATCTCTGGGTTGTTGTTTTTTAAATTGTAGAACAGGACTTCCAGGCAGACTTTTCAAGGGTGACTTTCTTGCTTTAGTTACTCCTTCTAGCAAGCATGAGGAGAGAGGGAAGGCAACCAGCTACTTTTGTATCACACAATCCCTATTTGAATAGGCCATGCCAGTGGTTGACACCCATTTTTTCCTCATCTAATGAAGCCTGTATAGTTACTAGTTAAACCTGGCATAAAAGCAGTGACTATGAAGGAACCTGAGTGGATTTGTGCAGGAGCAACTGCTTTTAACCGAGCAATAGAAGGATGATGTGATTAATAGCATGAGCCTTACATGAAGGGGGAAAAAGTGGTGTCCAGAGGACTTAGCACCAGATTGAGTGGCTCTGAGGTATATGATCGTGCAGGGGAGCTTTTGTTTTACCCCCTGATCACTAGGGCTGCTCACTATTTCGGGTCCTGCAGCAGGGGGAATGCAGGTACTACTCATTCCGTGTACCTCAGGGGCACCCATCCAGACTGCTGGAACAATTTGTATAGTGGGGGTGAAGAGAGCCATTGAACCAAACTGTAAACCCTGTATATGATGGAAACCACTTCCTGCCAGAGGTTGCAGCAGCACCCCTCGTTCCAGCATCTATGCACCCATCTCTCTAAAATGCAGTGGGAAGAAGGGGGCCGTTCTGCCCCAGCCTGCACAGCAGCAGGCCAAGCACACCAGAGACAGTCGAAAGGATGACATAGCCCACCCAGTCCTCCTGTACACCAGACTGCTGGAAAAGGGATTGTGCTTCCTCTCCACTCCCCGCCCTCCAGCTCCCCTGGGGCAGTACAGCTTCGCACCAGCCCCAGTAACACTGTAGTTTGGTCCATACAGGTAGTACACTTCTCTTGCTTCCCTAAGCCTCTCTTCTCTGACTAGAAATTAAAAGCTCTCACAAAGGCTGCTGAAATGGGGAAGGTTTCTTCCTAGCAGCCCTTTCTCTTCCAAGAATGCTTCATTGTTCTTTCATCCAGCCACTGCTTTTTCCAGAGGCCACTCCACTACAATTACTGGGTTCATCCGAGGAAGTTCAGGGTGCTGCCTTGTGATTTTCAGTAGCAGCAGCATACCTCCGCTGCCTGATCTTAGGTATTTGCTTCAGTTTGAGGCAGGCTGGCTGTGTTCATAGAAAGCAGAACTCTTTTTGTTTTTAAATTTGGAGTCCATTTCAAACCTATAAAGCTAAAGAGAGCTTGAAATGTGTTTGAGTCACTGCCCCATTGTGATGCTGAACTCCTGCCTCAAAGTCTGTTGACAAAAATCCACTAAAGCAAATGTAGAGTGAGAGAGCAGAGGAGACATCAAAGTAACAAAGCCTCTCCAGCTTGAAGGTTTGACTTTTGTATGGTTTCCCAATGCATTATGGTCGAGACTTTCAAGTGCTCAGCACCCATAATTGGGGCCAGATTTTCAAAAGAGATCAGTACCTAACAACCCCTGCTGTGGTGAGCTCTTCTGAAAAATCTGGCAATATATGTCTAGATTAAAATATCTATGTATATTAAGTCCTGATCCTACAACAGTTGGTTTGAAGGCACCTGGCTGTACATGTGCATTACTAATTGCAGGGTCTCAGCATTTAGACTGTAAACTTCTCTGGACAGGGATCATATGTACACCTCTGCATACTCTACTGCAGAATGCCAAACGTGTAGGTACTAACCAAGGGTTGTAACAGGCATGTTTGTGCAACTGATCTACAACAGTTGAAGTTGTAAAACAATTTCCATTATAACAACCCCTCATGCCCATTTTCTGTGGTTTATAATTTTCTTAGATTCCTCTTTGGCAGAAATCTTCCATACTGAGTCTCACTTTAAAAAGTAATAATTCACTACTACAGCCTTTAAACAGTCTTTTTCTCAGAAAAAAATGATCTGGATGCCATTGCACTTACCTGAAGAAGGCAGGTAGGTTAGACCATGTGTAAATCGACTCTACAGATTTGCATGGGGAAATTTATGCTCACTAATGAAGTTGGACAGTCTTCTTCCTACTACTTCTTGCTCATGAGAGGAGGGTAGCGTTTTCAGAAACAAGATTGGCTAGATTGTGGGCTGCGTTCTGGTGCCTTTATACACTTCTGCAACCTAAAAGGCTCAGAACACTAGGTCCCTGCAGTCAAGAATTCCCCTGGTAAGGAGGCTCCCTGGGTGGAGTAGACCCAATATAACATGGCTACACTACTCGCCCTGTAGCCCCAGGAGTAAGGTCTTGCTCAGTGGGGGATAGGACACGTTAAGGCAGGAAGAGATTATAGCTTGGATATTTGCCGTGAGGGCATAAATTAGAGTAGTCACTCAGGCTGCTTTAGTTTACTTTGGAGAGCAAACAAGCCCTTAGCTGCTCAAGAATCCCAGAGGGAGCATAAAACCACCTTTTGCAGCTCTTAGGCTGTACTTCGTGAAGAGTGCAGCTCAGAATTTCACAGATATTTTTTTACCTCTTACTCCACACAATCAGCTGGCAGGAAATGGACTGTGTCTACCGTCATGATCTTCAGAGCAGACAAAAGTTTGAGGGCACTGTTTTCCATCAACTCATGCAGTTTTGTCAAGATTGAAAGGCTGTGTGGGAATGTGTTGATTTCAACTACATTTTGTTTCCAGAGGAAAAGGAACATTTCCTTTTAACAGTGTCAGTTGTTTTGTTCCAGTAGTGTCAAAATGAAAAATATTTTAAATATGCTATAAAAGTCAAAATGAAACATTTCACCGCTATCTAAATGAAATATTTCAGTAGTTTTGAATTAAGGTTTTTCCTGAAAATTTGTATCATGGAAACTTTGGCTTTTTCATTTCAATTCAGAATGAAAAAAAAATTCAAAATGTCAGAATTTTCCTGCAGAATGGAAACTCCTGTTCCTGACTAGCTCTGGTGATCAAAGAGGATTGAGAGCTGAGCACATGGGAAAGGGGAAAGAAACAAGTTTAACACTGTACACAGCAATGATAATTGTGAAGCTTGGTTGAGGTGGTGAAGTTAGAGGGTGGAAGAGGGTGGGATATTTCCCAGGGAATGTCTTACTGCTAAATGCTGAACTAGCACTCGGCTGAACCCTCAAGGGTTAATACATTGCTGTTAATGTAGCCTCACACCCTACAAGGCAGCACAGATGGAGGGAGGGGAGACAGCATGGTCGACAGAGACACACACCCTGTGTGTGTGAGAGAGAGACATGCATTGCCCCTTTAAGTAGGCTGACCCCACCCTAAGTACATTGCCTTTTTAAGTAGATCAGTAAGTTGAGACAACAGCTGCTGCCAGCAAGTTCCCTCCATCCTGAACCCTGTTTTGCCCTGCCCCACACTCTATGGAGAGGGGACACCCTAACATTAACCCCCCACTTCTTCCCCCGCACAGCAAGCAGGAGGCTCCCAGGAGCAGCTCCAAGGCAGAGGGCAGGAGCAGCACATGGCAGTGTGGGGAGGGACAGCTGAACTGCCAGCAATTGCTAGCCTGCTGGGCAGCTGCAGCACAGGGAACTTAGGGGAGCGGGGAGCTGATGGGGGGGCTGCCGGCCCACCCTGGTTCCAAGCCACGACCAGCTAGCTGCAACGGGCTGCTCCTTCTGCAAGCAGTGGACAAAGCAGGCGGCTGCCAAACAGCATTATAACTAGCATTGCATTGCACAACTTTAAATGAGCATGTTCTCTAATTGATCAGTTTCCTCTAGCGGCCAACATTTTCACACTTGATGCCTGAAGTTTGACTCCTGTATTCATATTTAGATACTGTAATACAAGTCTCTTGGTTTTCAGAGTTGCTAAACAACTACAGTGAAGTCTATTTAGGTGCCGAAATATGAATTAAAGAATTTATTATACGGCACCTAATTTTGACTAAGTTGCTATCACCAACATTTTCATTCTTTGGTTCTAATGATTTATTAACTTCCCGTTTCTTAAATATTGGCTACAGCTTATTCATTAACACTGCGAAGCTGAAAAAATATCTCATTCTCTGTGGCGGGTTATACCCAGTATGTGTTGAGGTCTGTACTGCTGAAGCAATCGGTCAGGTTGATATGGGATGTTCACTGCTCTCAGTACCACACCAAACCCAGAATCACAGCTTAAAGAGGTGAAGGAGAGTCAAATCACTGAAAGATTTTATGTAGAGATAGTTGTGTATAGGTTTTAAAATCTGTTGATTTGAGAATGAGGTCCAATAAGATATACAGCCCTGTAGCTGTACACATGTGCCTTTTTAATACAACTATTCATTCCAAAGAGCTGGCAATGGTTAAGGTGGCAGATTTATAAGGTTAAGGTGGGTATCACAGGTCAGGGATCAGAGTTCACTTTGCAAATATCCTTTTCGCGTGTCTGTGAATTCCTATAAAAACACAGCTACAAAAACACTCCAAAGAATTATTTTTATTGCCCACCTGACTCTGAGTCCAGATGAAAACAAGATATATATATGCTTGCAGGGAATACTGGGAGCTTGCTAAATTGCCAGGATAGCAGGTGAAGATAGGTACCCATCAGTCCCAAAGGAATGATACAACTGAAATTATCTATCCCATGCACTTGTAGCTATATTTCTTCTACAATGTGCCATAACAGATCATAAGTCACTTGTTTTGTTTTTAAATTCTATTCACAGTCTGAATTTTCAGCAATGGCTAACACGACCAATCCAACTACTTTTTAAAAGTAACTCTGACACCTCTTTCTACACATACAATAGTTAATTGGGAGCTTAATTATATCCAGTCTTATTTTTACATTATTTATCACATTTTTTGTAACACATCTGATTGTGCATAGAATAATAACCGTGCTTAACCTTCCTCTGGCATCTTCAACCAGGGATAGCAAAACACTTTTACAATTGTTTATTAGGCATTATAACACCCCTAGGAGGTATTATCCCAATGTCAGGCATAGAGTGGTGAAGTAACTTACTCAAAATGACACAAATCAGTAGCAAAGCAGGAAGTAGAACTTGGACGATAGGTCTCCCGAGTGCTAGTGCTGCACTTTAGCCCCTACACCATATTTTCTCCCAAGGAATAATGTGCACCACATCCTTCGCTTGTCTCTGGAACGTATTTAAAATGTTGCTTAACTGTCACCTTTTATTTTATCCACTGCACGAGGGACAGGAGGAATGCTTCAGCAACTTTCAAATGTGCACAAGTAGTGTGGTTTCAAAAGGATCCACTGAAACTAAATATGCCTTTTTTTGAAGTCTGAGTTGCATTAGATGTGATTTCCCATCTGGGGGTTGGAGTAGGACTGTGAACAGCGATCAAACTTTCAATCCAATCTTCATGATCAGGCTGAATGGAAGTGGAAGCACAGAGCAGATATTTGTAAGGTAAGAGACCTAAGTAAGGTCCTGAGGTGGGGAAGAGCACAGGAGGACTCCGATACAGTGACGGGAAAAGTAATGGAGATAAGCCAGAAAGGGAAAAGCAAGGGAGTCTCGAGCAGGTGGGAGTGAGGTCTGACAGCAGAAATAGAGGATTGGAATCTGAGAAGCCTTTTTTGCTCACTAGTTTAAAAGCTAAATGATTATCTGGAGGAATAAGAACTCATCTAGGAGTCAGACCGTCCAGAATGCAGTTGGGTGAAATTTTTTGACTGAAACTCTATTCAGTGAATAATACAGATTCAGCAACACCAAAATGTTTCACAAATCTGTCATTTTTGCTGTTTTGTTTTGAACCTCTGCCCCCACTCAAAATGTTCTGTTTTGACATTTTCAAAATGAAATGTTTTGAATTTTTTTGTTTGTTTTAGATTTTCCTTTAATTTTATTTTCTAAAAAATTCAAAAACCTTTTAAAATGATCAGTCGAGTGAAGCATTTTTTCAAAATCTCCAACAAAATGAAAAATCAGCTATTTGCCCAGCTAAGGACCCAAATTTTAGTCCCAGCTATGCTTCCGACTAGTTGTATGTAGGGAAGTCACTACATACTCTGTCTAAGGTTCCCCATCTATGAGATAGGGATAACACCCACCTACCTCATAGGAATGTCGTGCAGATGAAATAGGTAATATCTCTACAGACCTTTGAAGGTATAAACTGCTATATAATTATTAAATGAAGGAATCTGGTCACTGACCATCACAAACCAGGGTTTAATTAGACTGAGGACACATATTGGAATTTTTAAGCTAACAGCAAATAGTGTCCTTTTCCACCATGCCTATTCCCACCTTTGATTTCTTAGTACTGCCAGCTTCTCCTGAGCCACTGTCCTAGGGAGAGATACTTCGTACCAAAGGATTGGTAACAGTTAGTGTCCCCTTCTGAAGTAACTTCAGGTATTCAAAGCTTTTTACACTTGTATTACTATGTTGTTAGGGTAGGAAAACTGCCATTCATTTTAGAAGTTTTAAGGAGCTTTGAAAATTATTATAGAGTCAGGGTTGGTTAGAAGAGGAAGCACCTCCAGTGCAGGATGCAAAGAGTTAATCTGGAGAGCAAGAAAAGTTCTATCAAGTATTGTGTATTGAAATCAACTGTGTACTTTTACTGAACTGTTACAGCAATTGTGCAGTATCAATACTGACTGATATGTTATGTCCATTACTATATATAAATTGCAGACCAATAGAACCCCATTCCTATTCTATGACTCTCTAGAAAGTCATAGATTCAAACTTCTGAAGCCTTTGCATGTACAGCACAAATCTTTCCTCCGCCTAATGACACAACACAGACACAATCTACTTTGGAGTGAAGATGCTGAAGTTAGCCATGCACTAAGCCCCTAGATGGGACAAAGTGATTTGTGCCATTTAAGAGCTACTCCCTCCAGCTGGCTAAGGAAGTCCTATCCAGTCCTCTTTGACCAGAAGGATTATGCAATGGGAGCATATTTTGCCCTGAGGTCTCTTGCAGACCTTGGTGGTTTTGCAACAGGTATAAGTAGTATCTGTATTGGCTCATAGTGCAGATGGGAAAAGAGTATAAAGCAGGAAAAAAATCAGGCTGCGGGAAACCTCTGGACTTCAAAACAGGTGTCTCCCCATTTATTCACTCCTAGTCATTCACCTTGCCAACATCATAGACTATCACCTGACATCTGTGCTCCTGTTCACAGGCCAATGTCATAAATCAGTGGGAGGCTATTATATTATCTGTAAGCCAATCAACAAGTAAGAAGGTATGTGAACAGTTATTTAACCACAGTTTCTGAGATCCTTGAGGCAGTTAGTGGCTCCAAGAGATGAAAGGGGCCTGGATTACTTCTGATTTTTTTTTAATTTTGGATTTGGCAGATGATATAGCCAGGAGTGTTAGTAGCCTATATTGAGTTATAGCTTCTGATAGAAGGAGGTCATGCAACCCATTTAAGTCCATCCACGTATGTGGAGGAAAGAAACACAATGAGGCAGGAACACTACGTTGTTGTCTAAATGGTTTGACTCTGATCACAGCTGCAGTTTCTTTTTCTGCCTTTCAAACTCTGCAGCGTACAATAATTAACAGAGCTGGGCAACGTTATTTGGGCTGAAAAAGATCTGATCAAAAAAATCACCTTTTTTCTTTGTCAATGTTGTAGAAACATCTTTGTTTTTTTGTGAAAAAA
Organism: Gopherus flavomarginatus; assembly: GCF_025201925.1. Taxonomy (NCBI): domain Eukaryota; kingdom Metazoa; phylum Chordata; order Testudines; family Testudinidae; genus Gopherus; species Gopherus flavomarginatus. Next base: position 229,657,623 of record NC_066617.1, on the reverse strand, counting down.
AATCAGGCCTTAAGATTTTCTTGGTGAAAATATGAATGCTGTTTTTCATTTAACAAAAGACAAGGTCTTGGTGAATGAATAATTTCAATAACGATTTTCATAAATAAAATGCACAAATTTCAAAATACATATCAGGTCTGCTTTGAATGCTTCAGGACAGACACGATGGACATTTTTTTTACAAAAATAGGTTTTCCTTTCTCAACCATTTCTTTTAATTCACTTCAAAGGAAGCAGCCACTTCCTTCTAGGACTCCCTTCCAGCCCTACATTTTGGTGATTCTGTGGATGCTGTTCAGGCCCAATCTATCGCCCATTGATGTCCATGGAAACATTTTCAGTGACATCTAGGGATGTTAGATTTATCCCATTGGGGTAGATTTTCAGCTGCTGTAAGCTGGCATGCTTAAAGCAATGTGCTGAGGCTCTGGCCATCTGTGACTCCATGAGTGATGAACAAAGGAGGCTGGTGACACCCAACTACAACAGAAAAACAGGAGCTTAGTTTTTACCAGGTTACTTGAACCTAGCCTACTTTCAGTCTCCTTTGTCTCAGACTCCACACATGCATAGGGGCTAGCCATGTCCTCCACAGCTTCTTCTTCCTCATGAAACCCTTTCATTCAAGCTCTGCCTAAAAGATGGCTCCTGACTTTCTACTCTCTCAGCATTTACGGCTTCCTCCCTCCTAAGTTCAGGATTTATTCAAGCTGTATCCTTTCCATATTGTTGTATGGCTGCAAAACGTGGACACTAAGCCTCTCAGACTGGACAAAGCTGAAGGCTTTCCACACAGAATGTCAACATCATATATTGGGCATAAAGTGGAATATCATCTGTAATGCAGATGTTTATGGTCACTCAGGTCTACAGATTACTGGAGCCATTGTCCACAGGCGGCATCTTACGCTTTTCAGGCATGTCACAAGGATGCCACAAAATGTTCCAGCTGTCATGGTATAATTCCCCACTCTGAACCTTAGCGTCCAAAAGATGGGGTACCAGCATGAATTCCTCCAAGCTCAATTACCAGCTTAGCACTTGTAGCGCTGCCACCAACCAGGAATTCCAATGCCTGGTACACGCTGGTCCACCCAAAACCTGGCCTGGGGACCCCCAAGACCCAGTCCCTCTGGATCTTAGCACAAGAAAAGTAAACCCTTTCCTGCACTGTTGCCTCTCTCAGACTTCCCCTCCCTGGGTTACCCTGGAAGATCACTGTGATTCAAACTCCTTGAATCTTAAAACAGAGAGGAAAATTTACCTTCCCCCCTCCTTCTCTCTTCCCCTCCAAGATTCTCCCTGAGAGAGAAAGTAATCCTAACACAGAGAGAATTTAGCCTCTCTCTCCCCCTTCCCTCCTTTCTCCTCACCAATTCCCTGGTGAATCCAGACACAGTCCCCTGGGGTCTCACCAGAATAAAAGAACAATTAGGTTCTTAAACAAGAAAAGCTTTTAATTAAAGAAAGAAAAAACAGTAAAAATTATCTTTGTAAATTAAAAAAAATGGAATAGGTACAGGGTCTTTCAGCTATAGACACTGGGAACACCCTCCCAGCCTAAGTATACAAGTACAAATTAAAATCTTTTCAGCAAAATACCAATTTGAACTCCTTTCAGCCAAATGCACATTTGAACTCCTCCCAGCCAAATACACATTTGCAAATAAAGAAAACAAACATAAGCCTAACTCGCTTTATCTACCTCCTACTCACTATTCTGGATCTATAAGAAACTGTATCAGGGAGATTGGAAAGAAACCTGGTTGCACATCTGATCCCTCTGAGCCCCCAGAGTGAACAGCAACCAAAACTAACAGAACAGCACAAAAACTTCCCTCCCTCAAGATTTGAAAGTATCCTGTCCTCTGATTGATCCTCTGGTCAGGTGACAGCCAGGCTTACTGAACTTGTTAACCCTTTCCAGGCAAAGAGATATGAAGCACTTCTGTTCTATTAACTCTTACTTATCTGTTTATGACACCAGCGAATGCCATTCTCTGAGTGGCTTGCAACATCCAGGATAAAATTCCACCAACTGAAGGGTGGAGGCAGCCCAGAGGCAGACCCTATTACATGGGTTCATCAAGTCTGTTCTGATGTTGGACTGTCAGGCCATCAAGCCTTTGTGGTTGGGCAGGAACAGACCAATGGTGAACGACTGCTACATCCAACTGTCTGGCTAAGCGTTGAAGAAGAAGAAGACCCATAGCAGTATTGTTAAAGTTAAACAGTAATGCATTTAATTCACAAAGGATCTCTTAGGAGAAAATCTCTCTTTGACCCAAGTTGCAAGACTTTACATTTTATAGCTGCTCCCATCACCTGTACCTCAATAGTTGGGAAAAACAGCTGGGATTTTTGAAGCAGCAAAAGAGTTAGGTGCCCAGCTCCCACTCAAATTGAAATTTCCTTAGGCTCTCTTCAAAATCCCAACTAACACTTTCATTAATTGGTCCAAATGCTGTGCTCCTCCATGCTGGTGTAAATCTTTCATTCCCTTCAGTAAAATTATTCCAGACTAAAACTGGTGGAAATGAGAGCAACATTTAGTTCAGCTGTTTAAAATCGTGCAGTCTTCTTCAAACCCATGCATAGTCTTCAGTTAGCAGTGCCCTCAAGCTAAGGATCAACAGCAGTTTTTTCCATCCCAAGCGCACCTTTTCTGAATCTAAATCAGACTGCAGGTGAGCAAGCCAAAGACAGAACATGCCTGTATCTGGCAAAATGCCCCGCCCCTAGTTACAAATAAGGATGAGCCAGAAATACCAGCTTACGTGAAAATGTTGTGCTAAAACGATGGGGTCACTGTGACTTCTAGGAAGATTACTTCATGTATTTTTAACTTAGTAGGTAGCACAGCCAGCCTGTGCTTTGGCTCAGAGAGGGAAACAGAAACTAGACATCTTGCCTTTACTCTCACTTAAATTTAAAATTCCTTTTTTTTCCTTTGCCCCATCCTAATATAAACATGTTTTCACTTTTATCTTCATGACCCTGAAATAAAATTCCAATTCAGAATGGCAGAACAGACGTTTGGGAAGGAAGCAGAAACTAAGGGATTAAGCCCTTCAATAGTAGTTTCAGGACAGCTAGTTTGCCTTGATGTTTTTGTTTAATATTTTAACGTACTATAATGACACTTGTGCAGCTCTATTGCAATATAAACAACTAAAGCAAAAGCAGGGCTCCCTCTAAGTTTTATGTGCAACTGCCCAACCAAAACTCAGCTCCCACTCAGCGCTGAGTGACTCGCACTCATAGATGTCATCTAGCTGTCTCCACTACTTCTGTTGCACTGACAATGTGGCCTCTGGCCATACGAATGTCATGCCAATCAGCAAAAAAGCTGCACAGAGTGGCTGCCAGAGGACGCAATGTGCAGAGCCCAGCAGAGGCAATTAGGCCTGGATAGCTAAAAGCTCTACCCAGGAGCCACATTCATGGTGCAGCCCCAGTCTCATCACGAGTGGGGATCACATGAAGTATAGATGAATGTGGCTGAGACAGGGCTACTACTGGCTTTTTCCCCCTCCCTAGAGATACAGGGCAACCCAAGCTCCCTTTTCTCCTGCCACAGGAGAGAGGAAAAACTGGGAACCAAGCAGACCTTGGGGAAAGCCTCTGGTCCCCAGACTACAGGGGAGAGAGAAGAAAAAATTATCCTCAAGGGGGGCGGCGGAGAGGGGGGGAATGCTGCAGCTCCAGAATCAGAAGTGTTTAGTCTTTACAGAATGACGTTTATAGCCGTCTTCCCCTTTCCCTGCCCAACCCCACCATCTCGAAAGGCTTCATTACTCCTGCTCTCTCTCCTCCACTCAGTTAGCTCATTCTTTTTCACCCCCTTCTGAAGCTGTCCCGTCCTGTCAGGTCGTTGGAACCAGTATGTTCTGCTGAATCTTCTGCATTAAATACCTACTTACTAGGATGAAAGCAGTCTCATAACAGTACGAATAAGAATCCATCAAAAGTAGAGCTTGGTAAACAAACTCAGCTTTGAGAATTAAACTGGATCACTGCTCATGTCACAGAGCCAGGACTATAAATCATCTGACTCTATCCTTGAGTGACAAATATAACCCAACCCGGGACAAGTGCTCCATAGATACTGTAGTCTAAATGAGCAGTCTTTCTACAGAGCTGAATGTACAACTTGGAACCTTCTATTAATTGATAACTATTTCATGGCTATTAACCTTCCCTTCCAGGTTCCACAATACGCCTTTTCAGCTAATGGATTATAATTATTGCCACTCAGTATCAGATATATTTTAGGTGTCTTGTATGCAAAAATCACTAATATAGATACACATATATATATTCAAGAGAGTATTTTTAGAAATTCTTTTTTGTAGTATTTCCCAAGCTCTACATTTAAATAAATTATATATTTAATTATATATATATAATTTATTTAAATGTAGAGCTTGGCAAATACTGCAAAAAAGAATTTCTAAAAATACTCTCTTGAATTTTTGTAAGGCAGTCACATCAGTTCCCTTTGCTTCCCTTTTGTGTTTTTTGCCAAGATTCGTGCAACCGAGTTTTACTGGCATTCGTGGAGACTGAATTTCAGTGGAGTGCGTACGAGGGCTGGTGGAAACTAAAATTATTAATTTGCATGCATGAGGGTTCACCCTGGAATTCTCAGAAATTTGAGGAATAGAAACAATTTCATGTGACTTCTGCCCAATCGCAGGCAGCCAACATACCTCAAATATTGACTATTTGTAGAAACGTCTTTGGAATCAAGCTGTTGAGTTAAGAAAAAAATCCATGAAAAGCTTAGTGAAATAATTTCAGATGATCAGTACATTTGAGGAAATTGTAACTTCATCAGCTAAATTATTCACTGTGCTTTATTCACTCATCTCTAATCAAAAGCCTCGGATACAGTGTGAAATAGTCATCTTTGATCGAGTCCTCTCTTAACGTGATATTGGATTTAGAATGCAGGTTAATTTTCTTCAATACTAAGCCCATCGCCACTCCATTGTCTCTGAATTGATTTTTGTTGCTTGAATTTAAAATAGGGGATCCCTTGCAGGGGACGCAAAGTGAAATTGTAAACTCAACTTGAAGTGCTGCACAGCACGGGGCTTAAAGCAGCTAATAGAAGGGAGACTTTTGTGGTTCAGGAGGCTGGAAATGGGATGCAGGGCCTTTCAACTCTTAAGTTACCACCTAATGTTCAGCCACCATCTGTCGTTACCAAATACTAGTTGTTTTTCAGGCTACGTGAAATGAATTTGTAGTCTTAGTCCAGTTTCTAGCAGTTGAACATGATGGGTACAATTGGGTCCATTAGTGCCAAGACCTTTAGAGAGGTCAAGTCAGAATGAGTTTGCAGCTGCCTTCCTTCTCTCTAGTGATGGTCCTCTCAGGTCAAGGGAGATGCATGCTGGCAGAGCAAGGGTACGTCCACACTACGGGATTATTCCGATTTTACATAAACCGGTTTTGTAAAACAGATTGTATAAAGTCGAGTGCACGCGGCCACACTAAGCACATTAATTCGATGGTGTGCGTCCATGGTCCGAGGCTAGCATCGATTTCTGGAGCGTTGCACTGTGGGTAGCTATTCCATAGCTATCCCATAGTTCCTGTAGTCTCCCCCGCCCCTTGGAATTCTGGGTTGAGATCCCAGTGCCTGATGGGGGTGGTTCTGGGTAAATGTCATCAGTCATTCCTTCCTCCGGGAAAGCAACGGCAGACAATCATTTCGTGCCCTTTTTCCCTGGATTGCCCTGGCAGACGCCATAGCACGGCAACCATGGAGCCCGCTCAGCTTTTTTTTACTGTCACAGTATGTGTACTGGATGCCGCTGACAGAGGCGATACTGCAGCGCTACACAGCAGCATTCATCTGCCTTTGCATGACAGCAGAGACGGTTATCAGTTGTTCTGTACCGTTTGCTGTGCCATTTGAGATGACAGTTATCTGTCGTTCTGTACTGTCTGCTGCTGTCATGGGTGCCCCTGGCTGAGGTTGGCTGGGGGCACAAACACAAAAATGGGAATGACTCCCCGAGTCAATCCCTCCTTTATGGTATCTAAAAATAGAGTCAATCCTGCCTAGAATATGGGGCAAGTATACTAGAGAACCAATGTATCAGAGAACCAGAGAGCACAGCTGCTCCATGTCAGATCCCGCAGAAATGATGAGCTGCATGCCATTTACAGGGGGTGCCCCTGCAACAATCCCACCCATTGCTTCCCTCCTCCCCCAACCTTCCTGGGCTACCGTGGCAGTGTCCCCCCCATTTCTGTGATGAAGTAATAAAGAATGCAGGAATAAGAAACACTGACTTGTTAGTGAGATAAAATGAGGGGGAGGTAGCCTCCAACTGCTATTAGTCCAGGCAGGACATTATGCGGTGTGGGGGAGAGGAGCCCAGCATCCCGCTGTTATGATAGTCCAGGCAGTACAGAATCTTTTCTTTACACAGGAAAGGGAGGGGGCTGATGGAGCTCAGCCCCCAGTTGCTATGATGAAGACGGTTACCAGCCATTCTGTACCATCTACTGGGAATGACCGGGAGTCATTCCTATTTTTACCCAGGTGCCCCCGGCTGGCCTCACCTGAGGCCAGCCAGAAGCACTCAGCAGATACCAAGCATATTGTACCATCTGCCACCGGGGAGGGAAGAGAAGCGGATACTGCTCTTTAGTGCCGCAGCATTGCGTCTACCAGCAGCATTCAGTAAACATAGGGTGACACTGAAAAAAGTCAAGAAAAGATTTTTTTCCCTTTTCTTTCACAGAGGGAGGGTGGGTAAATTGACGACATGTTCCCTGAACCACCTCGAACAATGTGTTTGACCCTACAGGCATTGGGAGCTCAGCCAAGAATGCAAATGCTTTTCGGAGACTGCTGGGGACTGTGGGATAGCTGGAGTCCTCAGTCCCCCCTCCCTCCCTCCATGAGTGTCCATTTGATTCTTTGGCTTTCCGTTACGCTTGTCACGCAGCACTGTGCTGTGGACTCTGTATCATAGCCTGGAGATTTTTTTTCAAATGCTTTGGCATTTCGTCTTCTGTAACGGAGCTCTGATAGAACAGATTTGTCTCCCCATACAGCGATCAGATCCAGTATCTCCCGTACGGTCCATGCTGGAGCTCTTTTTGGATTTGGGACTGCATCGCCACCCGTGCTGATCAGAGCTCCATGCTGGGCAAACAGGAAATGAAATTCAAAATTCGCGGGACTTTTCCTGTCTACCTGGCCAGTGCATCCGACTTCAGATTGCTTTCCAGAGCGGTCACAGTGGTGCACTGTGGGATACTGCCCGGAGGCCAATACCGTCGATTTGAGGCCACACTAACCCTAATCCGATATGGTAATACCAATTTTAGCGCTACTCCTCTCGTTGGGGAGGAGTACAAAAACTGATTTAAAGAGACTTTTATATCGATATAAAGGGCCTCATTGTGTGGACGGGTACAGTGTTAAATCGGTTTAATGCTGCTAAAATCGGTTTAAATGCATGGTGTAGACCAGGCCCAACTTGGGGAATGTTAAAAGCGACAAAGAGTCCGGTGGCACCTTATAGACTAACAGACATATTGGAGCATAAGCTTTCACGGATGAATACCCACTGCATCTGATGTATTCGTATTCAGCAACGAAAGCTTATGCTCCAATATGTCTGTCAGTCTATAAGGTGCCACAGGACTCTTTGTTGCTTTTTACAGATCCAGACTAACACAGCTACCCCTCTGATACTTGAGGAATGTTGTGCTGCCATTCATTAGTTCAGAGGTAAATAGTGTACCTGACTTTGGTCTATAGGGTATATAAATCCAGAATCCTCCCTAAGCACTAAATACAGCACTCCCCACATATGAACCATTAAATGAGTGCACACAAAAAATTTCAGACTCAGGCTGTGACTACACTACGGACCTTACAGCGGCACCACTGTAAGTTTCCCATGTAGCCGCTTATGCCGGTGGGAGACGGCTCTCCTGCCAGCATAATTAAACCACCTCCAAAAAAGCACCTGTAGCTATGGCAGCGGGAAAGCATCTCCTCGTGACATAACGTTGTCCACACTGGCATTTTTTGTCAGTGAAATTTATGCTGGTCAGGAGTGGTGCGTTTTTTTTCCACACCCCTAACCGACAAAAGTGCCAGTGTAGACAAAGTCTTACAGATCTGCAAACAGTGAATCATCTGCAAGTAAAATGCTGGAGACTGCAAGTTTTGAGACAAACAGGGAGTTTGCATTTGGCTGATTTGTGGATTTTTTCCCATTTCATAAAAAGAAAATATATAAAACTACAAGGTTTTGGGACAACTCCAGTGCCCTGAGAAGAATCCAGTAGACTTACCTACTCTCAGTGGTCATAGAAAGTCAGGCTGTGGAGTCCATCCAGTGTGACAGTTGTCTACTGGTAGGATCTCTGGGGAATCAGGTGGGAGAGCTACAGAAAGAGGTAGATAGGCTGAGGAGCATCTATGCACATGAGGAATTCATTGAAAATATGAATATGGAGAGCTCCAAAGTTGAAGCAGCAATCCAACTGGAGGGGACTGCAGTAGCACCACCAAGGCAGGGAGGAAACAGCTCCTTCACAGGGAGAAAGCTGGCTGCTGATTACTCCTGGCAGCAGGCTTGCTTCACCCCTATTCCCACCCCTTCATGTTTCGGCTACCATTCCTGAGGACATGCTTCCATGCTGAGGATGCTTATTTTAAAAAAAAGTGTTAATTTAATTTGTGACTGAACTCCTTGGGGGAGAACTGTATGTCTCCTGCGCTGTGGTTTTACCCGCATTCTGCCATGTATTGTGTTATGACAGTCTTGGATGACAACCCAGCTCATGTTGTTTGATTTAAGAACACTTTCACTGCAGATTTGACAAAACGCAAAGAAGGTACCAATATGAGATTTATAAAAATAGCTACAGCATTTGACCCAAGGTTTCAGAATCGGAAGTGCCTTCCAAAATCTGAGAGAGACAAGATGTGCAGCATGCTCTCAGAAGTCTTAAAACAGCAACACTCCGATGAAGAAACTACACAATCTGAGCCACTAAAAAAGAAAATTAACCTTCTGTGTCTGGGTGGCATCTGATTCAGATGATGAAAATGAATGGGAGTCAGTCCACACTGCTTTGGATCGTTATCGAGCAGAACTAGTCATCAGCATGGAAGCATGTCCTCTGGAATGGTGGCCAAAACATTAATGGGTAGATGAATGTTTAGCATATCTGGCACCTAAATACCATGCAACACTGACTACAATAGTGCCATGCAAACGCTTGTTCTCACTTTCAGGTGACATTGTAAATAAGAAGTGGGCAGCATTATCTCTTGTAAATGTAAACAAACTTGTTTGTCTTAGCGATTGACTGAACAAGAAGTAGGACTGAGTGAACTGATAAGCTCTAAAGTTTTAAATTGTTTTGGTTTTGAGTGCAGTTACATTAAAAAAAATTCTGTGTTTGTAAGTTGCACTTTCATGATAAAGAGATTGCACTCTAGTACTTGTATGAGGTGAATAGAAAGATACTATTTCTTTTGTTTTATTTTTATTACAAATATTTGCACTATGAAAAGATAGTGAGCACTGTACACTTTGTATTCTGTGTTGTAATTGAAATCAATATATTTGAAAATGTAGAAAACATCCAAAAATATTTAAACAAATGTATTCTATTGTTTAAAAGTGCAATTAAAACTGATTAATCATGATTCACTTTTTAAATCGTTTGACAGCCCTTGTTCCCCTTTCCTGGGGAGGCTTGAGAATAATATCCTAACCAATTGGTTACAAGGTGATCAAAGACACAAACCCCTGGGTCTTTAGACAATGGAAAAATCAGTCAGGTTCTTAAAAGAAGGATTTTATTTAAAAGAAAATGTAAAAATCATCTCTGTAAAATCAGGATGGAAAATAACTTTACAGGGTAATCAGATTCAAAGAGCCCAGAGGAACCCCCTCTAGCCTTAGTTTCAAAGTTACAACAAAACAGGGATACCTCCCTCCAGCAAAGGTAAAATTCACAAGTTGAGAAAACAAAGATAAACTAATATGGCTTGCCTGGCTGTTACTTACAAGTTTGAAATATGAGAGACTTGTTCAGAAAGATGTGGAGAACATGGATTGATGTTTGGTCCCTCTTAGTCCCAAGAGTGAACACCACCAAAACAAAGAGCACAAACAAAAGCCTCCTCCCACTCCCCAATGATTTGAAAGTATCTTGTCCTCATATTGGTCCTTTGGGTCAGGTGTCAGCCATGTTACCTGAGCTTCTTAACCCTTTACAGGTAAAAGGATTTTGGTGCCTCTGACAAGGAGGGATTTTATAGTATTATATACAGGAGGTTTGTTACCCTTCCCTTTATAGTTATGACAAAGACCATTCGGGCAACATTTTCAATATAGTTATATTATTCCTTAAATACTACTCATTCACATACACTGTAAGATGTGTGTATTGATAAGTTACACGTTTTCAGAGAGACCGCACATGCTACCCTTCATGGACAAACACCATGAAAGTGTATTTGGTGTAGAGATAATGTCAGGTCTGAACTGCTTGTAAAGAACAGTGGACTCTTTACTCATTGGTACCAATGGGCCTCTGTGTCATAATGCAATAGTAGGGTTGGGTTATGGTGAAACGAAGTGGGGGTGTTCCTAGGGCACCAAATTTCCTTAATTCATTGCTCTTTCTCCCTTCCCTGGCTGGCTTCATGCACTTTCTAGTTCCCTGTAGAGTGGAGGGAGAGGGTGTGCAGGCAGCCCAACCTGATTCTGTTAGAGGAATGTTGGCAATGAATTGACTCAAGACAGATTTATTACTGACTCATTTGATGGTTTGTTTAGGTAGAGGTTAGTGATTATTGTCCGGGTGAAATTTACTACCGAGCAATATCAATTCCAGTTGTAAAGCTGCATGCCAAGATTTTAAGCAGTGACTAGTGATTTTTCGGTGCTCAACTTGTGACATCCAATGAGACTTGATTTTTGGAGGGTGGTTGCTCAGCCCTTTCTGAAAACTAGGCCTCCTTAAGGTGTCTTATGTTAGATATCCAAAACCACTAGTCACTTTTCAGCTGTCCCAGAGGAGGCAGCTGTTTGATCTTGTTATTTCCCCTCTTTGTGCTTGTATTTCTCCTCCTGCTCTGTCATGTCTATTTAGATTGCCTTTGGGGCAGAGACTCTTCCTTACTGTGTGTTTGTACAGCACCTAGCACAGTTGATGCTTCTTGGCCTTACTATAATACATATAATATATACTAAGAGAATAGGAAGGCACCTTTCCCATTGGAAGAATAAGAAAAGAAATTACTTTAAAAATCAAAACTTGCTTGTAAAAAAAGAGGCTAGGACAATGTCACATAAATAATATAGCAATATCAATGGCTACAAATTAGCAATTAGCCTCATTCATGAAATATTGAAGAATATTTAAGATAGAGATTCTCTTGATCTACTAGCTGGATCTCTACATACAAAAGACTTCTTTGTAACATGTCCTTGAAAATTCAATTAAAAATATGGAAATAAGTGTTGGTTTGGTTTGGTTTGGTTTGGTTTGGTTTGGTTGAAAAAAATAAAAAGAAATGAAGAGTCTCTTAATTAGCCAGAGGAGTTGATATCATCTTGAAACTCTCAAAGGGGGCTCTGGAACTAAAAGCATACATCAGATGGTTTCCACAAAAAGGGGTTTTCTCTTCATTTGTCTTAAATGTATTTCAGTGTTAGCTGGCATTGAAGCTTCTCTCGTCACTGCTTGGGCAGAGTACAGTATGGATGGTAGCTGAGAAACTGGCAGAGGAGAAGCAGGACACTGTGAACATTCATGCTGTTACTCAGGCTGATGAACACCCTGGAGCTTTATTTGATTTCTCATTATGAAGCGAGAACAGTCTCGCTCCACAGGAAATTTGGTCAGTGCTTTCAATTAGATACTTAATCTGACAGCTCTCTGTGTCACATAATAACGATACTCTGCACATTAGGGTTTCTGGGGATAAAGTTTGGATTGCCATATGGGACATTCCCATCTCCTGATACCCATCAAAAAAAGAAGTAATGGGAGGAGAGGGTGGAATATAAAGAAAAGCCTGGAAAACAGAAAGAAATCAATACTGACTTGCAGGTTGTTTAGCTGGAGGAAGAGAAGCCATGTGATAATGTAGCATGTTGCCATTTTGATTATTGTAGTTTATCAGAAAATTCTGAAGCAAGCCCAAAGATGCAATTGTTCCTGGTCTTTTCCTTCTCTTCTGTGCTTCTCTGATATTACTTTAGTGAGATTTCACTCTTGAGAGCTCTCCCATGGCTGGAAGGGATGTAGGCTGCCTTTCAGCTGTTCCTGATTTTCCGGGATGCCCCTCAATTTATATTGAAAATTCCATCCCTGTCCCTTTCCATGTTCTAGTGATAAGTTGGGACTGTGGTTTCAAATTAACAAACAAGAAATAGCATCTAACTATAAAACAACTGTTGTGGGTTTTTAAAATTAATTTCCGCCCCCAAATAATTCAGCAGCAGCATCTGGTTCACAGTGAGCTCCTGCTATTACACAGCTTAATAGGTGGGTTGACTGAGACCCAAGAAGGTCAGGTGACTCGCTCAAAGGTCACATGGTGAGAAGTACTGTCAGCTCCTATTAGAAAGTGGGATCTCCACCCCAACTTCTACTCCTTTTACTCTTGCCTTCTGATTGTCTTAACCCCTGCGATGGGTCCTTGCCATGCAGACTACAAATATGACCTTAGAAAGCTTCAGTCTCCAGGGCTGTCAAGTTAATGCTTTTCCCAAGCACTAACATTCACTCTGAAAATGTTAAATGTATAGTTTCATGCAGAGACTGACAGGAAGGTTTTGCTGCTGTATTAGATATTTAAAATAAGTCTATTTTCTTCTATGGAAAAGTGATGTAAAAGAAAAAATTGTGGGCTTGTCCTACGCTGGTGTTTCCCACACTTTTAAAAACCATCTCTCTCAATTCGGGAAAATAATGCCAATTTCATGCAAACCCCACCATGTGTTATTAAAGTCCTTTATGTCTTAATTGGCGCATCTTTTTGTGTCCCACCTTCCCCATTGTGAGCAGTATGAAATTTCCTTTCTTGTCTTATCTGCTGTGAGCAGAGTGATTAGTTCACAATATTGACATGTAAATAATTGCTACTGGCATTTAAGTTAGCACCATTGAAATGACTGGAGCAGCCTGCACATCAGAGCTATTGTATCAGGCTGTCTGCAAACTCAAGCAGACGTTTCTGCCTTGGTTACACTCTCTTCACACTTGGAAGGTTTTCTTCACAATCATAACAGCTAGAGACTTTTTTAATGAAAGCTGAGACTCTGGAGAATAATTGTGAGATATTTCCTCACTGCCCCAGCTAGTCCCCTCACCCACCTGTACAGAGATGCAACTCATTCTTCAAGAAACATTGGCCTAAGCCACCTCTGAACAGCAGAGTACTATTATGTATTTGTATTACAGTAATGCCCATGAGCCCTACTCATAGACCAGAACTGTGAATACAGAACAAAAAGATTTGCTGCCTTTCTCTAAATATTTCAGTGCTTTCTTCTGTGTCTCGTTCAACATCCCCTTCCTCTCTCTTTTTTTCAAATTATTCTTTATTCTTGGTTTCTCTCTCCACTATTTAATCTTGTGTCAGGCTAGTTTAGAGGAACGTCATTGGACATGAACTGCACCATAGGACTCTGTAAAACATGCATTATCCTTATATTCTTTTCCGGTTTCACTACAGAACACACTCATTCCCACTCCATCAGTTGGCAGTTGTGAAACAAGTTCTAACCTAACCTTGAGTTGCACGTTGTGAACACGTTGTTTTATAATATATACAAAAAGCTCATTTGGAACAACATGCAGAAAAACCCTCCCACTACATCAACAGTAAAACCTCTTTTGTTTTCTGCAAAGTTCTGGCACCACAACAGGCCAGTTTTAAATCCCTTACTCACACTGGTCAGCAGTTACTCTCTTTGGAGTGAAACTGTGCATGGGAGCAACTGCCCACCAATGTGAGTATGGGGTTCACAATCTGGCCTAGAATGTTTTTTTGCTTGTTTGTGTTGGCATAGCCAAAGGAAAAGATTCTCGGTCAGAGATCCAGGTAGAACAGATTTTTGTGGTTCTTTACTCAGCATCTAAAAAGAACTGCATCGCAACTGACTATAAGCTATTCTTTCTTTGTCAGATACTTGGACCTAGCAAAACCATTTGTGATAGTGCCATCTGGTGTATTCCAATAATATTACACCCTCAACTCATTCAAGTAACGCTGGTCTACAATTTTTGAGAAGTCGTCTGCTTCAGAGATAAAATGTGATATTTATTACGTATTTTGATGTGCTGAATTCAGATATGACAATTAAAACAACTGATTGGCTACTGTTTCAAAGATATTTAAGTTTTACATTTTATGTCTATGTATATTGTGTAGATAGTAGAGTTTTAATCATAAATTGTAAACCTAGGTCTTGTCATGTGTTTATGGTTGCTTTACATGATAATATTTCACCTGTCCTGTTTATGTAACACTTTAAAAATCAGCAAAAGGGTTATATAAATAAAATTTATTATGAAACAAAAGCCAAAAAACTATTATGTACATAGTTTAGTCCTATTCAGTGTCTACTTGGCACTTCTTGGCTTGTCTCTTGTATTCATTAAATGGAGCATCTCTTGTCACTGTCCAGCAATAGTCTGCAAGCATTGATGGGCTCCATTTGCCCTGATAGCTTCCAGGAGATTCCACCGCTGTAGTCTGGAGCCCAACAGCTCTACCTTACTCTTGGGTAGTTCCAAATCCCTGACAAGGTCATTCAGTTCACCTTGTGTTATGAGGTGTGGTTCAGAGGAGGAGGATGGGAGAAAATGTGGGTCCTGTGACATTGATGGTTCAGGACCAGAAGTTTCATCCTCTTCCTCTTCCTCGTCTGACTCAAGTGAGAATGATTCTGGTGCATCAGGAACCGGCAGTCCTTCTCCATGGGGTACTGGGCATATAGCTGATGGAATGTTTGGATAATGCACAGTCCACTTTTTCTTCTTCTACACACTTTTCCCAACTGGATGCACCATGCAGAAGGAACAATTGCTGGAATGATCTGTTGGCTCTCTCCAAATCATTGGCACTGCAAAAGGCATAGATTTCCTTTTCCTGTTCAACCACTGGCAAAGATTTGTTGCACAAGTGTTGCAGCATATGTGTGGGGCCCACCTCTTGTCCTGATATCCAATTTTGCAGCCAAAATAAAGGTGATAGGCTTTCTTAACCATAGTGGTTATACTGCGTTTTTGTGATGCAAAAGTCACTTCACCACAAACATAGCACAAGTTATCTGCACTGTTCACACAAGTACGAGGCATCTCTGCTCACTTAGGCTAAACAGAAATGTGTCCCTTTGCAAAATCAAACACTGACAAATAAGAGAGCACGACACTGTATGATTTCTAGATCTGATATAGGGCAATTTGTTCAGCAGAGTGATGTAAGCTTCATTATGATTGCATCATCCATGACTTCTAGGAATAACATGATGTAATTCATATCATGCATGACACAATACCAGCTTCAGATTGCATCATTCATTGTTTTGCCTCAAAAGCAAGCACTGTCCAAACCCAGTCATAGATTTATTCACAGATCCAGTCAAAGATGGTATTTTAGTCACTTCTGGTTTAAATTGAGATCCCTTCCCTTTATAACTCACTTATCCTCCGCCATTCCCAAGTCAAGGGTCGTATATACTGACCCAATAGCATATCTTGAAAACTAGAGCCAATCAACAATTTTAAGCATCATTTTTGTTCTCAGTGACCCAGAATTAGTAAATTTGGACTACATTTATTTCAGAAGCATTTTGGCTGTAGTGCAGTGTAATCGGTCTTGAAAAGATAAATATCTGACTTTCTTTATGTTGACTGTTCCTAACTGGCCTGCAGAGCAAAATGTGTTACCAACTGTATTTTACGACATCCTGACTAGTAACTGTTAAACATACTTAGCTAATGGCATTTGTTGTATTTTTTGTTTCCTATTTTTGCTGAGTCAGAGTAGTCTTGTTTCTATTTGGTTTTTTAAAATAAGCTTTGATCATATTGCTCTCATCAATTCTAACAGGAAGTAAAATGCTATGCAGCACTTTAAAACTCAGACCCTAGCTATCTACAGACAATAGAATTGCAGCTAAACTAAGGCAGTGGAAGCAGTATTGTCTGATGTAGCAGGCAGACTGGGGAACTCAGAGAACCTGGGTTCTAGTTCTTACTCTGCAACTGTGTGATCCTGGGGAAAGTCATTGAAAAGAAGGCGAGTATCATTATCCCCATTATATAGACAGGGAGAATGAGATGGGAAAAGATTTAAATGCTTTGACCTCTATGGTTAAGTTCTCAGTAGCATCTTTATTTATTTATGATGACATTAATTGTCTTTTGCAGGTTTTTCATCTCCCCCATCACTGCGTACAGGTTCTCTCTCTCTCTCTCTCTCTCTCTCTCTCTCTCTCTCTCTCTCTCATATTTTGGTCAGAGAATAGACAATAACCAGTGTTCCCACCTAGATTTCAGTGGGCAAGATATCATAAGATCATAATTTCCTTCATGCTCTTATTTAATTGTTGGGCTCTTGGTTGGCTTTCAAAACTAGTATTTCTGTTTGAGTATGTTACAAGCCATGCAACAAACCATTTAACAAAGTCCCTTTCTCTCCACAACAGTTTCCTCACTCAGAGACACCAATGATAATCCCATAGTCAAATATTTTCCAATAACACTTTTTGTTTAAAAATCATGCAAAAATATTTTTTCTTTGTTACTAATTGCACCTTTAAAGTTTTTTAAATAGTCAATTAATTTTAAAAATCCAATCTACTTATCACTATTTAATGTAATTAATTTCTGCATTTTCCTCTGCTTGGACAATAAGAATCAATGAAGAAAGTTGTTTCTCACTTTTTAGTCCATTTAACTCTCAGGTTCCTAGTGCAGCAGTATTTGGGCTCAAACATTGGTGAGTTGTTTTAGAAAGAATTAAAATAAACATATAGGGAAATTTATATTGGCCATAACATTTTAAAAGCTTGTGGTTACAAAATGTAACTTTGGGACAAGATTTAATATGATAATATTACTTTGGATGAAACTTGAAAATATAGGTGTTTGAAAATCTTTCATCTAACTGAAGATAACAAGATTAGAGAATTCTATCCCGCTCTAACCTGGGGGCTACCCACTGCGTCTCCACTTAAATTCATTGGCATTTTTTTCTTTCTTGTGGCTTCCTCCTATATTGCACTGTAATATTGTGTTTTGTTCCCTATTAAACTGCCACTCTCAGTGACATTGTGAAGCCATTAAATTCTGCCAGATCATCCTTTGTGAACCAGAGGAAGTAGAAAGAGCCACAGCCCCATCTTTCAGCCTTGATCTGGTATTCAACATCCTTCAATTAGTATGCACAATAAATCTCACCCAGGACCCCCACTGCTTTATGTCACTTACATATTAACCTCATTGGTTCCCAATGTGTTCCTGTTATTAAATCATTAAAACACTTGCTTTAGTTCACCTGTCAGCATTATGGCCTAATTGTCTATCTTTTACACATTTACATATGTTTCTGAAGGCTCCCTTTACATTCTTTTTATTCAAGATTATTTTCTTTGTGCTTTCTCTCGCCTGTCCTCCCCATGTTTGTCATCCACTGTGTCTCCATGAGATTATAAGGACTTGCTTGAGTACAGCGTGGTGGTCACTGTGTGTTCACAAAGCCAATAGTTAAGATTGTTTCAGTACAACCATTATAAACCCTAGTTTTGAGTAGTTATTGCTTAATCAAATATGAGCAATGATCGGCACGTAATACGATTTAATTCGGAGTTCACACATTGCTGGATGCAACCTGCAAGGGGCTGTGACCAGGTTTTGGGATCATGCTGCTGTTGCCTTTTCCATATTTCTCAATGTTCTGGCTAGATGGGAATGGGAGGAGAGAAACCGGGGGGTGGGGGGACGCCCTGGTATCAACATGAAATAAAGAGACCCAGTATGCCAAAAGATTGAGAATCACTGGTCTAATTATTTTTGATGTTTTAGAAAATCCACTAATGGAGACATTGACATGTAAAGGTTGGCTTCTACATATACGATTGTTCTGAGTCCTTGCATTGTTTTAAAATAACAATAGCAATTTAAAAACTATATTTATGTTGGTTCAGATCCTTCAGCCTGGTCATCTGATGCCAGCAGAGCTAGGGGAACAGCAGAAAGGCGGATGTAAACCTTTGGGGAGAGGGCCAGCTCCAAGGATCAATTTGGAAATGTCTCAATAACTGGAAGAGTGGTTGTATTCTCACTCTAGGCCCAGTCCAGCTCTGGTGGACACCAATGGGAATCTTTCCATTGGCAGTTCAGTGGCAGTTTGATCAGGCCTGCTCTTTTAAAGGGGGAGAGGTGCTGTGTTAGCACTGGGCAGAGCAAGCGGGGAGCCATCAAAACACCTTCACTCAACCATCTTCGCTCAGAGTGAAAAGCATGAGCCAATGGACCCAGCAGTGTGGGTGCCATGTTGAAACAAGAGTCTCCACCTCTCCCCCAATCCCAGAAAAAACCTACCATTAGGAGGTGGAGCATGGAAACAGCCAGGCAATGCTTCCTAACTTTTCTTCCCCACAAGGAGTGGAGAGGAGAGAAGAGATTCTTTATCCCATATACATGGTTCACAGGTGTCTGGGAAGGGGAAAAAGAGAGACAATCTCTCACCTCACACTCAGCTCTCCTTAATTTTCACCACCTTAGGTTATGCGTCTTTTTAATATATTTTAATATATTAGACCAAAAGTAGCACATGACCAAAAAAGAGGAAAAATAATTGGAAAATAAACTCTGCAGAAAGTTCCTCCTGAGTTGTGAGCACATTAATGCAAAAACGTTCAAAAATATTCAACTCAGGGAATGCCCAAAGAAAGGTGTATAATCTATACAATACGTAGCTGCTTCCTTTTTTCATCCTTTTGGTATAGGGAATAGGGACTGCGAGTATTTAACAAACTCTCTTCCTTCTCAGAACAAAGTTTTGACAGGTACAGCACACTTGCTTTTCCTCTCATGCTTCAGAACAGCTATGTTCTAACGTCTGTGGTCCAATAAATATCTTTTATTCAATCCAATCAGTGAAAAAAAAATTTCTTCACACAATACACAAAGTGACAATTACTGCAACTAGACTCAGTAAAATATTATTGTAATAAAGAGACATTTCTAATAACTGACATTCTATTTACTTAGACATTTATTTTCTCTGTACCTTTACTCTAACTTTTCAGTGTTTCAGGAAATGTTTCTTTTTGGATTTTCATAGGGACACGTGTATGGCATAGGTGCTGGTAACATTTTTCCCAGATCTGGACCTTAGCGTCCAAAATATGGGTGTTAGCATGAAAACCTCCAAGCTTAGTTACCAGCTTGGACCTGGTAAAGCTGCCACCACCCAAAAAATTAGAGTGTTTTGGGGCACTCTGGTCCCCCCAAAAACCTTCCCTGGGGACCCCAAAGACCCAAATTCCTTGAGTCTTATAACAAAGGGGAATAAACCATTTCCCCCCCTTCTCCCTTCCAGGTGTTCCCTCCCTGGGTTCCTGGAGAGATACACAGAAGCAAGCTCCGTGAATCTAAACAGAGGGACTCCATCCTCCCCGTTTCCAGTCCTGGAAAACAGAAGTACCGAGAGCTAATCTCTCTTCCCCCCTCACCCAGAGGGAATGCAAAGTCAGGCTAGTAAATCTAACACACACAGATATCCCCCTGACTTCTTCCTCCCACCAATTCCCTGGTGAGCTACAGACTCAATTCCCTGGAGTTCCCCACTAAAGAAAAACTCCAACAGGTCTTAAAAAGAAAGCTTTATGTAAAAAAGAAAGAAAAATACATAAAAATGGTCTCTCTGTATTAAGGTGACAAATACAGGGTCAATTGCTTAAAAGAAATATGAATAAACAGCCTTATTCAAAAGAACACAATTCAAAACACTCCAGCAACTACACACACGTAAATACAAAGGTTGCCAGACATTTCCCATTATAAGATCCTCTTTTCAGTTGCCAATAATAATGTTGCCAATCTTTGAGGTTGGGGCTAAAATTTCCCAAGCTAGGTGTTTGCCTCTGTCTAAATTTCTGGGGGAAATTTCAGCCGAAACAGTTTCTGAGAAAGAGTCTAAGGAAAAATATGTTGTCTGGTCCCTGTTAAAAAAATGCTGGCTATCTTTTGTTTGGAAAACTTTGGAACCACTGTACTTTGGAACCGGGGGATTGAAATTTAGGGGTGGGGGAAGGGAACCCATTGCACCAGGGATGCGCCTTTTGCCATCCCTGTGAAAATGTGCCCAAATTTGGCCCAGAGAGGTGAAGGGGTCACTGACAGCACAGGAGAGGCAGGATCCCTGTTCTCAGTTCAGGTGCCCAGACCTAGATATTAATCAATAATCCCCCTCCAGCTAAACAAACATATATGGACTAAGATTGTAAAAAGAGACTAGTAGTGATTTTTGCGTTCCCAATCTGAGAAACCAGAGAGGACCTGATTTTCAGAGGGAAGGTACTTTGCACTTTATGAAAATTAGGTCCCTTTAGGGAATCTCAAATTCAGCCCTCAAAAATCACTGCTCACTCTAGGAAATCTTGGTCTTCTTTTTTTGTTTTTAGTTGTTTTACATTTGCAAGGATGAATTCAGCTTGTCAAACCCAATTACTAAATAATTAACTTGACATTGAATATATCTATTTCTTGGACAGGTGGCTCCATATAATTTCAGAAGGTCACATTTTACTTGGCTCACTACGTTCTAGTTTCATACACCTGTGTAGGAGGTTATGAGTATGAACACACTTGTTGCATCAGACATATGGAATGTAGCAATTGGCCAAACCAGTTTTGTTTGTGTTTTGGTTTTGTAAAACCAGCAATGGTTTGGCTTGGGATTTGCAACCTGTAGGAAAATAGAGTACTTTTCATTTTTCAAGTTTAAAGGGGAAAAATATTATGTAAACAATAATCATAGGGCTGTTTTGATGGTGAATTAAGAAATATTTGTAAAATGAATTAACGGTGAAAAGCATTATTGGCAGGATTGTAACATCCCTCATGCTGGGGGATTAAAGGTGATTAAGACATGCACTTATGGATGGGCTATCTGCATTGCAGGTCACAGTGTTGTGGTGATGCAGGGTACACTTAAAAAAAGAATTTAAAATTCCCATCAAACATTTTAATGATAGGTCTCTCTCTCTCATTCCCCCTCCCCCAACACACACAGAAAATGCCAATGCCATATATCTGTGAACAGCCTTAGAAGAAAATGTGGGATGGCAAGAACCATTTTGTCAAGGAAACAAAAAAGGATTCCAAAATGTTAAAGGTCATTAAAACCAGACAGGTGAAACATAATTTTAAAAACAAAATACCTTGATAGTGCCATTGTAGTAGGATGTCTGACTCTCAGATTTCCATAAAGGGAGTCCAATAAAGGCTGGATCTCTTCCAGTCTATCCATGTGTTATTGGTACAATAACTTAGAATCTCGTAAATCTACCTAACAAATTAGAACAAAAGGAATCTCTCATTGGCTGAGTTCCAAGACAGTGTTATACATTAACCTACTGTCAATGGAAATAACCTGCTTCTCAAGATGGACATTAACATTGTGTTTCCTCAATCTGCCTGCTTACAATGTGAATTGTGCTCTCTTAAGCTATTAAAATGCAATTCAAATGAATGCAAATGGACAATGTTTGACATGAGAAAAGGGGGGAAAATGGGGGAAGGAGCAATTGTAAGGGATTTAACTAACTCTCCATTTGGAAATCTTTCCATTTTGAAGTGGCTTTGACCACCCTCAAAGACTAAATTCTATTATAACTGTATTTGTGAAGAGCCGACCCTTCCCTTCTTTGTAAAGGTGGCTTTGTTTTAGTAAGTGGCTCCTTCCTGGCTTTTTTGTGCTCCTGACAAATGAGAGGAAAGACTTCTTCCTTCTCACCCCCACTTACATCCCTCCCAAAATCATGTTGCCTTTTATTCCAGACAATTTTAAAAAAATGGCATGCCTTTTAAAATGGCTGTTGTAATTTGTCTTACAGGCAGATGTTTCTTAAGGGAAATGGAAGCAGTTTAAACATTTATGATGGACTGATTCCTGGTTTCCATGATCCCAGCCTGAAATTATCTTTAGATAACTTTTGAAGATGACATGTTGTTTCAATCCCTGAGTACGCAGTACTTTGCAATAAGCCTTTGAGTGCAACTGAGTCTCTGAAAGAATTTATATTCCTTTAGGGGAAATGCTGCCAGTTTATCTTTTAAAAAATAGTCATTTCACAGAATTAATTGATTATGGAAATTACATATAGTACTGAGGATATTAGGTTTTGGTAACCAATAGAAGCGTATTTGAAGGATTAAAAGCCAACTTGAGTGCCCTGTTTATCTCTACTTGACTCCCTGATACTCCATGTGACTTCCAATAGATTCTGACAAATGTTTTCATGTAAATGTGCACAAAAGGTGTATGCTATTGCCTCCTGACAATAAAAATATCTTTCAAGCTGACACTTTTATGAAAATGTGTGTTTATGTAGGCAGCTCAGGGAAAGGTCTCTGTATTTATTTGTTGTGAGGTCCTTCCCATTTATTGTCTCCTTGCAGAAGCTTTTGTGAATTTTCTCCATAAAAACCATCATGGTTGTCTGTTGACATAATTCCACATCTGTCTAAGTTACGGTGGTTCTCAACCTATTTACCATTGTGGGCCGCATATGCAGCTCTCTATGTCTTGTTATATGGGCCACATCCACATGATATATATACTACCTGTATGGCCCTGAGGATAGCACATGGGCTGCAGCTGTGTGCTGATTGTGCTGCAGGTTGGGCTAGGATGAATCCCATTTGATCGGTCTTGGTAGGAGCAAGATTAGGACAACATTTTCTCCATACAGACAAGGTTATTTTAAAATCTGTTAAAAACTGTACTCATGAGAGAGAAATTAAAATGAAAATTATATTTTCTCTGCCATGTTTTTTTTAACCAAATAAGTATCTGTATGTTGCACAGAAAAGGTAGAGAAATGAATCCTTTATCAAATGAGGTTATACAAAAGATATAGATACAGCTGGATCCTATCACACCTTTGTATCTGGAATAGTACCTTATTGTGTGTAGTTCTATTGAAATTGATAGGGTTACTTACACAGTAAGATATTGTTTAACATGAGTAAAAGTGGCAGATTCTGGCCATAAGTGTTCTGGTCACTGCTATCAAGGCCAAGATAACCTTTTATGATTGCTGTAAAGTAATTAGGGCAGGCTTCTTATTTTCCTTAGAGAGCTATAGCAGGGTAAATGGCTGTGCTCTGGACCGTACATCTGCTATTTTACCAGTTCTGAAAGTTTGTGAGATGTGTATAATATGATCAATAGTGACTAGAGCTGGCTGACATTTTTTTAATTTGATGTGGAGGGGAAAAAAGAGGAGAAAATTTCCTTTTGGAGGGATCAACTGTAAGAAAGACTTCTATTATGGTTTTGTTCAGCTGATTATATTGGGAGACTTGATTGATCTATCTATTCCATCCCATTCATCACCAGGGTATTGGATCACCTTTACGTTACTTATTGAACACAGACAATGTGTTCAGCAACTTATACGTATATACGTAGATATAGTCTCTGCCTCAAAGCACTTACGATCTAGACCATTAGCTCTCAACTACTGTGCCCCTTTCAGGAGTCTGATTTGTGTTGCGTCCCCCAAGTTTCACCTCACTTAAAAACTACTTGCTTACAAACTCAGACATAAAAATACAAAAGTGTCACAGCACACTAGTACTGAAAAACTGCTTACTTTCTCATTTTTGCCATATAATTATAAAATAAATCAATTGGAATGTAAATATTGTACTTGCATTTCAGTGTAGAGTATATAGAGCAGTATAAACAAGTCATTGTCTGTATGAAATTTTAGTTTATACTGACTTCACTAGTGCTTTTTATGTAGCCTATTGTAAAACTAGGCAAATATCTAGATGAGTTGATGTACCCCCTGGAAGACCTCTGCGTACCCTCAAGGGTATGCGTACACCGGGTTAAGAACCACTGATCGAGACACATGCAAAAGATTGCACCCATCATCTTAAGGTGGTTTAGAAATCTTCTTTAAAGCTTCAGAAGATCACCATCTATTACTGCTTGTAAAAGTGCTGCAAAAGACAAGACTAACATCAGGGATACGGACACCAGTACAATTATTATTTACATAGTTCCACAAATGAGTACAATGTGAAAGGCTTTGGTTTGCAGAAGAATTGAAAGGAGGTGAGAGAGAAAGACTACTGAGCAAAGTGGCAGCATGCACAAAATGATGAAGATGAGAACAGGAGAAGGATGCAACTGGGTAATCTGGTGGGGAGGCTTACATGAGGAAAAGGAGTGTGTAGCAAGAAATGAGAGCAGAGATGTACAAGAGCAGATTTGTGCCAGGTCATGGAATGTAAGGATCAGAAGCTTGCGTGGAAGCTCAGAGGAAACCAGTGAAGGGAAGAATGACACATGGTCAGATAGTAGGTGGAAGTGGAAAATGATTTCTGGTTGGACTGGAGGACATTGTACTAGTCAAATGATAGAGGACTAAGACATGGCCCTGAGTCTCAGAAATGGTGACAGAATGAAGAGGCAGAGTTCTTAATTGAAGCTGTGAGTGCAGAAGAGACAAACTAGGGATAACATATCTGAGGGAAAAAGGAGAATGAAGCTACAACCCCAAGGGCTTGCCTATAGATCATGGTAAGAGAAGGAGGAGAGACACTGAAGGAGCAATTGGAGAGCCAAGAAACACAAAGGCCTGAGGAGGATGGAGATATCGTCTGTGCTGAAAGCATTAGCTGGATCAAAAAGAATGAGAACAGAGAAGTATTTTTTTGATTTGGGATGGAATTTAGGTTGTTGGTGACCTTGGTAAGAGTAGTTTCATTGTATTGGTGAAGGCAGAAACTGTATGGCAGAGAATCCAAGAGGAGAGGAGGTAACGGCAATGGAAATAAAGGGGTGGAGGGAATGAGGGCAGTAATTAGAAAAGGCAAATTGGGGTCAATGGCAGTTCTTTCCTTTTTTTCTGTAGATACTAAGCTAAAACATTTCCCCAGAGCTCATTTACAGAGTGTGAAGGATCAGGTCTCTCTCTTCTGTAAATTGAATCCAGTGTCAGTTTCTCCTCCTTTCTCTCCTTTGGGTTGCGTGGAAAGCTTTTTCTTGTACTTGGCTTTGTTTTCATCACTGCTTTTTCTCAGTTGAGCTTAAAAAGCAAACGGTATTGGAGCTGAAGAACCCAGTGATGTCCTTGGGTAGCGGTGTGTGAAACTAGGGGCAGAACTGGAGCCTCCCATCTGGGACAAAAATATATGTGCCATGTGTGTAAATGCCATGGAAACAGTTTTTCCAAATAGATCATTTCCCATTTAGACACTTTACGAAAAAGCTTATCCTAAGCTTCTGGGTAAAAGCAATACATATTGTAATATCACTTATGTGATTTCTGTAATAGATCTCTCCCCAGCCTCTCCAACTAGCCCTTGCTAGCCACAATAGGCTTGATTTTCACAACGGCTCTATTTAGGCATCAAAATAAGTACGTAGATTTTGAAAGAGTTCTTCTGCATGTTGGGTGCTGAGCTCTTTCAAGGAATACAGCCTTATATGTTGGACATTTATGACTCATATGTACAGTAATATGAAAATGGAACATCTGTGAAAACTGTGTAATGCAATATCACTATGAAATGTCCTTTGTTCATAGATTTGATAAGAGAATTAATAATTAGGGACAAATGGTAGGCTCTGAAGGTTATCACAATTAAAGTTATGCAAATAATTGAATTTTCTGTTTGCTGGCTAAACTGAACAATCAAAAAAAATTGTTTCAGGTCAACCAAAAAACCTCTTGCCCCCAGCCCCCCAATTTTTCAGCAGACTGAAAAAAGTTAGGAATATTTTCTTTCAGGTCAAGCAATATTTCATTTGACCTGAACACAATACTTCATTCATTTTTTGGGTATGTAATCTTTTTTAAAATAAAATTGAAGTAAAATTCAAAATGAAAAGTCATTTCAAATCAAAGATGTTCAAGTGAAACATTTTGACTTTTTCAGAATTTTTTTGTTGGTTGTTTCTGACAAAAAAACAATTTGGCAAATTCACCATGAATTTGTCAAATGTTTCATTTGATATAAACCTGCATTTTTCAGCAAAAAAAAAAATTTCTCCCAAAACATTTCACCCAGCTCTAATCACAATAGCCTCTCTAATACATTAATAATATAGTAATAGTAAAGACGAAGATGTGTTGGCCATGTAATGACAAAGTAACAAAAGGACAGATGAGATACACAGATGTAATTAATTTATCAAGGACATTGCACCTTTGTCACTAGACTCCTCATTTTGTGGCATCCCAGAAGGATCAATTCTCTATCCTTCTGTTCAAAATCTGCATCTACTAGGTGACTGGTCAGATGACGTGGACTCAAGTCCTATTAATATTTCAGCTAAAACACAGCTCTACTTAACTTTCACCACATACAACCCTAGTGTTATTGCCAAGCTGACCCCGTGATTGGATGAGCTCAGTTCCAATCAAGATGGAGATGATGCTGTGGGTAGAGGAAAGCACTTTGAGGAGTTTGTAGTCACAGTGCACTTTCCTTTGGTGGAATGCCCTCACCCACCATGGATCAATTTATTCCTATAGCTTAAGAGTGTTATTGGACTTCTTCTTGTCACTAAGCTCTTGCATAGTACCATCAATAAGTAATGCTTTCTCTCATCTCCAGGTGGCTAAGAGACTCCATCCCATCCTGCTGGAAGATGACCTGGCTTCAATTATATATGCCGTAATCACCTCCCATCCGGACTTCAACAATGCAATATACCTGGGCATGAAACCATCAGCCCTTAGGAAAATCTGACTAGTACAAATCCTTGTCTCCTCAGCAGCACAGGCTACCATGCACACATCACACCTGTCCTCTGCTCTGTACACTGGCTTCCCATAACATAGCATCATGTTCAAGGTCTGAGTCCTTCTTAAGGCACTCCATGGCCTAGGTCCAGCATATCTAAAAGATCACCTAAAACTCTAGGGTAAAGGACTATAGTTGACAGCTCCACTCCACAGCAACAGTGTAACTTTCTACAGGAGTGGTCTGAGGCTGTGGAATGAATTCCCTACGGACCATCACAAACGTCACCACTTTCCACTGTAAAGGCAAAGCGCACATCTTCAGTCTGCTTTCTTGAATATAAACACATGCCAGTGTCTACATAAAAAAACCCCACCCCAACACAAAACATTCCACTGAGCACACAATTCTCCCCCTGGGGAGAGGATGAGAGAAAGAACAAACCACATGTGACAGCTGTTAGTCATGTCGCTTAATGCACAGTTGGAAGATGGTCAGAAACTACAGTGAAAGGGTGGTATAAGAACCTATATAGAATAAAATAATAGCATCACATTCTAGACAGATACAATTACTTACTGTCTGTATTGTTTGTGTGTCTACAAGATGCTGGTGTTATTTTTCCTTGTGCTGTTAGTGTCAAGGGAAATTGGATTTGATAGACAATTAAACTCATATTTATTTGCAGTAAAATCTATTTTTCAGTAGCAATTAGCCACTATTGAGTAACATTAAGCCATTTATATTTGGTTATTTATGCCATGTGCAGTGTATGGGGTAGAATTGCACTGACTCATATTTTTCTAACTTGCAGCATATTTTGTGCAAGGATATATTTTGCTTTCTGTTGCTGTGTCAGACTAATGCTGCTTGTTGCTATGGCAATGGAGATGTTTGAGTCTGCTTTGTCACCTTTGCCCTGCCTTTTTTTTTAAACACACATTTGCACTGCAGAGGCCTGGAAAGCAGACATAGGCTTTCCTTTGAGAGCTCACTCCCCTCCTTTATTTATTTATTTATTACAGCAACTTGGCAAATTTATGGCATCTTTATTTAGACTTGTAATAAAATGTAATGTAAATATCCCCTGACGTATGTGTGTTTTGCCCTCTCATTCTAGTGAAAAACAGAAAAATGTTTAAAGTTTACTGGGTTGTTCAGTTTTTCACCAGATGAGTTCTTAAAATGTTATGTTGCATGTGGACTTTGCCACTGGAGGAGGCCAGGACACAATGCGTGGATTAGAGTCAGATTGCAACAGTGAAGGAAACTAATATGAGCCATTTCATAAAGGTGTGTGGTAGTGCCAATCCCAACTGTTTAAAAAAAGGACCAACCATCCCCTCCCTCAAATCATGAGATTTAAAAAAAAAAATACGCTGTCACTTCTTTTGATTTACCTTCTGGTTTTCAAGTGTATTAGGGTCACATTTTCATGCTTTTCTCTGCACCCATGAGGGCGAGAAACTTTTTTTTCTTTAAATGAAATTGAGGCTCTCTTGTATTCACACCACTTCAGCAATTGGGGCTATAAGAAGGACCCCATTTATCCCAAGATTCATGATAAAAGTCATAAGAGTTGGCAACACGGGGTGTACAGTATCTCACACAGGATTGTTGATAAGACTTTTCCTGAGCCCAGTCATGTGACATGGGTCAGAATTTCAAAAAGTCACATGGCAATCAGCAGCAATATCCCTAGACTCCAGTGGCTCCTGTTACATGGGCGATCCATTAATCAAAGAGAGGAATGGCCTGAGCATTGGACCATAAGCCACAAACTACAAAGTTCTAATTCTTCTGGGCACTATCTGGTTGTGTGGCCTTGAGCAGGTTATTTAACTTCTATGACATATTTTTCTCACCTGTAATAGGGAGATAATATATACCTTGCCTACCTGACAGGTCAGTTGTGAGCATTAGTTATTTAATGACTGAACCTGAATAATGCTATATAAGCATAAGTATTATCAATATTAGTTCAAAATATAAAAAAAACTCTCAGTGCTATAATTTTGAATTTTGTTCTTGCACTGAGAATTGTAAGTGGTTTTCTGAACTACGAAGACTTTGTAAAACAATTACATCACATCAGGAAACATCTTGCTCTGTTCTTCATGACAGTAGTACAATTGTCCATGTTATGCTATCGCCGTAGATAACAGCCACTGCATGTAGCTAATACAAGGTGCCCTTGGGAGTTGCAGACTGCAGATGGGTGTATGTATGTGTTTAATAGTTCTTTCTACTCTTCCTTCAAATTCCTGCCTTGGTGAATATAACGGGGAAATAAACCTTTATCAGGTAGTCTATTTACCATTTATACTGGATTATTTTAAACAGAATATTTATCATGGTTTAATCTCTAAACTGAGAAAACTGAACAAAATAAGAGTTAGACTCAAGATAATAGGGGACCAGTCTGCCACTAACGTATCCCTCTTGTCCTCATGATATGCTGAAAATTATTTTTGAAAGCAACAGAGAAAGTATTTTACTACTTCACTAAGTCTGTGGAAGGTAAGCCGTCAAAGAACTCCCGGTGCAGCAACATAAAACCTTGGATTTTGTCTAAGCATGGAATAACAGCATTACTGTTGCTAAGTTTTACAGCAGGTGCACCATATTAACTGCAGGAAACTTCAAATATCCCATATGGGAAATTTTCATGTTTGTTTAAGCATTGATATGCAGTTAATATCACTGTTTGACAGAGTCCTGACTGGAACAAGGAAGGAAAGTAGCAGTTCAAAATTTCCAAGCCTCTTCCTAAATCTCTAATTATCAGGTTTTTACCAGCATTATTTCATCTAGGAGCTACATACTCTCCTTCTAGACTGAGAGCGACAGAAATCATTAGAAAGTTCCTTGTGTTTCTGGTAGATTCTGTATTTTTAAAAATCTGTATAAAATCGAAAGAGATGAAGGAAGATTCTTTAGAGGGGATTCTTTTTTTTTCAAGAAAGCAGAAAATGTGGGCCTGCCAGAAAACAAAATGATGACAATGCACCAGTTTAAATGATATTTTACATCGCTTTATACCCTACACATCACCAATGCCAAAATATATTTACTATGTTTTGTCTTTTCTGTCATGTCTGGATAAATGAAAGGTTCATAAATATTGGGAGTTATTAACTCAGCTACAGCACTTTGTTTGACACAACTATACCCACGTTTTTAAATGGACACATTTAAAAAAATCTGTTGAAATTTGCCTGAGACATTTTAACTGACTGTTGCAACTAACACCTACATTGGAGCTCTTTTTCAGCTTGTTTACTTTGATAATGTACAAAGAGCTGTAAAAATGCTCTTTTGACCTATATGACTAGACCGTGATCCCTGTTTTTTTACTGTGTCTTTCAAACACAGCAACAAGAGAGAGGAAAAAATATTTAAATGTAGCAAAATATGATTGTAAAACCACAGAAATGGTCCGGGATAGGAGGCATAATTGGGACTACTTTTGAACTCACTTTTGGAAGTTGGCTAGATTTTAAGTTAATGGGTGTCCCTTTAAGAAAGGGATGTATTTTTTTAAAAAATACTTGCCCAGTAAAGCTGAAACTCAGAATTACGATGCTTATAAAACTTGGAATGTATCTGGTGATGAGTGGAAGCTGCTAAGACTCATTTCTTCAGTGGCAAGTGGGCTTTTCTAAACTCCTAGGGAATGCCAGGGCAGCTCAAGGGCTGTATAGATTGCTTCACTAATTGGAATTCTAAGTCGTTAAAAATCTATATCCTGGAAGGAATTACTTTACTAACCTTATTTGGCTGAATCAATTATTAATTCTATACAAATTTAGACAAAAAAGGTCAAGACTATTATTTTATCTAATTTGCTGTCTTTTATCTCAAATGTTTCCTCCTCCTCCTTATATTCTCTTTCTTGGGATTTATTGATTGACACTAGCACAGAGTAACATGTTATGCAATATTTTCTCCCAAAGATTAGAATGTAAAATTTTCTGTGTGCTTTGTTTTTATTTTGGGGTAGGGGACTCCTTGCCTAAACATGACCTCTTGATTGTTCATCCCAAATACTCTCAGGAAAGCTCCTACTGGATAAATAAGGGTTTCCAACACAGGAAGAAAATACTGTTTTTCTTTTTCTTTAAAATTTTGAATGGATGAAAATAGATGGTAATCAACGAACCTGTGGCTAGAGGAAAAATCCTTTTAACTCGCATTTTATTTCAGCTACATTCAGGACAAAGAAGCACATTGCACCATGTGCATGAATAAATGCTTTATTATTCAAAACAAGCTTCAAAGAGTATTATGTCCCCTATAGAAAATATGCAATCAGTGTTTAATTCAATGGTAGGATGAAAATTTAAATTCCCATAAGGGGAAGACTGTTAATGCCATTTAAATTGGTTGTAAATTACAGATAATACACTTGAGACCCGAATACAGATTAGCGGAGTGTTGCTCTATGAATCCAGTCCTACTTTAAATTTACTGTCTATTAAACTATGGGCAACATGGGCTTGTTTACCTCTATGTTTTATTACCTGTATTTATATGTATGCAGAAAAGTACATTTCACTTTCAAAATTTGGAATGTGGCTCCAGCTTAATGAGTTTCATTATTTAGAAAGGTCTTTGTATTGCAGCCATACTAGCACCCTGATTTGTCTGCTACAGGGCTTGATGTTTATGCAGCCTTTGAATTGCACAAAAATATTAGCCTAGAGGCATCAGCTTTTTCCTTCTTTATTAGTAATTGATGTAAGATTCTAGTTGCTTTCATTAGTTCACTAGTTACAAGCGTTTGGGTTGAAAGACAACTATATTTTGCAGGAATCTGTAACTGGCAATGTCTTTGTTACTTAAGATATAATTGGCTGATTAGTAATAGTTTATCATTTTATATCCTTCTAGATGGGTAGACCAATTGAGTAGTCCATGATCTTGGTGACTGTGGTGGGTTGTCCACACCACACAAGTCAGAGTAGGTTAAATTAAGATAATTAACCTGATGGACTGCACCTGAAGAAGAGCCAGGGCTTGAAGAATTGATTGAAAACAGAGCCCAGCTGGGAAGGAACAGGCAGGGCTAGGATAAACCCAGAAAGCTGGCAACAGAATGGGGCTGCAGTGAGGGAATCTGTAGCCAGTTTCTGGACAGTAGAGAGGGAAAGAAGGAAAACTAGGTGAAGAGGGTGTAGGGAAAGGTGGAGGAAAAAGATGGTAAGGTTTTAAGGGAGTGCAAAGCTTGGCTTCTGATTACAGGATTCCTGAGCTAGAACCCAGAGTAAAGGGTGGGCCTGGGTTCCCCTGCCAGCCACTGGGAAAGTGGCACCATCGAGGTAGTGAAGGGAAGATTGGAAGAAGAGACTGATACCCTGGAGGAAAACGCACAGTGACCTGGACAGGGGCCCAAGCCACACAGACACAGCACCCTGAATTGCAGAGAGTGAGAGAGAAAGAGTAGCAGCAGCAGAAGAAAGGGGCATAGGACTTCGGTGGAGCTAATCCCCACAGCAGTGGAGCTGTGGCCAGGAGGAGATGCCACCCAGCAGTGAGTGGACCCATGATAATGATGCTAAGATTTGTTTCCCCCCTCAGATATTTTTTTTGGGGAAAAGCCATTTAACTGTAATATTCTATATTAAATTTGTTACAATTATTGAAAAACATTTATAATAATATATTTACAGTGACCCATAACCTATATCTCCTCATTTGTGCTTTATTCCTTAATTTTGTGTATCTAATACTCTCACATTTACTGCTTCTGCATAGGAAAATAACTTCAGTGCCAAGAACTTTTATTTTGGAAAAAACCTAATAATTTAGGGCCCAATCCAGAAAGGCATTAGTCATGTGAGTGGTCTGTATTCATATTCATAGATTCCAAGGCCAGAAGGGACCATTGTGATCATCTAGTCTGGTCTCCTGTATAACACAGGGCATCGATCTTCCGCAAAAGAATTCCTAGAGAACATCTTTTAGAAAAACATCCAATTTCAATTTAAAAATTGTCCAACATGGAGAATCCACCACAACCTTGGTAGATTGTTCCAATGGTTAATTACCCTCACTGTTAACCATTTATGCTTTATTGAGTACCCTTATTGACTGTATGGGTAATTAATCCTCCTGAAGCCCAGAGGCGTAGCGAGCGCCCTCCGTACCCTCTGACCGGAGGGGGCCCCGCAGGGACGGGGGCCCCTAAAAAAGACAAAAAAAAGTAAGGTATAACTAGGTCAGTGACATTTATTGACGCTATTGAACAATCCATGTCAGTTTTACTGACAAAACCGTGAAGTCATTATGATACATCATAATGCTATTGGCTACATCAGTTGTCTGTCGGTCAGTTTCGAATTTTAGTTGGACCCATTCAAAGAATGTGTATTTGCGTTCATAATGGCGGTCGGTGGATAAATGTTATTAATTTAGTTGTTTAGTTTTTTATCGTTTCCAATGCAGAAGCATGCTTTGTGATGTCTAAGAGAATGTATAAGAGCGGAGCTAGTAAACGAAAGGCAGCAAAAGATGCCGAGAAGGAACTTGAGAAAATTCCAAAGTTGTCAACATATTTTGCTCTACAATCCAACGTACAGGTACAGGCACATGAAACGGACAGTGCTAGCAGCGACGAATCGTATCCAGAAGTATCCAGAAGTGCTTCAAGTGAGATCTAAGGTGAAGCCAGTTGTTCTACCAAACAAACTGTGACAGATATTCCAGCTGCTGTCGGGAAAGATGTATCTGAATCTGAACCACTGACTGATGATCCAGGAGATTGGCCATCTATAATATCGGACAGGCAAGTGTGTGACATTGTTGCACGTGGCCCACCACAGCAGAATGAAAGTTACGAATTTCCATTTAACGAGGAAAGACGGAGGTTCACAAGTACTCATTTCTATCGAACCATGGCAAATGGCGAGAAAATAAGACGTTCTTGTACTCAGTTCAGAAAGATGCCATTTTTTGTTTTTGTTGTAAATTATTTGGCACTGACGACATACCGCTATGTCGTGGAACATCTGCTTGGAAAGCACTGTCAAAAAGACTTCAGCAGCATGAAACAGGCAAAGGTCATCAAGACTGTATGGTGAAATGGTTTGACCTTCGGTCAGGCATAGTAAACCGTACATCTATTGACCAACTCGAATTGCAGGCTTTTCTGAAAGAAAGAGATTTCTGGAGAAATGTTGTCAAACGCATGGTTGATGTCATTATTTTCTTGTCCGAAAGAAACTTGGCATCTCGAGGAAGTAATGAAAAGCTTGGCGATCCTTCGAATGGCAACTTTTTGGGACTGTTTGAATTGCTTGCAAAGTACGATACTGTCCTCAGCGAACTTTTACAGAGGATTAAGACAGCAGAGACACATGTCCAGTACCTCAGTCCACAGATCCAAAACGAGCTGATTCAACTTGTTGCCAGTAACATTCAAGAGGCCAACATAGCGCAGCTTAAAAAAGCAAAATATTATTCAGTTATTTTGGACTGTACTCCCGACGTGTCACATGAAGAACAGGTGTCTGTGGTGTTACGCTTTGTTGAATGCAACGGTGAAGATGGTGTCAATATTCGTGAAGCATTTGTTGGCTTTCTTAATGTTCATGATACAACTGGCGAGGGCTTATTGGAAGCGTTTCTTGAAAAGGCAAACAACTTAGGAATAGACATTGCTGACATGAGAGGCCAAGCTTATGATAACAGCACAAATATGAGAGGAAAGAATAAAGGAGTTCAAGCCCGCATGCTAGAAATAAATGACCGTGCCTTGTATGTACCATGTGGAGCTCACACTTGGAATCTTGTGATCTCAGATGCGGCAAAGTCATCAAAATATGCCGTTGACTTTTTCGGTCCGATTAACAGAATATACGTTATCTTTTCTTCTTCACCTTCACGTTGGGATATACTTCAAGAACATATGCCAATATCTGTTACAGGGTTATCGGACACTCGTTGGGAGTCGAGAATTGATGCTGTGAAGCCATTGCGTTATCACCTTGAAGAATTGTGCAATGCTTTGTCATCTTTGCGAGAATATGTGCTCGAAAAGAAAGATGGCAATACAGCAACAGAAGCCGGTGCGCTTTTAGACCATGTTACTAAGTGGCCTTTTGTTCTGACTGTGTACACGTGGTACGATATACTATTTCACGTCAATAAAACCAGCAAATTCATTCAGTCACCAGATGTGTCAATTGACGTACTGCAGGCAGAAGTCGGTGCTACAATGAAGTTTTTGGAAGACTATCGAAATACAGGATATAACTCTGTGGTCACAAATGCACGTGAAATAGCAGGGCATATGGGTATTGAGCAGGTGTTTCCAGAAACCAGGGTGTGACGTAAGAAGAGAATGTTTGATTACGAATGTGCTGATGATTCGAGTCGTCTTTCTGCCGAAGAAAAATTCAAATCGCAGTTCGTTCTTGTTCTCACTGATCAGGCCATATCTTCTGTTTCGTCGTGATTTGACCAACTCGTGGAGTGGTATAAGTTGTTTGGATTTCTGTACAACGCTAACAGCCTGAAGCAGTGTCACAGAGAAAATGAACTGGAGAATCACAGCAAAAATTTTGAAAGAAAAATGGGAGACATTAATGCCAACGAACTCATAATGGAATTGAATCGTTTTATTTATGTCATCGAGAAAGAGAGAGGACTTGTCACAGCAAACAATTTTTTAACGTACATATGAAGAACAGCC
The DNA here is from genome assembly GCF_025201925.1 of Gopherus flavomarginatus. NCBI lineage: Eukaryota > Metazoa > Chordata > Testudines > Testudinidae > Gopherus > Gopherus flavomarginatus. The sequence continues at coordinate 229,621,910 of NC_066617.1, read as the reverse complement.
TTCATGAGATATATCCGAATCTTTGCATTTGCATCAGAATTCTTCTGACCACACCAGTTACTGTCGCTAGTGCTGAAAGGAGCTTCAGCAGAATGAAACTGATCAAGAATATCCTGCGCTCAACCATGACAGATGACAGGCTTTCTGCGCTTGCAGTTATCTCAATCAAAAACAAGATTGCCAGATCTCGGGATATGATGCATTGATTAACCAATTTGCGGAGAACAAGGCTCGAAAGAAGTGCTTTGCGTAAATACGGAATACATGTACACTGTAGGCCTATATATACATAATATGAACCCTGTATATTGTATGAAATAAATACCGCATTCCAGTTTCTGCATTGTAAGGGGCCCCGGACATATGTTCGGAGGGGGCCACGTTCTTTGTTGCTATGGCCCTGCTGAAGCCATTGAGACTACTCATGTGAGTAAGGATTTGTGCAATAAAATAGTTATGGACACATTTCTGCATATTCTTCAGATACAGAACACATTGTCCATCATTGGGAATGTACTTATTATCCCTTTACTACATGTGCATATTTCACAGTGAGTTAAACCCTTTTGGTCGGCAGAAAATGCCCACTTTGTAGTCAATTTCTTCCAAGGCCTGTGGAAGTGCATCTATTGATTGATGTATAGCAGAGTAGACTGGAAAACATAAACCCAGATTTGTGGTTCAAAATAAGAGACAGTACTCCTGTTACCTCTGTCTGTCCAAGCCACTGTGCTCCATCTTGTGAAATGCCTTTAACGGGATTGTTCTGAGTTTATAGAATTCATTACATATTCAACCTGAGCTGATTGTGGAAGAAAGTATCTCATCTCTCTTACTTCTCTCTTTCTCCTTTTGTTTTGATAGTTTACTGGCCAATCCAATTCTCTAATGTGAATTAAAAGCAATATGGTAGCTGCAGGCACCAGAGTGAGTCTTTTCCTCAGGAGTCTAGTTTTACCACTTTGGTATAGGACTGTTCTTGTATTCTGTCAGGTTAGACCATATCAGAATGTGCCTGGTTTTCTCTGGCTGCTAGCCCAGCTTTTTCCTACTTTTGTGTTTGTAATAAGGAACGATGGTGATGGCAACTGCAGTTCATTTCCTACTTTGATCTCTTCGTATGGGGAGGGTTTCCTTACTGAAGAAAATGCATTTGTGTGTTTTTAATATTACAGTGCAATGTCACCAATTTTGATTGGTATCCATAGCAAAAATAAAAAGCAAGACAACAAAGGGGGATGGGTGGGAAGTAGGTGGGGTTTCTGCATGTGGTAAGGACCAATTGTTTAAGTATATAGAGTTCCAAAGGAACAGCTAGGGAGCATGTATATTCATAGATTTTAAGGGCAGAAGGAAACACTGCTATTAGATCTGCTCAGAAATTTTGGAAAATGTTGCTGTGATTTGAAAAAAAAAAAAGAAAAAAGTTATTTGTTTATTTATTTACTTGTGGGGACATGGAGATTTCCTTGAATCTTCTGATGGAAACTAGGCATGAAATCAAGGAAAACCTGCCTGGTTTCCTCCCAGCTTATTCCCTCCCTCCATCATGGGCTGCCACAGAGGTGGGAGCCTGGGATACAGGAAGCCAGACCTCTGGGCAGTCTCATTGTAGTGTTTAATGAGCTCACCTTACCAAATGATGCAGGTTGGCCTGTACAACTGAGCTGTTTCCATCATTATTTACCACTCCATCAATTTTGCATCATCTGCAAACTTTGCCGGCAATGATTTTATATTTGCTTTTACATCATTGAAAAAGATACTGAATAATGCTGTGCTGAGAGTAGTTCCCTGCAGGACCTCACTGGACACACCCCTATTGGATGATACTTCCCCATTTACAATTATTTTCCATGAGTATCAGTTAACCAGTTTTTAACCCATTTATCATGAGATGCAGTGGCTTGGTATAGTGCTAATTGTTTCCTCAGAATAACAGAAATTAACACATTATATCAGTAAAGTTAGCTTTATCAGCCAGACTTGTGATCTCATTAAAAACATCAAGTTTGCTTGACAAATCAATTTCCCATAAAACCATGGTGACTGGCATTGATTATGCTATCATCTTTTAAGTCTTTACCAATTGCATTCCATGATCTTGCCCAGGAGCAATGTCAGGCTAACCAGTCTAGAGTTTCCAGTTTTGGTATTTATTTTTCTCTTTCCAGGATTCCAAGTTTTGTTAAAAGTTAACATATATCTGTCAGAGAAAGGCTTGGCCAATTCTTTTAATTCTCTTGGGTGAAAATTATCTGGCCCTGCAGATCTGAAAATATTTACCTTCAATAATGTGGGAAGGCTGGTGTTTTGAATTGGCATTTGCTAGGTAGGGGAAAAGATGGTTGTATGGTTAAAGAAGGGATTCTGAAGCTCTGGGTTCTAATGTGAGCTCTGCTGTAGTCCTGGTCAGTGACCAGGCCTAGTGGCCAGAGCAAGAGTCAGAGCTGGAGTTGGAAAACAGGGGTTGGAGGTGAGGGACAGAACTGGAGTGGGGCAGGGCTGGGACCAAGCAAGGAGCAAGGCTGGGAACAAGCAGGCCCAGGAGCTGTCACAGCCATAGGCAGATGCTTTGAGCAGCCACTTAACTACTGCTGCTGTTGGGTTTACATGCCAGTCCACTGACTCTTCCCATCAATTAGGCCAGCTGTGCTTGTTAGGTTGCCTGGAGACTGGCTCTGCTGCAGGGCCTGCTTCTTGACACATCCTTCCTCTATGAATTTGCATAAGTCATTGAAACTCAGTGGTCCTTGCGCCTGATGTAGCCTCTGACACCAGTGCAAAGTGAGTGTAAAATGTTAACAAATCAGAATGTCAGCTCTCCCTACACCATCCATGTTGCCATCTTGAGGCCTGATCTTGCTCTCATTGAAGTCAGCGGGAATTTGAAATGGACATCCAGGGCATGGGAAGGCAGGACATATGCAGGCCCTGGATTTTAGGTGCCCAACTCCCTTAATCTCCTTTGCATTGTGACTTAAAGCTGGGATTGTCACTGTTGTGAAGAAGTTTAAAGTTAATGTACTGGTTAGGTAAGCAGACCCAGCCTGGTTTATTTTGATTTCATCCTACATGCTGTGGCCCTAAGTTAATGTTTGCCTGTTGCAAGCAGCCAAAATCAACATAGGGAGAATTCTTTTCAAGCACATAAGGATTTTCCGAACAATAGACTTTATCCTACAAAGCACCGAGTGTCCTGAATTTCCATAGCAGGAGGGACTCAGTGTGCTTTGTAAAGTCAGGCCCCAGGTGCTCAGCATCTCCCAGATTTGGCCTAGTTAAATACTATAATTTAACTGTTTTATTTAATTAAAGTTGCATGGTGGCTGGCCTAATAGGCAGGCACTCCAATGCCATGTCAAAATGGGACTGATTATAAAAGTGACAGGAATGAATCCTACTATTCTCCCTCTGTCTTTCACTGGAAGCCTCTCCCCCTTTCATCTCTTTTGATCAGCATTTTTGAAACTTAATTAGAATAATTTCCCTCTTTGTGCTCTCAGCTGCAGATTCCAATTTGCAGCCTCATTTTTGACCAATGATTAAAATAGGTCTTAAAATTAAACTCAGTGTAGGCCTTTGACTTCCTCATTTCTGAGTGACACATTCCCTATCCCACTCCATCCTTTCAGCCTTAGTTCAAATGAAAAGTTTCTAGATAAACCCAGCCTCTCCCAGTGCTCTTCCTTAGCTGAATGAATCAATTGTTAGTTTCAAAGACAGAGCAGAGCAGAGCACTCTGGGATGGTGTCAGGCGCCCACAACACATCTGGCTGAAACAAATCTGATAAACTCAGCAACATGGAGCAAAGTGGGGCAGACAAGAGTCTAAAGCCAAAAAAGGGGGCTAACTCCTCATTTTGCACACAGCCTGGCACCCTATCTAGCAACGTGCAGAGCTCTGTAGCACTTTAAATGGAGAGCCTAGTTTGCCCTTCAAGATCCTGCAGGAAACAGTGAGATAACATATCAACCAGTTAATGTCATGAGACATTGGGCTATATTCCTAAACGCTTCAGTGAATTGGTAAAGACACAATAAATTATTGCTTCAAAAGTTTCTTGATTCACCTGCTTCAGGCAAATGGGAAAAGGACAATCAATATATATTTCTGAAATGCCAACACTTCTGAACATATGACACTTCTCAACAGTCCCTAAATTTGAACTGGAATTTTACTAAGCTGCCTCCGTCGACCGTTCCCCATGAGACTTCAAACTAGTTTTTAAAAAAAAATAGTTTTATATACAACTGCAGCTGAGTTTCAATATTTTACTATAAGGTTAGTAATGTGCAGTGTTCCACACAAAGGACCACATTTTGAAGTCCTATTGACTTCAACGGGAAGAAGAAAAGCTCCCTGTCAAAATTCATGAAGCTGCTACCTTATCCTCTTCTAAATTCCACCTTAAAACCCACCTTGGCTATGATGCCTACAAATCTCTCCCATCTGGCACCGCTTGACAAATGGCAAGCTGTGACTTCTGTTTTTCTGCTAAACTTTGTGCATTTTATTTTTTTCCTCATCCTCCCACCTCCTCTGCACCCCATTTTGCTTTTTGGGCCACCTGGTGTATCCTCTTGCCTAACATGTTGGTTGTGAACTTTCATAGGCAGAGACTGTCTTCTGTGGGTTTTGTTTTTTGTTTGTTTGTTTGTTTGTTTTAGTTTGGTCTGTACAGTGCCTGCACAATGGGACCCAAATCCTTGACTGAAGTTTCTAGGGGCTACCTTACCCCAAATATATATGATTTTTTGTCTCCTTTTTGTGTTTGAATCAGTAGTGAAATCGTAGATATTCAACTCATCATTAAGCTTCATAGTTAGCATGCAATTGAGATGAATAAGGGCCATTCACACCTCTCCCAAACAATGCCTCAAGTTGTCCCCCAGGCTCAGGTTGACATCAATTTACACTTGGTTCACATTTTGAATGCTACCTTCACAACAACCCTAGCTGGGTTGAGGCAGTCCATTTCAGTCTTGGTTCTGAGATAATTGCTTTTGTAGCACAATCAAAATTCAAGGTGAATAAGTAATGGTGAAAACACTTCTCAGATGTTGCTGATAGAAATACTATGTGTATAAGCTGCCAGGGGAGAGGCAGCCTACCTAGTGGGCGGAGAAGGATCTGGACTGGCGGTTGTGGTGGCAGTTTGGGCGATGACAAGCAAAAATCCAGGGATCAGGCCTGGACCAACGGTGACACAAGAATCAGGGTCAAGGGGTGAAATCAAAGATCAGAACCAGGATCAGAAGCCAAAGCCTAAGCCGAAGAGTAAGCCAGAGTCATAGTTAGAAATGTAGCCAGGGGGTCAGGGCTGGGATTCAGAAAGCAAAGTCTAAGCTGAAGGGTAAGCCAAAGTTGTAGTCAGGGATGGAGCCAAGTTTTGGAGTCAAAACCAGGATAGACAGAGAAGCTGTAGCAGACGCAGGGCTTGGAACAAGGCAGGAGCAGGTCTTGGAGAAAGAATTGGATCAGGAAGTGAAAGTGAGAGCAAGGTAAGCACAACTGCATGCTTGATATGCATTGAGCAGCAGCTGTGCTACTGCAAGGCTCAAGTAGCAGACCACTGGCTCCCCTGACCAATTAGGAAGCATAACAACTTGGAGGGGGCTCATTGGCCCAGATGAGCTTGCTGGGCAGCCTCGCAACCAGCCAGCTGTGCCCCTAACAGTATCCTCTCTCCTAGGGCTCCTTCCAGAGGCCGTTGTCACTGGTTTGTCAAGGAATTGCTGGTGAAATTTGTGTAACTGGGAGAGGGTGTGGATGTTTTTTGAGGGCTTCAAGGATCTCTCCTCTGGCCCATACCCCTTCCAATCCACTAGGTACTGGAGCTTACCCTTTACCTCTCAGGAATCCAGGGTTTTATTAACCTCATATTTTTCCTGTCTCTGGACCATTATGAGTGATGGTGGTAGGTCCATCTGCCCAGGAAATGGGTTGCTGATGAAAGACTTGAGAAGGGAGACTTGGAAGACGGGGTGCGTTTTGAGGGACTCTGGGGAGCTGGAGCTTGAAGGCCACTGGATTTATCTTCTGAGTGATCTGAAAGGAACTGAGGTACTTGTGGTCAAATTTTGGGTAAAGATACACACCACATAGTCTACGCTGAAATCTGGGCTGGCTTGCTTATGTCAATCAGCATAGCAAGAGTCTTATAGGACTCTTTCGCATCAGTCAAATGTTCTGCGAGTGCCTGATGAATTTGGTGGATGTGGAGGACCAAGTCTCTGGATCCTGGAATGGAGGAGCCCTCTGATACTTTAGGGTGAAACCTGGGGCGAGGTGTGTGTGTGTGTCAAAACTGAAGTTCGCAAAGAACTAGCTTAGCTGGATGGAGGCATGGGTAGCGTTACTGTAGGCAAACTTGGCCAACGATAATAGGGGAATCCAGTCATCTTGGTGAAAATTCAGGAAACAGCAAAGGCAATGTTCCAAGTCTGGTTAGGACTTTCAGTCTGGCTGTCAGTCTGAGTGGGAAGGCAGTCGAAATGAGGGGCTTGGTGCTGAGACAGCAGAGTGAATTCCTGCCAGAACCAGGAGACTATTTGTGGGCCTCGATCAGAAATGATGTGTTTTGGAATGCCGTAGTACTAGAAGATGTGTTCCACAAAGAGCTGGGCCATTTCATAAGCTGATTGGAGGATATGGCAGGGGATGAAATGGGCCATTTTTGTCTGGAAGTCTACAATGGTCAGAATCACTGATTGCACTTGGGAGCTGGGCAGCTCCACAATGAAATCCATCAAGAGAGTGGACCAAGGGAATTTGGGTATGAGAAGAGACTGGAGAAGGCCTACTGGTCTTGTGGATGGTCTTCCACTGTGGGTGCAAAGGTCACATGTCCTGGATTCTCCTCAGTACAGGCAGAGTCCTAGAGTCTGGTGCCAGTTCTTTTCTTCGGTGGAGAGGTGGGATTGAACTTGATTTATTTGCATTAGCTTGGGGTATGGCAGATTACCTGGAGTCTCACAGAATGAAAGGGTCTAGTTTGAAAAGAGTTGGGGTTGCATTTCTTGTCCTGGCCTCATTCTGTTAGTCAGTCAGTCTTCAATCCTGATGCACAGATCTAGCCGGGTCCTGAGGCTAGGCAGGGGTTCCACTCAAAGCTAGTTCATCTTTAATAGAATCCTTGAATCCTGGATGGAAGCAATGTCATTGTGCAGCCTTCTTTCAGTGGGTATGGGCTTCCAGGCATCTAAACTTCAGGGTACATCCAGACTACCCACCGTATTGGCGGGTAGCGATCGATTTTTCAGGGATCGTTATATTGCGTCTCATCAAGACGCAATATATCGATCCCCGAATGCGCTCCCGTCGACTCCGGAACTCCACCGGAGCCAGTGGCGGTAGTGGAGTTGACATGGGGAGCCACGGAAGTTGATCCTGTGCAGTGAGGACAGGAGGTAAGTCGGAGTAAGATACTTTGACTTTAGCTACAGTATTCCTGTAGCTGAAGTTGCGTATCTTACATCAACACACCCCCCTAGTGTAGACCAGGCCTCACCATGTATCTGGCAATGGGTCAAGAGGGCTTGGATTTGAAGCCTCTGCAGTGTGCTTTTAGTTAGTCATCAAAAATACCTGCCAATGCCTGGACTTACTCCTCAGAACATTTGCGAAAAGGGCTAGAGCCCCGCCCCCACGCCCCAATAGTGGGGAAATCCATGCTAGGGCCACAGCAGTAAGCCAGCTAATCACAAGTCCTACTCAGAACTGGTCTGGGAGATATGATGGCGGTCACACTGTGAACAGCAGGCAACACTGATTCAAGAAGCCCTGGAATTTGGCCCGGACCCCACTGAACTTGTCTGGTAAGGCTGTGACAGTAGGTGTGAGAGTTTGAGGGGGGACGGGGGTGGCTGTAGCTGCCACCTGGGCTTGCAGGACTGCATCCTGCTCTCAAAGTGCAGCAGTTCCTGTAAATAGGGTGACCAGATGTCCTGATTTTTATAGAGACAGTCCCAATATTTGGGGCTTTATCTTATATAGGTGCCTATAAGGTGGATAGAAAGCTGGCTAGATCGTCAGGCTCAATGGGTAGTGATCAATGGCTCCATGTCTAGTTGGCAGCCTGTATCAAGTGGATTGCCCCAAGGGTCTGTCTTGGGGCTGTTTTTGTTCAATATCTTCATTAATGATCTGGAGGACGGTGTAGACTGCACCTTCAGCAAGTTTGCAGAAGACACTGAACTGGGAGGAGTGGTAGATACTCTGGAGGCTAGGGATAGGATACAGAGGGACCTAGACAAATTAGAGGATTGGGCCAAAAGAAATCTGATGAGGTTCAACAAGGACAAATGCACTTAGGATGTCCTACACTTAGGATGGAAGAATCCCATGCACTGCTACAGACTAGGGACCGAGTGGCTAGGCAGCAGTTCTGCTGAAAAGGACCTAGGGTTTACAGTGGACGAGAAGCTGGATATGAGTCAACAGTGTGCCCTTGTTGCCAAGAAGGCTAACGGCATTTTTGGACTCTATTAGTAGGGGCATTGCCAGCAGATTGAGGGACGTGATCATTCCCCTCTATTCGGCATTGGTGAGGCCTCATGTGGAGTACCGTGCCCAGTTTTGGGCCCCACACTACAAGAAGGATGTGGAAAAATTGGAAAGAGTCTAGCAGAGGGCAACAAAAATGATTAGGGGGTTGGAGCACATGACTTATGAGGAGAGACTGAGGGAACTGGGATTGTTTAGTCTGCAGAAGAGAAGAATGAGGGGGGATTTGATAGCTGCTTTCAACTACCTAAAATGGAGTTCCAAAGAGGATGGATCTAGACTGTTCTCAGTGGTACCTGATGACAGAACAAGGATTAATGGTCTCAAGTTGCAGTGGGGTAGGTTGGATATTAAGAAAAACATTTTCACTAGGATGGTGGTGACGCACTGGAATTGGGTTACCTAGGGAGGTGGTGGAATGTCCTTCCTTAGAGGTTTTTAAGGTCAGGCTTGACAAAGCCCTGGCTGGGATGATTTAATTGGGGATTGGTCCTGCTTTGAGCAGGGGGTTAGACTAGATGACCTCCTGAGGTCCCTTCCAACCCTGATATTCTATGATTAATCCCCACCCCCATCCTGAGTTTTCACACATGCCATCTGGTCACTTTACCTATTAGGCCCCTAATAAGTCCACAAGGGTGAGCAGAGCTCCCGCTGTGGTCATTCCAGAAGGGGCCTCCACATCATTAAGCCCAGGCCCTCTCTACAGCTGGTCTTTTGTGGGTTGCTCAAACTGTCAGCTGCTGGTGCACAGGCAGCCTACTAGGTGGGTGGAGAAGGACCTTGCCTGGTGGTTGTGGTGGAAGTTTGGGTGATGACCAATGAAGATCCAGGGATCAGGCACTGGTCCAAAGGTGAAATCAGAGTCAGGGACAAGGGGCCAAGATGAAGATCAGAACTGGTGTCAGAAGCCAGAGTCGTAGTTAGGGACATAGCCAAGAGTCAGAACCAGGAATGAAAAACCAGAGCAGACAGGGAGGCTGTGGTTGGAGCAGGGCTTGGAGCAAGGATGGGAGCAGGGTATGGAAGTGAAAGCAGGGTAAGCGCAGCTGTGGGCATGGTATGTATTGAGCAGCTGGTGCTGCTACAAGGCTCAAGTAGCAAATCACTAGCAACCCTGCCCCATCAGGAAGTGCAACCATTTGGAGGGAGCTCATTGGGCCCAGCTGAGCTTGCTGGGTTGCCTAGCGACCAGGCTGGGAGTCAGCTGTGCCCCTAACAGTGTGTCACTAAAGAGCCTCCTGTTTGTGAATCTGGCTCATTAGTACAGAGAATGGTGAAACAACAATGCACTTTGCCTCCATGCCTACCTTCAAATATACAACATATGCCACATATGTGGACAGTGGAGGTGAAATCCATGTGATAAACTGTAGCGCTACATGCTCGATGAATGTATGGCACCTCCAACAGCCTCAACTGATTTCTGCCAGTTACTCCAACTCCCAGAATTTATGCTAATATTCCAAAACCTCTGACAAGGCACAAAATAAATCAACCTGCTGGAGAAGTGTTTCCTCATTCTCACCCACCAAATGTGGAATTTCCTGGGGACAGGATGGACAAGGCCTAGTCCTGCACTAGGAACAGATTTTCTAGGCATCACCTTATCATGGACCTGAGTCTTTGTTGCCCTGAGCTGTCATTTAGTCAGTGTAAAATGCTACCATTCTGATTTGTTAGCCTTTTATCCCCCACATGGTGCACAGGACTAATAAGCCCTGTGACTTTAAAGTCTAATATCCCAAAATATTCTGGAATGCTAGAAATAAAATGTTTATATCATGGGGAAGGGGAGATTTCCAGCTTTCTAGCAGCACTCACTTTTACACCTGGAAGGCCCCAAGATAATGGACTTTAAATAATGATTCATTTTTATGTTTAACATTTGATTTTTGGCTCATGGTGGTTTTTATAGCTCCCTGTGCACATGTGTAATTGGACTCGTGGTACATGAGGCACCCGCCTTTACATGCAGAAGGATAGGAAAGCAGTCAAAATAACCTTTAAAAAAAAATCTAGAACAGCGGTTATCAACCTGAAGGGCCACAGAGTATGTCTAAGATTTCCAAAGACAGGGGTTCACACCTCCATTTGAAATTTTTTAGGGGTCTGAAAATGAAAAAAGTTGAAAACCACTGTTCTAAAACATTTCTATAAATAGTTTTCCTCTACAATATTTGGCATATGCAGTATGCATGATGATCTGGTGTGACAGAAAGGATTTATCTCCATTCATTTAACATAATCTGCACAACTCACTTTGATTTAAATCAAAATTATTCAACTGGGTATCATAGACCCTATAATGCTAAGAGAGAATAGTCATTATCTTTTAGCTCAAGTGGTTTTGGCTTGTGCTTTCACAGTAGAAGTCCACCTTTCTGGTTTGTAAAAGTTGCAGAAGCTCCTTCCCGACACACTCCAGTTCTGCTGAGTTTTGTCAGCATTGGGAGGCCTTTTGTGTGTCCTTGGAAAATGGGTGAGATTTTTCCCTCCATTTTTTAAATGAAAAAAATTGGTGAGAAACAGTTCTCCAGAAAAAAGTTGGGAATCTCACTGTATATGTTGGCATTTAAAATAGAGAGATTAGCTGGAAGATCTCAAACCCCATTTTTTCATTTTACCATTCATTTTCTAGTTACAGGTAGAAAAGAAAATGTCTGGAGGATAAATTTTACATGAGGTACAGTTTTGCCAGTATTTTGTGAGATTCAAAGCTTTTTCTTCTTCTATCAAGTGTCATCTGTAGCAAAAGGATTTCAGTCTAAAGAAATAAAATCCTAATATAATGTTCATTATACACCAATGTGGTTATTCTATTAATAAGTGAGTTATTAAATATAAACCACAGTAATTGGTAATATAATATAGTACTGGTAATATAAACCCAGTAGTTTGGAATGGACAGTGCAGCCTTCATAGATTTCTGATGTTAAATTATAAAAATGAGATCTTCAAGAGTTCCTACAGAGGCAGATGTTTATACTTTACCTCCATGTGTGATATAACTATTGAAAGAAATGAAAAGGTAGAGCAGATGCAGTAGATATGTGATATATGTGATTCAGTGAATTTATGGCAGCGGAAAGGAAAGCAGACTTCACAAGTGTTTTTATCTTATTCATTGTTCATGGAAGGTTATGACCAAAGGATGAAAAAGATTGAGGTTATACTGAAAACAGAGTAATCTGAATGAAAGAAATGTGTAATCCTTGCCATACAATCTATAAGTAAGAAGGTGTAATTATCTGAATGAAAATCTGCTTTAATAGTGGGTATATGTAAACTGCAAATAAAATGTTGCATAAAATAAGTAGCACTGTAGCTCTAAATTTCTAAGGGCTGAGAGGTCCATATTCCCTAAATAAAATATAAAATTATTTCAGCTGTAGTGTAAAAGTATAAGGCAGATTATCACTATATTGGAAACAAGAATAATGATCTTGGGGGGAGGGGGAAAGCAATCTACTATACATTATGTAGTATGAAATATGATGAGATGTGCAGAGGCCATGTGGATAAAGATAAGGCATATTATCCAGACCCAGCAGGGTATCCTACGCATCATGTGTTTGGAAAGAATGGGAGCTCTGTGAAAGCAATTGAAAAGAGACACCAAAATGCTTTACCTTATGAAATGCATTTCATGGTGTATGAATGCATAAATCTTCCAGGGCTAAGTTCTTCCATCAGATCTGCCAAGCAGATCACAGATAAGTGGCTTAAGTGAAGGATTAGCTGGGCTGCAGCACATAAATGGGATTCTTCCACGCTTACAAAGACTGGCTACCCTTCACAGAGAAGAAGACTATGTCCTTCTCATCCTTTTTTTCTGTCTTTATTTAGGCCCCAGTCCTGCGAACGCTTACCCTTGACTGCCAGGATAGTCCCATTGTATTAACTGGGACTACTCAGAATAGTCAAGTTAGGCACATGTGTAAGCATTTGCAGGATCAGAGCCTCAGATTGTAAACTCTCTGAGGCAAAGACTGTCTCTCACTATGTCTGTACGGTGCCTGGTACAATGGGGCCCTGATCTTGGATGTAGACTCAAGGTATTCCCATAAAAAGAAAGTAGCAAATTCTGCTCAAAAATGTCTGTGCCCCCAAATTCAGAGTGAGTGGAGAGCAGTGGCTCTGATACATTCTTCCCTCTAATCCTCCGTCCCAGCACAGGCAAACCTTCTCCAAGAGGTCTGGGCTCCACAGTAAGTGAGAAGAGGAAGGAGTTCTGTGGCACGCTCCCAACTGGTCTGAATGGATTTCAAAGCAGACCCCGCCCAAAACTGGACAAACAGTAACAAACTCTTCCCAGCTCTCCTTCTTCAGCCTCCAGTAGCATCATCAGATGTAGAACCAGTAGGCAGATGGATGGAAAACCCTATCTCATGTTCACTGAAGGTGATATAGATTTAGGATGTTTCTGGAGGATATTAGTTTCCAGTTCTGTGGCCCAGATCCTAAAAGGTATTTAGGTGCCTGACTCCTATTGATTTCCATGAGTTAGGTGCCTAAATACCTTTAAGGCTCTGGGCCCGTGTTCTTTCTTTACAGAGTGGCAGAATCTAGGACCCTATATAAGAATACAAGGCTCTTTCATTAAGGCAATGTCTACACCTGCAAGCTTACAGTGGCACAGCTGTACCGATACAGCTCTGCCGCTGTAAGATGGCTCGTGACGCCACATTATGTCAGCAGGAGAGCGCTTATGCCAGCAAAACTTATGTTGTTTTTTTCACACCCCTGAGTAACAAAAGTTTTGCTGGCATAAGTGCTATTGTAGACATGGCTGTCACCCTTGGCTCATGTGCTAAAATCCTGGTTTATGGTTAATTACTACAAAGTAATTACTTCTGTCATGATAGCAGGTAGGCCCCATAAGCATCAAAAAGGATTTAAACAATGTGGGAGAATATTCTTTGTGCTAGAAGAAATTAGGACAGAAGAGGTCTATGAGGAGGAAAACTGGAGACTAGCCAAAATAGGTAGGAGGCTTTGGCCAAGGTATATATTGTGTTACTAGGTTTCCAATAATGTCAGGCCCTAGGGAAGCAGTAGCGTGTGGTCCGTGTGTCTTGTTGAGGCCAGGGTAGGAACTCCTACGATTCACAGCATACTGCTACTGTACTTATTACAGTGGTTTTCTAAAAGCATTTTTTTAAAGCACCTGTGCTCACTGAATTTATGTTACAGGATTTAGCAATAGAATATGAGCAGCAGATTTCACGTGCTTCCCAGAAACTGATCAGACATAACTTCCGTCAGATTGCCAAAGGGAGTGCTACCTTGTTTATTTCATGTTCATCCTTATGGTAAATGTTTTTAGTGCCTGTGGGTTTCCTTCCAAGCAAGGGAAACAGCCTGCCAGACAGCCACATTTCCAAGAGCTAAATGTGAAGACATTCAAGAGGATTTAACTCATTAATAATGTCTTGCAGTGTTATCACAAAAAATATTTACAGCTTTTCTTAAACATTACAACTAACTTGCTGATTTTAATATACATTTGTCCCATGGGTTTTTCACCCATTAAGATAGATTAAGTGACTATTCTAATGCACAATAGCAGATTTTGCCCTGTAGTTTAGCGGCTGGCTGTGGTTGACTGATACTCAACCCTGTGAATCCCTGCTGAGTATCTAAGCTCTATGAGCTGCACTGAAAGCATTTGATCTACATAAAAGAACACAAATTGCATATTAGCCTTTTTGAGCCTAGTAATCAGTTTTACAGTTTACTTCATACATTTCTCTGCAATCCAAGTGGCTGTTGTACGCTCCAAGGAGGCTACAAGGATTTTCATTTTTTTTCCTGCGTCAAGTAAAAGCAAAGTGTTTGCATTTTGATTGTGCTCATTGAATGACCCCTGTAATTTATCCATTGTTCATATTTAGTGCTGACTGGAGCCCTGCTGGGCAGCTGATAACAATAATTTGTAATACAGAATATGCAGCTCTTTTGGTTCATGTTTTCCCTAATATGGAATTAGATTTGTTCATTAAAACAGGTGAGGCCAAAATGATCCCAGGGATGCACAAATGTATGGATTATCCCATCTGAAATTTAAGATTATAATATTTGGTATTTATATAACTCTTAAAAGCAGGTACAACCTAATCATCATACCACCCCTGTGAAGTAAAACGATGTTCCCTAATTTCCCTAAGGAAAATGAAGCAAAGAAAAGTTAATTTTCCAAAGCTTTCATGGGTTTGGTATCAATGGATCATAGATGAGTTCATTGCAATGCCACTGACTGGGTTAACTTTGAATTTCAGACTCTCTGCATGGTGATGGTGAAGCTGGGGTTATTTTTGTTAAGTTTGGTTAGAACTTTTTTGTACAGTTTTCGAAGTGTCTTCCTCCCCACCCACCCCTATGCCATAATTGAACATGTTGGGATTTTCTTCAAATTCTCCTCTTTCTTTCTTTCTTTCTCTCTCTCTCTCTCTCTCTATATACACACACACACACACTCTCTCTCTCTCTCTCTCTCTCTCTCTCTCTCTCATTCATTCATATAGAGGCCAAGCATGCAAATTGCCAGCCCAAAAGGTGAATTCTCCAAAAAGTTATGAGCATGTTGAAAACAGGATAGAATCAGAAGAGTTTGTCAGCCTTAACTGTGAAGCACGTGTTATAGATTCAGAGAGAGAGAGCTACAGATATACCTTGTCATTTTAATATACCTCTACTACTAAAAGACTATCAAGAAGTAAGACTACTGTTGGTCCACTTTTTCATTTAGACTTCAGCTGGCCTATAAAGCAACATAAACCACACATCTCAAGGTTTTTTTTTCCCCTTAGAAAAATTCTTCAGAACATCTGGTGGACATATATATATTATATTATATATATATAATATTATTATATATATATATAATATTCTGAGTATGTGTTATGCTAAGCATCCTTTGCTTTTAAAAGAGCATACCTCATGCTTAAAGTATACAGTCAATTAAATGATCGACTAAGGATTGTAACCAGGTTTGGGTTAGTTGTCGCTTTTAACCGAATGCATTATAAATAATGGAAGGGGGAACACTGAAAACATGAGCAACAATTTTCACCAAGAGGCTATAGGTGTTGACAAGAATTGTGTAGTGAAGAGTGGAATAGCAAATTCCGGAGCCTATAGTCCCCAGCTTTAGACAAGTATCTTGCCATCTGAGATACTAATCAGTCAAGAGAGTTGAAGAAGCTGACAATTTAACATCTCTCTCATTTTAGTAGCCTAATGTTTAGAATGAATATTTCTTCTTAGTCCTGCGTATAGGACTTCAATAAGCAAATGTGTGAATTGAATTATCAGGTATTCCCAATGGTTAATAGACCATGGTTAATTTTTGAGGACTCTTGTGTTAAAGAGGTGCTGAGAAAGCAGGAGTGAGACAGAGTGAGTCCATATTAATAAAGTTATTGGAGTTGGAATTAAGGAGTCAATAAAATGAGTATCTGAACTACAGCTAAACAGAAGTGACTCTGAGGCAAGGAACCAAAAGAACCAGAGATGGTATCTTAATGAGCTGCTCTTAGAACTTGACTGGAATGAGGGAATTGCTGGAGGGAGAAGGCCTGCAGCAGTGAAGAGCCTTTCCAATAAGATTCCCTCCTTTTTCTCCTCTGAGGCTGTGCAGCTATGTGCCTGCCTCTCAGGCTAGAAGCAAAGTGACAATCTACTTCATTAAATTCAATGGGACTACTTGTGAAGTAAAGGACAGACTGGTAAAGGTATTTAGGTGCTGAAAGACACAAATAGGCGCTCTTGAAAAGCCCACTTGGCTCCTATCTGCTTTCTTAGGCACCTAAAAAATAACTTTAAACATCTGACCTAAAGTTACTAAGGCCATGTCTACACTAGTGAGCTTTCAGCGGCACAGCTGTACTGACACCACTGTGCCACTGTAAGATCATGTGTGTAGCTGCTCTACGGCAGTCCCCATTCTGTTCACCCTTATACTGGGTGATAAGTTACTGCTTCCCATTTTGTGCAATGGCTTTCGCCCCAGGGTGTGCCAGTTAGAGCTGGCTGGGCAAGTAGGGTGGCAAAGACAAGGCCCTCTCCATCCCATCCCTGCCCAGTAGCTCACAGCAGGTAGTATCAGGCAAGTCATGCCTGCTCTACTCACTGATGCTGGAGTCACAGTCTGAGAGGGAAAATGTGTAACGTGTGGGCTGAGTAAGGGCTCTGATAATCTAGCCCCAAATTAGGCTGGGAGAATCTGGCCTTTGATGAAATCAGGCATTCTTTAGGGAGCACTTGCATGTTGGACTGTCACCCATCATCGTAACTAAATGTCAAGCAGAGAAATTCTTAACCAAAAAAATCAGAAAGTAAGAAACAGCCTGAAGGGAATAGTTAATAAATTGAACTCCACTGAACCAGCATGGAGCCTAATTTAGCATACGATGCCTTTATCAGACTCTTGCAGTATTAGCAAGCTCTTCAGAGAGCGAGCCCATGGCTATGTTTGTGTTTATACGGCACCTTATACCATGGGGCCTTGATCCTGACAGGTTCCCCTAGGCATTACTGTAATGTAAGAAATAATGCAGAATTCTAATAAAGGGGACTAAGAGGAGATCTGAACAACAACAAATATCAAATTAATCCTTTATTTCAGAGTAAGGATACTTGCTGGAGAGTCAGGGGCTCTGTAGACCCAACAAGTTGTGATGAGGACAATCAAAGTGGGTAAAGAAATCGCAGAGAAGCTAGTTGTTTCTTTGCATTGCTCCTTACTACAGAGGATAATGGAAGAAAACCTACTCAGCAGTTGGTCTATACAGTCAAAGTGAGGCAAAGTAAGAGACAGAGTTTCCCAGCAAGAACCGATGGAACAATTCATGAAATAAAAATGCAGTAAAACACTAGGAATAAAACACATTAAATAAAAATGCAGTAAAACACTGTGGCCCAAATAACTGTCTTCTGAAATGTACATTAAATTTCCAGTTAAATCAATGGGAATTTTATGTATGTATTTGTGGGCAGTATCTGCATTAAATCACGAAGTACAATAAGTACCTGACAATAACTACATTTTACTAAACTGAACAAAATCATGTTAGTTTGGTAAGTCTCATACAATCACAAACAGAATCCGTGGAAGTGTTGCCAGGATAACTTGTGCATCTTCTGTAATAACAGAACACAAACCACTGTGCATCCTATTTAAAGAGGAGTTATTTAAAAATTAAATCAGTGGGGGTGGAGAGATTATATTAGCCTCAAATTATAACCATATTAAAGTGGGTCATGTGTTGGGCCTAAATTATTTGAAAATGTTCCTTTCAGATCACTAATTCAAATTGTTCTATAAATTTTTTTTTAATTTCTGTTTTTTTAAAACCTCTTGGGAAACATTTGAGCTTTTTAAAATTCAATTTTCCCAGAGACAATGGAAAATCAAGTAATCTTTTCTTCTTTAAAAAAATCACTCTTGGATATAAAAAGGAAAACCTGCCTATTACTTGGAAGAAAATATCTATATAACAAAACACTGCAATAACAATTTTACTCAAATTTCCCTACTGATAGCCATAAGAACTGCAAACACTACATATATTATCTCAAATAATATGAGATATATGGACTTTTTCTAGCTTCCAGCCCTTTAAGAGGCCACAAAATCACAGCACTGAATCCTGCCGAGTACTGAAAGCCTCCTGAGTGGTTATGGTTGCCATCAACTCCAGTGAGAGGTGAGGCTACTCAGTACCTTGCAGGATCAGGTCTATAGATTGTAGCACAAGAAAAGACCTTGTTGATTCATACAAAATGACCCCCTCTGTTACTCAGGGTTGTTCACTATGTTATTCCTATGTATGTTTTCTTTAACCTATGCTTGCATATCTGCAGTGATTTTACTTTGCGCTTCAACCACTTCCCTTAGCAAATCTTCATACTAAGAACTCTCTTTCCTAGAGCCTAACCAAAACTTCTCTTTTCTTGCCCTAAGGCTATGGATCATTGTCCTAACATAAATAATTCTGTACCTTCACTTCTGTTGTTGCCTTGAAGGCATTTTTTGCCTGTGATCATATCCACCTAAAACTTGTCCTTTCCGCACTAAATAAACTGGGTTTCTTTATTCTCTCCTCATAAGTCTTATCCTCCAGGATTCTAAGTATAGTTGCACAAGGTAAAACAGAATACCACCTCTGTAGTTTTAGTATAATTCCTCCTATATACATTGGAGAATAGCATTGTATTCTTTCCTGATTCTGTTACTCTGCCATCTACAATCAGTCCCAGGTTTTCTTGAGCACAATAAGTCCCTGAGCCTACAAGAGCCACATTGAGTGGTCCACTGTACAAAAACAGTATCCCACTGACCCCAAACATCAATGGTATTCTATGCAGGTACAAGGGTCCCCCTTCCTCATTGCTTGCAGTGAGTAGTCTAACAAATGAACTTACCAGCAGGAATGCTTGAAGAATCAGTTTATTTCGAGCAAATGCTCATGGAAGACAAATTCTGAACTCAAAATGTTGACCACAGATGGACAATACAGTGGTGCAAATGACACAAAATTTGCTTGTGTTGTATAGCTTACAGAATCCGCTAGTTTCTCACCATTATCACATGACTAACAGTGACCGATTCCAATAACTTCTGGACCTAAACAATGAAATTACAGCCAAGCTACAGGACAGTTAAATTTCATTAGCTCTTCTGCAAAACATTTGGAGAAAACAAAACACTGGAGGATGTGCCAGTAACAGTTAATGACATTAAAGATGATATTTATAGTAATTCCTGTGATCTAATCAAATGCAGTACATCAAATGTATTAAAGCAGCAGATGCTGACTGTGCCGGGCGGGTGGGGGCGGGGAACCAAATGCAGCCTTACAGATGTGTCATACTGTGAAATTGTATTTGCATAATAGAGAATGAATGTTGGTTTGTGATGCTTGATGGTAAATCTGATTTATACTGTTCTTCATGTTAGAGGAATTTGGACATTACTACCTTGTGAAGATCATTTTATTCAGTCTTCTCTGTTACTGGTCT
This sequence comes from Gopherus flavomarginatus, assembly GCF_025201925.1. Taxonomy (NCBI): domain Eukaryota; kingdom Metazoa; phylum Chordata; order Testudines; family Testudinidae; genus Gopherus; species Gopherus flavomarginatus. Next base: position 229,602,376 of record NC_066617.1, on the reverse strand, counting down.
TTTCCCAAGGATTTTGTGTGTTGAGAGAGGGGTAGGGAGGGGAGAGAGATCAGTTTATGGACTTGACAAAAATTCCCATTGATTTCACTGGGGCTTTTGAGTGTCAAAAAATGAGGGCTCTGGCTGTTTATACCTAGATAATTATTGCTACTAGTTAAAATATTACTATCTGGGACTACTTTGTAATGTATTTAATAAATAGCATTGAATTTTCAAACAAATTTTAGCCAATACCATCTGTAGAGTGAAAATCTACAAAGCACCATTAATTAATAACACGTTTTCTTAGTTTAATTGCTGTTTTTAATATTTGGTTAGCTGTTTTTAGGATGGAAAATTTCAGGAGCTTTTGTTTTAGTTTTAATTGAGCGGCATAGTGATGGGTGAGGCAGACCTGAAGAGATGAGGCTTTGTAACAGTACTTTGATATTGTGAGAAAGAGGATGCTATTGTTATGTGACCTTGCTGCCTATTTATTGGTCTCTAGCACAACTAGGTACAGTCCCTGGAAATAAGACAGAAAGGGGAAGCTCATTAAACAGAAGAGCCATCCTGCTTACTGCTGGAAGAGCGAACACAGGCAGCTCACCTCCTATTGTTACATTCCCACTTTCTTGCAGAGATAAGAAAAACAGATACAACTGACTTCCTCTCAGCTACTTCCTGAGCCTTTCCAATAGGGGAGAAGCTATACCTCTTGGGTGTCAGCCCAGGCACAGTCACACACCCAGTCAATACAATAACTTGTTACGTGATGCTCTTGTGTCAAGAACTGCAAGTGTATTGGTAAGAATATGGAAATTACCAGTGCCAGACATTGGTGAATAAGCAAATTTTAAAAACTTTCTTATTTACATAATTCTGTATAAGGTCTGTTCTTGTTTTAATTATTTCAAGAAAGGATGTTTGTAAATTGGGAAACAAGCATGGTCTATGGGTGAGAGCATAGGCGTGGGAGGCAGGAATTTATGGATTCAAATTTCAGCTTCTAATTCCTGTGTCAGATTCCCCTTCCGTAAAATGAAGCTAACACATAATAATTGTAAAGAGTTTTTAAACTGAAAGCACGGAGTGTACTATTAATAAGGGTGAAAATCACCCACAGTGTGGGAGTTCAGTGCAAGGTCCTTGCAACTACTGAATGCCTGCATTTGGGCTGGCTGGGTGGAGTGCAGGCATAGCAGCAGTGTGGGACTGCTTGCATATGCCCCCTTGGAAGAGGACTCTGAACTAGACTATAAGCTTTTGAGGGCAGGGGCTGGCTTTTTGTTCCATGTTTTTTACAGCACTGAGGATAATAGGGTTCTTGTATATGACTGAGGCGCTTAAGTGCTATGGTAATGCAAATAATAAACAATAAGAATCCTACCTAGGCTGCTGTGGAGAGATGTGATGGGCTGTTGTGTTCATGAAGCTCTACCCACTTTTCATTTGTTAGACTAACAATTAAAGTGGGTCTGCTAGGCCTCAGTTATTACAACAAGGGGCAGAGCAGGGGAGGATGGACAGGATCTATGATTTTGCAGGTCCAGTGACTCTAACAGTCTGGTACAAGCAGTGTGAAGGTGCTATGGCCGCTACTTCAGCTCATTCAACCACAGTAATAGCCTTGGGCTAGAGTGGGGAGCTGCCCTTGAACCCCATGTCCTAATCCTGGTGGATTTCAACTGCACAGTGCATTTCACCTGGCATAGTGCTACACAGGCTTTTTGCAGGACAAATGGATTTCCCTTTGTGCTTGGATTTATGTATGCTGTAATTTGGATGAAGGTATTAACTTTAAAATTAGTCACAGAGAGCACTGGGAAAAGAAGTGTTTTTTTCCTAGGAAAGGATTCCGGGCAAGCTTTAATTCCTAGCAGAATAATGTTTGCACTGCTCTGTGCCAAATACGTTTTGCAGGCTTTGAGATGATAAAACAGAGTGGGTTTAAGGATAGACTATGTCACATAATCTGATGTTGAAGTCTGCTCATAGCAAAAATCTGTCTCCTTCTCTAGCTTAGCAGTTGTTTGCGCTTCCATAAAGACCAGCGGTTTCACAGTAAAAGCTCCAAGATAAAAATTCACTCTGGCATTAAATGCTAATGCTGCATAAGTATACTGAATAGTATTGGCACAAATTCTTTAAGACACCAAGATTGTCTAGAATTTCAGCCAAGGAACGAAATCTATCCCTGGGATTTCCACACTTGACCCATGTGGTCCATTGCCCCAAAAATGAAATACATTCCTGACTCTTTTCTATAGAGCATACCAGGAATACCTGGCATGTCTGCTCACATATAACTCACAAAGGTAGGTTTTACAAGAAAAACATTCTAGCTATTCTATTTCTTTCTTTTTTTTTTTTTTTTTACTGCGGCGCATTCCCTACACCTCCAGTGATACAGTAAAATGAGGAAAATATGGCAAAAGGTGAGCGTTGGTGGGGTTGGGTCACTACTATGTCCCTTCTGGGCATTTTCGTCGTCATGTGCAGATCCATACAAGCTGCCACATCTCTTCTGCATCTTCTAGTTTCAGTGACTATCTATTCAGCCACGTGAACAAGGCGCTGTTCTATATTTAGGAAAGCCTTCTCTATTTCTGCTTTCTCACTGTCACTTTATTTCTAATAAATGGCAAGAAGACTTTTTTTTTTTATTGCTGAACTCAAAAAGAGACTCAAACCAGGCAAACCCTTAAAAGGTGAAACAAGTTGTATGTATAGCAACACGAATTTGTTTCCCAGAGATCTGTTTGTCTTAAGGCAGTACTAAATGCTTTACGCTCCATTTAGAACAGATCTGATGTACAGTATAACAATCAAAACAGTGATGTTTTCTTGGGTTTTTCCATTATTTTATCTCAGTAGGTGTGTGCTTTGACTTCATGCCTTTTAAATGATGCTTTTGATAAATCAGATTATTTTTTAAAAGACTGAGAGATACAACATGGATTTTGTATCTTGATTCTTATGGAGGTTGACCATTTGGAAAGACAATATTAAAGGAAGATCAAGAATTAGAAACAGATAGCAACTGGCAAGCCTAACCTACAAATTTCAGCTTTACAGTGAGCCACTCTAAAAATGCCTCTAATTGTCTTCTAGCTGTTCTAGCAGCATAGTGAAAACATAAGTGGTTGAGCAATACCAACAAAGAAAGGACCCCGTGTATATTTTTAAAAAGTGTTGTGGTTTCAGAAAGTTCTAATTAAAAAAATAAAACAAATGCCATGCTCTCTGAAGTCTAGGTACAAGGTAACCTTTTTAAATTGTATTTGCTCTATTTATTTTACCCTTGTAAGGCTGCATACGCTGCATTCCAAATATCCCCTGGCATGCTGTAAATGTAAAACCTAACTCTCCTTCTTCCAGAATTGCATGAGAACCCACTTAGTGAAGTTTTCTAGACTCAGTATGTTAAAAGGAAGTAGTGAATGTCTGTTCCTATAATAGACGTGCTTTCTTTTTAAGCAGCCTCTCTGCTAGTTAAGTCACTGAGTTTTTCCTTTCTCCTTTTTAATGGAAGTGGAACTAGGGGTGGCTCTGGTGGTGGTATTAAATTAATCTGGGATGATATTTTGAAGTGGGTTTTTTTGGTTTTGTTTTTAGTGCATAATCCAGAAATCTGTAGATTACAATTCTCTCTTTTTGGTTTAAATCATTTGTGTGTGACAGGGGTACACAGGATTCAAATACGGCAAGAGCCTTTCACATATACATGATAATTCTTGGTAAAGAATCATTATCAAAGGAAACCATCCAAGTATAACATTTAAACAACAACAAAACCTCTTAAAATAATTTTTAAAACAAACACCTATTTGGTAGGGATAGCTGAGACAAAGAACCAGTTCTTTAGCCACAAAGGTTCCTGAATTGTGATGTGGGGTTGGAAACCAGTGAGGCTGTACATGCATTAAAAAAAATGTATAGAGGATCTCTGAGTACCCTGACATCAGGCATCCATTAGAAATAGTGGCATCAGGGCGGTCCTCCTGGTCAAGGCTGAAATAAATGCTAAATTCCGAACTGTGAGTTCTAACATTGGGAGCATCTCCATTTTGACCTTGAACACCTCTTACCTACTCTGCAAGCAGAAGATTGGATGGGGGCACACGGGACTGTTAGGGCTTGAAATGTGTCCCATGAAATCCAGTGCACTATGTGGTGTAGGCATTCCTGTACTGGGTAGTCAGCTTGCCCAGCACAAGAGGAATTCCATAGATTACCTTGAGGGTCCAGATTTTCAGCTGGTATAAGGTGACCTATCTCCACTGACTTAAACTGTGTAGTTCCATTGATACCAGGTGTGGGTCTGGCCCCTATTCTCCTTACATTGCATGGGCAAATTGTGCAGGAAAGACATTAATGATAATGGGATTCATAGAAGTAAATCTTCCTTGTACTAAAGGAAGAACCAGACCCCTTCACAACTTTGCTAGTTAATAAGTCATTCCCTTTCCTTGATTATACAGAACATTTATGCCTCACAGAAGCATGGCTAACCGAGCCTTTAATTACTCGGCAATGCTGGGACAATGCAAAACTGGCATTCATAAATCATACATTAGGGGCATATTAACGAAGAGCAGAATAAGAACACATTTAAACCATTAATGGGATATTTGAAACTTCCTGGACTAGATGGAATCAGTCATATACATGCCATAGAAATAAATGTATAATAATCATACAGCCATGTATCATACTTGATCCAGGCACTCCGCTCTTATTGATGTTGTCAGGAGCCCTGTGTGCCACAAGAACTGTACATGGCCTAAAATATTGACTCCACCTAAATATCTAAAGCATATGCCTGTACAACTTTTATGTCAAAATGGCAAATATAGATTTGGCATCAATAAACAGCTGAGTGAGAAACAGATGGCAAAAATAAATATTCCTAGGCATAATCCAAAAGATGAGTATAGGGCCTAAATTGTAAGTTTTGTTCGGTAAACTGATTTGTTTTCACTAATTTATAGATTCATAGATTCCAAGGCCAGAAGGGACTATTGTTATCAACTAGTCTGATCTTCTGTATAAAAGAGGCCATAAACTTCCCCAAAATAGTTCTTATAGCAATCTTTTAGACAAACATCCATTCTTGATTTAAAAATTGTCAGTGACAGTGAATCCACCATGACTTTTGGTAAATTGTTCCAATGGTTAATTACCCTCATTTTCAAAAATGTACATCTTATTTCCATTCTAAATTTGTCTAGCTTCAGCTTCCAGCCACTGGATCATGATATACCTTTCTCTATTAGATTGAAGAGAGTGTTATTAAATATTTGTTCCCCAAGTAGTAAACATAGACTGTAATCAAGTCAGCCCTTAACCTTCTCTTTGTTAAGCTAAATAGATAGTCTCAAAGAGCTCAGTCATGATAAAGCATGTTTTCTAATCCTGCATTTATTCTCATGGCTCTTCTCTGAACTCTCTCCAATTTATTAACATCTTTGTTATATTGCAAGCACCAAAACGGGACACAGGATTACAGCAGTGGTTGCACTAGTGCCGAATAAAGAGGTAAAATAACCTCCTTACTCCTACTTGAGATTCCCTGTTTATGCATCCTGGATTGCATTAGCTTTTTTGGCTACAGCAGCACACTGGGCACTCATGTTCAGCTAACTGTCCACCGCAACGCCAAATCTTGTTCAGTCACTACTTCCCAGCATAGAATTCCCCACTGTGTAAATGTGGCCTACATTCTTTGTTCCTAGATGTATACATTTACATTTAGCTGTATTAAAACACCTATTGTTTGCTTGTACCCATTTTACTAAGTGATCTGACTTGTCCTCGTTATTATTTACCACTTCCCAATTTTTTGTCCTCTGCAAACTGTTAGTGACAATTTTATGTGTTCTTCCAAGTTTTTAATCTATATACTGTGTGCCATATTAATTTTACATTGTTCTAGTTTAAAAACTAAAGTATAACTTCTCTCCTAGATCATTTAAATCACAGCCCCATGGGAGTGAATGTCAGGAGGTGAGCTTTTCACCTGTAATCCACTGATTTTAATTCAATATAAGTTGATAGTGCGAGAAACTAGTTGTCATCTGCCTGACGGCTCGGTGGCCTATGTGACAATGAAACCAAGGATTGATTAGGCTTGAAGGCTGCATGACTTGCCCTTACTAGGCATGGTCTCTGTAGTTTGGGAATGAGGCTCTTTGACAGGATAACATGGGGAGGTTTGCACTGTTGTTGTCATTGTGCTTGTTATTAGCTAAACAGAGAACTTCATTCCCCAACACTGGCCATCTGGCATTTTCATGAACATAAATTTGATTAAAAAATTGAAGACACTCTCTTCCCCCAACTCTTATGATGCAAACAGAGTTGGGCACACATTGTTTATAAATTAAGATACCATACATGGTACAGTACTTCTAAAATACCTGTAAAGGTACAAAGGGAAGATACACCACTTGTCAAAACAGAGTTCTATATTTTAAATATTCCTACTTTTAGTTTCATTTTACCACGCACACAAATCCCATCACTCTAAAGGTAGTACTTTGTGCATAGCCCATACCCTCAGACCTGAGATGTGCGTATGTACAGCTATTCAATTGTTAGGCATACAGGATGTGGAGTATTTTCATCTCCATGTTTTTTTTCTTTTTTTGCTGTCTTTGGTAGAATGTATGGAATATTTATCTGTATGGGTCACTTATTTGCAAACCAGCCTATCTCTGAAACTGCTGTATAATCACAATGGCTGGTAATGAGAGGCTAAGCCTCACCAATGAAATCCTCTCTGTTTTATTTGGTTAAAAAAGAAAAAAACCTTTTATGTTGGATAACTTTTCACTTCTCCCCTCCTGTCCAGCAGCCCAATGGCATGTGGAACAGAGCACAGGTGTTGGGAGGAAAGGAGAGGATCCGTTTTGGAGACATGTAGTGTCTTCAGCCCAGTCCCCTAGAATGGTGGGGGAGGAGCCAGAGACTCCTACCTCCAGATTGCTGTTCATTCCATTGAAAGTAGGAAACAGTGCTGAGATCAGCTCCCGCTCGCAGGCTGACTTTTCAGTATGCCTTGGTGTTGGACCAGAGTAGCCCCAGTCTGCGTACAGGCACAGGCGATCTGATTCCCTGTGAATTGTGGTGCTCTCCAATGGACACATTAGTGAAGAAGAAGGGAGGGCAGTGATTCCTTGTATGTGTGTATCCACTGGCCATTCTTCCCTATGAAAGGAGACCATACTGATCATGTGGGATTGTACAGTTGGAAGACTGCAGTCGTGAGTACAGAGTGGCTCTGCTGCCACTCTGTGGGCTGAGGGTTTGTCCCCCCTCCCTGCCTCGGTCCCTGCAGAGGCCCTCAGCATGTAAACTAGCCCTTTGTGCTATGCGTGGGAATAAATCATTTGGCCCTGTGAATCTGACAGAATAAACTGAGTAAAATAACTTGTTAAACTGCTCATTATATCTGATTTAATTTCATCAGCTTTGGAGGACAGTGAATCACACCATACTTAGGAGCAATGTGTCTCAAATGCTTATGGCTGTTAGGGTGCAAGATATCTCTCTTTCTCTGATTAGATTGTCATGCATACTGATAAATTGCATTGTCTGTAGATTATACTGTGTTCTTGTGGCATAATACTTCGACTGCATCATTTTAAACAATATGTTTAAAAAGAGTTAAAAAATAAAGGATGGGCTTATATTGTTCCAATGATGCATCTAATGCAATGCAATAGTAAATGCACATAGATGTAATGTGCCTGAGGATGATTTGGGCACCATGTAAAGGTCACTGTCTTCAGACTCTAATTTCCCAGCAAATGTGACATTTAAATTGTATATCATTAAGATCACAACAAATTTATTTATATCCTCTGTTACTGGGATCATTTTTACACACATTACATGTTTGATATATTATGTGCTATTTGGATCACAATGCATTTACATCATAATATAATGTCATGTGCCACCACCATGACACTGTGTGCTAGGCACAAAATGTTACTCATTTGCAAGTTGTCTTTGTATGAGCTGTCACAAAGCAACTGGGTAGTGCCAACATTATTGGAGATGTTTTAAAAAGGATTGGGCAAATAATCCAAACCTAAACCATGAAAAGGGGAAGTCATATTAAGAAATGTATATCTGTAAGTGTGCGTGCGTGCGTGTGCACATGCATATATATGAACTGGGCGCTGAACCATTTCTTCAGTGCTAGCTTTAATGTATACAACTCTCATTGAACGTAATGTCCAAGAAATGACTTTTCAATATGTATAGGAACTGCAAATGTTTTTTGAACTAATGAGAGGGGTTGAGTTGGGCGTTCAATGAGGCTGCTCATTTAATGTATCTAATTAGTATTTTTTACCATCCTAATATTTGTTTGATTTCAAACATGGTGTTTTAGCTTTGTAAACGTTTAAAGCCATTATTATTCATCTAAGACAAACTGTATTATGGGAGGTGCTTTTTTGGTCCTGTTTAGTATATATGATTTGATAATTTCAAAGCACACTGGCTGGAAGCAGGTTTAAATATGCTAGGATTATTTGCAGTGGCGTCATTATTCTCGAATTTGGTTATAAATATACACATTAATTATTGTATATTTGGGGTTATTTACTTTTATAATGTACCTTATACATTTAATGCAGCACAAATCCTAAAACAGCTACAAAATCACTTTCTGCTATCTTCATGACCTCAAGGTGTAAGAATCAGGAACTGAAGGAATACTAGTTTGCTTCTGAAGCTGAAGATAAACTAAAGTTCACTAGGCACTTCTCTGAGGGCTTGTCTACATCACAAAGTTGCAGCGCTGGTGAGGGGGTTACAGCGCTGCAACTTAGGAGGTGTACACATCTGCAGGGTATCACCAGCGCTGCAACTCCCTGTTTGCAGCGCTGGCCGTACTCCCGTTTTGTCTCGGGTGTAGAGGATCCAGCGCTGGTGATCCAGCGCTGGTAATCAAGTGTAGACACTTACCAGCGCTTTTCTTGACCTCCGTGGAATAAGCAGGTATCCCAGCATACCTGAGGAAGCCTCTGGTAATCAAGCTGGTCTCCTTCCCCGGTTTGCTCTCGCGTTCCCCGAACCCCCGAGCAAGCAGGTCTCCTTCCCTGCGGTTTGCTGGGTGGTTCCGGGAACGCGATAGCAAACCGCGGCGAAGCTGGTCTCCTTCCCCGGTTTGCTCTCGCGTTCCCCGAACCCCCGAGCAAGCAGGTCTCCTTCCCTGCGGTTTGCAGGGTGGTTCGGGGAACGCGAGAGCAAACCGCGGCGAAGCTGGTCTCCTTCCCCGGTTTGCTCTCGCGTTCCCCGAACCCCCCTTGAAGCCGCCCAACAGCGCTGCAGTGTGGCCACATCTAACACCACTTGCAGCGCTGGTTGCTGTAAGTGTGGCCACTCTGCAGCGCTGGCCCTATACAGCTGTACTAATACAGCTTTAACAACCAGCGCTGCAAAATTGTAGATGTAGACACAGTGTTTAGCTCTTCTTTTCTTCTGCTAGGAGACTAGGGAGGATGAAGAACTCAAATGAATTTAATAAAGCCTGCAGAAACATTTGGTTTGTTGTCTTTAAGGACCAGAGACAAAGCCTAATAGATTTCTTCCACTGATTTCAATGGGCTCTGGATCAGACACTAAAAGCTTTCCTTTTCCCCAGCAAATCATATTTCTTTATATTAAAATTTCTTCCTACTACACAGGCTTCTTCTCTTTTCCCTCCCTTGTTTTTTGAATCTCTTCTTTCTGTTCCTCATTCCCTTTTCTCTGTTCATTTTATCTTTCCCTCAACATCTCTGGTCTGCCTATGTAATTTTCAGTTGTCCTCCCCAGCCACTGACCCCACTGCATAGATTCTGCATGATTACACTCCAGATATGCTATCATTGATGGACAGAAGCTTCTTGCAGCATAGGTTATGCATGGTACAGTACTCACATGTCTGCGTAGTGATTATCATCCAGAGATCTCAAAGCACTCTATAAAGGAGATTAGGTATGAAATCTTGGTCACATTGACATAAATGGGAGTTTTGCCATTGACTTCAATGGGACCAGAATTTCACCCTATGTAACACTGGGGAAATAAGGGATGGGGAAACTGAGGCACAATGAGGTTAATTGGCTTGCCTATGGTCATACAGTTAGTCAATGGTAGAGCCAGGAATAAAGGTCAGGTCTTCTGACACCCACTGGACCACACTGCATCCACTAATCAGAAGCCTATATGGAAACTTCAAAATCTAAAGCTAATCAGTTTTGATCTCTAGGACAAGTGGGGGTCAGCTCCAAGCTGTATTTCAGGATGGGGCCTTTGAGTCTTCATAGCTGATGCCTATGACAACATCCTCTTTCAGTGCCGAACTAGGTATGCCTGACAGGTAGATTTCACTGTGAAAGGCTGTTTCTCTGTCTGCTTGCTAATGGTGCTAGAGGTTCCTTTTGCCACAGGTACTTGGCTATTTTACTATAAAGTACAGTATAATGCATGTATAATTAATAGATATTTCATTGGGGCAGATTTTGAAAGCATTTCATTGTGGGCAGGGTAATGATAAAGCTACTCCTATATGAGGATTGTGTCTTTAAAACCTGGAGTCAGTCAGTCTACTGCCAAACAATTATAAAAAGCTGTAGCTGCTGTTCTTCTGGGATGTACACATAAACAATGGGATACAAGTTAACTAGCAAACTCTATTCTTAGAGCTCTGTTGGCATCACCGAAGTCCCTGGTGCATAAACAAGGAAAGGATTGATTAGCCATGTTAAAGTTAAGCTCCTTTGAAAACTCTGAATCGAAAAATAATGATTAACATTAAAGTCCCTTCCACCCCCCAGCACTAAGGTGCTTTGGATATTGCACAAACCATGACAATCAAAATATTAAACACACAATTGCATCATAAAACTCAGGGGTTAGAGGACTCTGGGAAGTTTGCACCCACGCTTAGAGGGAGAGGTTGAGGCAAAGGGCCATAGACAGCAAGGTCCATATCTGGAAGGGCCACCATTCCACTATTGTGGCCTCTGTAGCCCTCAGGAGGGTGTGATGTATGTTTTCTCTCTCTCTCTCACACACACACACACACACACACACACACACACACACACACACACACACACAGTAAGGGCCAGCTTTTCAAAGGTATTAGGTGTCTATCTGCATATTAAAGTCCCTATACTATTAACATCAATTAGGGAATTATGTGCCTGACATGCTTAGGTGCTTTTGAAAATCTCACTAGACACCTATCTACTTCTTTAGAAGCCTAAATACTTCTGAAAATCCGGCCCTAATACCTCAGTGGAGAAATGCCCAGGAGATCCAGATCCCTGTCTGTAGCAGTTTTAAATGCCAAGAGAGCACACTTTAAAAATAAATAAATGCATAAAAGAGACTTTTACATTCATGAATCTATGAGGCAGTTACACCCAGTGAAAGAAACAAAGGCTCTTTGAAGGCTAAGTGGTGCCCCACTCTCTCACGGTAATTGGTACAGCGCTGTGCAGGTAGTTCTGTTGAAGGAAGTGATGCTATTTGCTCTGAGTGAGGCAGCACCATTTCACTCTACGCTAAACCAAGTTTTCACTGTCATAGCCTGGCTTTGGTAAAACCTTTTGCAACTAAATTCAGTCCATGTTGGATTTATTTTCATTATTATAGGGTATGCAGAGCCTGTTTGCTGATTCGTCTTGCTTTAGTTTTACACAGATGTGGTGATTACACCAGCACGAGACTAGAATCAGGCCCATCATCTTTAAAGGTAACAGCCAGCTTCATTGTTTCTGTCTCTGAACAGTCACGTTCAGAAAGCTCTGGTTCAGGACACAGGCAGACAATCCGATGTGGTTTGCTTGGACGGTTCAGGTTGCTGCAGGCAGGTGGGTTTACACATAAGCTGGAAGCAGTCCCCCAGTCCAGCTGCACATTTCTGACTAGCAAAATATCTTGGCTGATGTCAGCCTCCTGCTTAAGTGTTGTGCAAAACAACTCCCTGCAAGATTTTTGGCTTGTTCCATGCATACTGGGCAAACTTCTCAGCTTGCCAACCTACTGGTTTTCGATTGACTACAGTTGGCTTCTCTACAGTGGCTGTTTGAGAGCTGTCTTGCTGCTTCATTAGCTTCTAGGAAATCTGATGTCTGTGTGACTTGTCCATCTTGTTAGTTCTCTTCAGGACTGCCTGACTACTTCTCTGCTACTTGGTGAGTCAGATGGAAAGCTGCCTCTATCACAACTACCTTATCTGTTATTAAAATAAAACAAGAGTGCCATTTCAGAACAATTCTGTGCAAGGGAGCACCAAGTACCTTTTTTATTTTATGAATCTGAACACCCAAAGTAAACACAGGAATTTCCCTGTGTCTTTTCTGTACAGATAGAGGGAATGATACAAAATAGTGGACAATGCAAATAAATTTTTGAAGAGTAGAAGGGGTGTCATCCAGGAGGTCAGTATCAAGCTGATGAAAGCTGATGAAAGCTGATGGTGAAGTTGAGCCACTGTTAAATATATGAGAATCATAAGATGTCCCATTGGTGAGCAGATTATGAGTACAAGCCATGAGTTATCACTTTTACGTGTCAATCAAAAGACATGCATTTTGATATCTAGTACAGTTTGTCTCTTCCTATGACCTAAGCAGAGGCCTGAATCATTAATTAATTCTACTTGATTGAAGCAAGAACCGGTCCAGAATTTTCTTCCCAAGGCTTCATTCTGGTGACTATTCTCCTCACCCATCCCCCTTTGGAGTATTCCTTGGATATTTCTCTAGACTCAGCAATACTTAATGTGGATCTTGGATGAATGCATCTGACATTCTCACTTCAGCACTGACAGGACTGAGATACAAGTTTGAAAACACAAGAGGAAAGACTTTTCACTCTAGTATAAGGAGGACTGGTAATATTATTCCTGCCTCAAGAATAGAGCTGGTTGGAAAATTTTCATCAAAACATTTTTTTCTAGAGAAAAAACCTCTTTTGTCAACATTAAAAAATGTCATTTCTTCAAAAATTCCCAGGGAAAAGTATTTTAAAACATTTTTTTTAGTTTCAGAAAAATTTGCAATGTCATTTCAAATATTTCATTTAGAATTGTATTTTATGGATTTTTATCATTTTACTATTTTATTTTTATATTATCACATGACCTATGAGTAGTAGTGGTAGTGCTACATAATATGACACACACAGTCTCAAACTGTTTTATTACAACACAAACAAGACACACTTGATCTAGAAAAGATAAGATGTTTCAATCTGTACTCAGTAGCAGCTGCCCTTAATTTTTTAAAAATAAAAACAATAGAGTATTAAACTAATTATGTCATAATAGCATCTGAGGAGTAGTCATGAATATAATGCACTATTATAAAAATGAAAAAAAAACATAAAATAAAATGCAAAATAATTTCAAAATGCCAATATGAAAGTCCAAAATCTAAAACACAATTCCAAAATGAAATGTTACTGAAACTGAAATATTGCAGAAATTGCAGGTCACAGGACATTTAGAAAATATTTTGTTTTATTCTGAACTGGACATTTTGAAATTTCCCTTGGGCTGGAAAGTCTGAGTTTTGATCGGCTCTGCTCAAAAGCTAGAACCAGTAGAGAAAATTTCCAGTGGCCAGAGGGCCTTGGCATTCATCTTCACCCTAGGGAGAATTTAACTTCTCCTCCGTGGGTGGGTGAACAGCATTTCCTGGGGAAAAAAAAAAAAAGTAAACTTCTGGAGGTAACGAATGGTCTCTGAAAGAGGCTAAGGGGCTTTCATCAAAATTATCAATCAGCTCAAATTCGAAGAGGTTCTGTCCTCCTCATTGCTTCTTCATCTTGTTCAGATAGAGACCTGCTGAATGAGTCTCAGACACAATCCTATCTTGTCAGATTTCCATCCTCCCAAAAAACTGACCTTTTCAAATGTTAACATGGAAGGTAGGTGATGTGTATGAGTCTCTATTTGAGATTTTACAGCTGACTGCATTCCAATAAGAATAGCAATTGACCGACTGTGTAAAGTTATGTGGGAGCTGGGGTGTGTGTGGAAACAATTTTTTTTTGCAAATGATGCCCCATACTTCAAGCAGCTGTAGCCTAATAACTTCGCAAGTTAACTCCTTTTAGACCATCACAATTGCTGAAGGAGAAAATGTTGCATCTTAACAGAGATTGGTAACGTTGTCTGATCCCTAGCCTAGTGCTGTCCTAAAACCTCATCCTTTGCTCAAGTTACTGTTAGCTGTCAGGGCCAGCATAAGGCATCAGCCACACTGGCGACCATCTTGAAGTAAATATTTAGGGGAGGCTCCATTCTGGGTACCCCATGCCTGCCATCTAATGGCTGGACAGTTTCAGGGGCCTTACTGCTTTAGGAGCACCCTTGGCACTGCAGGGCAGTGGCCTAGACCGTCAAAATACCTAGCAAAATACCTATTTACCTGACTTCAATTGTCCTCACTAGGACAACTCCCATGAGTAAGGTCACTCACATGGGGAAGAATGGGAGTGTCTCAAGATTGGACCCATAATGAAACATCAGTGCAGCCTGTTGGGGAGACAACATAGAAAACTTCTCCTGGTTTCATGGAAAAGAGCCTCAAAGTTTCCACTGCTCATTAAATGACTGATCCAAAACCTACGATAGTTAACAGGAAGACTTCCATCGACTTCAGTGGGCTCTGGAACAGGTGATACAAATCTAGAAATCCCTGGGTGTGATCCTATAGCCACTCCACATGCTGAACTCCCCCCGAAACCAGGGCGTATGCTGGGTGCCCTTTGAGCCCTTTATAATATTAAGTGGGCTCAGACTGTGACCTTTGCTTCTGCCTGATCTCAATTCAGCAGTGCATGCTACAAGAAAGCTAATAATTCTGGCTAAAGCATATTTTAAAAAAATGCTTAAAGCAACACTAATGCATTATTCACTACTTACTGAGGCAGGAAGAGCAGAGATAGACATTTGGGCCTTGGGTCTTTCCTCAGCTGTACAGTATACTGACTTGGCGTGCTTATGGCATTATAATAGATTTTTCATTACTAAGATTAATTAAAAGACATCCCTATGATCAAAGAAAGAGAAAAATATATTAGTGTTGCTGGAGAACTACATTAAGTTCACCTTTGCTTTTTTACTCTTATAATTGCTAGAGACGTTTCTGGTGCTACATCAGTTTTCTCTAGGGATAAAATATGCATTTTTCCCTTTTAGAATAGCACATATTTGGGGAACTTATGGAGTGGTTAGTGCAAAATTCCATCTTCTCAGCAGCTAGCCCAATGCTCTAGGACTTGCTCCTGAACGTGCCATAATGAGCACAGATCTCACTACCTTCCAAACAAAATGCAAAATTCGCTTATTTAACTTTCCCAAAATAAAAAAAAATGAGGGAGAGAGAAACTGAAGATGCACAAAGAACTTGTAATAAATAAATGAAAACCCTTGTAAGCCACTCAAGTTCCATTGTGAAAAACACAATGTAAAAACCTAGATAGAATACATTTATAATTATTCCTATAGTGAGACGTAATCTCAAAACAGCCAGAGATGCCAGGTTCTTACTGGTCCTCCAGAACACACATTTTGGAAATACCACACTTTACTTTAGAAACCTGAAACAACTCCAATCCTGGTTAGCTGTATGGAGAAGGCTTGCTGGACCCAGGAATAGCATGACTAAATTTTAGTTACAGTTCCTCAAGGTAGGTTATGCCTAACTTGTTTTGAGTCTGATACTTTGTGATTTTTAGCTGTGACTATACATTAGTTTGCACTTAGATGACTACCTTCTTTAAGATATTACCAATATCCACTGCTGATCTGGCATGGAAGCCACTTATTCAGTTTGCTGAACAACAAAACAAAGAAGTAAGCACACTGAGATGTAAAACGCAACAAGAGTATGTGGTATAGTTTTATCCACAACTTTGTTATAAACCTCCCTATATTTATCCTTTTATAATGCAGACATACACACTCACAAACACACACGAATGTACCTGGTTTATTGGTGATTTTCTTCATAACCTTAGAGAATGGCTGTAACTCAGGATATAACATGATTTCTATAAATAAGAGTTTTACTAAAAGAATAATAATTGGGAGGGGAAAGAGTTATTTGAAGTCCCTATTCTTGATATCATTTATATTTTCCTCTGTTTGATCCCAGAAGTCAAGTCTAAAAAACTGACACCACAACTCTATATCACGGTCTCAGTAACAGAATAGTTTTAAAAAATGTAAAATTCCGTCAGTAAACCAATAATACACTGTGACTTGAAGCACCACCCATTAATGTGATTTCCTTTTTTAAAAAAAGTTTAAAATAACTCAGTAATGTGAGCTAGGTTATAACTACATTAAGATGAACATTGCGTGTCAAACATCACATGACATTATGGTGACATCACAAACTGCTAAACAATGCCATTGTCATTTATTATTATGCCTCTAAAACCTCTTGATATATATAGCAAGTGGTAACACAAGAGGCTACATAAATCCATTGTTGAACTACAGTGATGAAATAAACCATGCAACTCAAGTGGATTATGACCACATGAAAACTCAAATAATAATAATGTAGTTTTATAAATTCTTTTATTCATTACTCTTTTTTATAATATACAATGCCTTTAACAATTTTTAAAGATGTCTGAGTCTTCTTGCAGTCCATTCCTTATTGGTTCAAAAGCTGAAAATTACTTCTGTCACTAAAAATCTTGCATCCCTTCAGAATTTCTATGCTATATGCTCTCACCCATTTACTGTGTTCTGGAGAGTTTAGAACAAATGATATGCACACACTGGATTACAAACCTCACACAGCTCATAGTATCAGTGTTGATTATACTTCATGAATCCAATTTAAAACTTCTAATCCATCTTGGATTGCTGCATTAATAACAAAATGTGACAGCATTTCTTTCAATACATATCGCATTGATGTGATCAAAGTGTTTCTATGCAATCAAGAATAAAGCAAAGATGTGTGATCCAATTGGATTACTCATGGTGCTTTGTAGTAGGAAATAAAAAAACCTTGTTAGGATTACCACTAAAAATAATCTATTAAATGGCTAGAGTACCTATATACAAAATGATCGTGACCACTTTAAAACAAGTACAGATTAAGGTTCTGATTCTGTATTGGAATCCACTAGTGCACACCCTGTGTCCATGCAGAGAGTCCTGATACTTATTGGGGGCCCACTAGATAAATGGTCTTTTAATTTTGCCACCAAAAGATGTACAAATTCCCTAAAGATGCACAAGCAGTACTAAGGCTGCATTATGCTAACATTTATGCCTGTAAATCACATGAGTAAAATTACTCTTCTGTATAAGGATTTACAGATTCAGGCCCCTTAATTTGCATCCTTATTTTAGCTGCCCTAAGCATAGCAACCCAAGCAAATTGTTCCTAACAGAAACAGGATTCTATTCTAGCACTAGTAGTGTTTATGTTATTAAGATAAGTACTTTTTAGGAAATGCCATTGGGATACATGGATGAGGTAGACATGCTGGTGCACACTCATGGCGCTGTATAAATTAATAAATAATAATTGCTCTCTTACTAACACAGTGAAGTGCCTGAGGCTGTGCTATCTCACCTTCCTCAAGAGACATACAGCAAAATGATATAATGCTTTCCAACTTGTTTAGTGACATTGACCATGGCAGGACTATGAGAGCATCAGTTTGAGACATGAGAAGAGGGCAATCAGCCATCACTGACATAGGGATTTTTAATTGATTTTAAATTAAGGTCACTGTCCCCAGGCCACTGCTAGATTCGATTATTTCTGGCATATTTCTGCACATATATTTCTGATAGGAATATATGCATAGCACCATCTTTACCGACTTGAGGGTCATGAGGATTTTTGTAGAGGTCTGTGACCCAGTAAACTTTCATAATGTGTAGTACACTTACAACTAACATTGCTACTATCCCATTGACAATAGTTAACATCTTGTTTAACCATTCAATTTATTCTCTTTTAATATTAGGTTGTATTGTTACAGTTTGTAACACCACCACAAACCTCACTGCTTTCCATTCCAAGTGTCTGAATAGAATATAACAATCTTCCATTACAAGGCAGGTTGTGTCCTTATGTATGTTACACTGTGAAATACAATGTAATGTCCTCTCCAATTGTCCACTGAATGGTTGTAATTTCCTCTAGGGGTCTCCTTTAAAGTCAAGTTCATAGTTTTAAAATATTTAGAGGAGGGAAGAAAAAAGAGACCCTCTCAAGCCTCTGTAATCTACCTAAGAACTATAGATGCTAGCTGTTATATTAACACCTTTCATATATTCCTTGATTCCACCGCCATGGGATTTGCTGTGAAATCCACCCTTTGCCAAAGAATTGTGCTCCAGAACGTACATATTATTTATTTTTAAAATCATGGTTCTCATACAGCCTTCGTGCCTACAAAGAAACCTTGGAACTGTGAACTCAGTGTATGTTGGTGAAATGTTGGCTATCTATGAGTCCTGACAATCCTGAAACAATAGCTTTCCCACTCATCTCAATGGGGTGTTGATTCTGAAATCTAAATATTACGGTTTAAATGAATATCTGTTCTATTGCTGATCATTACTGAGAGCATCCAGGTACTGTTCCCATCCCATAGCCCTAAACTGTCTTCTCCAGAGCTCAAAGTCCCAACTGTCCTCTACTCATCTACAAGACCCTTCTGCTTCCCCTCACAGCTTCTATAATCCAGTTATGCATTTCCAATATGTAATTCTGCATAATACTAAAAATTAAAAAGTTGAGGACAATACACAGTTAAATGCAATATCACATTAAATCACAAAGGCTCCTTCACCGAGTATATTATTTATATTCATATTTAATTGACCAAACCCCACCATTTTAAAATTTAAATGAAGCTACTATTCAACTCAGGTCCATCAGTGTGCTGTTGCATCCAGACACCATGTCACAGAATTTAGGTCAGCTTGCTGTAGTGTACAGAAAGCCTTGACTGTGATAGTTGGTGCCTTTGAAAACAGTTACGACAAAATGGGTAAAGCAAAGGAAAGATTAGAAAAGCTGAAAAGAAAGGAATGTTATATTTATTCATCTACTCAAGAAAATTAGGCTATATAACACTGAAAGGTTTTATGATGTCTAGTATTTCTTTCCATATCAACAAGTTAACTCATATTTTATTTATAATGATCTCCATCTCAGTAGAATACATTTCTCTGTTCTGAGACGTGATCAAAAAACTAGGATTTTCTCATCTAGGTTTGATAAATCTACCAGGTCTACTTGTTCATGGGTTCTCCACCTGGGAGTGGTGACCCCTCTGCCCTTCCTATATTGCTAACAGGGAAGGGGGTCTCCCCTACATCTACGCAAGTGCAGTTTGGAAAAATCCAAGAACCTCATGATACTTGGTAATAAGTCAATAGGTTTACTAGCATGTAGCTTTGACCTAGATTCCTTAGGGGGAGTGGAGAAACATTTCAAACAAAACTGCACAAAGGACTAAAAGATAGTGCAGGAGTGTCCCCTATAGTCTATTTGGGAGATGGATCAGATGACCTAATAAGTCTTTTCCCCCTTATTAGTTCCAATGATGCTGTGATAAAAGGGAATGTGTTTCCTTTAGTATTTCTAGATCCATAATTTATTTGATCTGGGTCCAATCAAAAATTTTGAAATGATGTCATAAACTACAACTCCCAGTTTGGAGTAGCTTGTTAATATCACCATAAACCCAGATGGAAACTCAATCATTTATATAATATGTATGTAACAGCATATTAGGTAATATTAAACATGGCTTTAGTTTAATGCTCAGAACCATCCAATAAGCTGCTAGTGCCACTAACAGCAATTTAAAGTATCTGAAAACACTTAAAAAATGGGGTTAGATGGTAACAGCTGGGCTAGGGAGGAGTAATGAGGGTATAGGAGTTGCAGGGGCAAATGGAGATGCAAAAGAAAAACCACAGCAAGGGATCAAGGTAAAAAAAAGGGTAGGAGAGGGTGCACTGTAGGGGAGCATGGTCAACTATGGGACAGAGGAAAAACAGGGCGCACAAAGTGGAGGGATATAGGCCAAAACACTCCTGTTAGAAGGGGAGATGTCTCATTGCCTCCGCCTTCTCTAGGCGTTTATGAGATTGTCAGGATAGTATTGTAAACCTTATGGTTAAAAATCCTGTGACCCTTTCCAAGGTGCAGTGTGTTTGTTTGGTTGCTTACTATGGGCCACCTCTTACAACAGGTTCAGTGAGAGCAGCAGACCCTAACTGAAGCCACCGGTGCACCGCGAAGAAGCCGGCGTCCCCCCCATGCAGATCCAGTTGCAGAAGGGGGCCCTACACCTACATAGCAAGATCTAAAGAGACCCCCTCCCCGATGCGGGTGCGGAGCAAGGGGTGGGGAATTGAGCGAACAGCAACGCCCCAGCTTCCGCTTGGGATCATGACTTCGGTCTGTCCCACCTCTCCAGCCCATTTGCCAGTTTCCCCAGCACCCCAGGGTCCCCCACACCCGCTGAATCCCGGCAACCCCCTCTACACCCCCCTTTCCCTTCACGCCCTGTTCAATCCGCCTGCTCCCGTCACCCTCCGGCTCCCGCCTGCACACGGGGCCACACTGGGCCCTTCTCAGCTGCCCCCCGGGAGCGGAGGCTCTGCCCGCGCCCCAGCGGCGAGCGGAGAAGAAGCAGGGGCGGCAGTGGCCTCACTGCGGCTCAGGCGCATCCTCCTCCCCGCGTCAGGCATGCGCCGTGGCGGGCGGGCGAGCGATTTTGGAAAGGGAGGGAGACGTGACACTCCCCGGCATGTGCACCCGGGGGGGCGGGGACACCTCCTCCACCCACTGCCCCCCGCCTCGCGTGGGGAGGGGCGGGGGAGCGGGAGACGCGGCTCCCCAGCCAGCAGCAAGGACAGGGAGGGCGGGCAGCACCGCGGCACGTACAGTGGCTCGGCCACGCCAGTCGGGCGGCGGCGGCTGAGGCTGACAGCGACGCAGGATCCTCCCCCTCGCCCCCCCCCAGAGCAGGCGCAGCCTTCGCCCCCCGGTCCAGCGGGGGCGTGACACCGGCCGCGCTCCATGGAGCCCAGCTAGGGGCTTGTGCCCGCCGCCGCCGGGAGAGCCGGAGGTGAGTCGCGCTGCGGAGCAGAGGGTGCAGCCCCGTCCGGGGAGCGGTGGGTGCGCAGGGACCCTGCCTGCCTGCGCGGAGGAGGAGGGGGGGTGTTGCTGAAGGGTGACCCCCCCCAGGATGTATCAGGCTAACAGCGGGAGGGGGCAAGTCCGCACGGTCATTATTGGGAAGGTGACATCAGTGGTGGGCGGCAGGGTGCAGCCGGCTGACAGGTCGCTGGAGCTGCCTGGGGAGGAGAAAGCTGGCGGCTTGCAAAGCCAGCGGCGGGGCTGGACGCGCTCCCCCTTGCACGGGCAGCAGCCGGCACCGAGAGGCTGCTTTGCAGGGTTTGCCACAGACAAGGGGGAAAAGGGTGGGGGGTTGGCAATGCAACGGGGGGGAGGGGGATCGGAAAGCAAAGTGGGGGTTTGGGGGTGATTGGCGCAGCCGGGCGGTGCGAAGGGAACGGGCTTGGTGCTGGAGGAAGGAGGCTGTTTGCATCCAGCGGAACAACGCTAAAACTGCCTTTTGGTAGGTGATAGGAGGGATTGTTTGTTGGGGAGCATCCGTCTCCCCTTAGATTTGTGGCTGGGAGCGTGAATTGCGTTTTTTTGAAAAGCGATGTCTGCTCACTGCGGCTCCAAGGAGCAGGGTTTGCTGTGAACTTGCATTTTCAAGGGTTTTGTAAAATACCTCCCCCGCACCCTAACTACGTGTGCGCTATAGCAGTCAGAATTGGCTCTGTGATAGCCACTTCGGGAGCCTTATAATAAACATTCGGAGGTTCTGGGAAGATATGAAGTCCCCAGGTATAAAGCAAACACACAGAGAATTGTGGTATTATTCTTTTGCCTTAGCTACATTTCTATCCGCAACTCTTTTCAATAATATTGGCTAACACAAACAAATCCTGCGTCTTATGTGGCGTTTCAGGCTGAAAGTGTTGATTTCATATACATTTGTTGTAAACCATGACTGTTGTGTCACATCGAACTGAATGCGGTCTGAATGTTTAGTGAAATGAAATCCCATCACAGTTGCTGTTTAGGGTTAGAAATGTTGCCAAACAGCTGCTGCTTTGTGTTTCAATTGTAGAGGTCCCAGGAGTGGATTTTGGACACAGTAAGGGAGAGATGGTGTGTAAACATTGAAGGAAGAAGGGGAAGAGCATGCATGTACACAAAGTGCCTCTTTACAAAACTTTTTAAAATAATTATTGGGGATCTGGAGTGGGGACCTTTGCATGTGCGTGAGAGACATAATTTAGATAAGGTGGTCCGATTTTTACAATAAAAAAACACTTCCCAGTTATCAGTGGTTCAAATACTTGCATCAATGAAGTAAATTGAAGCTAGAGAGAAATTTAAAAAAAATGGTATATATGGTTGACAGTAATCTGTTATGAAGATATTTTTCATAATCAGTAGTGAAACACTTGGACGATTTATGGTTCAAAAGTTGCATCACTTCCTTTTTCATTGTTCAGATTCATAGAGAAGGTTGCCAGGAAGAGAAATTGTCACCTGTGTTCTTTGTTATCTACAGTAGAGAGAGTTAATTGCTTCTTCTGGACTAGGTAATTATGGGTTATGTGCCACTGGTGTCAGAGTAGTGAGGTTTGGATGCACATCATCTTGGATTTTTAAGAATATGTAAATATTTTACTAAAGAAGTTTTACATGAACCAAATGGTATAGTGCGAAGTCTGAGTATTCAGTGATGGAGATAAACAGATATCTTTTCTTAAAAGGCTGGTTTTGCTTGGTTCTTTTTGCAGTTGTTTACATTAGTTTTCTCTGGGGTTATTTTCAGTCTGAATAAAATTTTTAGAAGAAAATTTTACATAAAATACAAGAAAAATGCAGTGAGGTAAATTGTAATCTGTAATTTTAATTTTAATGTATTGGTTTGAGACAAAGATCATTTGGTTGCTGAAGATTTCCCGGATTCTTTTATATTAACACTTATTTGTTTAGATCACATTTTCTCTTTTTCATTGTCACCTCTTTAATCTATGTAGCTTATTCTCTAGGGAAATAATTTAAAATAAATTTGAAAATAACAATATATTTTTCCCTTTGGCAACTGGCAAGACTATGTTTAATTACTAAAATAATATAGAACTCTGGAGTATTCCTAGCATTACAATTATATATAGCAATTACAATTATATAGCATTACAATTATATATAGCAGTGGTTAAGTGATTGGGCCCCCCTTTTTTGTGTCTTTAATAATTTATGACGCCAACCCCAACAGTACATGTACTGCCACCCAGCTCTGAAGCCAGAGCGGAGAGCAGTGGCTGCTTGCTGGGTGCCCAGCTCTGAAGGCAGCACAGCACCAGCAGCAGCACTGAAGTAATATCGCTTTTCACAGCAGACTTAGCACCCATTGCCACCCTTACTTCTGCACTGCTGCCGCCACCCTGGGGGCTGGTAGCTGGAGCCCCAACGTATCCAGAGAGGTGGGAGAAGGGGAGGAAGGAGAGCTGGAGCCTGGACTGCCTCCCGGTGATGGATTGGGGGGATGGAGGAAGGGAGCGGTGAGGGATTGAGAGCGGTGAGGGATTGAGAGCGGTGGAGGGGAGGAAGCGAGCCCAGGTGGCGGGGCTTTGGTTGTCAACTCTGTTACGGCGGGGCTCTATCTGTCCTTTTATCCCTACCTCCCTGGCATGCATGGCCCTTCTTCGTGAGCTCCAGCCACCTGGAGTTGACAGAGCTCTTAAAAAACCAACCAACAAACAAAAGCACACAGCTCGCGCCTCACTTGCCACTTTCCCGTGCCTCCCTTGGGAGGTCTGCCCCATAGTTTGAGAACCGCTGATATACAGGAAGTAAAATCAGAGTGCTTCCTTTTTCTTTTCATTTGATATGTGAATGTGGGGAGTTCTTCTACTCTTGGAAAGAGAGACATCAGTGACACTGACTGCTGCTAGACACTATGGGCTGAATATGTACCTGGGGATTGGGTCCAATAAGATGCAAATACAATACAAATTTTCCCACAGACCTCTTTCAGTGCAGTTCATTAATTTCTTCTAGCACTCTTGATATTTTGTCCTTAGAGTCTCTGATCAATTTTGTGGTAGGTTTTTATGGTAAGAGCAAAGCTCCATTTGGGGCCTCATTGAAAGAGCCTCCCCCAATGTAATCTAATCCTTTATTTTATTTTAAATCTCCTTTCTGTGAAGCATGAGAAATGGCTACAATGGGAGATGGAGTGGGTAAGGGCTCTGAGGTGGCACTAGGCATTCACTCTCTCAGGTGTTTGGCTGGCTGGTTCTTGCTTACAGACCATCTTATGTGGGGTCAGGAAGGAATCTCCCCACCCCCAGTCATATCAGCGGTGACCTTAGGGTTTGTTTGGTTTTTGCCTTCCTCTGCAGCTTGGGATGCAGGTCACTTGCCAGGATTATCTGGGCATATCTCACTTAATCATTTCCCTGCTATTGAGAGGATGTCAGGCATTGGTGCTCTTCGGTCCCTCCCATTCTCGGCCTGTGGCACATAATAACCTAGTGTCCTCTGGGCTGTACTACTTTGGTCTAATTTTTGGTTGTTGGGTTTAGTGTGCGGGTGCTGAATGGGGTTGTTGGCCTGTGATACACAGGAGTCAGACTAGATGATCTAGTAGTCCCTTCTGGCCTTGAACTCTGACTCTAAACCCATTTTTAACTTGCAATATGGCTGAAGTCAAATTTGAGCATGAGGTAGATGCTTGTAAATTAAGCTAGGGTGACATTTAGCTTCTGTGTGTGTATAAAATTCTGAAACAGCACCAGTAAAAAGATCTGCCTGAGTCTCATTGCATCAAGAACCTCCAGAACTATATTTTTTCCAGGGGTGCTGACTGCCTTCTAATGAGAACACAAATTATAAGCATTATAACGTGCATGGATTGCATTCAAAGCAGAGTCTCTAGGATAAAGTAATTGGAGGTGGTTAGACGAAGGCATAGAGTCTGTGTTAAGAGGGTGGATCTGGACAGGTTGCAGCTTCAGAAGGCTGTAATCTTCAGTGAACAGCCATTTGAAACTCATGCTGGATTAGAGCCCAGAGTAATGTGGATTACAGTAGAAAAAGTGTGTCCATATGTAATGAAGAAGATTGATCCTGTGGTCTGGGACACAGGAGATTTGGGTTCAATTTCTGGCTCTACTGCAATATTCTTATGTGGCATTGGGCAAGTCACTTAGTCAAAATAGATAAAACAGACAAAGGGTAAGGGAATTGTGGCACAGAAAGGTTATCAGCTCTTTAGGGCAGGGACTCTCACTCACTCTGTGTTTATAGACCTTGATCGTGTTTGGGGCTTCTAGGCGTAACTGTAATGCACATCATAAATAGTAATGTAACAAAAAGGTGGTCAGCAAATGATACCTCGAGAGTTTCCTATGCTGTCATCTGTGTAAGTCAACAGAGAATGGAGGTGGAAGCAAGCAGCTCTCTTGGAATAACAACAAGCTTCTTATTTTAGCATCAAAAAGAGCCAGAGACAGGGGGGTTGCTGCGGCCTTGCTAGTCAAAGTAAAACAGAAGTCTTGCTGAAAGAGTAATATTTTCACTTGGGTACCAGAGGAGCACAAAAGCTAGCTCTGGACTTAAAGACAGAAGGCTGAAGTGGCAGTTTGCTTCCAAAAAAATACAAATGATTGTAATTAGGCCCAGACCCTCTTAAGTGACACATGGGTTTATTTATTTCAGATGTTTCCAAGTCCCAGGGATGGGGCCAAATATGAGGCATTTGATGTAGCCTGTAGGTTAACCCCAATTACTTCTACATAAATCACGTGACTGTTACAGGCGCTAAGTACACGTTTGTCACATAGGCACTACCTATTAGAAAAAATGAAGGTAACCTTAAAAAATGTTATTCTAGTAAAAATCTTTGAAAAAATAAAGAATAAACAACACTACTAGACATTTGCTTGCCTTAGCTGTGGAATGCATTGCGCAGACAATGGAGCCACCTATTTGGCTCCAATAAGAGAATGAAAATGCAATATCTAGTGTCTTATATGGTATTCTTTTGGAGAGCATTTAAAAAAAATTAAGAAAATCAAAATGCTGTAGCTGTACTAACTGTGCTCACGAGTCTGTATGCTTAGAGAACTGAAATGGTGGTTTTGTAGAGCAGTGAACAAGAGAGTGAGAGAAGCAAAATGGGAGCTGGCAAATACTCTTGTTACAAAACTGTAATGGATAAATGATTGACAGGGATGTTTGCTTTTTTATTTGGGTGGAAGGACTGCGTTGACAATGTATAGTGATAGCTATGAATTATTTTGTTTTGGGATTAGACTGTATTGGGTCACACCTTCCGATGCTGAATCTCTAGAATAAAAATGCAGTAGAACGTTTCAAAACATCTCTCAGAAAACCAGCTATAACTTCTGTAGACTTGGTTAAAAAAAAAAACCCTTTTTTTTTTCTTTCAGTCCTTATGCCATTCTGCAATTGTTCCAAAAGGGTCTAGGTCACAAAAAGATGGAGGTAACTTTGGTACAAGATCTTAGGCACCTTCCTTCTTGGTGGTCATTAGCATTTTTTAATTTTTCTCAGGAATTCCTGCAGCTTAGATTTTCAAATTGGTCCCCTTTTACAGGACACCTGAAAAGATGCTATATATCAGATGTGTGAAGAAACCACATCATCCACAGTGTAATCTTGTTTAGTAATTTTGGGTTTCCTTCCATCTTTTATATATATGTGTGTGTGTGCACACACCTTACTACCCTTACTGATCCCCACCATAGCTTCATTGTCACGTAGGCAATGTTTCATGTATCAGGTCAGCTAAATTGGAGAGTAATTTTGTAGTTCTAATTGAGTGATCTTACAGGACTGCATTATAAGATTACTAAATGTATGTGTTTAAATAATAGCTCATGGATGTGAACAGAGAAGGTGGAGGCATGCTTTAATGTTGTCTTGTGTCTGGCTGGATCTCTTGGGGAGCCTTAGCAACAGTGCCACAAATATCAGTAGACTCTCTCTGTCACATACTGTTTTCTGGTTTTGTGTTGTATGAATACAAACCTCAGAGGCTGCTTCAGGAACAATTCTTTGAACGCAGACTGTGGTTACTAATATGGTACAATTTTTGGAAAATTCTTCTGTCACACATCCAGTGGGAGGTTGAATGTCTTCAAGAGCTAACCCAAATCTGTCAGGCATTCCCCACCTCTACCACCTTCTTTCTCATTGCCCATTACAGTCTTTGTGAACCTACTCTCATTGACACTTCCACAATGAACCTCAGTTTCTTTAAATTAGTTGCAGAAGCATTTTCAGGGAGACTGGGCTAGAACTGCAGCTATAGTTGGGAATGGTGAGTTAATTGCTGTTTTGATTTAACAGGTAGGTTTTGATTTTCCTCCGTCGCATGTGTTGAGTTCTGTGGACAAGTTTCAGGACTGGTCATGCCCATAGCTTTTTATTTAAGTTCTGATGGGTGACGAGCCTTCTACTGAGACATGTGACTGTGGGGTGCCCATCAGTTCTCTAAGTAGAACTTGAATTCTTATGTCTTTGAGCCTACTTTAGGATCTTTTGAAAATCTCAGCTTGAACTGCTAAGGGAGTTAGGTGGTCAACCCTACCTATATTTCAGTGGCGGTTGGGTGCCTAACTCATTTAGGCACCTTTGAAAAATCCCAGTTTTAATCTCTGTATTCACTTATTGTAGGATAGTGGGAAGATCAGTCTTGAGTCAAACATCAGAATTTACTTAGACTTTCAGTGTTTTTTCTGCTTCTATTGTGACATGATAACAAAGAGGTTAGATGAACACTGTGGCTAACATGAGGGCTTGGAGGACAATGGCTTTTATATGCTGTGGTAGACAAGGCATTCTTTTTCATGGCAAATCTGGGTTATTTGCAGGAGTGCACAAGGCAAGTCCTACGTTCCTGTGAAAAATAATTCATTAATGGCAAGAAAATAATCAGTTTACTCTAAAAAGCCACTCCATTGCTCCAGTAGTTCTTTTTCAGCCTCTGAATCCTTAATGATAGTTATTGCTAATTTCTTGTTACTGTGTATTTCTAACTGTAGTGTGCTTTTTCTCCTGAGTTTTAAAGAGAAGATGATAGTAGTAATTGCAGAGCATAGCTACTTATCACTATTCAGGGGAGGGCTCTTCCTCTATAGTTGAACAGACAAGTTGCTGCTCAGTTCGGTCTAGATTCACAAAAGGACTTAGGTGCCTAACTGCCATGATTTTAGGCACTTGACTCCCAAAATCAGGCCCTACTGGTATTTACAAAATCCCTGCTCTGCTGCTGCCGCACCATGTAGGTGCCTAAGCTCCCTTAGTGCCAAAGTTTTTGTGGTAAAAGTTCTCTGTTTCTGCCTCTGTGCATGCACATTGATGCTCTGCCCCAGGTGTCCAGATGCCTGCGCCCCAGGGTAATTCACGAACCAGGTGAAGATAGGTGTTCGTCTGCCTTACATGCCTGCAGGGCCCGACCTGGTGGGTGGACTCAGAGCTCACCTACCAGATTGGGTCCCTATAGGTGAGCTTACACAAAGTGGGATGGTGGGCAGTAAAGAGAAGGACTTGCTTCATGACTTCTAGCCTGATGGCAAGGGTGTTCACCTGGGAGGTGGGAGACCCTTGATTCAAGTCCTTCCTCTGCCTGAGAGGGAGAAGGGATTTGAAGAGGGATCTGCTACTGCTCAGGTGAGTGACCTAACCACCAGATTATGGGATATTCTGATGTGGGCTCCCTCAGTCTCTCCTGTTGAAGCTGTTCCACTGTGGGTAAATAATTAAAAAAAGTCTTTGGAGTAGGGGAGTGGATCCTGGGTCTCTCACCTCTCTGGTAAGTTCTCCAACCACCAGGCTACCCAGTCATTCTCATGCTTGCTTTCTGTCTGGCCCAATGGTTCTTTCATTATTTATTCACAGTGGACGAGGGTTCACAGCTGAGTCACTGGCAGAGAAAGGCACCTCCCTGCAGCCCAGATTTAGATGCCTAACTCTGTGAGGGGTGGGGTGTTGCATACACCGCCTCATTTGGCATCTTCCATGGTCTAACTTAGGAGGCTCCTCACCTACTATGCCAGCTTTTGTGAATTTCAGTCTAAAGCACCTATCTGTCACTGTTCATTGTATAGGAAGCCTAGGCACCCAACTCAGGCTTTGTGAATTGGAGTGCGTTCCTGTGAGATTTTTTTCCCTAGGTGCCTAAAAGTACCTAAGTGTCTTAGTGAAGCTGGCCCTCAGTCCTTTAGCTTAAGCAGCAGTATCTCAAGTTCCGGATCCAGAAGTCCTGTATCATTGCCTGCGGAGAGCCCCTCCAGGATTGTTGTGATATAAGCTACAGAGGTCTGGTGCAATATGCTGTGTAAGTGAAGCAGTGCTTCATAAGCAGACAGCCCCATTTTGTGTTATCTGAAGTTACCGAAGGATCTAAATGGCGTTAATGCATAGCCCCATCAAAAAGCATAATGCTGTTGTCTAATCTAAAGGTGAGGATAACTGTAGCTGTGACTATTATGTGGCCTCGTGGCTCTTTATCACTCTGTAATGGTTATGTTAGTATGAGTGACACCTGCTCTGGCTTCCAGTTAGTTTCCAGGTGGAATTGAAGGTGTCGGTTTTGTAGTATAAAGCCTTAAATGGTTGGGACTTGGTGCGTCAGGGACTACCTTTCTCTAGGTGAGATGCTGCTGTACTTCCAATCAGTTGAGGTGCTAAAGCTAGCAGCCTCCTGCTTTAAAAGGGGCAGGGCATTTCCATTAGGGCTCTTCAGTTCTGACCTCACTGCTCCCTTTAGTGTCATTTGTTTCCCTTCAGGGGATACAGTAAGGCTTAATTTTTTCCCCTCTTGGGCTCTTGTTGAAATAATAGGTTAAAGGTTATGACATGGTTAGTCGTGGGGGGTGTTTTCACATTGGACAACATATTTTTAGTCAGGCCAGTATGTTGTGTTTTTGGATTCCTATACTTGTTATGTGCAATTTGATTTGTGAAAATTCTCCATTTGAGATAGGCACTTCAAAGGAGTCTAAATATATAGGGAATGATGGAACAGAAGACATTTGTAGTAAGTTGCTGTAGTTATGCTGGCAGTATCTCTGTTTAAACATTGAACATGGATTTAAAAAAAAAGTTACTAATAAACAGCAGAATTATAGTTTATCATTCCTGCTTTTAAATTTGACATCTAAAAAAATTAAAAATGGAAAATGTGTTTTAAATGAATACAAATTGTTTATAATTACCATTCAGTGAGGTTTGGTGCTTTTATAAATCTTTTTAAGCGTATTAATCATGTTAAAAGGTCAAAGGTAAGCTTTAAAATGGATACCAAATTGAGATGGGTAGGAAAGGTGACATTTCTATTACTGCATATAGTTTGAATTTGACTGCAGGCAAAACAAGACAGATTTCACTGTGGGCCTGATCCAGCAAAATTTTATTCACATGAGCAAGACCTAGTAAGACAGGGTCCTAGCTAAATCAGTGTACTCCTGTCTTCATATCCAGGAAGTTTAGCCCTTGATCCTGGAAAGTCTTACTCATGCGAACACACTGAGGTGCGACAGCAGATAGATAAATATATCTAATATTTTTTTTTCAAGTGCTTCAAGAAGATGTAGCTAATCTGCATCCTAACCGTTTTTTCATTTCTCCTGCCCTTTGTCTATTTTGAGATTCTAAATACTTTAGGGAAAGACTGTATGTTCCTTTGTATGTACATATCCTGGCACATTGTGGGTGCTATCAGGAACAAATAATAAAATATAATGTGAGTAAATCCTTTGACTTCATTGAGGCCTGGTCTACACTACAAAGTAAGGAGTGGGTCTCCTGGGCGGAAGCCCAGCCGGGAGCCTGGATGGCAGCCGGGCTTCCAGTGGGGAGCTCTACCTGGAGCTGAGAGCCCATGCTTTTAGCTCTCCACATTGCTCCTCTTAAGTCGGTTTAAGTGCTTCTGGTGAGGATTCCAGCGACAGGAGGAGGATAGTATGGACATGGAAAATCTCAGTAATTACTGTGGGTGGCTGTATGTCAATTTAACTTAAGTCGACTTAAGTTTGTAGTTTAGACATGTCCTGAGAATAGCTACTGATTACTGGTATGAGCAAGGCTTATAGGACCAGACTCTAAGAACATAATAATGTAATTTTTAAAATGTCAGTGATTTATTTTTTGGAGAATTCAGCATCATCTGAGTGAGGACTGAATCTGTGGATTTTCTGTGCCCATGGACTTCTGCTGCACTCTGTTATTGTAGATAGGACCTGACCCTGCGAATGTGCCAAGTGCCTGGGAGTTCATGATGCTCCATTCCTTTGAGGACTTGGGCCCTTGGTGACAAGTACGGGTCTTGGGCTATATAATCATCTAATTTCACAAGTTACTTATTTTCATTCCTGTTGCTTGGTGAAACTTATAAGTCAAAAGTTAAGAAAAATAATTAAAATCCCACCAAACAAATCCTTCCTTCCTACACAAGGTGCTTCATCAAAGGTATGGCATCCAACATGAGAGTACGGGTCATCTCTCACAGAGTGGGGGTAGTTGTCTCTGCCCTGTATTTTATAGGGAACCATGTCCTCACTTCATGAATGCTGCAGATGATGTGTCAAGTTGGGAAGATCCAAAACTGGTTTTAAAACAGTTTTTTTTGCAATAGAAAGTAACAAATAAATAAAGAATACTTTTAAAAGATAAAAGCAAATGTTTTTGTTCAGTGTTACAGACTGAGAGCCCAATCCTGGTGTATTGTGTTTTTCAGGTAAGGTCTGCGGGGCCAGAGAGAAATGGACATGTGTCCCTTGGCAGCTCAGACTCCCGAACATCCACCTGACTCCCCAACTTCCATGTCACCCCCTCTACCTACCCACTTGAAACCTAATTGTGTCAAGTGTCCACTTGAAGGTTCAAGGGGGAAAACTGCAGTGGAAACAGCTGAATGTAGAGAAGGGGAGACTGTGCATAGAAGGGTAGATCTAGGGGGGATGAGTCCCCATAGTGCTTTGGAGAGTATGAGACAAATTCTGCTCTGTTACATTTGAGCAGCTGCTAGTTACTGAAGGGTCACACAGGTATAAAGAGCAGATATGGTTCTGCTTGCATCCCCCCCCCATTGATTTTACTACAGTAATTTTCCTCGGGTCAGAACCACCTCCCTTCCAAGTGAGGGGCCAAATACTGGTCCCATTGAAGGCAATGTGAGTTTGAAATGGAAGGCAATGGGAACAAGATTTGCCAGCTGTGGCTGAGTAGCTGATAATAATTACAATGTCTTTTACTGATTCTCATCCTTATCCAACTCATCTTTGCTGACTAAGTGCCTGATCCAAAGCCCACTGAAAGCAATAGAAAGACACCCATTAAGTTCAATGGGCCATGGGTTCACCCGTGTACAAAATTTGACAATTGCTCTTAAGAAGCTAAAATCAGAAGTAACTTCTTAACAAGAGGGAGGTGCTTGTCTCAATCCTGAGCCAGCCATCAAAAGTCTAAAAGATGGATGGAAGTCTACCACATTGACCACTCATATCTCACCAACTGAGCCTCACAGCCAGCTTATTCTTTATTGTTGCAGGAAAAGAGGGGCTGGACAGGCTTGGTGCTAGAATGAAAAAGACTATCACATTTTTTTTCAAGCTGATACATTGACAACTTAAAAAGCCCACAAATAATTGTTCCAACTCTTGCTAGAAGATCTAAGGACATCATTAGTGATGTTGAGCATTCAGAACCAGGTAAAGAGGCATCAGATTTTGAATCCATTGCCTATGGATTGCTCAGTTTAGTGGCAGGCACCATTGCTGTTGGAGTACAGGAACTTGCTGGATTGACATTTTGTTAGTAACACTGATAACATAAATGGTTGTGAAACAAACATTCAGGGCTTATATACATGATAGGGTAGAGCAGTGTGCACTACAGGAGTGATTTCTAGAGTAAGCTGACGTGTTATGCATTAATTAGTCCATGTAAACTCTGCTGGTGCGCACTAAAAATGCACTAGTGTGTTTTAACATTATACTGTTTCAACAACACTATTTTAAAGCACACTAGGGAACATTTAGCATGCACCAACAGGGTTTTACTTGGGCTAATTAATGCACAACACATTAATGCTCTTCAGAAATCACACCCCCATAGTATGCATTGCTGTACCATATAGACAAACCCTTAGAATTTGTTCTTTGTCATAAAGATGGAAACCACCCTACTACAGGGTTAAGTAAAATGCATTTTGCTGCAGCTATATCACATAGAAACAAGCCATTTTTGACTCTTTTTAATGATGTTTATATATCACAGGTAGTGCACACAAGCTGCTATTTCTCAGCATGCTGAAAGAATGTTCTCCAGATGGCACTTGCTGTTTATGCTTTTATTCAGTTCACTTGAACACAGCAGCACTCTGTACAAAACGCACAAAATTGAAAAATAAAAATAATATCGTTTCTACAAAGTGCCACGTTATTAGCTGAGAGAGCTTATATTCTGAATGATGAGAGAGAGGCCTCAAGCCATCCTAGACGATTGGACGTTTCTCAAATACTAGTCAGATTCACCAAAGGGATAACAAGCATCTGTCTCCATTTTAAAAAGCATCTTACTTCCCTCTCCCAAAAGGTGGGTTTTAAGCATGACTACTATTATCCCCGTATTTATTGCCGCCTACTTCCTTTTATCTGGCTAGGCTGGATTTGTTGGAATTTTACGAAAGTGTTTATAATTATGATATTTTAGCTGTCTTTTACATTGATATAGAGCTTCTCAGTGGGAGTTGTGCTTGGAGCAAGATGCTTTATAAATTATTTTATTTTTTCCATTGTCATTCTCTTGGCTTTGAATTTCAGTGAAAAAAATGTAGGGTTTCCTGCTGATGCTGTTGAGGTCAAAACAGCTCCTTTTGACCTTCAAGAGAACATGATCAGGCCCTGATTCCTGTTCATTAAAATTACTAAACAGTAATACAGTAATATCCAGATTATAGGCATGGTAGCCCTTCCTAATTCCCTTTGACTTCAGTGGGATTACTCGCCTGAGAAAGGGTTCCAGGACCAGGTCCTTTTCTTTTTATAGAAATCCAGCAATTTCCTAAGGGTTATTCTGCCACCCTTTAGTAGTTTCAGTGGAACTCCTTTTAGAGTAAGGTATTACTCAGTGTGAGTAAGGGGGGTAGGATCTGGTCTAGAATATAAATATTTAAATCTATTGGTTAAATATTTAAATCCACTGCCTTTTAAAAAAATATTGAAATTTGATAATTACTTTAGTAACTATTTAATATAGCTACTTCTGAAATGTAAACAAAAGTCAGGATTTGATGATGCAGTTAGAAAAATATAAAATATATAATTCTTATGCCTTTGGTGAACTGGGTTCAGTGTGACTACATGGAAGACACAATGTCAGGTTCTGAAGGATTTGAAAGAGTCAAGGGGGCTGATATCAGTCTCAGCTCAAGAAAGCTGGTCCACTTCCCTATTGTGCTTTGGATCAGAGACCCCAGTTGACATTCAGTTGTTCTTCACAGACAAAACCTGTTCAAGTCAATGGGGGGCTCTCCATTTACTTCAATAGGCATTGGATCAGGCCCCTGGAGAAGACAGAGGCTGTTGCCTTCTGTGCTTGCAAGGTCAGATGGCTAAACACTCAGGGGCAGATCTTCTATTGGTGTAGATTGTCATAGTTTCATTGAAGTCAATGGAGGAATCACAGTTTGCACACTCTGAGGATCTGCCGCTGAAGATAGAAGTCAGGATTAAAAGATGGAAGGGATCATGAACCAAGAATGAAAAATACTCAGTGATTCAATGCCTCCCATTCATCCTTCTGTCAAAAATATTGGTTATGTTTAACGCAAGGTATTTTGAGTAGGGTTTAAAGTAGAGTTGGTTTGAATTTTTCAAACCAAAAAGTTGAATTAAAGAAGTCTTTTTTGAAAATGAAAATTTTTTGGTGGAAAAACAGCCAATTGCCAAAGTTTGTCATTTAAGTTTTTTCCAATTTTTAATCAAAACATTATCAATGGTTTTCAATAAACAAAAATATTGATAAACACTTCAGTGTTTTCTGTTTTTAAACAATGAAGAAAAAATTGAAATAGTAAAGAACAGGTCAGTTTCTAACACTTCAAAATGAAAAACAACTGATTTTTTTTGTAAGCATATTTAATGGTCAGATAGCTCTAGTTTAAAGTATTGGTAACAAATATTTGTATTAAAACAAAACAAGCAATACATGTACAAATGGATTCCTGTGTTCCCCAGCTAAACAGCAAGGTAATATTAGGAGATGTTTCCATTCCTTTCTGCTTCCTATTCCCCAGGGGATACTCCTTTTCCAACCAGAATTCTTGCTACATCAGCTACACGCTGTTTATATTGGTTGCTCCCTTGGCAGTTATTATTTCTTAATGTGTTAATTGCAGTTCTTGGACCCTTTGAGAGGTGGTGTGTGTGTTGCTATTTCCATTCTGTATATATTACGTCCAGTAAGAGGATCTAATGGTAAGAATTCAAATAGCAAAAGAAGAATAAAATAGCCAGGGTAAATGGGAAGAGTAGCCACCATTTTCTGCTTATTCAGTAAAGATTCCTACTGCTATTCTTGTTTTGTGTGATGTCTTTTAATTGAAACTTGACTTATGTGGGTTGCTTTCTGCTCACTACCGATACTTTACAGTGAATTCCTTCATAGTAGTAGCTAGTCAAGGATAAGGAATGACTTCAATGAAAGATGGAGATTTTTAGTGATTTAAAAAGAAACCTATAGATTTTAAACATGTAGAGCTCTCTGAGCCTGATTCTGATCCCACTTGGGCTCTGAGTAGGGTTGCCAGTCGTGACTGGACGTATTCCTGGAGGTCTCATCATATGACAATCTTTAATTAAAGATTAATCTTTAATTGCTGGAGACTCCAGGGCAGTCCTGGAGACTTGGCAACCATAGGTCTGAGCCTTCAAGCACTTTACTCACAAGAACTATACATTCAAATGGGCCTATTGATTTCAGTTGCAGGATCTGACACCTCTGCTTTAAACCAGTGTAATTTGATTGACTTCAGTAAAGTAGCTCCAGGGTTACATTGGTATAGTTGAGATTCAAATCAGGCCCTAAATAATGGGTTTTGTACTTCTACATCCCATGAAAAATCATCTATAGAAAATATTATGTGGAACTGGTTCTTGGAGATTGAATATAACTTATTTATAGTTAAATACATGTAACATTAATATGTTTTCATCAACTCCTTTATTCAGTTGTAACCCTGGAAAGAGGCAACAGATGAGTACATAGTACTGTGTATTTTCAGGGAAGTCAGATTTAGGACAGTTATATAAGCACACTCTACACAGTGTACTAGAAATTTGGTTTCATTTTGTAAGTATTCACACACACACACATGCTCTATGAGGCCTATTATCCTTTTGAGACACCCCCCAGCTTCAATTAACTTTACTGAGTCACATGCTTGCACCAGGCGAAGAAAAGTCCTCCGTGCTGGTTTGAAATTAGCAGTAATGTTTTGCATCTGTGCAATAGTTTAAAATGAATTATTCAGAACCTACTGTTTGAGCAGCTTGCACATCTATGCCCATTTACTGCTACCCTCCATGGGGGGAGTTATTATTGATGCCAATGGGAATTGAGCACATGGACTGAGGGCAAGTTTTGGCCCATAGCCTGGAATACCATTTGACTGCACCTATGCAGAAAAGGATAGGAATAGCTCTCTCACCATAGTCAGAGACCTAGAGGAAATACTGTTTTGTTCTTTTTGCTTTGGGTATTTCAAACAAGTCGTGAATGAAGGGATTTTTTAAAAGAAAAAACTGGTAATAGTTTTGACTGATTAAAATATGTTCAGTGAGTAAAAATTACGTTTGATTAAATATATCCTGTGATATATTGAACACACTTGACGCCCTTTGGAGTTGAGGATGTTCCGCACCTCAAGAATGGGCTTGTAGCTAACAAATCAGTTGATGTACATGGCAGAAAGAAATCTAGGGACATCTCACAAGACTGTCTTGGTTCTGCAATATTAGAGAATTAAAATAATCTATTTGACCACAAAATAAACCTGTCAGATTCACACTACACATGAGTAGCTTGAGAAGGGTCTGAGCTGGTTTGGGTTGCCAGGCTGGGAGTAGTGTGGATGACACACTGTGGGGAATTGTGGTGAGGAGACACTGTATGAGGCAGCATAGATTAATTTACTCAACAACAAAAATTCACTCGCTTCATATACAGTTTCCAGGACAGGTGTGCAAGGTGGAAGATGGACATTAATCTTGTTTAATTTCCTAATTCTGGGAGGTGCTCAGTTACCATGGTGATGGATGGGCTAAAAAAACCTAAACAGAATAAAATCTATTGATTTAAGAAGGTGCTATTTCTACATAATCATTTTTTTGGCTATACCTGCATTTTAAATATACACAGAATACAGTATAAAAACACTTTATTCTCTGAGTGATTGTGATTTCATCAGTATCCTTTGTAATGTAGGCATCAGTTTTATATCTCACAGTTTGCTGTTTGGAATCTTTTCTATGTGTTATACAGAAATATGTATAATATATATATATGGCAAAAATCCCAGTACTAGTGAGTGAGGGAAATAATCTTTTATAGGTGCTGTATAATTAATAACTGTGAAGCCAACAGCCATCCACTGACTTCTATTTAGTGTAAGAAAATTCTGGAACATTAGCACTTCAAAATGAGATCGTGGTATGAAATGAAATAGTTCAACCACCATTGTTCACAGTCTAGAAATGGCAAATTCAGTTTTTTAAGTCTGCCCAAGTTTTCTCTTTTCTTCCCCTTTATATTTCTGACAAATATAATCTTCTAATGCAGGGGTAGGGAACCTTTTTTCTGTCATTGGCCATTGACCCACAGAAAATATCAATCGCATGCCACTCACCCGCCGGAGGGGGCGGAGATGGAGCGAGCTGGTGCTTGTGATTCCAGCCCCGCAGGGGTGGGGGCGCCACACGCCGGATTAAATTAAGCAAGGAGCCAGACCTGGCCTATGGGCCGTAGGTTCCCCACCCCTGTTCTAATGTAACTAGATCAGTACTCTACCTAGAGAGGGAAAGACGCAATATCCAGATAACTATAAAGCAAAGGGCTAATAGACTTTAAAGCTCTAATCAGGGAAGTATCTTGGTTTAGTAAGCACTTGAGGGGATGCATTACCTCAAGCATGTGCTTACGTCCATCGAAGTTAATAGAATTTAAGCACATGCTTAATGTTAAGAATGTGTTTAATGTTTTCCAGGATCAGGACCTGTGTTCTGATGATATTGCAAGAACTGCAAGAGCGTTGCTCAAAACATTCAAATTGTCTACACAATTTTATATCTGACTTTGCTGACGTCTTTAAATTAGCAGAGAGAACTAAAATTGTGGCATATTACTGTGGTTCTATTGTTTATATGTTTTGCGGTAATATATGCATCTTGTTAGTTTAGTGTTTCCTTAGCGGGGAATTTCCTATCCACCCCTTAGTTCACAATTAGGAGTTATGAAACTTTCTTGCCATTAATTTTTTTTGACTGACTGTGCATTCAGGACCATATCCATTATCCAGTAGGTACAAAATACGTTGGTGTGTATGTGACATCATTATTTCAATGGCAACTATTTTAGGTACTTATAGGCTCCCATCACTACTGTATCTGAGCACCACACAATCTTCAGTGTATTTACCCTCACAACACCTCTGTGAGGTAGGGAAGTGTCATTATCCTCATTTTTCAGATAGTGAAATGAGGCACACAGAGACATTGGGCCAGATTTGAAAGTTATTTAGGAGCCTAAAGATGTAGATGGGTGATTTTGAAAATCCCACTACGCACTTATCTCCTATTAATTTCTGAATCATTGGGTGCTTGAATACCTTTAAAAATCTGACCCTAAATGACTTGCCTAAGGCCACACAGGAAATCTATGGGAGAGTGGGAAACTGAATACAGGTCTTCCAAGACCCAGGCTAGGATCTTAATTACTGTACTATGCCTTCCTAAAATACTTAAGAAGAGTAGGTGAGGATAATAAAAAAGCCCAAAATAAAATGTACAAAATAAGTGTCATAAGTAACATATGTTGTGTGAGGTGCATAAAGTTTTCATTGATGCTTGATTGGGAAGATGTGTATAACTTGTGAGCATTCACTCATTAGTAATACAGTTAACCCATGCAGGTGGCAATAAAAACTTTATAGGACCTCGGGGAGCAATATGTGTTTTCTTTCTATACCTTCATGTATACATGAGTGCATGAGCGCTGTTGTACAGTGTATAAAATATATATAGTGTAGTTGGTTTAATAGGAAAAGTAAATATTTTAGCAGTGAATAACCTCATGGGGTTTTGTACACCATTATTTGGAATGTTTAAAAAATAATCTTTGACATATAGTAATTTGTCTCAAACATAAAATAATCTGTGTTTTATTTTGCTGAAATGTGTTAAATTCTTTAAAGAGCTTTGTTAAACCATTCCTAGATATATTTTGTTGCTGTAGTTTTATGGGTTAGCAACACAACTGCAATTTCTGAAAAACACTCTCATTTTCTTCATGTGCATATTTGAGAAGCAACACAACAGTGCATCAAACAAGGCAGACTGGAAATTTCCGGGTCCATTTCCTATCTAATTCATGCTCATAAAGCTGGATTGTCTGTACTGTATGTAGCTGCAGTACTGCAGAAAGTCAATAAAGAGCTGACCACCTCACTGCTATCAAAAGCACTGAGAAACCCTGCCTCATCTGCCTTATTAAAACCACACTTGACTCCTGCAGAGAAACATAGCTGGAAGCCTTGAGGAAGAAGGAATAAAAAGGAAGCTAAAATTGCAGTGAGTACTCTGTACACTTAGGCCTTCCAGCGAGGTTAAAGTGTATTTATTATAAAATAAAACAAAAAGGCAGATTCATTAAAACATCATATTAAATATGGACATTTTGCTTGAACTTCTGACTCTCCCACATACAGTTTGACACAGAAATAAGGTAATTAATTTTCCCAGCAATGAGTGGATTTAAATAGCTCCCTAATGGGTTTTGTATATCAGAATTATATATATATTTCTTTATTCTCTAAAAGAAAGCACATGATGAAGAATTAGAAAATAAGCAATAGAACATGTAAGATATTTGGAAATGGGTTTATGAAAGGCCTATATTTTTAGTCTTATCCACTGTACAGTATTAATGTATTGAATGCTCACCAAGCTTTAGGTAGCATCAATCAGGATTTCCCTCCACTCTGCCATCCTTTCTGTGCTCTTAGCTTTTTCTCACCTAGTGAAAAAAGAAGCAACTTGAATGGAAAGATCGCTGGTTAAGCTTCATATTGTAAGATTTCAGAGACTGAATTTGCTGAAAGTGATGAAACAACCCAGAGTTATGCTATGAATTTGATTGCAGTGAATTTGATTTCAGACATGTTGAACAAAGCTAGCCTATTAGCTTTAACCCTACACACTTTGAATTTGTATGACGGTTTTCAAACAATATATATATTCTGCAGATCAGTTGTTTTTAACAATGACTGTAAATATGGGCACCCATAACTAGCAACTAGACAAAGAATTATTGGAAGTCCCTGCTGCAGAGCCCAGCATATATCTGACCATTCATTTAGCTATTTTCGTTACCTTGGTGATGCAAGGTTACTAACCATTTCCTTTTCACAAGAGCAACTACTGTGAGTAATGCCAAACCATGCATACGCGCAAACCCAGTCCTACAATTTTTAGCCATATGAATACGCCTCGTTGATCTCAGTGGAATTACTCTGAGTCAGAGTTACTCATGTGAGTGAAGCTTGTGGGGTTCATACCCCAATTTCTAATTATTTTTCATTTGCTTTTACAGCACTCCTCTGGCTAGGACTTGTATGTGTAGTGGCCAGAGCAAGAGGCAGTAACCTATTCAGGACAAGAGATCTGGAGGTGTCTTGCATGCTGTCTGGAGTGGCTCATGACCAGGAGTGTCAACCTCTGGGCAGACAGTCAAGAAAAGGGGCAAAAACCCCAAACGGGTTGTGTGTTCTGTGCTTAGATTTCACCAACCCAGTAACAATTGTGAACTCCTAAAGCACCATAACAATCTTACATGGAGTCATAGACAATCCCCTTGAGCATTCCCATCTATTTTGCCACCCAGACAAGCTTGACTTTGTGATAGATGATAGCTTGACACCAAAAAGCACAAT
Source organism: Gopherus flavomarginatus (assembly GCF_025201925.1). Lineage (NCBI taxonomy): Eukaryota > Metazoa > Chordata > Testudines > Testudinidae > Gopherus > Gopherus flavomarginatus. The sequence goes on along the minus strand of NC_066617.1, from coordinate 229,561,039 downwards.
AGTAGGGTACTCCCAGTGACTAACCCCAGATCAACTGTACTCCGATCTCACACCAAAGACAATGTTTGTAGCCAATCCTGTAACAAACTAACTAAAAGTTTATTAACTAGTGTCATAAACAGATAAGTAAGAGTTAATAGAACAGAAGTACTTCATATCTCTTTTGCCTGTAAAGGGTTAACAAGATCAGTGAGCCTGGCTGTCACCTGACCAGAGGACCAATCAGGGGACAGGATACTTTCAAATCTTGAGGGAGAGAAGTTTTTGTGTGTGCTGTTAGTGTTTGGTGGTGGTTCTCTCTGGGTTCTGAGAGTGACCAGACGTGCAACCTGGGTTCTGAGAGTGACCAGACGTGCAACCAGGTTTCTCTCCAATTTCTCTGATACAGTCTCTTATATGTCCAGAATAGTAAGTACTAGGTAGATAAGGCGAGTTAGGTTTATGTTTGTTTTCTTTATTTGCAAATGTGTATTTGGCTGGAAGGAGTTCAAATTTGTATTTTGCTGAAAGGATTTTAATTTGTACTTGTATACTTAGGCTGGGAGGGTATTCCCAGTTATAGCTGAAAGACCCTGTAACATATTCCATCTTAAATTTACAAAGATAATTTTTACTGTTTTTCCTTCTTTAATTAAAAGCTTTTCTTGTTTAAGAACCTGATTGTTTTTTTATTCTGGTGGGACCCCAGGGAACTGGGTCTGGATTCACTGGGGAATTGGTGGGGAGAAAGGAGGGAAGGGGGAGAGAGAGGTTAATTTATCTCTGTGTTAGGATTACTTTCTCTCTCAGGGAGAGTCTGGGAGGGAGAGAGAGAAGGAGGGGGGAAGGTGGATATTCCTCTCTGTTTTAAGATTCAAGGAGTTTGAATCACAGTGATCTTCCAGGGTAACCCAGGGAGGGGAAGTCTGGGAGAGGCAATGGTGAGGGAAAGGGTTTACTTTCCTTATGTTAAGATCCAGAGGGACTGGGTCTTGGGGGTCCCTGGGCAAGGTTTTGCGGAGGACCGGAGTGTACCAGGCACTGGAATTCCTGGTTGGTGGCAGCGCTACAAGTGCTAAGCTGGTAATTGAGCTTAGAGGAATTCATGTTGGTATCCCATCTTTTGGTCGCTAAGGTTCAGAGTGGGGAATTATACCATGACAACTAGGAAAAAGAAATAAGGGTTATTTATAAGGTCAAAGCAAGTAAGCATACACAGACAAATGAGTTACAGTCAGGTTTCAAAAGGTAATATAAACTTATATAGTAAGCAGACTCTGTATATACTTTAGGGCTAACCCAGGCAAAACAGCTGGGGACTCCTTGCTTATGTGTAGAAATCCTTGCCCCTCAAAGTTCAACCAGCACAAGAATAATAAATTCTCCTTATTTTTATTCTCTCCCTGCAGTGTTCAGGCTGTAGTGGGACAAGGGCCTGGGCTTATACCCTCTTCTCTGATGTGAGGAAAGCAGTCAACAAAGTCTTTTGTCCACAGTGGTTTGTCTGTTGTCTTTTGTTGGGAAGAAGATAGTGTCCCTTGTGATGAACTGGTATTTCACACTTAATAATGCTTCTCCCCTGACTGGGGGGGATTTACAGACTTAGCAAACATTTTATATTTAAACATTACCTTTAAAACATGGGATACAGATATTTTAAGTAGGATTAATATATACAGCATCCTACAAGCATTCTGTGACATCTAAACACTAAACATATTCTTATAACTCTAATATCTGTTTTAACAATACTAATCCACAGATAAGCCAGACTGGTTTCCAGCTATGCATTTGTCAGTGATCAGTGAGGTGTAGGGGGCTTGGCATGAGCTGGCAGCTGATCTGCCAGCATCACAGTCATTTCTCCATGCACAATTTACATCTGTGCAGTAGTTTAGTAAGATGGAGGAAGTTGAGCATGTATGGGCAGCTCTCCACCACATCTGATGGTTCAGAAGAAAGAACAGCAGGAGATTACTAAAAACTATGAGGGGAGCCAAACTAGGATCAGATGGTGGTGGGGCAAAGAGGAGAAGGGTTCTGAAGCGGAGAGGGGGGCTAGGTGACAGTGGAGAAAGAATAAGATGATGCTCTTCCTAGGTAGCAGTTTAAGGGTGATGACGTGACGGGCGTGAGTAGTAAGATGGGAGTAGTGTTGGGAGTTGTTTCCATGTGAGGGGGAAATGAGAAGCTGCAAGGTTATTACTGTGATTGCATGATGAGAGGACCAGTTAACTGGAGAGACTGGAATGTCCTCCAAAGAGTCGGTGAGCTGGATCACACTTGGTGCTAGTGATGTGCAGGAGGGAAAGAATCTGTAGATGGGAGGGAGGTTGGACACTAAGCTGGAGCAAGTTACCAGTGGGTTGGGGCTGGCACTGGAGGTGAGAGGTTTGTCACTAAATTCTCCATCTCCATTCATGAGTTGCACTGAGCACTTTTCTGGTGCTATATGTTTGAAATAATGATCATGCCAGAGGATACTTTCTTCCAATCTGATTAAACATATACTTGGGATTTGCTTTGCAAAACCCGTTCTTCTACAATAGCATACTGGTGAGGGTACCAGCAACACCTACTCTTTTGCCCCATAGATAAGGCTGCATTTTTTCTTGGTTATCAGTGATTTCAGAGAAAATCTATATGCTGTGAAAAACAGTCTATGGGAAAAAAATGAAATTCAAACTTTCTGCCCTTTTTTTTTTTTTTGGCTTGCTGGACATGGGCAGAGAAAAGTTCCAGAGGTCAGGATGTGTCCAAACAATTGATCATAGTTTGATAAATTGCAACGCCAGCAGGGTTCGTTGTGATGATCTAGTCTGGCCTCCTGTATAACACAGGCCATAGAACTTCCCCCAAAATAATTCCTAGAGAATATCTTTTAGAAAACATCCAATATTGCTGTAAAAATAGTCTGTGATGGAGACTCCACCACGGCCTTTGGTAAATCATTGAAATGGTTAATTATCCTCACTGTCTAACATTTATTCCTTATTTCTAGTCTGAATTTGTCTAACTTAGACTTTCAGCCATTGGATTATGTTATAACTTTCTCTGCTAGATTGAAGGGCCAATTATTAAATATTTGTTCCCCATGTAGATACTTATTGTCTGTAATGAAGTCCCCCCCTAACTTTCTGTTTGTTAAGCTAAGTAGATTGAGCTCTTTGAGTATGTCTTCACTGCAAAAAGAAGTCTGCGGCTGGCTTATGTCAACTGACTCAGGCTGATGGGGTGCAGTCCACGGGACTAATTGCATTGAAGATGTTTGGGCTTGGGTTGGAGCCAGGGCTGTCGGGTCCTCCCCTCTTGCGGGGTCCTAGAGCTCGGGCTCCAGCCCCAGTGAAAGTTGCCATTTTGCTACATGACAAATTGTACTTTTTTCTGTGACGGGTGTGAGGAGGAGAGGGGGATGGACAATACACCCTTAGGCCTGGTCTACACTACGTGTTTAAACCGATTTTAGCAGCGTTAAACCGATTTAACGCTGCACCTGTCCACACAACGAGGCCCTTTCTATCGATATAAAGGGCTCTTTAAACCGGTTTCTGTACTCCTCCCCTACGAGAGGAGTAGCACTGAAATCGGTATTACCATATCGGATTAGGGTTAGTGTGGCCGCAAATCGACAGTATTGGCCTCCGGGCACTATCCCACAGTGCACCATTGTGACCGCTCTGGAAAGCAATCTGAAGTTAGATGCACTGGCCAGGTAGACAGGAAAAGCCCCACGAACTTTTGAGTTGCGTTTCCTGTTTGCCCAGCATGGAGCTCTGATCAGCACGGGTGGCGATGCAGTCCCAAATCCAAAAGAGCTCCAGCATGGACCGTACGGGAGATACTGGATCTGATTGCTTTATGGGGAGACAAATCTGTTCTATCAGAGCTCTGTTACAGAAGACGAAATGCCAAAGCATTTGAAAAAAATCTCCAGGCAATGATACAGAGTCCACAGCACAGTGCTGCGTGACAAGCGTAACGGAAAGCCAAAGAATCAAATGGACGCTCATGGAGGAAGGAAGCGGGGACTGAGAACTCTAGCTATCCCACAGTCCCCGCAGTCTCTGAAAAGCATTTGCATTCTTGGCTGAGTTCCCAATGCCTGTAGGGTCAAACACATTGTCTGGGGTGGTTCAGGGTATATCTTGTCAATTTACTTCCCCTCCCCCCCCCCCCGTGAAAGAAAAGGGAAAAAAAATCGTTTCTTGACATTTTTCAGTGTCACCGTATGTCTACTGCATGCTGCTGGTAAACACGGTGCTGGGGCAGTGAACAGCAGCATCCTCTCCCCTCCCTTCCCTGGTGGCAGACGGTACGGTGCAGTAGGACTGGTAGCCGTCCTCGTCATCAGCCAGTGAGTGCTCCTGGCTGGCCTCAGGTGAGGTCGGCCAGAGGCGCCTGGGTAAAAATAGGAATGACTCCCGGTTATTCCCGGCAGATGGTACAGAACAACCGTCCTCATCATAGCAACTGGGGGCTGAACTCCATCAGCCCCTCCCCTTTCATGTCTAAAGAAAAGATTCTGTACTGCCTGGACTATCATAGCAGCGGGATGCTGCGCTCCTTTCCTCTCCACCGTTTAATGTCCTGCCTAGACTTATCATAGCAGCTGGAGGCTGCCTCCCCCTCATTTTATCTCACTAACAAGTCAGTGTTTCTTGTTCCTGCATTCTTTATTACTTCATCACACAAATGGGGGGACCCTGCAGCGGTAGCCCAGAAGAGTTGGGGGAGGAGGGAAGCAACAGGTGGGATTGTTGCAGGGACACCCCCTGGAATGGCATGCAGCTCATCATTTCTGTGGGATCTGACACAGAGCGGCTGTGCTCTCTGGTTCTCTGATACACTGGTTCTCTAGTACACTTGCCCCATATTCTAGGCAGGACTGACTCTATTTTTATATACAACATGAAGGAGGAAATGACCCGGGGGGGGGGTCATTCCCATTTTTGTCTTTGTGCCCCTGGCCGACCTCAGCGAAGGTCAGTCAGGAGCACCCATGACAGCAGCAGACGGTACAGAACAACTGATAACCGTCATCTCATCGCCAATTTACAGTGGCACAGCAGACGGTACAGAATGACTGGTAACCGTCTCTGCTACCTTGCAAAGGCAAATGAATGCTGCTGTGTAGCACTGCAGTACCGCCTCTGTCAGCGGCATCCAGTACACATACAGTGACAGTGACAAAAGGCAAAACGGGCTCCATTGTCATGCTATGGTGTCTGCCAGGGCAATCCAGGGAAAAAGGGCACGAAATGATTGTCTGCCATTGCTTTCACGGAGGAAGGAATGAGTGACGACGTTTACCCAGAATCACCCGCGACACTGTTTTTGCACCATCATGCATTGGGATCTCAACCCAGAATTCCAATGGGCGGGGTTGACTGTGGGAACTTTGAGATAGCTATGGGATAGCTACCCACAGTGCAACGCTCCAGAAATCGACGCTAGCCTCAGTACATGGATGCACACCACCGAATTATTGTGCTTTGTGTGGCCGTGTGCACTCGACTTTATACAATCTGTTTTACAAAACCGGTTTATGTAAAATCGGAATAATCCTGTAGTGTAGACATACCCTTAGTACCAATAGCCACAGGCTCACTCATTTCAGCCTGCATTCAGCGAGGTGGAAATGCAGTGGATGAGAGGCTACAAGCTGGATGCTGAAAGGCTGCATCAGATGCTCTGAATCTTTCCTTTGCACATTTTCCACAGATTTGCACCCCTCTTCATAGCAGAGGCTGGCAGCGGGATTTAATCCTTACTGAGGGATGCTGTAGCTTAAATCTTACTACCAGTTCTAAGTTAGAGTAGTTCAGAGGTACAGTAACAGACATTTCTCACTAACTGAAATAAAACCACAGCAAAGAGCATAGCTCGGAAGGAAACATAATTTTACACATCAGCAATTTTTTATGATTAATAACATTATCCTGCCTTAATTGAAAAATGGCATGGTGCCCTTAAGAAAATTAAGCTGCAGGAATTAGCATCTAACATCTTGATGATTAATGTGTATTTTTACACACTGCATATTACTGTCAGTGCATTTAGAAGTAATAGTGTAGTGTATTGTAATAAAGTCATCCTGTGTTGTTTGTAGTTTCATGGCACCATTCTGTCTGGCTGACTTGACTCTTAGAGCTGAAATGTTTCTGTGGATTCAGGATGAGGATCCTGAAATCTTCAAAATGGAATTAATGTGCAAACATGAGAATAATGTGTAGGCTCTGAGCTTTGTTATCAGTTGTTATTGCTGAGAGGTATTCATAGCAAGTTAACGCCAGACATAGCATTAGCAATTGTCAGCTCCAGTGCCTTTGTGAAAAGTCAGTAATAAAATAAAGTGGCACTGCTGTTTGTGTGACTTTAAACATTAATGAATCCTTTTGCATGGTGGGTCAGTTGTTGTGATGAGTTTGTGTAATGCGTCTTTGTGGGTTCTTTCCACTTTCCACCTAGCCAAAGACTGAGAGTGAAAAAAGATGATTCCAAAGAACAGGGGGATTTGTTATACCTACCAGAAAGCTTATAGCTGTGCATGGCCAATGTTTCCATGTCAGTGTGAAGTAACAGAGGGATGTAGTAGTCCTCTTCTCTACCTACCTACTCGCTTAGCCCAGCAGAGGTGCCAAATTGTGACTAAAGGGCATAATACGTATCATGTGGAACCAGACCCTTACCTGTTGCAAATCTGCTTAGCTCCAGTGAAGTCAGGGTTTACATCAACTGAGGATCTGACCCATGATGTAAAAAGTCAGGTAGCAAAAAGTATAGGTTCATCTTTGCTCCAGTGGAGTTGTTCTCATCCCATCGGTTTCCTACATACCACTAAAACAGGACCATGGCTGCCTGAACAAAAGGAAAGTGAGACCAGTTTTGTTGATATAAAATTAATTATACAAGTGTGAATTTCTTAATCCTCCAAACGGCACCAACTAAAAACTGCAAAATAATATTATTGGCTGTGGTATTGTCAGCCCCGAGCATTGAAAAAAATCGCAAGATTAAAAAAAATGAATTTGGGGTCTTTTTATTTCTTTGTTTCTGAACCTTTAGAATTCAAGTTTTCATGTTCTTCTCTTGAAATAATGAGGACTAGAAACATTGCCATCTATGGAGGGAAGGGAGGGAAAGTGAAAATCTAATGTAATCACCTGACTTCAAGAACTGGGTTTTTAAGAGAAAAATGGTGTGGGACTTATTATAAAATCATGTAGCTGGCTGCAGTGTGGCTTTGCCAACTGACAGACTTCTCCATCCATCAAGAAGAGAGTAAGAGTCATTGTTAGAAATGTTCCACCTGTAAGCACCTGTGTAACAATGCTGCATGTTCCATCCAGCAATAACAATCCACTGCAATTTGGGGGATAGGGGGCGTGATCCAAAATCCTTCACATGTATGTTCTAGAGCTCCAGCTTGCACGCACGCACTCCTCATGTGAGGACAGATCTTACTGTGTTGATCCTCTCCCAGGTACACAAAAGTATCAGTGCAAAGAGGTTTTAAACACTATCCAACACCCACTTTGCATCAATGTTTTTGAAAACATAAGGTTCCCGGCAATGATGAATTGGTGACATTACCTTTCTCCTCTTCTCCTGGCAAGGGCTGTCCAACCAGACAAATTTCTGTTTCTGTTCTCATCAGAATAACGATCCAAAATCTTTGCCCAATCTTGGTGCTAATAAAACAGCAGCCGATTGAACAGTGAGAGAGATGACAGGAGGTACAGTATTGGCGTTTTCCTGCAGCTCTTCCAGAACACTGATACTTTGGTTCTTGTATGTTGGTCTTGGTCCACCTTTCCACTTGCTCTTTGTTTGTCCATATGTGTAGGCAAATGTCAGCCCAGTTACCTTCCATTTTGAATTCTAGTCAGCATCCCTATGAAAACAGACAAGAAAAGCCGTAATAATATACTTCCTTCCTCCCCCCCACTGCACATTGTCCCTTGAGGAAAGATTCATTTCTGCCAAGATCTCAGCTTGCAAAACTAAACAATATAACATTGCAATAAAGTATTTTGCGTCACGCCGCACTGCATAAGGAATTATAAAAAGGATCCTCTATAGCTAGCCAGTGGGAGAAAAAATAATCTTTCATTTTCAGTGTATTTTAAATGGAAGTATTAAAGCAGCGCAGATGAAGAACAAGGGACTTCTTTGTCAAAACTTAAGGTTCTTAAGAGGCTTATTATTCAGCATCTGTCAACAGCTTTCTGTCTGACTTTTATCTCTGATTGGTTGTTGCATATAACCCTGTCAGTATCCCTGGGTTTTATGTGTGCATGTGCTGTTGTTTTTAATATTTGAACAAGTGGGGTGTCTTACTGAGAACACTGAAAATGAAATATGTGAGCTGAAATTGGTTTCCTCTAAGATTGCTCCAAATAATTCAAACTAAAGCAAACCTAAGTGGTGGTGTAATCCCTACGAGATGAGCTTCTTTGGAATCTTGCCAGTTTAGCAGGCTGGGTAATCTGCACTGTCATCAAGATTTGCAGATTAGCTGTAGTGAGGTTAGTTGGTTCTGACATTTCATTAGGGGAAATTTTCTATAGTCATGCACCCCAAGTCCTTATACTGTAATATGTGGATGACCTACTTTTTATTGTCTGTATACCTTTTTAAAATCCCTCCAAGTAAATAGTGGGATTGCAAACAGGTCTACCAGGTACTTTTGTTAATGGTGCACTGAAACCTGGTGTACTTGCTTAAAAATTAGATTGACCTAGCTAAATTGTTCAGGGCTGTGAAAAATGTCTTTTTCTGAGCACCTTAGTCAACCTAACCTCCGATGTAGACGCAGCTAGGTTGATGGAAGAATTCCTGCCTCTTGGAGAGGTGGATTAGCTGCATCAACAGAGTAACTCCTTCTGTTGATGTAGGAAGCAGCTATGCCATAGTGCTGCAGTGACACAGCTGCAGCACCTTACCTATGCAACTGCTGGTTGTAGTGTGCACATACCCTGACTTGTTTGCAACTAACTAAGTGGAGCAAAGGCTGATACAGAAAAGAGATTGCTTATCATAAAGTAACGAATGTAGTGTCACTTGTGTGTGTGTGTGTGCGGGGGGGTGGGGGTGGAGAACACAGAAAGCGTTATTTCCCAAAATAGAATATATGTGTTAAAGAAAGTGTTTATCTATATAATCTGCTACTGTGTTGAAAAGCAAAACAGGATGTCAATAAAATAAATTCATAGCTGAGCCTCAAAGGAGCTTTTCAGAATTTTTATTTACTACAGCGTTTCTCAAACGGGGGTCCACGAGGGTACTCCAGGGGCTCCGTGGGCCCAGCTGATCAACTCCTCCCCCTCCCTTTCTCCCTCCCACAACTCCTACCCCTCTCTCCCATGGCCTCCTGCATGGTGGGGGACAGCTGTTCGGTGGTGTGCAGGAGGCACTGGTGTGGCGGGAGTGGGGACGGGGCACATTTGGAGTAGGGGATGGGAAGAGGGGCAGGGTTGGACCAGGGGTGGGAAGAGGTGGGGTGAGGGTGGGACCTTGGCGGAAGGGGTGGAGTGGAGAGTTTGAGAGGCTGTGAAAATTTTTTAAATCAAAATGGGGGTCCTCGGGTTGTTCAAAACCGCTGATTTACTACATACATATAAAGAACTTTGGAGAAAGACTGGTTGTGCAAATGGGAGAGCAAATTCTAATCCTAGAAGAATGTGTGCTATAAGGAGAGGCATAGTGCTGCTATCTGTCTGGAGGGGTCAAGGGACTGGGGAAGGACATGGTACACTAACGTCATTTGTTCACAGACATGTTTGGTGATAAGGGCTGTTAATATGCATGATGATGATTAAGGACAAGATAAAAGATCATCCAGTAAGCTCCTGGAGCCCTTTTCAGAACGCTGAATTTGTCCTGTAAATTGGAAGTGTCTTATCTTTTTAGCCCCAACTAGTATTGGGAAGGGGGGTGTCCTCTTGGTCTGTCTAGTAGCCTCAGTAACTCTCCCTCCGCTAGGTGACTAGATGTCCTGATTTTATAGAGACAATCCTGATATTTGGAGCTTTTTCTTATATATGCACCTATTATCCCCTTCCCCCCACCCCCGTCCCGATTTTTCACACTTCTATCTGGTCATCCTACCCTCCACCTTCATTTTATTTAAAGAATAAACTTGCACATGCACACGTCATTTCTTTTCAGAAACTGTCCTATCCTGAGGAATGCTTGTTCCTCTTGAGCCTACCTGCGCAACTCCCAGAGGGTCACGGAGATTGCAAGAGTGTACTCTGGGTGATCTCTTCTCCATAGGGAAAGAATCATGACTGAATTTCAGACTCCCAGATTCTAGTGTTTATAGAACTGCTATATGGCCCAGAAACCTTCAGACCATTGCTTGGAAAAGTGAAGTTGAGTTTAAAAAAAACACCTAACATACCTTTACTCAGAGAAGAAATATAAATAAAATTAACATCCATATTTTACATTCTTTGAGCTGATTCACTTCTCTGACTCTGCATTTACGTAGATGTAACAACTCCTTTTTTTTCAGTGAAGGTACATGCACATAAACTGGAGTAACACAGGGGTGACTCAGGCCCTTAATCTTTAGGGCAATGCATAAAGGGCCTTATCTAGCAAGATGCTGAGCACCTTCCACTTGCATTTGGTTTAGTAGGAGATGAGGATGTTCAGAATTGGATCTTAAGTGTAGAGTCTACTGGTGTCCATGTAGAGAGGGCTAGGCTACCGAGCAGAGCTGCATTTTATACAGCACATGTATTTGATAGTGGACTTTTGTTCCTGAAGAAAGATAGCAAATAACCTCATAGTATCTGATAGCTGTAGAAGATAAACATCTGTTCTGATTTTCTAAATATTACTGTAGAAATGTCCAAAGGACTTTAATAAAATCAAAGTAATTAACAAAGAAAATTGGTGTTGACTCTTCAGCTCTTTGCAGTCTTTGTTAACGTAACCTGAAAAGGTGTGTTTTGATTGTTTTTTGAGACTCCATTTTGTGTCCTCGTTCTATTTCTTAGCAAGATTGTCAGCCCATGCAGTATTAAAATTACATAAACTTTTCTAGAACATTGCGCACATCCCTTGTATTTATCTGGGACAATGTAATCGGGCATGTTTTGTAATCATTTTTGCTATTGCGTTGATTTGAGAATTGGAAGCATAAACTGGTAAAAAGAGATCACAGGAGTCCAGACTTCAATGCAGCCTTAATAGATTTCTGAATTGTTTAGTAAATGGCCAAATGCATATAAGATTGGCATCCATACAACTTACAATAGGTTATTATTATTTACAATGGTTTCAACATGATTTCTTTACTTCCAGAATGTAAAGCGCAAGAAATTCCTGTTTGAGAGTGACTGCCAATGTAAGGTGTTTTTCTTTCCCCCAAAGCACTGAGTGTCATCCTAATTCTCTTCATACTGAAAATAGGAAAAACTCCCATTCATGTAGCTGGGAGCAGAGTTAGGTCACTGCTGAGCACTTCTGAAACCCCATCCCTTCAGCTGGACTCCTTCTAGAGTAAGGTATTGTTCAGCCTGAATAAAAATATCACAAGCTGCCCCTTAATAATCAGGTAGCCAAACAATTGGCAGAAGATTGGGGGTTGTGAGGAGAAATTATAATGAAGAACAACAATCCATTAAATATCCGGACTGCTGTCTATTGGCAACAAATAAGGATCTAGGGTGACATTTTCAGTAGTGTCTAAACTCCATTGCTTTCATTGTGTACCTACATCACTTTGGTTCTTTTGAAAATGTTACCCAGACTTTAAGAAGTAGTTCTTTGTACCCGTAAGGAGAAAACCTGTTCCCGGTGACCTCAGTAAAGCCAGAATTTTTCCTTTAGTTATTTTTCTAACCATATTTTTTTCAGTGACACGCATCTGACATTGACCGTCTACTCATGGGCTGAGCTGGTGAGGTGATGAGTGCCTTGAATTCCACTAGCTTTGGTGGGAACTAAGAGCATGCAGCACCACTCAGGAAATGCTCAGCACTTTGTTTTATCAAGTACTATTTTTCTCATTTATATCGAATGTAATTTGACAATGTAAATATCCAATGTAGATAACTGACCCCAACGGAAATAACATCATAAAGGACACCTATATTTTTATAATAAAATAATATATATTACGGAATGGACCACTTCTCTGATTTTTTTATTTTTTTTTTAATAATTTGAGGACCATCCATCAGCTTCTGTATATTCTTGACATAGTGATAATTTTATGGTCAACATTTTACCACATTCAATCTCTATTTACTTTACACCACTAAGAGTATCAAACTACAGCTACATCCTTGTCCTTTCTGTGCCATGTAGTTGGTGTTCAGCACTGGGAAGTAATTAACGGCAGAACACAGTAGTGTGACTTTTGTTACCTAATGTCTTTGTGACATCAATACCCTCATAATTACAGGACAATTGTTAGCTTTCTATTACAGGAACTGTGGGCTCGACCCTGAGAGGTGATCAGCACCCTAATCTCTTACAGAGAAGTCTATGTGAATTGAGGGTACTCTGCACTGGGTAGAAGGCTTTTAGTGCCAGGCAGGATCAGGCTAATGGTAATTGCAGTTTAACAGTGGAAAACAACAGCTATTTCCTTGCCTACCCTCCTCCTTCAACAATACAGCAAGGGAGAAGAAGAGAATAAGCCTCTTATCAATAGTGCTGGAAAGAAATGTACAGCAATAATGTTAGAGTGCAGTGGATTGGTGATCCACGAAGCAGCTGTGGGCATATGTGTAATGCCAGTACGAACAACAGCACTGCTTTCCATTCAGTGACAAAGAGAGCGTCTGAAAACGGTTTCCTTATTCTTTTTTCCCCAAAATCTTTTGACAGAATTCATAACAGCTAACATAGTCCAGGGTCCAGCAATCCCTCTCAGAGAGAGAACCCACAGGAAGAGAGTCTAAACGTGGACTATAGTTCTACCCTGCACTCCAGGAGGCTAGCAGGTGAGAGGATGCATGTCTTTCACTGGCATTCTCCCCTTTCCTGCTTGCCCACTCTCCCTTAGCCCCCCACTCCCATACATGGATCCACAGGAGTCCCTATTCTGCGTGGAATAGGGAGATCCCTGCAGGAAGGATCCTCTCTGTCCATGGATTTGAGGGGCAATCGACCCTGGAATCACTTTTTGGAAACCATTTTTTTTCTGAATGTGTTTGACTTGCTAGCAGAGAAAATCAAATCAATCTCACTTTCCAGATATATGGGGCTTTGAATAATAAATTACATATAACACAACAAAGCAAAGTCTCGGGGAAGGAAGGAACCCTACTAAATGATGTATCTTATTTAGGTTTCAGATAAAACAGAATAGTAATTTATTCATAGATTCCTTGAAGTAATTCATCTTCAAGTCATCTCTGTATCATCTGACTTGTAGTCTGAGGCTAAAATGATGCTGCTCTGACTGTGGTACTCACTCCACATTTAGACTTTGAGCTCTAGGTGGTCTTTCAGCTTTCTTTTTATCGTTACCAGAAGGGATCATTCTTTTTTTTAAACAACTTCTTCTTTATTTATCATTTGCTGAAACAAGAGTATGATAAAAAGCCAGGCAAGAGAGTTGGAAATTCACCCACAGAAGCTATAAAAGGCAGTAAGTATTCTTTTTAATGTTCCCTACTTTCTTTTCTCTACAAATCATAGTTATTAACAGACACATCTTGAAGAGTAGTGCCATCAAAACAGTCGTCCATCCCCCCAAGCTCCATAATGAATACCACACAGAAGAAGAAATACAGCTCCTCTCTTGACAATTTTGAAGGTAAACATTTTCATCATTATCTGAAATTAAATCCTTTTTTGGTTTATTTATGTTTTTAAGTGATATTGGGAAAATCCTTGTCCTGCTTTACTGAAACTTTCAGTATTTATTTTCCTTTTCTTGAACTGAGATTACCAATTTCATCAAATAATTTGGATAAAGATGCAACAAAGAATATTTTCCAAACTAATTTTAATCCAGAAATCGGTCTTATGTTTGGTTCAGTCCAGGTTTTTCAAAATGAAAGTGTTGAAGCTTTTGTGCACAAAACTGTGCAATTCCTCCTCCTCTTCCTTTAAAAAAAAATTGTGCTATTGCTTTAGATTGAGTGTAATCTGGATGCAGGATACAATACAGCTCTAAACTATAAATAACAGTGACCCAGATAAGTATGTTTTTAAAATGTTTGGCTTCACAAGACAGAGGCAGTAGAAATTCTAAAACAGTCCCCTACAGATAAACTTATGAGGTAGAACTCATTAAAATAATGCTATGAAAGTAGATTCTTTGCTCATTTTTAATGAAGAAAGTCCTAACATAGAAGCATTAATGTGAACTATAGACATAAAAAAATCTATGTTAAAAGAATGTTATGTGGGTTGCAGAGCCAGGCATTTGAAAGTTAGAAATGCCAGATTTACAGTTTCCCGTGCAGTCTTCATTCTGCTCCCGTATGCATTCATCTTGTGCACTGATTGAGGCAGGGGTCCTGTGGAAAAATATAGTACACCTCTACCTCGATATAACTTAGTCCTTGGGAGCCAAAAATCCCTACTACGTTATAGGTGAAACCCCGTTATATTGGGGTCGCGGCGCAGGACTCTAGCAGTCATTTAAAGAGCTCCGGGCTCCAGCTGCTGCAGGGAGCCCAGGCCCTTTAAATCGCCGCCCGAGCCCCACTGTTGGAGCCCCAGGGTTACCGCGCTATATGCAAACCCGTGTTATATCGGGTCGTGTTATATCGAGGTAGAGATGTAATTAAAGACTGCATCGTAATGCATATGCACAGAATCAGGGTTGCACAGAAAACTATAACAGAAGCACTTTGTAACTTTTGACTGCACCCTTAATGTTCTTTTGATAGTTCGTGTGTAATTTCTGAGGAGTGTTTTTGGTTTGGTTTGGTTTTTAAGAAGATTAAAAACAAATTCTGTGATGTGCAACAGTAATACCCCTGCTGCCATTTGCCCTAACTCATCATTGACCTGTGAACTTGACCTAACTTCATTGACCTGTGAACCTTTAGACTTGTGGCACAGGCTGTTCACACTTGACCTGCAGAACTAGTCATGTTAGCTCAACCCGGGAAAAGGCTTTTGTCCCCCGAGGGGGGAAATGAGTTGCCGGGTTCAGGCACTACGAGGTGATTTGCGAGGGACGCCTAGGCTGGCTTGCCTCACTGTGTCCCCCACCCCTGGGAATTTGGGGAGCGCCTGCCCTATCTGTTGCTCCCAATGTGGGGAAGAAGGCATTGGCCATTGGTACCATGTGCTGTGTCAGGAGGTGGTTGCAGGGAAGCCACTCAAACTTCTGGGTGGGGAGAATGAAAGCTGGCCTGGGGGAATTCCTGCCCCCAAGGAGGGAGTAAATGGAGACATGTACTGGCTCCAGGTTTCATGAGGGGTAGACTTACCTGGCTCTCTTAAACATCTCTCCTCCAGCTACAGCTGTTCTGGCACCCTCCCCGTTGGTCTCAGTGCAGTGTGCTGCTGCAGCCTCAGAAGAGTGAACAATTTCGGTGGGCTCCCAAGATTTTCTTGAGGGACACCTGTAAGAGAAGAGAAATGGTGATATTTAGCACTTTATTCCTCAGTCAAATTTGGATGGAATTTCATGGTCCAAAGAAAAGGCACTCGTGTGGCCCAAAGGAGGAGTGAGAGCTTCTCAAAGAAAAGGTCACCAAAATAATTTATAATATAATAGAAAGTGTCAAAATATAAAAGTTGCTACCAGCTCCCCTATAATAGTGTGCTTTACAGCATGTTCCATGCCCCAATGATCTTGCAGTCCAAGAAAGACAAGCTAACGAATGTGCCTCATGCTGCAAATCTTATGTGCGTTGGTAACTTGTACTCACAACCAGTAGACCCATCTACTAGTAAAGTTTCTTGTAAGATTTGTAGGATTGAGTGCAAAGACAAAACGTGATGAGGAACAGCTAAAACAGTTCAGATAATGGAGGTTGCATAGTAATTATTAGTGAGGAAGGAAAAGATTATTTCTGAAAGAAATGTATTTTAAGGAAGGATTTAAAGACCTCTCGGTCTTTAAAGAGAGAGCTTGCTTGCTTGTTGGGGACATGAATGGAAGTATGCAGCTGAGAGTGGAAGGAGGAGACAAAGGGAATGGTAAGTACAACTGCCATTCCCTAGTTCAAAAGTCATAAATCCAGCCCACAAATGAGTGGCTTAAAAATGCAGTTTGGGTTCTTTTTATTTGCCTTCCAGTTTGTGAGCCTTTGGGATATACTTGGGTTATGTTTTCAAGCTTTTCTCTGTGACCATGAGGGCTAGACATTTTGTTTTTAAATACAAGCTGAGATTCACACATCTTAACATGACCCCAGGAGCTGGGGATTTAAGAAAATTTAAGAAAATCACAAAATCTTATAAGACTTCTGATATAATTATTAGAGTTGGCAACACTGCATGAATGACTTGTGCAGGGGAAAGGATTTCAATGAAGAGTTGCACTGAATTTTATGATATTTACCAGCTCTTTATTAGTCCATCATTTTTGTTGTCCTTCAGCAATTTCACCTTCTCGCCTCCCTCTGCTTCCCCTACCCCCGCACATGATGTCCTTGTGTGTCTTTTTCTTTTCTTCAGATGAATGCTTCACTCTCTGGTCCTTTTGTTTTCCTTCCTGTTTCCGTATCTAAAAATGAATTTTTTGACCAAAAATGAAATCTGATATTTAATATCATCCTAGTAATGGCTCCATTTTTAAATTCTTTTGTCTAAGAATGGCTATTGATTGTTGTGGGTCTACTCTAGCAATGACTTCCCTATGGAATTCTCATTTCAGTGAACAGGAGTTCCTTGTACAGTTCCTGTGCAGAATGGGACCTATATTAGTCGGAAGGGGCTTTGTATCTTTCACATACAGTATTACAATTTGCCCAGTCAACTAAATTTTCATTTTTCATGTCTCATGAATTTTTAGATCAACAAATTGCTATGTCAGATATAAACACAGAGGAAAAATAGGACATGAGAAACAACCTTCTAATAAACCCTCGGTAATTAATAAGAACAAAAAAGAGTGAATGTACCCAATTTACCCTTGCTCTGCACCTGGTGTAGACTATTAGACAAGTGCAAAGTGGCTGTAGAGTACTACTGTTTCGATTTGGTAATGTTTTACACTCACTTTGCACACATGTAACTGACTGCACCTGGAGGTGCAGGGTAACAGTGTGTGAGCCTTGTGCTGCAGTGACTCTTCCTGAAGTTTAGGGAGACAGAATCTACTGCCTCCTTCCTCCCAGGGCACATAGCACATTAGTCTATGGGCTGAGTAAAAAGCCATGGCTATTATGCATCCCTTGACATGTGTGGGTGTTGGGCAGAAGATCTGTATAGTCATAACTCCGCCCTTTAACTAGGCTTGTCTTTGTCTCCTTCCCCTCCCTTTTACTGCTGCTCTGCACCCTGCAGCAAAGCTTTCTTTTCCCAAGGGAACTCCCAGTGAACAGCCCTGTTCACTCAGGCAGTGGACTAAGCTAAGGATCTGGTACCAGAACCCTCACTAATTCTGTTACTATAACCCTTATGTAGCTTCTTTGATTAATGTTACTGTATAATAAAATGCTTCTGTGATGTTGAGGACTGTAGCTTTAAGGGCACAGCTTCCCAGAGGAAGAGTCTGGATGGGATGCTGTGAAGTTCTTGTTATGCTCAGCCAATGGAAATGGGACACAGAATAAAGCCGAGCTTTTCCAAGCACCTGACGCACTGAGTGTTCACAGAATATCACACACCCCTTAGACCAGCAGGTGTAAATTTGCAGTGCTCCATTGACTTCCATGAAGCAATGCCAGTTTACACCAGCTGATGACCTGGACCCTTGTATTCTAAGGAAGTTCAGTGTTCTGTGGTGAAAGCAGAGTGCCACTGCTGTAGATGCATGGGGGAGTTAAGGAAAGGCAGGCCCTTGATATTATTTTTACGTACTCTTTTTATAGATAGGTATACAAGTTCAACTTTAATCGTTTGAAGGACAAGGAAGGGTTTGCAGGCATATATTGCATTGGGTAACTCTAGAATCTTTAGAGAACTTTTTTATTTTTGTTTAATTACTTTTTGTTAGCCTTATGGTCTTCTACTTACTTTGATTAACAATTTTATAGCTCAATGCTAATGTCAGACAGGAAAGCCCATATTTTGTATTGATTTTGCAGTATTTTTAGATGTGCAGTATGAGCATATCCTCTGTATAAGTGCAGACTCTCTCCGCCAGGTGGTTTCAAAGTCCAGGCATCAGGAATTGCTAGGGGCACTAATGTTAAAGGCCCCGGATCCTGCAAAAGCTTCTGTATAGGCTTAATTTTACACGTGAACCATCCCACTGAACTCAGTGGGACTGCCCATGTGCCTGAGGTTAAGCACATGCGTGTTTGCAGGCAGGTGGGAAAATACCTCTGGTGAGCTAGGTGGTAATATACTGCAAAGCAGTATATCCAGTCATTAGAGTAAATATTTAAAAACACTATATCATAGTTAAGGTGCACGAAATAAACTGATGTCCCCATGAAGGATTATGAGCCAAGCAGTAGATAAGTAATAATGTGCTAAGTTAGTATTCCTTGAACCTCTTTAGGTAGTGGATGACCAATGTCTTTTTTTTTTTTTCCCTTGAACAATGCTAGTTCTGGCTTGAATAGGTAGATCTGATGATCTTAGTATAGGAGGGCTTCTCAGACTTTTTCATTGTGTGTACCACATCAAAATGGAAAGATTATCTCAGACTACAGCCATCCATACCTGCACAAGTCCCTTCCATTTGCAATCATCCAAGAGCCCAGTTGCAGCTGTAGGAATTGCTTATGTAGAACAGCAGTAATAAGAGAGTACTTAACATTCTCCACTTCCCAGGTGGCCTATTTTTTGCCTACAACAATGACGGTGGAATGACTTTGTGGCCCACCAGGCTTCCCTCTGAATCGTTTGCCCGAGGCAAGGCCAGCATTTACTGTCTTCCAGGGCTGGTGTGGCTGGATAGGCTACACGTAACTTTTTTTCTGAAGTGTTTTTGGAACTTAAAAATAGATACTGTGTATGTTTTGTTTGTTTACTTCAGTTCATTGGAAAATTTGCATGCACTGTTGCTTGTGGGGCCATCTCTCTCTTAAGCTGGCAGGGTTAGATTGGTTCAGCAGGCACTTGGATATCATGGTGTCCGATGCCCTTAAATGAGTGAAAGGGCATGGACGCACTGCCGCTGAAAGTTATTTTCTTGTTAGACAAAGGCTTACAATGGTTAAACACAGAAATTTAAAATAGGATTAAAAATTAATACAGATATTGAAAGGGAAAATGTTTAATTCCAGCGTGTTAGTGAACACGTGTCCTGAGTCCGAATGTAGAGAACACTAGGTACTTCTACAGTGCAGCTGAGAACAAGCCTCCGAGCCCAGGTAGACAGACTCGCACTAGCTTTGCTCGAGTTATCATGCCAAAAATAGCAGTGTGGACATTACAGCTCCTGTGGAGGCTCAGGCTGGCCACCCAAGCTCAGACCCATTGTGTCTAGTGGGCTTGCAGTCGGGCGTTTAGCCTGAGCCGCTGCTGGAGCCCAAGCATCCACACTGCTATTCTTAATGCGCTAATTTGAGCCCCACTAGCACGTGTCTGTCTGCCCGGCTTGGGAGACATGCTCACAGCTGCAGTGTAGACATACCCACGGAGACAGGCCGGTGTATCCTCATTTCCCACTGTGAGTTTACTTCACTCAGTCCTACGTCACAGAATAGACTCATGGGACTGACTTTCCCGTCACATCAGTTTTATAAATCTATTATTTATAATAGCATGAGAGAGAAGATGATCAGGCCCCAGGTCTTTCTAGAATAAGGATAGGCCGTGGGGATTTAGCACAGCCAAGTATATTTTTATTTATATTTCTATTGGTGGAAGCATTCTGCTGGATCTTTATTTAAGGTAGAGCCTAGCACAGGGGCGAGCAAACTTTTTGGCCTGAGGACTGCATCGGGTTTCGGAAATTGTATGGAGGGTCGGTTAGGGGAGGCTGTGCCTTCCCAAACAGCCAGGCGTGGCCCAGCTCCCACCCCCTGTCTGCCTATCTCCCTCACCCGTGCTCCCTGTCCCCTGACCGCCCCTGGAACCTCCGCTCCTGACTGCTCCCCACCGCCCCATCCAATCCCTCCTCTCATTCCTGATTGCCCCCCCCGGCACCCTTGCCCCATCCAACCACCCCTTCTCCCTGTCCCCTGACTGCTTCTAGAACCCTTGCCCCTGACTGCCCCCTGCCGCCCCATCCAACCCCCCCCTTCCTGACTGCTCCCCGGGATCCCTACCCTCATTCAACCCCCCCGTTCCCCACCCTCTGACCGCCTCGACCTCTATCCACACACACCCCCGACCACCACCCTGAACTCCCCTGCCCTCTTACTGCACTGCCTGGAACACCGGTGGCTGGCGGCCACCCAGCTGGAGACAGCCACGCACCACGCAGTGCAGAGCACCGGGTCAGGCTGGGCTGTGCAGCTGTGTTGCCCCAGGAGCTCGCAGCCCCGCCGCCCAGAGCATTGCACCAGCGGCGGGGCTAGCTGAGGCTATGGGGGAGGGGGAACACCACAGGAGGGGCCGGGGGCTAGCCTCCCAGTCCAGGAGCTCAGGGGCCGGGCAGGAGGGTCCCGCAGCCCGCGGGCCATAGTTTGCCCACCTCTGGCCTAGCAGAAGTATGTTTCAGGCAGCGCAAAACCTCTTGCCTTCCTTCTGTAACAGTTGTTTTGCCACCATTTTCACAGCAACATTTCTCTATGCTATAGTCATCTGAAGAGTTTTGGTACTCATGGAAAATTTGCAGTCAGATTTGAACCTTGTATGTCTAGGGTTTTTTTCCTTACAGTGTTGTTCTTTCTATTAATTGAATGAATTCTGAAAGCAGCAATCTTGGTTATTTATTTTATAATCTGTCGGAATTCTGCTGTTTTCCACAATATGTGGATCTTCCAGTCTTCCTGTTGTCTGTGAATAACTAAATGTGTGG
Organism: Gopherus flavomarginatus; assembly: GCF_025201925.1. Classification (NCBI taxonomy): domain Eukaryota; kingdom Metazoa; phylum Chordata; order Testudines; family Testudinidae; genus Gopherus; species Gopherus flavomarginatus. The sequence continues at coordinate 229,540,044 of NC_066617.1, read as the reverse complement.
CATTAAGAAGAAGCTGAAATTCTCTATGCCCTTCCACATTTCCAGGCACTGCCTGTCCATAAAACTGTGTGAGCCTCATTATGTGTGCAGAGAACCTTTTGGCTGCATGTGCAGTTTCTTTTTAACCTACCTCTTCAAGCTGAATCGGAGAGCCAAATACAAAATCTAGCGCTCAGGGTTATCAGTGTGGCCTTGCGACAGTCCCTGGAGGACTTACAGCTTGTGATGATGGATTACACTGAGCCATTAATATAGTAGTCTCGTCTGTGAAAGATGTAATTGCAGCCTTGTATTGTGCCGTTTCTGCAAGTTTTTGTTGGTTTAGAACGTGGTGGTGTGAAGTAGCACACGTCACAAAGGACATTGCTTATAAAGAATGTTGCAGTAAATGTGTCAGGAACTTGGTAGTGTATAGTTGGAATAGTTTTAGTCTGGCACCACACAAACATATTTAGAATAGGCTTAAAAATACAACCTAGAGCTTTTTTCGTTTGTAATGTTATATATTGTCTCAAAAGTCTGATGGAAAAAATGGCTTGTGCTGATTTTTACTTCCTTGTGGTTCATCAAAACTAGTCTCTGATCATACATTTCCACAGAATATTTCTGGGTTGTCTGGTTCCGGCTCATAGTTAACAGGAAAAATATTTTCCTTTACCTGCGGTAGCACTGGCTGAAATATAACCAGTGTTCTTCTTCATTACCAGAGTTTCAAGTATCAGAGGGGTAGCCGTGTTAGTCTGGATCTGTAAAAGCAGCAAAGAGTCCTATGGCACCTTATAGACTAACAGATGTATTGGAGCATGAGCTTTCGTGGGTGAATACCCACTTTGTCAGATGCATGTGGTGGAAATTTCCAGGGGCAGGTATATATGTGCAAGCAGGAAGCAGGCTGGAGATAACGAGGTTAGTTCAGTCAGGGAGGATGAGGCCCTCTTCTAGCAGTTGAGGTGTGAAAACCAAGGGAGGAAAAACTGCTTTTGTAGTTGGCAAGCCATTCACAGTCTTTGTTTAATCCTGAGCTGATGGTGTCAAATTTGCAGATGAACTGGAGCTCAGCAGTTTCTCTTTGAAGTCTGGTCCTGAAGTTTTTTTGCTGCAGAATGGCTACCTTTAAATCTGCTATAGTGTGGCCAGGGAGGTTAAAGTGTTCTCCTACAGGTTTTTGTATATTGCCATTCCTAATATCTGATATGTGTCCATTTATCCTTTTCTGTAGGAACTGTCCAGTTTGGCCGATGTACATAGCAGAGGGGCATGATGTACATATTGCTGGGCATGATGGCGTATATTACATTGGTGGATGTACAGGTGAATGAACCGGTGATGGTGTGGCTGAGCTGGTTAGGTCCTGTGATGGTGTCGCTAGTGTAGATATGTGGGCAGAGTTGGCATCGAGGTTTGTTGCATGGATTGGTTCCTGAGCTAGAGTTATTATGGTGCAGTGTGCAGTTACTGGTGAGAATATGCTTCAGGTTGGCAGGTTGTCTGTGAGTGAGGACTGGCGTACTACCCAAGGCCTGTGAAAGTGAGGGATCATTGTCCAGGATGGGTTGTAGATCCCTGATGATGCATTGGAGAGGTTTTAGCTTGGGACTGTATGTGATGGCTAGTGGAGTTCTGTTGGTTTCTTTCTTGGGTTTGTCTTGCAGTAGGAGGCTTCTGGGTACACGTCTGGCTCCATTGACCTGTTTCCTTATTTCTTCGTGCTATATCATAGTTTTGAGAATGCTTGGTGAAGATTTTGTAGGTGTTGGTCTCTGCCTGAGGGGTTGGAGCAGATGCGGTTGTACCGCAGTGCTTGGCTGTAGACAATGGATCGTGTGGTGTGCCCAGGATGGAAGCTGGAGGCATGAAGGTAGGCATAGCGGTCGGTAAGTTTTCAGTATAGGGTGGTGTTAATGTGACCATCATTTATTTGCACCGTAGTGTCTAGGAAGTGGACCTCCAGTGTAGATTGGTCCATGCTGAGGTTGATGGTGGTGTGGAAGCTGTTGAAATCGTGGTGGAATTTTTCCAGAGTCTCCTTCCCATGAGTCCCGATGATGAAGATGTCATCAATGTAGCGTAGGTAGAGAAGGGGCATGAGTGGATGAGAGCTCAGGAAGCGTTGTTCCAGATCAGCCGTAAAAATGTTGGCATATTATGGGGCCATGCGTGTGCCCATAGCGGTGCCACTGATCTGGAGGTATATATTGTCATCAAATTTGAAATAATTGTATGTGAGGATAAAGGCACGGAGCTCAGCAACCAGTTGTGCTGTGGCATTATCAGGGATACTGTTCCTGACAGCTTGTATTCCATCTGTGTGTGGGATGTTTGTGTAGAGAGCCTGTACATCCATGGTGGCTAGGATGGTGTTTTCTGGAAGGTCACCAATGCATTGTAGTTTTCTCAATAAATCAGTGGTGTCACGGAGATAGCTGGGAGTGCTGGTGACATAGGGTCTGAGCAGAGAGTCCACATATCCAGACAGTCCTTCAGTGAGAGTGCCAATGCCCAAGATGATGGGGCGTCCAGGATTTCCGGGTTTGTGGATCTTGGGTAGTAGATAGAATGACCCTGGTTGGAGCTCTAAGGGTATGTTGATTTGTTCCGGTGTTAGTGTAGGGAGTGTTCGGAGTAGATGGTGCAGTTTCTTAGTGTATTCCTCAGTGGGATCTGAGGGAAGTGGCCTGTAGAGTTGGCATTGGGGAGTTGTCTGGCGGCCTCCTTTTGGTAGTCAGACCTGTTCATGATGACAAGAGAACCTCCTTTAGCAGCCTCTTTGATGATAATGTCTGGGTGGTTTCTGAGGCTGTGGATGGCATTGCGCTCTGCACGACTTAGGTTATGAGGCAAGCGATGTTGTTTTTCCACAATTTCTGCCTGTGCACGTCGGCGGAAGCATTCTATGTATATGTCCAGACTGTCATTTTGACCCTCAGGAGGAGTCCATGTGGAGTTCTTCTTGTGCTGTTGGTGGGAGGGTAACTGTATATCAGTGGGCTGTTCAGTGTTATCCTGAAAGTATTCTTTGAGTCGGAGACGGTGAAAGTAGGCTTCCAGATCGCCGCAGAACTGTATCATGTTTGTAGGGGTAGCAGGGCAGAAAGAGAGTCCCTGAGATAGGACAGACTTTTCTGCTGGGCTGAGTGTGTACAGAGTTTGTACAGCTAAACACAAAGAACATTACTTGACTGTATATTCTTTCAAGCATGGTATTTACAGTTAGTAGAATGGTAAATGTTATTTCAAGAAAAGAAATATGGAAGCCCATTCTGTGTTTGAAAGGCAGAAATAGGCACATTATGAAAGCAAAACAGTGTTAATGGCACATAACTATTTAAGAGGAAAATACAGGTTTAAACCTACCTCATCTGTGTACACGTATTCTCTCTCTTTGATTATTTTTATTACAGCACTATCTAGCAGCCCTAACCAAGATTGGGGCCCCATTATCCTAGGCACTGTGCTTTTATGTTAAACATGCAGTAAGAAATAGTTCCTACCCTGAAGAGCTTACAATTTTAGACCCGGCAGAGGGTGGAGAAAGGAAATATTTACAGATGAGGAACACATGCATATACATACACAGTGTATATATGTGTATGTTTGTATAGATAGATAGATAGATAGATACACATGTACAATATATATATTTATATACGCACATATATAATATAGATGTCCTGGCTAACAGTATGTGGATACAAACTCAGAGTCATCTCTGTCAAAACAGATCTTCAGTATCTCAAGTTAGTTATACATCATTTGTGACATACAGACATCTTCAGATATTTCATTGTTAGCTGTGTGGACCTCAAGGAGACTGGAATAGGATGCTGGGAGTGAATGTATGTTGAAAAAGTTGAGGTGTCTCTGATCACATCTATTGGCATTGTAGTGTTGCATCTTACATTGGTGTTATCTCGATTTCAGTTAAAAGTGTGAAGTTTTACACATGAGCATACAAAGGAGAGGTTGGGTTGTTTGCCTATCTTACAGAATAAAACAATGAATTCTCAGTAGAGCAGATGGGGATGAAAGTGAGTACTTTAGAGTGAGGAAAAAATAAAAATACTATGCACATTACCAAATATTATCAAATATCCTTACATTTTCTATGCTTGGTCTCTGTCCAGAGTGAATTTTTAAGGCCTTTTATGCCAAATCCTTTCAGTTTGTTTGTAAGTTTTGCAAGGGTGTGAATAATATTTCCCCATTTGAAACATTATCTCCATACATTTTTAGACAGGACTACCGAAAAAATGGTTTAAGTTTGAAACTTGACACGCACAAACTTTCCACTGAGAACTAGTGTCTTTGCTTGATTAGTAAAATGTTGGGTTTGGTTTACCAAAGTTATGTGCATTTGAATATTATGTACTGAGCATACACAGTAGATTGCCTGTTAGATCTAATGATGTGCACTTAGGGCCTGATCCTGCACCACTAAGATCATAGAGTTTAAGGCCAGAAGGAATCACCACGTAATCTAGTCTGACCTCCTGTATATCACAGGCTGCCAGCTGCACCCCCACACAAAATAAATAGCATTTTGCAATTGACTTCAGTGGGCCTGGTGTCTTAGGCGAGATCATATCCTAAATAAACATCCTGTGCACTTGGGGAATGAATCTTCCTCACCCTACCCATACATTAGTTCTTCTTCAGCTTACTGACTGCAGTAGCTGCCGAATGAGCAGCACCTGCCCCACCAAGCAAGAATAGTTGGAGGATCTGCGTACTTGCAGATTCTCTGACCCACCCCAAAATCCTCTCCTTCATGATGGGGTGCAAGGAACTTCTTCGGTGGTTTCCTTAGGGTGCAGAGGTCTGCTGACTGTCTGTTTGGATTACATGGAATATGACTCATCCTCCTCCCTGTGTAGCATAACCATGTTGATTCCATTGCCTTCATGACCCTTCTGAGCCATGGAATGAGGGCAATGGCCAGTTGTGGCAAGATGAAGAGCACAAGCGTTTGTGGCTAATGATGTACACATTCTTCAAAACTGACCTTAAACTTAAACACTCAAAACTTTAAAACTATTGACCTGCTTCTCTTCTCAACTGGATTTTTGGTACATTACTCTGAGACTTAAATATCAAGCCAACTTCTATTAAAATTGGTTTCAGTATGCTTGTTTGTAATTAATTGGAACATTCAGATGCACATTGGAACCTTTTCCTTTGTTTTCATTTTCTTCGGTTTATATTTAGATTGATTTAAAGCCAGAGTGGGTATGAGAATAGTTGGAGTTTATAAAATAGTGTGGCTCTCAGTCAGTCAATCTTAGCTGAGTTCAGATGGTGTCAGGACTTGTTGATTCTAAGCATCCGTGACTTTAAAACCATCAGGCTGATTTTTTTTTATGTACTTCACTTAATCAGTCTCAAGGAGAACTACAAAGCAAATCAAGTTTAAAGAAAATCAGCGGAATATTTTTGAAGTTATTCACATTTTGGTCTTGTCTTCACTAGGAAAACAAAGGTTTGTTTTTAACTGAAGTTAGCTAACTTGGGTTAAAATCCTAATGAAGATAAGGCAATTCATAGTTTTCATAGGAATTACCAAATTAAGTTAAAGATTATCTTCCTGACTCCCTGGGAATCCCACTGAAGTCAGTGAGACTGCATAGGTGAAAAGATCTGCACTAATGGATCCCATTGCAGGATCAGGGGCTTAGATAGGTATACACGTGAAAAAATATTTCAGAATACATCATTGGGTAGATGGTAATAAAGGGATTGCTGGAGTTGTTGAGGTTGCATTGATGTAATTATGTAATATTTATTTCAGTTGAAATTTGTAGCCAAATACTTGCATTGGGACTCACTGGAATATAGGAAGCTTTTCTCCTTTAATGCCACAAAGTCTTACACAAGGGGCGTGTGTAACCCATGGCTACTTGACATGGTGCTCTGTCCTCCTCTACAGATCCTGTAGACCACCTGGAGATTAATGAATCTGCTACAACCTCAGCTAAGAGCCATGTGGCTTTTAGGTAATGTAGCAGAGGCTCATACACTAAGCTTCAGAGGTCCTAGGTTCAATCCCACCTGCTGATACCTTGTTGTCAGTGTGTTATACTTGCACACACCAACCACTGCCTGTCCTGCTACTCTCCCCCCTCTTCTCTCCGCCTGCCCCCCGAGCATATAGAGGATTTTGTTACATCAATACAAACTCTTGTTTATGAAAAATCAAAAAATTTAGCAAAAACATCACAGAATCTTGGATCAATGAAACTGGGTCTGGAGAAATTAGCAAGCTGAATACTTTTCCGTTGAATATAAACATCAGCCACAGAACTAATAATGCTTTAACGCCATTATTTAACTGACACAAAACTTTGAAATTCTTTGTAAGAACTAAGGTGTTTTAAGCTAGTTTCACAAAAATCTAGACCAGAGGTGGGCAACCTGTGGCCCATCAGGGTAATCTGATTGCAGGTCGCAAGACATTTTGCTGACGTTGACCGTTCACAGGCACGGCTCCCCACAGCTCCCAGTGGCCGCAGATTGCCACTGTGATTGTTTTACCTTCTGAAGTTTTTTTTAAAAAATTCATTTTAATTAGTATCCTTTTTTTACTTATGTTATCATTGGGATATCAATTGCTGAGAAAACAAAATGCATGTTTTTTAAAATGATTTTAAAATAATCTCACTCTTTTATTTATTTTTTTAGTTCTCTGTTCTCCAAACAGCTCATTTTTCTGTGCTTTTTTGGAGATTATAGTGTCATGAGTAAAAATGATACTAAGTAATCAGTCAAAGACTTTAATTACAAAAGGAAAAATACGTTAATTTTCCTGTAGGAAAATCATGCAGCTTAGATTTCAAGTCTAATAAGACTTTTTAATAGTAGTATTGTTCCATATGCTTCCTAAGATCTCATCTCAAAACAAATGGACACATTTTGTGTGTGTGAAGATTAGTAAACTTCAAGAACTATTTTTTTAGGTTGACAGAAAATTCCCCTAACATATAACAGAGTTTTTGTGTATTATTTTTCTTCAGAATTTCTCTCTTCCATGCTTGCTCCTTTTTCTCACCATATCTTCTAAGTCAGAGGTTCTCAAACTGTGGTCCACAAACTTCATTCAGGTGGATAGTTCCCTTTAAGGTGCACACCTAGGCAGCCGCATACGAAAGAATGAAGGGCCACCCACCTAATTAGCGGAGCCGCGCAGGTGTGGCTCCACTAATTAGGTGCCTGGACCCTGGCGAAGACGCACATGTAAGGTGAAGTGGTGGCCTTGGGGGAAATAGTGGATAAGTGGGAGGGGGCAGTGGGGTGAGAAGAGGGGGTGGGGGAAATTTGGGACGTGCAGGGCCGTGGTGGCCAGAGAAAGAGGCAACTTTCCCCTGCACCAAGCTGCGGCTGCTGGAGAGAGATGGCCCTCCTTCCCAGCCCCAGCTCAGGGGCTGCTGTAACTAGGGAGAGCGGGACAGAACCCCCTTCTTCTCAGCCCCAGCCCGGGGGCTGCTGTGGTGGGGGAAAGAGGGCACATCCATTGCATTAGAAAGGTAAGGCTACTGATATTAAAATATGAGTTGTGTGCTTTTATTTGTAGAACAAAAACATTAATTATTATTAAGGTTTTTTTTATATAGTGCTTTTATTCAAAGTGCTTTACAATAGTTAGCTAATGGTACAAAAAACATTTCAAAAGATCATTAAGTGGTCTGCCGAGACCCTCAGCAATTTTCAAGTGGTCCGTGAAAGAAAAATTTGAGAACCACTGTTCTTAGTTGAATGGAACCCCCCTAGTGTTTGAATGCAAGTAACAATTCCAAACCCACACCATGTTTGAGACGAAGCAAAATACCTGTTCCTATAAAAATATGCAACAGGAAGTGATACTTACTCAGTACCATCTTTGGACAAATTCTGAGACATGTTCAAACTCCTTAGATTCTAAATGGGATCAAGTTATTCTCAAGTTTACCATCTGTGAAATTAGAGTGACAACTCTGAATGTAGTTGTCCTTACAACACCTTTGAGAGCTAAGGAAATAGCGTTATTTACTTGTCACAGCTGGGGAACTGAGGTGCAGAGAGGCTAAGTGGCTTGTTCAAGGTCACACAGGAAGCTGTGATGGAGCAGAGAATTGAATTGGGGTCTCCCAAGTCCCAGGCTAGCACTCTAACCACTGAACCATCCTTCTTTGCTAGGCTTGCTCCTCGTGGTTCACCTCAACCAGCTACATCAGGGTAAAACTACACCTTGCCCTCATGACAGTAGGATGTTACATAGTGTCAGCGATCTTATTGTAAGAACACACCTATTTTTCCTAGTGTAGACAAGGGCAGTGGGGCTCCACAAGGGCTTGAGAGTTCATCCACGTGGATCCACTAGATGATCATAATGGTCCCTTCTGACCTTAAAGTCTATGAGTCTAATTGCAGGATTAGGACCTATGTGAGTTTAACTTGCCGTCATCCTGATTTGTTAGAATTTTATAACCACTTTGCACTAATACAAATGACAGGAAGACAGTAAATAATCTGGCCCAAAGGCCCAGGGACAAAATCATGGTACCACTGAATGGGAATTTTGCCATGGACTTCAGTGGAGCCAGGATTTCACCTAGATCTTTAGCTGTGGGTGGGGAGTAAAATGTGACTTTAAGACATGTTTGCTTCAGTCCTGGGTCCATCCCAGAGCCAGTTACATCCCCATTATAAATTAGAGCAACTTTCTATGCCAGTTGCCAACAACTTCCAGGGACTGTTGTGACAACCAGGGATCATGAGGGCCTAGTGTTTCCCAGCGTTGTCGTCTGTGCCAGCTGCTGAGTGACATAAATGCCCATCTCTCAGCACCTCTTTACCAGAGGACCCCCTCTCTGTGAGGGCAATCCTTAAGAAGCTTCATCTGCTGGGTCTTTGTGCCAGCAGCTTGGGTCAGTTTTTTGTCCCTGAGTATTTATCAAGCTCCAAATGGGGTCTTCAGTACATGGCAAGAGATATCAAGGGAAGGTTGATTTCAGCGATGTCCTTGTAATTGCTTTAGGAAATTTTTCAAAATCAGCTGCTCACTTTCACTGTATGAACTCCAAAATCTGAAGAAGGCTGTTAAGTTCTGAATCGCTCTGTTATGTTGAAGGAACTTGACAAAATATATGCAACACGTGACTCAGCAGTAATTACAGTCTGTGGATTTATTTTCTTCTTCCATATGTCATGCTTAATACGTCAAATTTCCATTCAGTATTTCAGCTTCACATCAAATGTGTTGCCTACTGCAGGCTAATCAAATTGCTGTTTTTCAGCCCAGGCTGTACTAAACTAAAAAAGCATCTGAAGAAGTGGGTATTCACCCACGAAAGCTCATGCTCCAAAACGTCTGTTAGTCTATAAGGTGCCACAGGTTCTTTGCTGCTTTTACAGATCCAGACTAACACGGCTACCCCTCTGATACTAAACTAAAAAAGTGATTTCTAGGTTCTTTTGGAAAACTAGCTACAATACATCTGTCCTTTATACCAGTATGGTTCGGGGCAATGGTCCCCAACCTTTTCGTCTGGCGAGCACCAGACGAAGGACCGTGGCGGCGGTCAAGCATCCACCGAAATGCCGCCGAATTTCTGCGGCATTTTGACGCCTCTCAATGACGTCACTTGTCAGCGGCAAGTGGCGTCATCGAGAGGGGTCACCGCTGAAATGCTACAGAAATTCGGCGGCATTTCGGTGGATGCTCGACCACTGGCCAGGACGCAGGCACATTTAGATGCCCCCGTGGGTGCCATGGCACCTGCGGGCACCACGTTGGGGACCCCTGGTTTAGGGCTTTGAAATAGCGAGAGCTAGAACATGTTACAGATATAAGGATACCTGAACCTTATGCAAGATGAGTCTTAAATAATTTCTAATTCATCATGTTTTTACAATACCTGTTTATATGTCGTACTGTTGCAGTGACAGTTTTGAAACGAGAACCTTCAATCGACTAGTTCATCCAGTTATCAGAATTGTAAGTGAATGGAGCTGAATCGGAGAAAATGCATCTGAAAACACAGCAGCATGTCCTATCCCCATCATAGCTTAGGGTGTGCCACAGTCCCCATTGTAAATGCAGTTGTTGAGAGTTTTTTAATTTGGTTATAAAAATTCATTACAGGTTGAAAATTGTCAGAAATTTGTCTGTTCCTATCTCAGTACTCATTGTCTGCCTCATCTACTTTGCCCTTTGGAACAGAGACCAATGTCTTTTTAAAAATAAATAATTTAATTAATTGGGTTGATGTATTTTTAAATTAGAAAAAAGCAATTTCCCCTCTTCCCCAAAATGGATCACTGCCTGTAGACTTTTGGCATGCCACTAAACTACCATATAATATATATATATATAAATGAAACGCTTTGCAGATTATTAGTCTGCAAAGTAGGAAAATATTTTAACTATTTCTAAAACAAAATATGTAAAAAGATGAAATATGAAGGTTTAAAAAAACTCCCCTACTGCTTTTTAGAAGTACTTCATGCATAAATAATGTAAATATATTATGTAGTCAATATAATATCAATAATATGCAATTTTGTGCTGCTGTAATGATTTTCTTCCCCTGCAGTCCCCTTTGTAGTTAATAGCCTACATATGGGAACCTTGACAGATCCATATTGTGACACACAAGTGGGGTCGAGGAGTCCTTATTAAAGAAATACTTGGTGCATGGTCTGCATCTGAGACTTCTGCTATTAGCCAGTATCCCCCCAAAGTTGTATTTCTAGATGGCTTTTCATGGCTTTCATATCATGTTCCTTAATAGATCTCCTACATAAAGTAAAATAATACACGAGAGGCCAATGCCTAAAGGCTGCTTAAAGGATGGTGAATGTTACATATTGGTGAGGGGGTGGAGGGGAATGTGAGTTGTGCAGCTTACATTCTGTAGGGCAGAAGGGAAAAGATACAGCAGAAAAGAAAGTGTAACATTGGCAGCTTTCCCTTCACAGCCCTCCCTCCTGCCCTCTCGTTGTGTGATGCATGTCAATTGATAACCCCAAAGGAGTGGCCACCAGGGAGACTGGGCAGGGTTAAGGTGGTGAAGAGAGGGCCGGAACCAAGTCCCCAAACTGGTGTCTTCCTCCATAGCTCTGTTAGATGGTGGGAAATGCAATCACCTGGAGGACTCCCCTTGCAATTCGATTGCTGGGTGGAATTAGGGGCAGAATCTTTAGCCCTCTCTGTCCAAGTCTGCTCCCAGGTATTAGCAGGTTCTTTAACTTTTAACTTATGTCAATAACAATGTGATAAATGCCTTATTTTTGCAGGGTTATTAATGAATCCCCCACAAGATTCCAGGTTGGAAGATGACATGTGAGGTTTCAACCTGGGAGCCACCTACAGAATGTGGGGGTGGGGGTCCGCGGGAGAAACCATGAATGGTTTTAAAATTAAAAAGCACTTGCCCTCAATCCCCCAGGACAATTAAATAATACAATTTTTATTTATAGGGCACCCATGTAAATGAAAGCCGCTGGATCATTAAACACAGAGTAAATGTAAGTAACAAGGCCTGCTAAATGTCAGAACAGGTGCAGAAATGAAAAACAGGACACAAACCAAAGCCCCATCCCAAATGCACATAAATAAAATGTGGGATGTCTAAGTTAATGTCAGATTTTTTTGCTTTTGTCAGTGTGTATCTTCATAATTTTTATGAGAGAGAGAGGACCTTTATGTGAGGATGCCTTTAATAGGTGCGATAGCTGATAATGGGTATGTCTAAATGACAGCTGGAGCTAGGATTGCAGCATGTATAGGCATACCAAAGCCAGCTTTAATATAGATAGCATGAGTACCAATAGCAGTGAAGCTGTGACAGCAGGAGCTTCAGCATGGACTGTACAAGCGTGTCAGGACCCTGAGTACTTCAGCACGGGCTAGGTACCTGAGCAAGTCTGTGCTGCCTTGGCTTTGCTGCTGTTGGTACTCATGCTAGCTCAATTAAAATTAGCTTGGATATGTCTACATGTACGGCAGTTACTCTGTCTGCAGTGTAGACGCACTCAGTGTGTTGACATGATTCTATGATCCTTAGAACAGTTTTTGGTGTGTTTTATCTGTGTAAATCGGTATAATTCTACAGTGGAGTTACTCCCAGTGTATCCTTGCGTAACTGAAAATCAGAATTTTACTGACTAATTTCCATGGGAGTTCTGCTTGAGTGAAGACTGAACAACCCAGGCTAATACTGGCAATGGTATTAGTGAGGCTGAGCTGCACGCTTAAGGTATTTTTTCCCCCTGTAACTGTAGCTCCTGAGCTCTGAAGTCTTAAAGACTATTTTTGGTCCAAATTCTTCTATAATTTACTCACTTTGCAGTTCTACTGAAATCAGGGCTTATAACTTTGCTTTTACGTGTAGTGCTTTGCATATACTAAAAGAAAACCCTATATGTTCACTGTTGCCAACTCTCATGATGTTATTCTGAGTCTTGTGCTAGTTGGTGTTTTTCTGGTAATCCCAGCTCCTAGAGTCATGTGCTCATTTGAGAATCTCGACTTTTTGGAATGAAAGTTTCTAACCTTCATAGTGGTGGAGGAAAGTTTGAAAATGTTAAGCCTCCAGGCTCAAATACCAGAAGACAAATAAAAAGTGTCCCAGATTTTTGTCTGAGATCTCACTCTGTTTTTTAAAAAACAGTTTTCATCATTCTTTGCGGTCAGACTCATGAGCATTGAGCACTTGGAGTTGGCAATTGTACTGCTCTTTAGGCTTCTGAAGTACTGATTAATGTTGTTAGTTATTTCTATCCTGCCATAGTTTCATAGGGTGGGTGGTGTAGGAAGCTAAAAGAAAACACATTGTTCTTGACTAAAGCTTACAGTGTAACTCTCCAATCCCGCTCTGAGCTCCATGTAGGCACAAGGATCTGCCCACGTAGAGTTCGGTACAGGACTGGGACAGGACTTGTCTGTCTTCACCTTCTTTCCCTTCAAGCACCTTGTTGTTATTGTCCCACGTAATGTTACCTTACAGAAAAACTTAAGAACGGCCATACTGGATAAGACCAAAGGTCCATCTTGCCCAATATTCTGTCTTCCGTCAGTGGCCAATGCCAGGTGCCCCAGAGGGAATGAACAGAACAGGTAATCATCAAGTGATCCATCCTCTGTCAGCCATTCCCAGTTTCTGGCAAACAGAGGCTAGGGACACCATCCTTGCCCATCCTGTCTAATAGCCATTGATAGACCTAGACTCCACGAATTTATCCAGTTCTTTTTTGAATAATGTTATAGTCTTCATCTTCACAACATCCTCTGGCAAAGAGTTCCACAGGTTGACTCTGCGTTGTGTGAAAAAACACATCTTTTTGTATGTTTTAAACCTGCTGCATATTAATTTCATTTGGTGATGCCCTAGTTCTTGTGTTATGAGGCGTAAATAACACTTCCTTATTTACTTTCCCCACACTGGTCATGATTTTAGAGACCTCTATCATATCCCCCTTAGTCATCTCTTTTCCAAGTTGAAAAGTCCCGAACTTATTGATCTCTCCTCATATGGAAGCTGTTCCATACCCCTAATTATTTTTATTGCCCTTTTCTGAATCTTTTCCAATTCCAATATATCTTTTTTGAGATGGGGTGACCACATCTGCACGCAGTATTCAAGATGTGGGCGTACCATATAGAGGCAATATGATATTTTCTGTCTTATTATCTATCCCTTTCTTAATTATTCCCAACATTCTGTTTACTTTTTTGACTGCTGCACATTGAGTGGATGTTTTCAGAGAACTATCCACAATGACTCCAAGATCTCTTTCTTGAGTGTTAACAGCTAATTTAGACCCCATCATTTTATATGTATAGTTGAGATTGTTTTCCAATGTGCATTACTTTGCATTTATCCACATTGAATGCCATCTGCCATTTTATTGCCCAGTCACCTAGTTTTGTGAGATCCCTTTGTAACTCTTCACAGTCTGCTTGGGACTTAACTATCTTGAGTAGTTTTATGTCATCTGCAAATTTTGCCACCTTTCTGTTTACCCTTTTTTCAGATCATGTATGAATATGTTGAATAGGACAGGTCCCAGTACAGACCCCTAGGGGACACCATTATTTACATCTCTCCATTTTGAAAACTGACCATTTATTCCTACTCTTTGTTTCCTATCTTTTAACCAGTTTTGACAGGCCTGGATCCTTCCATTTTATTGTTTGTATTGGGGTAACACCTGGTTATGGACCAAGATTCCACTGCATAAGTAGAAAAGGCAGTCCTGTCCCAAAGGAGCTTAACCACAACAATTGTCACCATGAAGACAGATCACTGTGCCTGCGCGGAGCCCCATTAGTGTGCCCACACACTCTCTCAATTGCAGGATTGAGGCCTGCGATTCTAAGCAAAGCACTTCACAGCAGGGCACTCTTTAAATGTATTGTGTAAAATGCCTGGCACACTTTGGATACTCTCTAAATAATGAATAATGAGATAAGGCGCGAGATTTGGTGCATCACTCACTCACTCATGCCCGTCACCCCAATCGGGTATGGGCTGCCAACAACAGATCTCCAGAGTCCTCTATCTTGGGCCATTCGTTCTAACTGGTTCCAAGTATAGCCCATTTTTTTGCTTTCAGCCTGAAGGTCACGTCGCCAGGTGTTTCTTGGACGGTCTCTTTTCCGCTTGCCTTGGGGGTTCCACCGCAGTGCCTGTCTGGTGATGTTAGTTCGCTGCTTGTGTATTGTATGTCCTATCCAACCCCACCTTCTCCTTCTGATTTCTTCCTCTGCTGGGAGTTGACAGGTCCTCTCCAAGAGGTGGATGTTACTGATGGTGTCTGGCCAGCGGATCTGGAGAATCCTTCTGAGGCAGCTATTTATGAAGGTCTGGATCTTCCTGGTGGTTGTTTTGGTTGTCCTCCAGGTTTCAGCTCCATACAGTAGGGCTGATTTCACATTGGAGTTGAACAGTTGAATTTTTATTGCCAAAGACAGCTCTCTAGAGCTCCAGATGTTCTTGAGCTGTAAGAATGCTGCTCTTGCCTTACCAATCCTTACTTTGATGTCTGCGTCTGTGCCACCCTGCTGGTCGATGATGCTACCTAGGTAAGTGAAGGACTGCACTTCTTCCAGGGGGCTTCCATTCAGTGTGACTGGGTCATTGCTAGTGGAGTTAATCCTAAGGATCTTGGTCTTGTCCTTGTGAATGTTGAGGCCAACCTGTGATGATGCGGCTGCCACTATGTTGATCTTCTCTTGCATCTGCTGTTTACTGTGCGAAAGGAGTGCAAGGTCATCAGCAAAGTCCAGGTCATCAAGCTGGGTCCACAACGTCCACTGGATTCCGTTCCTATGCTTGTAGGTGGATGTCTTCATAATCCAATCGATGACGAGAAGAAAGAGAAGTGGTGACAACAAGCATCCTTGCCTGACTCCAGTTTGCACCTGAAAGCTGTTAGTAAGCTGCCCTCCATGGATCACTCTACAGTGTATACCGTCATATGAGTTCTTGATCAGGTTGACCACCTTTGCTGGAATGCCGTAGTGCCGAAGGAGCTTCCGAAGGGCTCTTGATCCACGCTATCGAACGCTTTCTCATAGTCAACAAAATTGATGTACAAAGAGGAGTTCCACTCTATAGACTGCTCGACTATGATGCGAAGCGTTGCTATCTGGTCCGTGCATGATCTGTTCTGCCGGAAACCTGCCTGTTCATCTCGTAGCTGTGGATCGACAGCATCCTTCATTCTCTCTAAGAGGACTCGGTTGAAGACCTTCCCTGGCATCGACAGGAGTGTGATTCCTCTATAATTGGCACAGTTGCTAAGGTCTCCTTTTTTGGGGATTTTGATGAGATATCCCTCTTTCCAGTCTACCGGAATCACTTCTTCTTCCCATATCTTCTCAAAGAGGGGGTACAGCATTTCCACTGAAGCATCCAGGTCTGCTTTCAGGGCCTCTGCTGGGATGTCATCAGGTCCAGCCGCCTTCCTGTTCTTCATCATGGTGATGGCTTTTCTGATCTCGTCTCTGGTTGGTTTATCGCAATTAATTGGGAGGTCCTTGTTAGCTGAATTGATATCTGGTGGATTTGGTGGTGCTGGTCTGTTCAGGAGTTCCTCAAAGTGCTCTGCCCATCTGTTCATCTGTGGTTCTATTCCTGTTTTAGACTTTCCCTGCTTGTCTTTAACGGGACATTCTGGCTTGCTGAACTTTCCAGACAGTCGCTTGGTAGTATCATACAGCTGTTTTATATTACCGGTGTATGCTGCCTGCTCTGCTTCTGCTGCCAGTTCATCCACATACTCTCTCTTGTCCTTCCTGATATTCCTCTTCACTGCTCTGTGGGCTTCAGCATACTCTTTTTGAGCTTTGGCCTTTGCTGCTCTAGTCCTGCTGTTGTTGACTGCTGCCTTCTTCTTCTTTCTGTCTTCCATCTTGATCAAGGTCTCTGCTGTGATCCACTCTTTCTGCTGGTGTTTCTTAATTCCAAGCACTTCCTGGCATACTGACCTAAGTGTGTGTCTCACTTTCTGCCATCTGTTTAGTACACTGTCTTCCTCTTCCTCAGACCGATCCTGTAATATTTAAAACATATTCTTCAGCCTCAGTCCAAAATCTTCCTTGGTCTTATGGTCCTTCAGAAGGCTGACGTTGTACTTCACTCTTCTGTCTGACATGTCTATCCAGTTCTTTTTCAGCTTCAGCTTCAATCTGGCCACCACTAAGTGATGGTCGGACGTTGCGTCTGCTCCTCTTCTAACTCTAACAAGGATCTTCTAAACTTCTTGCTAATGCAGACATGATTGATCTGATTTTCTGTCGTGCCTGCTGGTGATACCCAGGTACTCTTGTGGATCCGCTTGTGAGGAAAAATGCTACCTCCTATGACCAGGTTAAGTGCACACAAATCCACAAATCTCTCTCCATTCTCACTCATCTCTCCCAGAGCGTGGATCCCCATGACTTGTTCGTATCCTGTGTTGTCAGGTCCAATTTTGGCATTAAAGTCTCCCATAAGGATGATGATGTCTTTGTCTGGGAGAATCTCTAATATTTTCTGGAGTCTGTTGTAAAAATAATCTTTGTCCTCCTCTTTGCTGTCATTAATTGGAGCATAGCACTGAACAACATTCATCTTAATCCTCTTCATTTTAGTTCTGAAGGATGCTGTGATGATCCTGGGACCATGTGCCTCCCAACCAATCAGTGCTCTCTGTGCCTGCTTGGACAACATGAGGCCTACTCCCTGTGTGTGGGGTGCGTCGCTCTCTTCATGTCCTGAATACAGCAACAACTCTCCTGTCAACAGTTGTCTCTGCCCCGCTTGCGTCCATCTTGTCTCGCTAATGCGTAATAGGGTTAGGTTAGGTTGTTGCTCCTCATCTCTGCTGCAGCCTGCGCCGTCTTTCCTGACTCGTATATGGTCCTCACGTTCCATGTGCCTATGGTAATCCTCCTGGTTGCAAGAAGGGTAATCGGCTTAGTGGCTTCCTCACGGCTTTTACCACCCAGCGTCATGCATCTTCGAATTGAAGACCCTTCTTTTCCCAGGGTAAAAGTCTCTGTTGTCTCTATTGTTGGCGTTTCTGTAGCAGGTTGATTTTTTTTACGGGGTGGAGTTGCTAGCCCCACGCCCAACCCTCCGCCTTTATCCTGACTTGGGACAGGCAGATGGCCCCAAAGGACCTCTCTGGTGGAGTTGATGTGGTGCATACAAGTAGGTAAAATACAAGGATAAGCTGGGCTTAATGGTTTTAGAGAGACATATTCTGTGATTCCATCTTATGGCACATAAGTGCTGACATGATAGAATTAATCACCACTCTTTTAAATGGGATTTCCATGTAGTTAACGTGTAGTTTCCTATAAAATAACGTACATCATTGCATGGTCCTATGCACTTAACTCCTATCACCATCCCAGGGGGAACCTAACTGTATTTATAGTAGGTCTATTTTCAGTGCTGTGAGTTTTGTTTCACATTAAAACAAACAAAAAGAAATTAAAGATTAAAACAGTAAGTGAAATCAAATCAGCTTCTGGTACTGAAGCTTGGTAGATGGCAAGAGGGAATTTTAAGATTTCACTCACTCATATTAAATTGCAGCTTTATAATATGTACATTAAATAGGCTGTCTGTGACATGAACACAAATTATTCTATAAAATAAAATCTTAAGGGTTATTTAATGAGAGAGACAAGGTAGGTGAGGTAATATCTTTTATTGGAGCAACTTCTGTTGGTGAACAAGACAAGCTTTGGAGCTACACAGCTGTTCAAGTCTGGGAAAGGTATTTAGAGTGTCACAATTAAATACAAGTTGGAACAGATTGTTAACCATAAGAAGTAAACACATGGTGCAAGAGATCATTCAGGGTGAGGTGGGCAATTAACATCTCTGCTGTCATAAGACTAAGGAGCTATAGATTGTTGTAATGAGACATAAAACCAGTGTCTCCATTGAGTCCATGATGTTTAGTGTTTAGCAAAGTAATGAATTTAAGCTCCCAGACTCGTCTTTAGAAGGTGTCATCAGGAGGACTGAGAGGTCAGTTATGCAGTGATTGTTTTGTGAAAAGTGTTTGCCTAGGAATGATAGTGTGTTTTGTCTGATACCATTTCTCTGTGTGAGTTCATTTGAGAGCATAGTGATTGTCTGTTTTCACCCACACAGTTGTTGGGGCATTTGATGCACTGGATGCACATGTTGTAACAGGCATGTGTAGGACCCATAGATCTTGAAAGGTGTATTGTATGAGGTGTTGATCATTGTAGCTGTGGAGATATGTCTGCAGGTTTTGCATGTGTTGTGATGACAGGGTCTGGTGTTGCTTTGAATTGGTGTGTCCTGGTCTGTGGCAAGTTTGGTGAGGTTGAGGGTTAGTTTGAAGGCCAGAAGAGGGGGTTTCTGAAAGATTTTTTCAAGATGTGGCCCCCAGCAGGTAGGGGTTGTAATTGTTTGAGGATATCTCATATGGGTTCCAGTGTGTAGTGATAGGTGACAACTTGTGTGTGTGTGTGTTTTCCCCCAGTATTGAATCAGGTTCTCTCAGGTATTTGGGTGGCCTGTTCCATGATGTGATCTACTTCTCTGGTGGAATGTCCTTGTTTTGTGCAGGTGATTTTAAGTGGTTTAAGGTGTATATCATTCACTTTCTCCCACATAGCATATTCTGAGTTATCCAAGTGCCTGGCTGAGGCTAACAGATTTCTTGGTGTGTCTGGGGTAGTGACTGGATCTGTAAAGGTACGCGTGGTGATCCATGTGTTTCTTGTATATGGATGTCTGTCGTATTCCATTGTTGAAGCTAATCACGATGTCTAGGAAATTGATGCTGGTGTGGGAGCATTCTGAAGAGAGTTTGATGGGTGGGTGGTAGTTGTTGAAGTTGAGATGGAAATTTATGAGGGAGTTTAGGGAGTTTGTTGAGAGGATGAAAATACTGTATCATCAATGTATTTTAGGCATATCATTGGTTTTGTGGTGCATTTTTCCAGTTTTTTTTTCTAGAGATGAATCATGAAGATTTTGATATATTGGGGAATGTAAAGTTGTTATGGGTAAGAATGAAACGGGTGAGTGTAGCGATGTGTTTGGGGTGGATATCTGAGGGTTGTCCGTTATCTTGTAGATATATTTGAGGCAGACAGTGTAGCCATCATTGTGAGGGATGTTGATGTATAGAGAGGTGACATCCCTGATGGCAAGGACGATGTTCTGAGGGAGGTTGTTAGTGTTACAGTGTTTCTGGAGGAAGTCAGTTGCGTCCTAGAGAGAGCTGGCCCTTTGTGTGGCGAATGATTTGAAGATGTTTTCTATGAGTCCAGATAGTCCTTCAGTAAGAGTGCCACGGCCAGATATGATGGGTTTGCCTGGGTTCCCTTGTTTGTGTATCTTGGGAAACATGTAGAACAGGTGTCTGCAACCTGTGGCACGCTACTGCCTGCCACCTGCCGGGGTCCTGGCCCCACTCAGCCCCCGCGCCCACCGCTCTCTCCTGCGGGGGCAGGAGGCAGAAGCTTGGTCTTGCTGGTGGCCAGTCTCCCCGCTCCACTTCTTCCCCCAGCGTGGTGCTTTCCTGTCCCTTCCCCTCCCACTCCCTACTGCCGAATAGCTGCTCACCCTTGCAAGTGGGAGGGGGAGCGGAGCCACAGCATGCTCGCTGCTCCGCGGAGGAGGCAGAGAAGAGGTGGGGACGGGCCCCTGGGGAAAGGGGTGGAATCGGGGCATATCCCCTTCAGCCCCCTGCCATGAGCACCCCAGCCCTTTGCCCTGACCTCTGAACCCCCCCACACCCAGCTCTATGCCCTGACCCTTGCACCCCCTTCCAGCCCTCTGCCCTGACCCCTGCACCCCCTCACACACTTCCAGCCCCCCAACACCCTATGCCCTGACTCTTGCAATCCCCCACATCCCTACCCCCACCCTGAGCACCAAATGGGAGCTCCTGCACCCCCCCACACACACATTCCCACCTGCACCCCAGTCCAGGGTCCCAGCTGTTGGCCCCGCTCAGCCTGCTGCCGGTCTGGGGTCCCGGCTGCTGGCCCCTTACCAGCCGGGGTCCCGCAAGCCCCAATCAGCCTGCTGCCGAACTAGGTGAATGGAACCCCAGGCCAGCAGCGGGCTGAGTGAGCCGGCGGCATAAGATCAACATTTTAATTTAATTTTAAATTAAGCTTCTTAAACATTTTGAAAACCTTGTTTACTTTACACACAACAATAGTTTAGTTATATAGTATAGACTTAGAGAGAGAGACCTTCTAAAAAACGTTAAAATGTATTACCAGTATGCGAAACCCTAACTTAAAGTGAATAAGTGAAGAATCGGCACACCACTTCTGAAAGGTTGTCGACTCCTGATGTAGAAGATTCCTGGCTAGGTTCTTGGGGGATGAGGTTGTAGAGTTTCTTTTGGAGTTGTTTGGGGGAAGGATTTGATGATATCTTTTAAATTCCTGTGCGAATTGTGGTGTGGGGTCTTCTTTGAGTTCTTTATAGTAGGTGGTGTCGGAGAGTTGTCCGTCAGCCTCATTGACATAGTCATCATGGCTGAGGACTATGATGGCGCTTCCTTTGTCTGCTGTTTGATGAGTAGCTGGTGGTTGGATTTCAGGGGCTATATAGCTTTGGTGAAAGTGAAGGTGGAGAGGTGGTGGTGGATGTGATGTTTATGAAGGATTTCATTGTCAATTATTTTTTGCTTGAAGCAGTCAATGTAATGATCAACTGAATGGTTTTGTCTGTTGGAGGTGTCCAATCAGGTGATTCTTTCTTTTTTTTTTGACTTGTCAGTGGGAACATGATAATTGTGGGTGGTGTTATCTTTGTTGTGAAATAATTTTTTGTGGTAGAGTTGGAGAAAAAATTATTTTAGTCCTCCACATGTTGTTATAGTATCAGGTTCTGTGGTGCGGGAGAAGTTCAGTCCCTTGGCAAATATAGATAATTCATCTCTGGTAAGGTGTAGTCTTGATAAATTAATGATGTTGAGGTTTGTGTAGTGTCCATGTGGCAGGTCCTAGCGTCTTGGTTTATCTCAGAAGTCTTTTTGTTAACCCACTCTAATTTAATGCAGAGAGAAATATAGCACAGCTATGACTATTAGCGTTAAAGTTGGAAAAAATAGCTCAGCTACTCTTCTGAATTTTGATTACATTTTGGATTCCTTAGCAAGGAGTACAGAGTAAAGGGGAGATGGTCCTTTAAAAAAATTCTCCTTGGGTTCCTGGATCTCTTCAACTCTGCATTCATGGTACATATACACATTTTTAATAAAATGTAATAATTAGTGTAGACCACATCTCCACCAACAGGTAGTGCCGTATCTTTATTTTAGGACTAAGTTGCTGTCTTGTTTTGATATTACATCCTTGTATCTGGTCAGGAGGTTTATCGAAAGATTTAGTCCTGCATGTGTTTGCTGGAGTTGTTACTTGCAGTGCCCCAATAAATCCTTTTATTTCTATAAGTGAATATTCTGATTTTGGCAATCATCTAGTTGGATTGGCTTGTAGATTAGAAGGGAAAATTATTATAAACAGTGCAGTGGACAATTCTACTTTTGAGTCTATCACATCTTAAACCCCCAGAATGTAGAATTATACTGTTTGCATGTTGTTTTATATGATATGTGGACTACAAAAATACATTTTACATCTATTCTCTGCTGTGATCACATGCATAAGAACAAACTGTCATAGAAATGAGCAAGCTATTTTTCCACATGTGTGTAAAGGAGAGGAACCGCGTAGGTTTAGTTTTCTAGCAGTTTTACAATTAATGTGCATAAGAGAAAAATGTTGGCAGAGCACATCATGTTATAAGGACAGCAGAATTTACGAGATTCTGCCTTTTAACCATTATAAATCTGTATATGTATGCAGTTCTGATTTTGGGGGCTGCTGCCATTACCCAGTTCTGGCAAACCTGGTCAGGGTTTTAACCTTTAAATAGACCTATATGTGAGCACTTTAGGGCCTGATCCAAAGCTCCCGAGTCTTTCTATTTCCTTCAGTGGGCTTTTAAACATACCTCTAATGCAGGACTTGAAAAAATTTCTTAGACTCTTATTAGCCAGGGCTGATGCAAAAGAAGGGGGAGGACTGCCAGCAAGGTCCAAAAAGAAAACCCTGCAGAGAAGGCCAACCCTGCTGTCAGGATTCCTGCCAGAGCTCTCCATAGACACTGATTTAGGAGCTCCATTGACTGCTAGCTGCTGTTGCAGGAGTGAGGTAGAGTTGGAGTGGTGTCCACTGTTCTACTCCTCCCCTGTCCTCTTGGCTGCTGCTGGATGTGGTGAAAGTTGGTCTGTTGTTCTGCCCCAGCCTGTAGTTCTTTTTTGATGAGGGGTTGCCACTTCCTTCCTTTCCAATCCCATGCATGAATAGCTACAATGCATGCCCCTGCTTAGAGCTTTGCCAAGCAGGAACAACAGGAGCGCCCGCCCTATGCGTTCCAAAATCATGAAATTGTAAAATTAATAAATTTGGGGTTCTTTTTCTTGGCCTTCTGGTAGTTTTGGAGCCTTGGGCGGGTTGTCACATTTTCAAGTCTTTCTCCACAACCTGAAGGGCTAGAAACTTCCTTTTTCTTTTCAAAAAAGAAAGCTGAAATTTTTCCCATAATCCCCTGACTCCAAGTGCTGAGAGAGTCGGCGTGAAATAGTGAGAGGTGGCAACGCTGTGAAATGAAAATGATTCTTATCAGTTTTCTAGCTGCCCTTGGGGTTTTTTTCATTCACCATTGTCCACTAGCAGGAGAGAGAAGAATGAAAAAAATACAACCTTTACTTTATCATTTAACATAGTTTAAAAACACACAGCGCCTCCCCCTTTTTCCCCTTTGCAGTTTCCATTCTTGCAATTCTGCATCTCTGTTGCTGACAAGCCAGAACCCTCAAGCAGTGCCAGAAATATTTTCAACAAAATATATATCCTAGAGACACACACGACTCCGCATAGAAAACAGTATTTGAGCATGTTTAAAGCTATCCCTAACCTTTTCTCCAAGGTGTCAGATTTTGATACATGAGATCTTCTTCCCCTGTCTAGCTATGTCCTCTGCCTCCAGCCCTGTAACATTTTTAGGCAGCAGTGTGTGGTTTTATTATGTTTTATACTTTCATCTCCTGCAGTTATCCTTGTTTCTTTCCTGGAGTCTGTATTGCATGCTAAGTCATCACTTCTCCAATGTAGTGTAATTTTCACCCTGCATTCCCTATTTTTCAATGTCAATTGAACTTGGCAGAGGAATAGAGGGTCGTCTTCTGCCCTTACAAGATCATCATTTCCCATGAAACCACAGAAATTTCTGTTTTAAAATAAATCAAAAATCAGAGAAATCTGACCTAATTTGCCATGGATACAAAATGCATTACTGCATACCACTATTTTGAGAAGCAGCCAGATGGGTGGAAAATATAGTAGGTAAGGAATTTGAAAGTGACAATTAAACAGGGAACAGAACAGAGGTTTAAAAAAGAGATACTTTTCCTGGATTTTTCTAATTTACTAACATGAACAGGAAGGTGTTCGTTTTTGAAAACTTGAACTTGCCAAGTGCTGTTACCTGCATTATCTTTATTTTTAGAAATGTTTGTTCTTTACTTTCCGAAACCAGCTGACCTAATTTTTTTGTTAGTTCAGGCGCATTTGTTACAGTTTAAATCACTGATGGGTTTTTCTGTTTGGAAAGCAAAAATCTCAATAATTGTTTTTATTTATTTGCTTTATTTTTTCAGCTCTAGATAATCAAAAAACCCAACACCCTGTATATGTGGATGTTTGATTCAAAGAACTTAACGAAATATGAATATTTGTAAATTATTCTCCCGGTTCTAGGTGAGTAAGAGGGGAAAATAACAGAGTAATTTGTTACTAAAATAATGAAGGTTTTTGATAAATTATTGGAATATTATTCAGCCAGCCTTGAACTATTGGCCGCTCACATATTTGTATTGTAACACACTGTGATACCTACATCCCAACACAAAGATTTAAGTCACCGGAGAGGACAGTGAAATAATAATTTTATATTTATTTTTTTCTGTCTTGATCTTTTTTTTTTTAGCTGTTGGATGTGTTTTATTTGATCTTGGAAGGATTAGATTTTTATTGGTAAATGTTGATTTCACCGTAGACACGCAAACCAATGACAAAATATTTCCATCAAGAGATCCTGAAGAGAAGTTTTGCATATGGTAGCTTCCATGGGAGAGAGAGCATTCAGTGAGTTCACTGCCTGTATGGAAGAGAGAATCTTTTTAAGAAATATGCTAAAATTTTTCTAGGCTCATAAAGGGAAAAGATCACCGCACTTCTTCTTAACATTTGTTTAGTTAAGATAAGGGATTAGCTTGTCAAAATAAATTTAAAGTTGCTTTGATTTTTATTCTTTGCAGCTTATTAGTAAGTTTTCTGGTTCATATTACTGTCATCCAGCTCTAGAGCAGGAGGTGAGGGCTGGGTTTAGGTTTCTTTTTTTTTAAGTGGGAAGAAACTGCCAAACTACGCAGTCTTGTGTGTTTGTGTTGCTGAGCTACTGATTACTCTTTGTTGTGCTGTTTACTGCAGATTTTGAACGTGCTGTGTAGTGCATCCGTAGATCGTCTGATTTATTTTAGGATCTTCAAAGACAAGAAAGGATGATTAATTTAGGCTGAATGAGGAGCCTTTATGCACGGAGAGCCTTCACAGCCTCACAGTGGAACGTTTCTTAAGTTTATTTTTAGGAAAGTTTGTTTTTATGCTTTTTATTGAGTTTAAACAGTGTAGTGTCTCTTGACCGTGCCATACCCTGTCATTTCATGAAGCTTTGTTTAAAAATGTAAAATGTACTGCCTCCGTTCTTTTTTTATGCTGTATACTAGAACTTTTTTCTTTGACTGTAGTTAGTTCTTTAGGCCTTTAAATTATCTCTGTTTATAGCTAAATATAAGTTCCCCAGAACTCTTCATGTAACACTCACGGATGTATGTACTGTATGTATAGAGTGTACAGCATAATGGAGCAGTTACCCTGAAGTGTGGAAACATTTTATAGCTTTTATGTGATAGGCTTTTTAAAGGCAGATGCAAATATTATTTTAAGAACGAGATTTATGCAGTGCCTAAAGTCTGTTTCTGTTCTGCAGGCCAAGCTATGTCGGTGCAGATGCTTTTGGCAGCCCTGACTCAATGCGGATCCTGGTGACAGCAATGTAAACGTGAATTTCTGCAACGTCTCAGAAGTCCTGTAAAATGGAGGAACTGTACAAGGACACACAAAACCTGCCCATGGATGTTACCAACTCTCCTTCCACGATAGCTAACAATAAGTTAGAAAATGGGGTCGCCCAGCTGATAACTGCTGAAGCCTGGAATATCAACTCCACAGACTTGATGAAGAAAGCACTTTCACCACTTGTGACTGTCCCAGCCCCTTCGATCCTCACTCCACCAGCAGAATCCCAAAGTGGGGTAGCTCTGAAAGTAGCAGCCACAGTTCTCCAGCCAATTTGTTTAGGGGATAGCCCAGTGGTTCTTCCAATACACCTGCAAGTAGCCGGGAGCACCACCCCCCAGATTGCGCCTAATAACAACACTCCATATGTTATGACGACTCAAGGTCCAGTTCCGCTACCTGTCCTCTTGGAGCAACATGTGTTTCAACATTTAAATTCTCCATTGGTGTTACCTCAGGGTACTCCCTGCTCCACAAATCCCATTCACAGCAATCTTTTCCAGGGTTCTTCTGCCCCAGTTGGACAGCCCCAATTACTGGATCAGAAACCAACTAACCAGACCCAGGAGCCCATTTTACCCCCAGTGTTTCAGACACCAGGATTTGCTGCTGTTCTTCAGGATTTGTTTCCTCCACAGAGCACCTTAGGTTCCTCACCCTGTCAGCCACCCCCAGATTACTCCTCTGTTCCACCCCAGGCCTTCAGTTCCCCTCTATCTCCACTGGTACCCCCAGCCACCCTCCTAGTGCCGTATCCTGTGATTGTCCCCTTGCCAGTCCCAGTCCCCATCCCGATCCCCATCCCCATCCCTGTGCCTCACGGCACTGAATCCAAGGTCAACCCGGACTACCCCAAGCCACCATTGTTCACCCTGTATTCCTGCAAAGGCACCCAAACCCCTCTGGAGAAAGAAGAATCCAAACCCTTTGATTTCATCCACCACAGGGAATTTGCCCAGCTGAATCGTCACACAGTCATCAAGATGAACAATGAGAACGAGGCCCTGGACCTTTCCATGAAAACGGTGCCCTTGCTAAAGGCAAGTGAGGTCAGTTCCCAGCTCTCCCCTGAAGATGGTGCTTTAGATTTGTCGATTGCTTCCTACAGGAAGACAGGCAGTGCCGGCGTCCGTGCTGAGGCAGCTAATGCAATTTGCTCTGGATCTATGATGGACAGTGCTGCTCACTCCATGATGGATAAACTCTCCAGTGCAACAGTCCCCTTTGCCCATCCCAAACCTCACGAAGCCTCAGCCAAGATCGACAGCAGAATGACTGGTAGCAATTCGGCCGAGCTCCTGAGACAGCAGCAAAAGTGGCTGGTGGATCAGACTAGCAGAGCAGCCTGTGAGCCCAAGGCTGGGAATAATATTGAGATTGTGAGCACTTCACAGACTGCCAAAGTAATAGTCTCTGTCAAAGATGCCGTGCCCACGATTTTCTGTGGCAAGATTAAAGGCCTTTCGGGAGTATCCACCAAAAACTTCTCTTTCAAAAGGGACATGCCCCAGGACTCTGTTCTGCCGTGTTACGATGTGAAGAACCAGCCAGAGCCTAGGGATAATGCAGAAGCTCTTAGGAAACCAATCAAAAACAGGAGTGTAAAGTTAAAGAAAATGAACTCCCAGGAGATACACATTCTTCCAATCAAAAAGCAACGGCTCGCTGCCTTCTTTCCAAGAAAGTAAATTATGGGTTTTTAGACTTTTGAATATAATTATTATTATGAAAAATAAAAAGATGCACTTGTCTTAAAATGCATTTAAAACTTTAAACTATCTTTGTAAGTTATTTTGGGGAAAGCGGGAGAGGATTGGGTGTAGATTTCCTGTAAAGCTGAGGGAGGGGAGTTCTTTTTGTTCGTTTGTTATTGATTTTTGACTTTTCATGAAAAACTAAATAAAAAGCAACCTATTTTTCAAGCGGATTGCACATTTTTGCAGCTTTAATGGAGTAATGGATGAGTCAGAGGGGTAAGAGCTATTTTCACTGCCATAAAGTGCTTTGATGATGTAATTCTTAGTGATGGGTACAATGGAAACTTCAAAATAAATGTTTGTATGTGGTAATTGGTTGTGGTTATTTTGTCATTTATTAATTGCTTTCATTATCGGGGAAGATTTGGCAGAAGTCTGTAAACTGTAAAGCACTATAAGTTTATCTTTGTTATAGCCCTGAAATGTTAAGGTGACCAGGCTAAGAAAAATTATATTGCCCTAGCACCATTAGAGAGAACCTCTGAACAGCCACTAATGATGTGTTTCAACTATCTTCAATAAAAATCATAGCAGAAGATCACTGTTATGCTCGGGCATGAGTCCAATGCACAGAGAATACTAGCTTTATGATTACAAAGAAATATAGATCTGTTTTTAAACACAAAGTGAACACTAATGATGATTTTAATGAAATCTAAAAGTCAGAGGAATTTGGTTGCCACTGGGTGAGGAAAAGTCACATAATTTTTCCCAGCCTGAATATAGATATATGGAAAAGTTGTTCGTTGTAAGTTTGACCATGTCTTGATGGCTGAAATCAATGCAGATGAAAGAGCAGAACAATGTAATTTTCCAACATTACCGTGTAAAAGCCAGCCACGTGAATGGAGAACTGTGAATGTATACTTAAAATAAAAACCTGATAGGTGACAGTTGCGCTTGTATGTGAAAATGGGCTGGAGCTGTATTATTGCATGGCTGCTTCTAAATGTACACGTCTTGCAGTTAAAATATATCCAGCTGTTAGAGGGAACACGAGCGTGGGAAAGTATTCTGATGGATGTCACAGTTTTAGTGCAAGGCCCCCTTGCAGTTTAGAAGGTTATTTTTTAGTTGTTCATAGCATGTGCTGCCACAACAGCACTGGCTCTGTTGAAATAAACATGAGATTGTAAACAAGCAAGCAGGGGTCTGCATCAGGTTTACTGGTCCTTACTCTGCAGGGTTGCAGCCAGCCTCTCTACCGCCAGTCTGCTCAGTCATTCTGCAGTTTCTTGCATTAATTCCTGAGCACTGAGGCAAAGACTCTCAAAAGTTAGGCACCATTTTAAGGCACTGGCCTTTCTCCCCACCTCCCATCCCCAAATACTGAGCACCCAAAAGGACAGTGCCTTAAGATGATTTTAGGAAAATCTTGGCCCAACCATGTACTGCTTAAAAATAATATAGATGTTGCATTTTCATTAGTTAGGTAAGGAATCCTTTTTGCCTCTAATACCTTTTCCTTGGCTAGAGTATTGCTGCTGGTGGTGCTTTATCTTCAGTGCTATCTTGCTTTCTGTGAGGACCAGGAGATTCAACATTCAGGACATGTTAGTGCAATATGTATGCTTGTTTTGTAATAAATATCTTCCTTTTTTTTTTTTTTTAAGCTAGCCTTTTACTTTTTCCAAGGCTGGTTAAATGGAAAGTGTACAAAATAGTTTGAAGGATCAGCCACTCAGTTAATGTTTATCGATTCTCTTTTATTGGCTATTTGCAAATACTTTGCTTTCTTCCCCTTGGATACCATTTTCATTAAATAAGAGGTGGATCTTGTGATTTTTGCAGTGTGCAGAAATAGGAGTTATGTTGTGTGGTATGAATGCTCTTTCCAATTGCTGCTTGCCCCCTTCATGTTTTAGGTTGGACATTTTCAAAGCACCAAGATCTTCTGAAAATTTTGCTCATTCCAACTGGGAGATTTTTAAAGAGGAAAGTCACAGAATCAGCTCCTGAAACATTTAGTTCTCAAATAATGCACAGAAAAATAATCGGTGAAAAGAAACGTGTATCAGATCAGTGGTACTTTCATATAGACCACGTGACCCTTGTTAAATACTGTACTTGATTTCAAGTGAGTGAGTCCTAGCCATCAAATTCCACCTCTTGACTCCAGTAATTCCTCTTAGCCATTGTGTTAGCAGTGCTGATCCTCTTTGCAGCCTGGTTAAAGAGGACTATGGTAACATGAACCACACTGGTTCACTTACATTGGTTTCCAGCTAGCTTATAGCAATGTAGCTTAATTCACTCTCAGTAGCTGCACACAGGAAGTTTGGTCACCAAATTAAGCTAAATCAGTTTAAGCCGGTTGTAAATCATTGTGTGTGTCCATACAGAATTTTGACAAAATGAGCTTAAAATCAATTTTAGTTAAACTGGTGCAATTTATGTGTGTGCAGAAAAAGCTGTAATAGCATAGGATGTCTGCCAGGAATGATTTAAAAATCTAAACAGCGGAAATGTGACAACCACATCTGATATTAAATGAAAGACATTTTTCAAAATCCCTTTTAAAATATACCTGTTGCTTATCTGCAGCCTTCAGGGTGAAATGGCCTGTTTGCAAGTCTATGATGATTTTTTTTTTTAATTATCAGATTGCCCAGAGTTAATCACTGATGTACCTGCTGTTACAGTTGCTTACAAACCAGCAGGAGCAGCTCAACTGGATCACTTGCAAGTGGGCTGACAGGGGAGGAGTTCCCATGTTAAACTGCCTTGCCCTCAATGTTATTTTTTAAGCTACAGCCTCAGGTGGTGATGTTTGGGGAAGAGCATCTGACCCAACAGTAAGGGTTATTGCAGGCCACTTTATCCTCTCATAATAGGTCTGGTTTTAATCTGCAAAGGATACCATATTAAATACAAAAGGAGAGAGGCTCCTGTCATACTTGCATTATTTTGAGGAAACTACACTATGTTCCAGGATCTTGCTTTTCCCTCTTCCTACCAGAAGTGTTCCAAAGCATGAGTAAAAGCGATATGCATTGTACTCCTGAGGAATTCTGCCCCCCCCCAATTAAAAATTCTGTGTCCAATATTTTAGAATTCTGCATATTTTATATTGTGTTATTTTGACAATCATTCCAGTTTCAGTTATTTTGGTCATTTCTTTCAAAATATCTGTCAGCAAGTATGTTAACAATACAAACAGCAGCAAAAAGAAGTGAGTTAAAGAAACCCCTATAATAACCCAGGTCGGGGCTGTGTGGGGGCCCCCAGAGCCCAGAAAACCCATATCTCCCAGTCCCCCAGAGATGAGCCATGGGGCAGCCACTGGCTCAGACACCAGACACCTCTCCCTTCCAGAGCCCAACTGTGGAGCAGCCCCCAGGCACCAGTGGCCTACCCCCAAGCCTTTACTCCACCCAGCTTCTTTACTGTCCCACCAGGGCACATGGTGTGGTGTGGTGCAGCTCTGTCCTTCCTCCTGCTTTGCCAGAGTCATCTGGGTCTCCCAGGCCCTCTCCTGTCCCCGGAGAATGAGGATCAAAGAGTGTGCAGCCTCCTGCCCAGCCAGTCTGGGTGCTCCGCTCACTGCAAACTGGGTTCTGCAGATTCCAGTGGCCCCTTGCAGTGGCCAGAAATTCTGTGGGGCAAACAGGGAATTCTGCATTGCACAGTGGTGCAGAATTCCCCCAGGAATAAAATTGTTAGCATGGGGGAGGGGTAGCCACAAAACAAGGCATTTAATTATTCACACCCCCACCACACCTCTTTAGTAGCAATTACAGTGTTGGCATATTGGCCCATTAATTATTGAGAGAGCTACATTTTAAATATGTCTAAAACTTTTGCATGGAACCAGGAAGCAGAGCTGTAGTGCTGATAAATGTGAGGTTCCATTTCTGGTAGCTGTTAATGGAGAGGCTCGTGCCTTTGTGAAGTTAAAGTCATTCCATCAGCATGACAGGAGAAGGTGGTTTTCTGAGATGCCTGTCTCTGTCTGCATCCTATTTAAGCTCTTAGAAGGTATCAGCCTGTGTTCTGACCAGCAATAGGCTCTCTCTCCCCCTTGGAGCCTGTGTGCATTTCTGGACATTTTTCCTTCCTCATTTTTCATCCTCTTGCCTTTTAATTCCTCTCTTCAAATTTTCGAGTAGATGCCATCACTCAGAGAAGGCCGTAGGTTAGGGCTTGCCTGACCAGGGAAATTAGTGTGGCTTAAGTTAGGGTGTGAATGTAAAGCACATTACCTACTCCATACTAAATTGCCATGTGGCCATTCTTACTCTGCACTGAGTGCCTTTGTGTGCTTTAGCTGAATACACTTTGGAAGTGTAGACTCCAAAGGCACACATAGTGCAGAGTAAGCGTGTCCACACAGCCCTTTAGTATGGAGTAGCTAGCTATGCCAGCCTTTTTCCTGGACAAACCCTTATCACTAAAGCATGTATTAGGGCCTGAAAAAACTGGGGGTTGGGCTCTGTTGCTAGCTTCAAGAGTTGGGGTCTGGCACTGAACCTGTTTTGGCCCTCTGAGTCTTAGCCTGAAGCAGTCTTTGACTCTCTTTGGGGAATGTAGCTGCCTTAGAGATTCATTAAGTGGATAGGGAGTCTTCAAGGTAACTTCTACCCACACTGTTACTGGCGAGTAGATCAGGGCTAGGCTCCTACATTCAGGCACTGGGGCAATGTGTTCATGCCTCCTTTTGCTGGGTAGTAAATGTGCTGTGCTTGAGCTTCAGCTTCCAGATGATGTTCATATTCATTCCACGGTAGAGTAAGTGAGGTGGCCTAATCAGGAGTTAACACTCAGGTGGATGATGATGGCAAGGTCTTAAATGCAGAAAAAACAAACTGTATTTTTCTGGGCAAAGATAGTACGAAGCCTTCCTTGCCATGTATGTGATGGGGAATCCACCAGGACTGTGCGGATACTGTAGAAGAGTGTCATGGTGGCCTTGCAATCTAAGTGCAGAATGGTACAGAGCTATTTGACTGACTTACACTTGCAGCCAGACCAGCTGATCCCTATTAGCTTCAATCCAGCATCTAAAAAGGGTTATGATGCACTTCTGTGACTAAAGCTAACTAGGCACAGGGACAGAAGGGGGCTTCGGGGAGCACCTTAGAGACAGCCAACTGCAAACGGGAAGTTAGTTAACTTAAACATAGGCAGGTCCGGCTCCAGCATTTTTGCCACCCCCAAGCAGTGAAAAAAAAAAAAAAAGTGGTGATTGGTGGCACTTCGGTGGCAGCTCTACCCTATCACTTCATTCTTTGGTGGCAGTTCAGTGGCCGGTCCGTCCCTTAGAGAGGGACTGAGGGACCTGCTGCCAAATTGCTGCTGCCGAGCCGGATGTGCCGCCCCTGTCTGTTGGCTGCTCCAAACGCTTGCTGCGCTGGTGCCTGGAGATGGCCCTGAACATAGGAGACTAAAGGTCGGGCATGAGGTTAGGCCTGAGTCACTGTGGGCATGCTGTTACAAGCAGCGTGGAATGCAACATTCCAGTTCTTCAAATGTCTCCCTTCTCAGCAGAATCACAGCTGTCCTCCCACAGAAGAGTGATCCAGGTGGTGGTGGTGATCACAACACGTTTAGCATAACATTTTGGAGCTGACTCATAGGGTCAAGTTTGTTTTCTCACACAGCACGTTACACTCTGCTCCCTGCAGGAGAACTGCTGACTGTTGTTTGAAGTGACGGATAAGAGGAGTATTCCAGCTGTGGCCTCGCTCCCTCTGTGGGGGGGGGGGGAGCTATTGACTCATCTCTTATTCCACTTGCAGCTATACCACTACCACCTACTGTCGGGTACACAGGTTAGGAACGCCTTACCAAAAGAGATCAGAGGGGACTAGACCAGCTGTGAAATCAGACACTCTTACCAGAATAGGCCCAACATTGCCCAACTTGGGTCTGGGGGAGAGCTGCAGGTAGAGTATGTGGAACTGTTTGAATGACCCCGCTGGTCACATTAGTACTCAGTAGGGTAAGGCCTGCCCGAGGGGTGTCATGCTGATCTGGTACCAGTGCTGAGCATTCAAAAGCTCTGGTCCTCTGCTTGTAACATGTTTCTGAGGAGCTGTAAAGCCAAAGAGTTGACAATCTACATGAACCAAGTATAGAACATGATGACAGCCAGGGAAGGTGTGATGAGAAATGAGGGTTATGTTATGTTTGTATTTCACTGGTCCTACTCCAGTGATTGACCCTTAAGTGCGAGCGAGATGGGAACAGAGCAGTAGCCCAAGGAGTGGGCTGTCTTCCCAGGATTAGTGAGCAATGTGCCAAAGGCACAAAGCAGGATCAGGAAGAGGCCAGTAGGGGCATTGAGGTGTGACGAGTTCCAGGGCCAGCTTAACTTTGTGGGCCCGGTGCCAAACATATTTGTGGGCCACCATGGGACAAGGCGCAGGGGGACGGGATGGTCAGTCTTCAGAGTGAAGGGCAGGCTGGGGGCAATGACGCACAGTGTGGTTGGAGCAGCCCCACTCTGTGTAGCCTAGCAGGAGGGCACTGGATGCAAACCTGCAGCTGCCAGAGGCACACTGGCCTGCCCAGCTCTGTGCTGCCAGCATGCCCCTTCCCCTTGAGAGCGGGCCCGCACTGCTCCTGTGCTCCAGCCTTATGCCCAGTACCCCCTCGCCCAGACACCTGCACCACAGAGCTCTATACCCAGCCCCCTCCGCTCCCAGAGACCTCCCACCACAGCACCCCGCACACCATACTGCTCGCCCAGCACCCCCTGCCCACAGACCTCCCCACCTTCCTTCCTCTCATAGACCCCCCACCACCACCTTCCTCACAGTCCCACCATCTCAACTGAACAGCACCCCATATTCCTGAGGGGATTCTGCACCAAAAAATTAAAAATTCGGTGCACAGTATTTTAAAATTCTTCAAATTTTGTCAGTAAGGAAATGTGGAGGCACCAACATGGCAGGGGGGAGCACAGGCCACTGGTTGCATGGAGGTGGGAGATCACCCTGCTGCCACCCCCCCATCCCAGCCCGGGACAGAGACTCGTTAGTGAGACTGCACCCGACCCTGACACAGTGCAAGGGCCAGGCCTGCCCCAGAAACATCCTGGGGCCCTGCTCTCCTGTGCCAGGCACACCAGGTGTGGGTGAGCTGGCTCAGCCCAGCAGCAGGATGCAAGTGCAGAGGACTTGGAGGAGCCAGGTGGGGGTAAGAGAGTTCTCTGTGGGGCACTCTGGGTGCGGGTGGCTCAGTGGGAAATCTAGATGCACAGAAGCTCATTGTAGGGTTCCAGGTTTGGTTGGGGGTCGAGGTGCAGGTGGTTGGGACTCAGTGGAGAGGGGGTCTGTGGGGGCATTCATTGGGGTGGTACAGAGGCAGGGGAGGTGGGGCTTGTCAGGGGGAGGGTTCAATGGGTCTGCTTAACAGGGGAGCTCAAACTTCTGCCAAGGAGATGCCGCATGCTGGGCTCCAACTTCCCTCCTACCCCCACTTCCCCCATCCCCTTCTCTTCCCATCCCATGCCCCTTCCCCACCGTTCCATCTCCTCCTCATCCCACCCCCTTCTTCCTCCCTGGCCCTGCTTCCCCCATCCCCTTCTCTACCCCATCCCCATTGCCCCATCTTCTCCTCATCCCACTCCCTTCTCCCCTGCCTCATCCCCAGTCCCCGCTTCCCCCATCCACTTCTCTTCCCCATCCCCATCGCTCCATCTCCTCCTCATCCTATCCCCTTCTCTTCCCCATTGCCCCATCTCCTCCCCACCCCATCCTTTGTCCCCACAGCCGGTCCCCCCCGCACCCACTTCTCTTCCACATCCCATGCCTCCTCCCCAGGCTTGGGGGATGGGAGGAAATCACCCCCTAGCACAAGCCGCAGAGTGGAGCGGGGTGGGTCTGGGTCGCTCCACTTCCTGCTGATTGCAGGGCGGGCCTGACCTCTGCTGCAGTCCCCCAGGATGTGTAGCTCAGGGGAAGGGGGTTGCAGAGGAAGGGAGGAGTGGGGGTGAGGCTGGGGCAGAGCAGAGGTGGAGCAGGGGTGGAGGCAGCATTCCTGACTGGCTCAGCCGGCCGGGGGATTGGACTGGCCTGGGCCCCTTCTGACTCTGGGCCTAGCCCCATCGTAAACCTGGTACTGGACGAGTGGCCAGAGCACAGGGAGCGATGTGGAGAGCAACAGGAAAGGGGAGATGCAGACAGAGACAGAGCCTGAACAGTGAAGATGAGGAGTTTGAACTTTAATAGAGAGAGGGAACCAGTGAAGGGACTTAGATGATGTGACATGGTCCAAGCAGGGGAGGAGGAAGAAACCTTAAGCACTTTGGGAACTGTAGTTGCTACAGAGTTAGGAGGATCTAAATTTTGGACGTAAGCACCTAAATCCTTCTGCAGATCCAGACGTTGGTGAAGAGACAAATGTGGTAGGTTAGGTGAGGATGTCATTAAACAAGGACAGTAACCCCACAGGGGAGAGAGGAATCGATAAGACATAGAAGGTTAGAAAAGGAAGGGGGTCTATTTGCCAAATCTAGATGCTTTAGCTGGAGAGAGGCTTGGAGACCCAGAGGGGACATCAGGTTAAAAGAGGACAAAAATCAGGGTGTCGGGAGTGGAGGAGCTATGGGGAAAAGCAGGGGGTGATGAGCTCCTGCCAGATCTTGTCAATCCAGTGCATTCTACTGAAGTGAGCAAGATTCAGGGCAGAGCGAGCGGAGGGAACAGAGCAGGATGGCATGGCCAGGAACAGAGGAAAAACATAATGGAGGAAGTTGGCAGCCAGTGTAGCCATAGAACATGCATGCCAAGAAGTCTAAAGGGATGTAGCCTCATATCACGTATCTTCATGTTAGCTACCTCTCCTGGTGCACTAAGAGCCCTTTGCCCTGTGGACATGCCCTCTATTAAGTCTGTGCAAGTTACACTCCTTCACCACTGCTCATCTTCTTCTACACTGACAAAAGTTACACCCCATTGTACATCGTGGTAGAATCTGGCTTACTGGGATTTTCTAAATTCAAGCTCACAAAGCACTGGGCACTGTAAACAGACTGATGTTCTCTGGCAATGCTGAAGTTCCATTTTTGTGCCAGAGAAGTTAGCACTAGCTCCGTAGCAGCTGGAGGCTTAAGGACAACAGTGACTCTAATGCCATAAAGTTGTTTTGCTAATAGTCTGCCTGGTAATCTCAGAAAATGAGTCACAACAAAGCAATAGCATGGTAGTTGTGACAGGTTGGATCACAGAAACCCCCTTGGGAGCTGCCAGCCACTGTGCCACGACTACTTCTATTTGTGTTTCCCTGCCAGCTCAGGACTCCAGCACCCTGTCTTGCTGAGCCAGACACTTCTGTCTGCTCCAACACAAACACGGGTTCTGAATTACTTGCCCCAAAGCTGCAAGTTTACCTGAAAACAGCTCACAGAAGTATGCTTGTCTTTAGCAGTCACGTGCCCAACTCCCAATGGGGTCTAAACCCAAATAAATCTGTTTTACCCTGTATAAAGCTTATACAGGGTAAACTCAAATTGTTCACCCTCTATAACACTGATAGAGAGATATGCACAGTTGTTTGCTCCCCCAAGTATTAATACATACTGAGTTAATTAATAAGTAAAAAGTGATTTTATTAAATACAGAAAGTAGGATTTAAGCAGTTCCAAGTAGTAACAGACAGAACAAAGTAAGTCACCAAGCAAAATAAAATGAAATGCACAAATCTATGTCTAATCAAACTAAATACAGGTAAGATCCTCACCAGTTCCAGAATGCTCCCTTTTACAGACTAATCTCCTTTTAGCCTGGGTCTAGCAATCACTCACACCCCCTGTAGTTACTGTCCTTTGTTCTAGTTTCCTTTAAGTATCCTTGGGGGGGAGAGGCTCCTTCTTTAGCTAGCTG
The DNA here is from genome assembly GCF_025201925.1 of Gopherus flavomarginatus. NCBI lineage: Eukaryota > Metazoa > Chordata > Testudines > Testudinidae > Gopherus > Gopherus flavomarginatus. The sequence continues at coordinate 229,502,782 of NC_066617.1, read as the reverse complement.
AAGACAAAATGGAGGGGTCTCCCAGGGGTTTAAATAGACTTTCTCTTGTGGGTGGAGAACCCACTCCTCACTCCTATGCAAAGTCCAGCTCCAAAATGGAGTTCTGGAGTCACCTGGGCAAATCACATGTCCATGCATGACTCAGTCTTTACAGGCAGAAGCCATTGTCCACATGGTATCTTGTACGGCTCCAGGAAGACTTCTTATGTGGATTGGAGCCTTCCAAGCTCTTTTGTCTGTTATCTGCTTCCTGATTGAGCACCTAATTTGCACATTCCTTTCCTAAGAAGTGTCCAAATGTTCTAACTAAGGCTACTTAGAAATCAAGTAATTTTACAGCCAATCTTCATAACTTTGAACACACAAATGATGCCTGCATACAACTAGGATGAACATAACCAGTAGATCATAAGCTTTACATAGATATGTTACATGGCATATGTAGCAAAACCCTATTCCAGTTATATCATACATATGTTTATGAGCACCTCCACCCCATAAAGCCTTATGGGGTACACTGTCACAGTAGTGTCTTCTGGAAAAAACAGGTATCACCTAGCACTCTGGTGGCAGATATTTTAGTTTGTACTGGTGCTCAAGGTTTATATAAAATATGCAGAATCTTTAACCAAATGCTTTTGTTTCAGGTGTCTAGAATCAGTTACTGCCATCTGACATCCAGACAGCTTGGCCATATTTACCCTGATAAGGAAAACAGTATAATATATAAGTGCAACATACTGTTTTCATTCATTAACTTTAAATCTTAAGCAATTTTTTCTACATTTCTCCTTGAGAACTACAGTTATGTACTTGGTAAGCATGAAGTTTTAAATTCAAACTATTTTTGAGTTGTCCATCTGCCTCCACAAAATAAGCTGCTCTATTTTTTTCAGTTTCTGAAATCCACAATTTTGTCATGCAAGAATAACTTGGAAAAGCTGAATGGATTTTCTTCAGATTTTATACACACAGAAATATGTCTGACATGAGAAATTTCACCCCATTTGGGGAACTGAATTAATAAATGAGCCACTTAAAATAAAGATTAAGCACTATCCTGTTTGCCATAGAAAAAATGGTTACCTACCTCTTGTAACTGTTTTTCGAGATGTGTTGCTCATGTCCATTCCAACAGGTGTGTGCGCGCGCTGCGGGCACAATAGTCGGAAGGTTTTTCCCCAGCACTTCCCGTCTGGTCACCTGTGGAGACCCCTGGAGTGGCATCTCTGTGGTGGTGTGTATAGGTCCCTGCTCAGTTCCTTCTTGCTGGAACACTCTGACAGAGGGGAGGCGGGTGGGGTTTGGAATGGACATGAACAACGCATCTCGAAGAACAACAGTTATGAGAGGTAGGTAACCGTTTTTTCTTCTTCAAGTGATTGCTCAGGTGCATTCCAATAGGTGACTTCCAAGCAGTTTCCCTGGGGGACGGGTTGTAGTTCGCCTGGTTGCTGAGTGCAGGACTGTCCTGCCAAAGGCTGCATCGTCCCTCACCTGTTGGGTAATGGCGTAGTGTGATGTGAAGGTATGGATGGAAGACCACATTTCTGCCTTGCATATGTCCTGGATAGGGACCTGCACAAGGATTGCTGTGGACGATGCCTGCGCTCTCGTAGAGTGCGCCGTAAGAGGAGGGCCCGGGATTTTAGCCAGGTCATAGCAAGTCCAGATACAGGACATGATCCATCATAAAATGCGCTGGGACGAGATTGGGAGCCCAAACATCCTTTCTGTGATTGCAATAAAGAGCTGTGGTGACTTACGAAATGGCTTTGTGCACTCAATATAGAATGCTAGTGCACGCCTAACGTCCAGGCACTGGAACATGCATTCTCTGTGTTACTGGCATGGGGCTGAGGGAAAAATATGCCTTGGTTCACATGAAACTGGGAGACTGCCTTTGGCAGAAATGCAAGGTGAGGGCGTAGCTGCACCTTTTCTTCATAAAAGACCGTATGGGGGGCTCTGAGCTCAGGTACCCTTCTGGTTGAGGTTATGGTCTGCAGAAAGGCCACCTTCCAGGAAAGGTAGGACAGAGGGCAGGTTGCCATGAGCTTGAAAGAGGGCCCCATGAGTGCAGACAGGACCAGGTTGATTTGCTGCTGGGGAATGAGCCATTGTACCTGGGCATAAAGTCTGTCCGAGCCCTTGAGAAACCGGTCCACCATGGGATTACTGAAGACTGACCTACTCACTGCCCCTGGGTGAAAGGCCGAAATAGCAGCCAGGTGTACCCTGAAAGATGAGAGTGCCAACCCCTGCTGCTTGAAGTATAACAGGTTGTCCAAAACAAGGGGAATTGGCTCTAGCTGTGTTCGGTTCCCTTCTGCAGAGACCAGATGGAAAAATGCTTCCACTTTGCAAGGTATGTGGCACGAGTGGAGGGTTTCCTGCTTCCCAGCAGGACCTCCCTCACTGGGTCCAAATACTGAAACTCAAGAGAGTTCAGACTTGGAGTTTCCACGCCATGAGGTGGAGGGACTCCAGATTGGGGTGCTGCAGACGGCCGTGGCCCTGTGTGATTAGGGTCGGGCACACAGGAAGCACCACTGGTCTGTCCACTGTGAGGTTCAACAGCATGGTGAAGCTGTGCTGGCAGGGCCATACTGGCGCTATGAGGATCAAGGAAGCCCTGTCCTGGCGAGTCTTAATGAGGACTTTGTGTATGAGAGGGAAGAGCGGGAACACTTGTGTTCTGGACCTCAGGTGGTATCCTTGGACCTCAGGTGGTATCCACGCACTGTGCCTCATTGTAATGGCGGTGACTACAGTCCGAGCTGCCAAGTCCGCCAGCTCTAACACTGCCTGGAGGTAGGTTCTGGAGACCACCCAGACCTCCTCAAGGAGTGTGCTAAACTCCTTGTGCGAGTCAGCTGGGAGCGACTCCTGGAACTTTGCCAACGAGTTCCGAGAGTTGAAAGCATAGCAGCTGAGTACCACTTGCTGGTTGTCCACTCAAAGCTAGAGTTCCCTGGTCGAATAGACTTTTCTGCCAAAAAGGTCCAGCTTCTTAGCATCCTGTGACTTAGGCGCGGGACCTGGCCGTCCTTGCCGCTCTTTGTAATTTGCCACATCAACCACCAGAGTCCCCCATTGGAGGTGGGTGAAAAGGTGCTCATACCCTTTCTGCAGCACAAAATATCGTCTTTCCACTCCTTTAGCAATGGGTGGTATAGAGGCCAGAGTCTACCAGAGCACCTTAGTGGTGTTTTGGATTGTTCTTATTAGGGGCCAGGCCAGCCTAGAAGGACCCTCCAGGGCCAGGATGTCCACCATCGGGTCAGACTCCTCCATGACCTCATCTGCCTGGAGATTGAGGTTTAGGGCCACCCTCCTAAGAAAGTCCTGGCATCCACCGCCGGTAGGGTGGTGGGGATGCCCGCCACCACCTCGTCTGGCAAGGAGGAGGCCCATGGGACATGGTCTTCCTGCCCTTCTGGCTCTCTGGAGGCTGGGTCAGGTACCACTGGAGGTGCTCCCCTCTGGAATCCTCTCATGGCTTCTTGATGGGGAAAAGACGCCATCCGCCGCTGCCTTCTGACGCGGTGCTGTGTGGTAGCACTGGCCGTACGAGTTGAGGAGCAGTGCCAGTGCCCGTGCTCCTTAGAGAAGTCCTTTCTCAGTGCTGGGACATCCCGCACCAATGCTGGGGCACTGCACACTGATGATGCAAGTGCCACTTCCAGTGTCGGCTGTGGGCGGAGGGCCGACTCCATCAGGAGAAGCTTCAAACGATAGTCCCGCTCTCTCTTAGTCTTGGGCCTAAAGCTCCTGTAAATTGGGCACTTATCTGTCTGATGGCCCTCCCTGAGGCACTTGAGACAGGCAGCGTGCAGATCGCCTGTGGGCATAGGTTTTGCACACCTCTTGCACACCTTAAACCCCTTCGATCAAGGCATGCCCCCCCAAGTAAGTCCAACTAACTACAAACTACTAACAACTTTGTAAAACGAAGAAAAGGGAACCATTAGTTATGCACCTGCGAATGCAAGAGACTGAGCTGCTCCAATGACCGTCACTGGTGGTAAGAAGGAACTGAACAGGCGGCAGGCCAGCAGGGACCCATACACACGCCCATAAAGGTGACGCTCCAGGGGTCTCTACAGCCGACCCGACAAGTACCACTAGGGGAAAAACCTTCCGACTATTGTGCCCGCAGCGCATGCACACACCTATTAGAATGCACATGAGCAATCACTCGACGAACCCTAGTGTTCAGGTGGTGATGCTGCACTATACTGGAATTGATGACTTAGGAGGATCCCTTCAGGACCATGCTGTGGTATTACAGTGTAATAAGACATCCACTGATATGGAGCATTATTTTATCCTAAGATTAACGTAGTTTTCACTATAAACTAAGGAATGCAATGCGTTATCATTCACTGCACCCCCAGAGAGGTGGCAGTAACCATGTGATAAATTGCATTGCCTCAGGTGCATTCTGTCCACTAAACCCCCTTCACCGGGATTTTAAACCTCACTGCAACAAATGTGAAATCCCCCCTTCGTGCTCCTAATACCTGAGGATGGGCAGTGTTTCATCGTTGTCTAATTTCCAACAAGCCATTAGAGCTAGTAACAGGTGTTTTCTACCTTAAGAAAGTAAGGAATGAGCTCTTCCCAAAGAGATAAATAGCACCTGCTTCAAAGCCCAGATGGACTGCAAGGCATCACACCTTAAAATCTCAGCACTATGTATGACAAAAGTTCTTAGGCTGTTTTTAAAGGTTGCCAAAATGTCTTCATTATTGCCTCTTCTGTTGCAGGCCTGATACAAAAAAAAAAAAAAAAAGTCTCAGTGTTTTAATTTTTTTTTTTAAATAAATGGCCTATAATGAATAGTTGAAGAGGTAATGTGGTATAAAGATTTTTATGGGCCCTCACTTGGGCAGATGGGCACAACTCATTCAGGGCACGATGCAGTCATCCCAGACTCATCCTGCTAACCTTTATCCCACACCATCTCTCAAATCCCACAATGGGGCCATGTGACTACCTACTTAGATAAAATAAGGAAACTTTTCCTTAGAATGTCCCGTCCACTGTGCTTGGGAGGGTGCCTCAGGTAGGTAACAGAAGAGTTAGGAGCTGGCCAAAATGGTAAAGACAGATGCATGATTCATAGATTTTTAAGGCTAGATGTGACAATTAGATCATTGATTCTAGTCTGGTCTCTTCCATAACACAGGCCATAGATTTCCACCAAGTGAGTATTCCGTGTCTAGTTGAGCTACAGTCTATCTTTCAAAAGACAATCAATCTTCATGAAATGACTTCACGTAACAGAGATTCCACCATGTCCCCAGGCAGGGCCGGCTCCAGGCACCAGCTTATCAAGCAGGTGCTTGGGACGGCCAGTCCGGAGAGGGGCGGCAGGTCCAGGTATTCAGCAGTGGGTCCCTCGCTCCCGGTCAGAGCGAAGGATCTCTTGCTGAATTGCTGCAGATCGCAATCTCGGATTTTTTTTTTTTTTTTTTTTTTTTTTTTTGCACTGCTTGGGGCAGCAAAACCCCTGGAGCTGGCCCTGTCCCTAGGTAAAGATTCCACTGGTTAATTACTCTCACTCTTAGCAGTTAGGTGCAAAATTTGTTAGCTGTTAGGCTGGGCTGGCAGAGGTGGCAGAACCAGATCCCTGTCAAAAGAGGAGGGCGGAAACATTTGGAATCTTTGTAAAGTGTAGAGGTAGGAAATCAGAGGGAGGGGTTCGGGAAGATAAAGACACGGGCGCAAGCCATTTTTCTGAGATGGGAGCACGTGGATGTGCCTTGGTCAAAGGCTTTTGGCACCAAAAAGCTCGTGACCAGCTAGGTGGGCAGAGCTGGGACAAATCTACTTCTCAAAGTTTTAAGGATCCAGAAATGGTGAACTGGCCACCAGACAACAAAGCCAGCAAAACAGATTTTTTTACATCCCTAAATTGGATAATAATATTAAAACTATGTAATTTGCCAGTCACAAGGTGCTTGACCATTACCCTTTTGACACAGAAATACTGTTACCTTCCCTGCTTTAAGCCAATTACTCTAAAATCAGATCACTTTTTAAATAGCTGCACCTGGTTTTCTCAAACCTGATTTTTCCGTTACTTCATGTTTTACTCAGTACCTTTTTCCCCAGGTTGAGTGTAGTCAGACTGTACCACTATGCAAGTTTCCAGTTGTTTTCTTTTAAAACATTAAACTTTCCCTAACCTGGTCACTTTCTGTAGTAAAGAACCACCAAACATGCAGGGCTCTTTTCCAATTATTACACTATTTTCCACACTCCTGAGTGACATCGTTATATTAACGTAAGTTTGTAGTGTACAGCAGGGCTCAGAGAAAGCTCTCCCCCGCCCCCCGTCTCAAGAGATAGTGCCTGAACCAAAAGTGCACCAGTCTGTCATGTGCAACAGGCAGAAAGCAATGCCTGAGGCAATCCTGTCGCTCTGTAAGCAGAGCCATAAAGAGCTCAATCGGATGGTGGTGGGAGGGTGGAGGGCTGCAGGGCAGTGTTGGTCAGTTCTAAGAAGGAACCTACATCTTTGAAGTTATGGGAAGTCACAACTTGGCCCAAAGTTTGAATAAACACCCAGGCAGGACTGGCGCTAGGGTTTTTAGTGCCCTAGGCGCACGGCGATTTCGCCGCCCCGCGCCCTGGTCCCGTGGCTCCGGTGGAGCTGTCGCAGTGGTGCCTGTGGGAGGTCCACCGGAGCCGTGGACCAGCGGACCCTCCGCAGGCATGACAGCGGCAGCTCCACTGGAGCCCCCGGCAGCCCCCTCTGGCAAAATGCCGCCCACCAATAATCCTGGCGTCCTAGGCGATTGCCTAGGCCGCCTAAATGGAAGCGCCGACCCTGCACCCAGACCAAAGTTTTCTGACCTAGATACTTTAAATTAAGCTCCTAAATCTATACTGGGACTTTCCACAGTGCTGACCATTACCATAACTCTGCTTGCACTGAAGTTAATGACAGTAGTAGGTGCTAGCTGAAGGCTTTTGAAAATGCCATCACTGGGCACCCGAAACAATTTCCCAGAGGTACTGAATACGTGCCGCTCCTATTGACGTTAGTGAGGGTTGCGGGTGATCAGCTGTTCTGAAAAATTATGCTGCTGCTATGCAGGAGCCCTAGGGCAGATGTAGAAGCCTAACTTTAGGCACCCAAAAGTTAGAAAATTTTGGCTTTGCATTTTTGAATACTTATCTGAAAATAACTCCTGTTCAGCCACAAGACTGATCCAGCAGGGGCAACCTTAGTGCAGGGTTCCTCCTGTGCCTTGCCCACATGCCTGAGCCTCTAGAGCGAAGGTGACCAGATGTCCTGATTTTATAGGGACAGTCCCGATATCTGGGGCTTTTTCTTATATAGGCTCCTATTACCCCCCACCCCCACCCCATCCCGATTTTTCACATTTGCTGTCTGGTCACCCTGTCTAAACTGAAAGAGCAGTGCAGTGTTTATTCAGTCCTTGCCCTCACTTCTGAGACAGCAAACATAGGTGCTCGTTGTCACAGTGATTATGTGCCTTTTTTTCTGCCACTGTAGCTAGAAAAGAAAAAAATGGTAGAAGTGGATATGTGCAGGCTTTCAACTATTTTTTTCTTTTCAGCTCAAAGGATGTGCTATTCCTTCCCTCTTTGTGCTGAATTTCCCCTCCCCCATACACGTCTTTGATAATACTGAGTTAGGGGGCAGAGAGATTTATTTACATGCAGGGATGAAAAGCTTCATGCCAGCTTTTGACCAGATGGTGGCAGTATACAGCCTTCCATACAAGCACTGAAAACTGCCGTAGCAGGAGCTACTCTATTTGAAGTAAAACCTACCCTGTGCCTCAAAGGACAAACTTTTCCTTAAGAAATCCTACACTTAGTCAAAGTTTATCTAGTACAGTTGTGGAGTTGCAGAGCAGTAGGGTCCTGGGGTTTACAAATGTACTTCAGAAAGAGATGGGACAATTACAGTTCAGCATAATAAATCAACTGTTACCAGTATGAATGATCCAGATAATACTGGGAATTGAAATCTATGGGTGGTAGGATTGCTGGAAAAATAATTAATATGTGTGATGAAATACTTAAAGTATTTTTAGCACTTTCTCCACCTATAAGTACCATAATGGCCATCTACTTCCTGAGAAAAACTCATTATTTGATTATCTTAAAATGATTTTGTTTACTTTTTTAAATTGGAGAATCTCTAAACTTCCCAAAATGATACACATTTTGTGCCCATTTTACAGACAGGTTATCTGAGGTGGGTGGACAGTTAAGTAATTTGACCAAGGACTACTCAATGCTAAAGTATCAGACTAAATATCGCTGCATGATCCTTATTACAACAGAAACATCTACAGTGAAGGAACCAGATGTGTTAGACTGTGTGAAAGCCTGCTTTACAGGGTTGGAAGACTACAATCAAGTCTGTTGAAGAATAGGAGACCATTCCACTGCAGGTATTCTTTTCAAATCCTAGTGTCCTTAACGCTGCATAGCCCTTGAGCAGTTCAAATTGTTATTTTTCATTCACCAGCTAAATTATGTTCTTTTCACTAAGAACTATGAAAGCTGGAAGGGATGACCTTGGAAATTTATCTTAAGGAGCCTTTAAACTTTAACTTTGTTTTTTCAGCAGTGGGCAGGACAAGCCTATATCTTCCTTATTGTTTAAACATCATTGAAATGTAGATACCTGGTTTTGTTTATTAGGACAGGTCCACATATGCTTCAGTTACGCTATGCTGTAGTATCTTATGCTAAAACTACATAGGCGGTAGGGCAATCAGACTTACAGAGAAAATGAAAAATAAAATACCTCTTCCACAACATCAACCTTTGTCTTTTTAATATAATGAACTTTAATCCCTTGACAGATTAATGAAAATAGACAGACAGAGCCTAACATTTATTTAGACATGTACAGATGTAGAGAGAGTCCTTCCAGATACGGCAGTTTATCATATGCATGGTTACAAGCCAAGCAATTCTTTGCATACTTAAGCCTTTCATGGAATGCCAAATTCCAGTGGTTTATTCTGAAGAGTGTTTTCACTTTTTCCCAATACCATTACCTTTCTAGCTGGTTGCCAGCATCATGTTTAACAATTACTTTCTCCAGTGGCCTTGGAAAAGTAAGATACCTATTCTAGCATTCCCATTTCTTAGTATAGTTGTCCTTTCATAAGTTTCCTAAAATATTTTAGATTGGATATGGACATGACAATCAAACAGATTTGAGGTGAGTTTTCAATAGTATAAGGCAAGCAAAACCAGCCAGTGCAAACCCAGAAGCAAATAATAATAGCAGCTCCCGGACTATGGGCCATGGAGCACTTGCTGGAAGTCCCAAGAGAGCTGGGGGTGGGGGGAAGACGACACATGGTGCTGTCTCTGCTCTTTATTAATGGCTGTTAAGTTGTAGTACCCCTGGAAAACACCCACAAAGCTACTGGCAAATCCCTCCTCAAAACTCTCCTCTGCCATGAAGCCTACAAAAACCTTGACAAAGTTTAGGCTGTTGGTCAGCGTGGTAGGCGGTAGTCAGGGCACAGCACTGTATCACTGTTTACTTGTATTCGTCTGTCTACGTCCATCTATTGGTCTCCTGACTTACACTTCAAGTGCAATCCCCTTGGGAAAGGGACCATCTTTTTGTTCTTTGTTCATACAGTGCGTAGCATGAGGTCCTGGTCTCAGTGGCGCAGCAGGTTCCAACATCAGGAGGAGCGAACACATAAAGGTGCCACCCGACATATCAGATTACACCTCTACCTCAATATAACGTGACCCAATATAACACAAATTCGGATATAGCGGGGTAAAGCAGTGCTCTGGGGCACTGCGCACGCACCCGGGGGACAGCCCCTCTCATCTCTCCTGAGGGGGCTGCTCTGCAATCTGTGGCCCCTGGAAGCAGGCAGCACACAGAAGCGGGGCAGGGAGGAGCACAGTCCCCTGCATAAGAGAGACAATCGGACAGAGGTGGGCAGGGTCTGCTAGGGGTTTGCATGGGGAAGAGAGGGTGGGGGGCTGCACTGGGAGACTCTCCAATGTAGCACCTAGCCATGCTGGCTCTGTGCATCATGAGGTCACTCGGGAAAAGGAGGCAGCAAGGGAGAGAGGCCGAGGAGGAGGTGCCCTTCCCCTCCCAGCTGGGTCTGTGAGTCCCTGATCTCACAGAGTCTCAGCGCTGCAGGCACCCAGCCCCCAGGTACTGGGCTGCAGTGCAAGCTAGAGAGGCTGATACAGAGAAGTCAGGACCAGTCAGAGCACTTCCCTTGTCATCATGAAAACTCACTTCTGGAAAGCGGGGGAGGGGGGGAATATATATCAAGGTGGGTGAGGTAATATATTTTTTGGACCAGCTTCTGTTGGTGAGAGAGAGAGAGAGAGACAAGCATTTGAGCTTTCACAGAACTCTTCTTCAGGAAGAAGAAAGAACTCCATGAAAGCTCCAAAGCTTGTCTGTCTCTCTCTCTCACCAACAAAAGTTGCTCCAATAAAAGATATTACCTCACCCACCTTGTGGCTCTGACTTCCTAGGAACAACAGGGCTACACCAACACAGCATACAAAAATGCAAGATTGACATGAACAGCACAGAGTAACCATCATCACACCAGGACACTATTTTCATGATTCATCTTAGCATAATGTCATCATCACACCAAGGAAGTAGCACTATCAGCACAAGCACACTGGGATCTACACAGCAGGATAGTAGTGTCAGGGCTTGGCTACACTCAAAACTTCAAAGCGCTGCTGCGGGAGCGCTGCCACGGCAGCGCTTTGAAGTGTGAGTGTGGTCGCAGCCCTGCACGTACTCCACTTCTTCATGGGGATTAGCCGTGCTCCCAGCGCTGCAGCACTGTTTACACTGAGGCTTTACAGCGCTGTATCTTGCAATGCTCAGGGTGGTGTTTTTTTCACACCCCTGAGCGAGAAAGTTGCAGCGCTGTAAAGCGCCAGTGTAGCCAAGGCCTTAGTTTAGCTCTCAGTCTCTGAGTCCATCCCCACTAAACTAAGTTCAAAGTTTCAGCTAAACACAAGGGCACCTGCGAAGAGCTGTACTAACAGCAGGATCTACACTGGCACAATAGGAGGAGTTGCATGTCAGGGCACTAATTCCCAATCCCAGTGCAAGGCAATATGGGATCCAGGCACCAGGTCCTTAGAACTAGAATTTGTACTTACAGGAGAGTGGGATGAAATTGGCGTTGACTAAATGGCTGGGTGGATGTTAAACAACCATCACCAGCCATTGTGTGCAGCAAGTGAATGACAATTAGTAACTTAATGACCATCATCACCAGATAATTACTCAACCCTGGGACTCAGCAATGTCTCCCCCTCCTCCCAGCATGATCACAAGCCCTTGTAGAGTATGGCTACACTTGAAATTTCAAAGCGCTGCCGCTGCAGCACTTTGAAGTGTGAGTGTGGTCGGAGCGCCAGCACTGGGAGAGAGCTCTCCCAGCGCTGCACGTAAACCACATCCTCTACGGGTGTAGCTTGCAGCTGCAGCACTGATTACACTGAGGCTTTACAGCGCTGTATCTTGCAGCGCTCAGGGGGTTTTTTTTTCACACCCCTGAGCACGAAAGTTGCAGCGCTGTAAAGTGCCAGTGTAGCCAAGCCCTTAGTCTATAAGGTGCCATAGGACTCTTTGCTGCTTTTACAGATCCAGACTAGGGCTTGGCTACACTGGAGAGTTGCAGCACTCGTGGTGGGTTTACAGCACTGCAACTTAGTAACTGTCCACACCTGCAAGGCACATCCAGCGCTGCAACTCCCTGGCTGCAGCGCTGGCTGTACACTTGGTCTGCTTGGGGTGTAATGATTGCAGTGCTGGTGATGCAGCACTGCTCTGCAGGTGTGGCCACCAAAAGCGCTGTTATTGGCCTCCAGGGTATTAGGAGGTATCCCAGAATACCTGCTCACAACAAACCGGAAGAATGGCTGAACTCGGAGCTTCCCCAAGCTGCTTATCTAAAAAACAAACACAACTGCTGTTTGCTCGATCGAGCGGAGGCAGACAGGGGAATTGCTTTGGAAGGTTCACAGCTGTTTGCTTGAAGAGAGAAGTCACACGGCAGAGGGGAGGGGGGAGTCCGTGTTGAGCAACTGCTTATGTGGTCTGAAGGCTATTTAGGAGTGCATAATTTGCATTTAGTGAATAAGAGAGGAGTGGGGGAAGGGCTTGAAACTTTTAAATTGATTGCAGTTTTGGTGATGTGTATGTTTCAGTCCTCAGAACTTGCAGCAGGGAGCTGACAGATAAAAATCCACTCTCTCTCTCCCCCACATTCCCCCTCACCTACCTCTTTTGAAAAGCACGTTGCAGCCACTTGAACGTTGGGATAGCTGCCCACAAAGCACCACTCCCAACAGCGCTGCAAATGCTGCAAATGTGGCCACACTGCAGCGCTGGTAGCTGTCAGTGTGGCCACACTGCAGCGCTTTCCCTACACAGCTATACGAAGACAGCTGTAACTCCCAGCGCTGTACAACTGTAAGTGTAGCCATACCCTGACACGGCTACCCCAGATACCTTAGGAGACAATTCAGGTTTCCCCTGATAGGAGGGGGAAAATCAGGCTACCTCTCTCTGCCCCCCAACATGGTGCCTCGACTTGTGTCAAAATTCAAAATGATCTGGACAAATTGGAGAAATGGTCTGAGGTAAACAGGATGAAGTTCCTGGACTGCATTGCAGACAACTTTTTATTTCAGAAAGTTGAAAAAGCTACTGGGGGGAAGCTGTTCTAGACTTGATTTTAACAAATAGGGAGGAACTTGTTGAGAATTTGAAAGTAGAAGGAAGCTTGGGTGAAAGTGATCATGAAATCATAGAATTTGCAATTCTAAGGAAGGGTAGAAGGGAGTACAGCAGAATAGAGACAATGGATTTCAGGAAGGCGGATTTTGGTAAGCTCAGAGAACTGATAGGCAAGGTCCCATGGGAATTAAGACTGAGGGGAAAAACAACTGAGGAAAGTTGGCAGTTTTTCAAAGGGATACTATTAAGGGCCCAAAAGCAAGTTATTCCGATGGTTAGGAAAGATAGAAAATGTGGCAAAAGACCACCTTGGCTTACCCTTGAGATCTTGCGTGACCTACAAAATAAAAAGGCGTCATATAAAAAATGGAAACTAGGTCAGATCACGAAGGATGAATATAGGCAAATAACACAGGAATGCAGAGGCAAGATTAGAAAAGCAAAGGCACAAAATGAACTCAAACTAGCTATGGGAATAAAGGGAAACAAGAAGACTTTTTTTTTCAATACATTAGAAGCAAGAGGAAGACTAAAGACAGGGTAGGCCCACTGCTCAATGAGGAGGGGGAAACAGTAACGGGAGACTTGGAAATGGCAGAGATGCTTAATGACTTCTTTGTTTCAGTCTTCACTGAGATGTCTGAAGGAATGTCTAGTATAGTGAATGCTTACGGGAAGAGGGTAGGTTTAGAAGAGAAAATAAGGAAAGAGCAAGTAAAAAATCACTTAGAAAAGTTAGATGCCTGCAAGTCACCAGGGCCCTGATGAAATGCATCCTAGAATACTCAGAGTTAATAGAAGAGGTATCTGAGCCTCTAGCTATTATCTTTGGGAAATCATGGGAGACGAGGGAGATTCCAGAAGACTGGAAGGGGGCAAATATAGTGCCCATCTATAAAAAGGGAAATAAAAACAACCCAGGAAACTACAGACCAGTTAGTTTAACTTCTGTGCCAGGGAAGATAATGGAGCAGGTAATCAAAGAAATCATCTGCAAACACTTGGAAGGTGGTAAGGTGATAGGGAATAGCCAGCATGGATTTGTAAAGAACAAATCATGTCAAACTAATCTGATAGCGTTCTTTGATAGGATAACGAGCCTTGTGGATAGGGGAGAAGCGGTGGATGTGATATACCTAGACTTTAGTAAGGCATTTGATACAGTCTCACATGATATTCTTATAGATAAACTAGGAAAGTACAATTTAGATGGGGCTACTATAAGGTGGGTGCATAACTGGCTGGATAACCGTACTCAGAGAGTAGTTGTTAATGGCTCCCAATCCTGCTAGAAAGGTATAACAAGTGGGGTTCCGCAGGGGTCTGTTTTGGGACCGGTTCTGTTCAATATCTTCATCAACGATTTAGATGTTGGCATAGAAAGTACGCTTATTAAGTTTGCGGACGATACCAAACTGGGAGGGATTGCAACTGCTTTGGAGGACAGGGTCAAAATTCAAAATGATCTGGACAAATTGGAGAAATGGTCTGAGGTAAACAGGATGAAGTTCAATAAAGATAAATGCAAAGTGCTCCACTTAGCAAGGAACAATCTGTTTCACACATACAGAATGGGAAGAGACTGTCTAGGAAGGAGTATGGCAGAAAGAGATCTAGGGGTCATAGTAGACCACAAGCTTAATATGAGTCAACAGTGTGATACTGTTGCAAAAAAAGCAAACATGATTCTGGGATGCATTAACAGGTGTGTTGTAAACAAGACACGAGAAGTCATTCTTCCGCTTTACTCTGTGCTGGTTAGGCCTCAACTGGAGTATTGTGTCCAGTTCTGGGCACCACATTTCAAGAAAGATGTGGAGAAATTGGAGAGGGTCCAGAGAAGAGCAACAAGAATGATTAAAGGTCTTGAGAACATGACCTATGAAGGAAGGCTGAAGGAATTGGGTTTGTTTAGTTTGGAAAAGAGAAGACTGAGAGGGGACATGATAGCAGTTTTCAGGTATCTAAAAGGGTGTCATCAGGAGGAGGGAGAAAACTTGTTCACCTTAGCCTCCAATGATAGAACAAGAAGCAATGGGCTTAAACTGCAGCAAGGGAGATTTAGGTTGGACATTAGGAAAAAGTTCCTAACTGTCAGGGTAGTTAAACACTGGAATAGATTGCCTAGGGAAGTTGTGGAATCTCCATCTCTGGAGATATTTAAGAGTAGGTTAGATAAATGTCTATTAGGGATGGTCTAGACAGTATTTGGTCCTGCCATGAGGGCAGGGGACTGGACTCGATGACCTCTCGAGGTCCCTTCCAGTCCTAGAGTCTATGAGTGTTTGCCAGAGCACATGGACTAAACTAAACACATACTACAACAGCATATAGTTCGTTGCAGCCTTCTCTTGGGAGACAATTCCACCCACACTCCCAAGGCAGAGATTTACTGCTATGAAGATTTCCCGATAGTCTGTTTTCCTCTCCCACTCCCCCACCCCTTTCCCTTCCCCACTGCCTCTTCCCTTCCACCTCTCACCCCCTAAGAGGCAGTCACCCAGATGCCAGGGAGGGGAACCAAACACACTACATGGCCACTGTCTCTGAGAGGCAGGCATCTCTGCCTGGGCAGGGAGGGCAAGCAAGGACACCACACCCCACAGGAGACCAGGAGATGCGCCTCCCCACCCCCCAATGCCTGTCCTAGCCCAACTGCCCAGGTGTAGGGGATGTTTCTGGAGATGCCTCTGGCTGAGCCCTCTGCCCCCCCACCATGCAGACGGCCATCCCAGCAGCAGCCAGGTGCTGGCTCTCACAGCCACCTGGTGGTTTCCAGTCCTGCCCCAGCCACCCTCACCACAAGAAAGACCCCCTTTGAAATACACTTACCAGCTGCTGCTACTGGCTGCCTTTACTTGGGTGAGAGGTTAGGAGCTGCTGCTGCAGAGCCAGAGAAAGCACACCTGCCACAGTGGCACAAGAAGCAGGTAGGACAAGGAGGTGGGGTGTCTCAGCTGCTCAGCCCCTTGCTCCAGGAGCAGTTCCCCTCGCTGATTGGCTGATGGCCAAAACCCAGCTAAACAGCAAGCACTCGCACTCTCCTAGCTAGCTACTCTACTGCCCCCGCCAAACATCTGATGGCTCGTGGGCCCCCACGGGCCCCATAAACAGTTGACTGGTGGGTGGGTGGCCCTGCCCCCTATAAGGGCATGACCCGACCGACCCCCTTCTTCCCCAAGGCCCCAGCCTCTCCTCCTCCCCAGGAGCCCAGCTTGCTGGAGCTCAGTTCTTTCCCCCTCCCCTCCTTGCCTCGCCGATCAGCTGTCTCCCAGCAAGAGGGAGACAGATAGCTAATCAGTGAGGGGGGGAGGGGAAGGGGCTGGGTTTATGCAGCACATTACTGGAAGCCGGCAAAGCCTGCCTGCAGAAGCCCAGCTTCCTGGAGCTCAGTTCTTCCCCTCTCCTCCCTGCTGGGCGATCAGCTGTGTCCCTCCTGCTGGGAGACACCGCTGATCGGCAGGGGCGGGGTATGCAGCACACTAGGGGAAGTGGGGCAGGCCAAGCTTCAGAGGTGAGCATGACCCCTGCCCCTGGCGCCATGGTAACCCCGCCTAAGACACTGCTTTTTTCAAAATGTGCTGAGGGGAAGCAGCTGCTTCCCTTGCACCCTACTAGCTAGCTATGAGGGTCCCTAGGTGCTACAGTAATATAAATAATAAGTTAAAATTAGGGCTGTCGATTAATCACAGTTAACTCACACGATTAACTAAAAAAATTAATCATGTTTTTTCGCAGTTTTAATCATACTGTTAAACAATAGAATATCAATTGAAATGTATTAAATATTTTGGATATTTTTCTACATTTTCATATATATTGTATTCTGTGTTGTAACTGAAATCAAAGTGTATATTATTTATTACAAATATTTGCACTGCAAAAAAAAAACTAAAGGAATAGTATTTTTCAATTTACCTCATACAAGTACTGTAGTGCAATCTCTTTATTGTGAAAGTGCAACTTACAAATGTAGCTTTTTTTTGTTACATAACTGCATTCAAAAATGAAACAAGGTAAAACTTCAGAGCCTACAAGTCCACTGAGTCCTACTTCTTGTTCAGCCAATTGCTACAACAGAGAAGTTTGTTTACATTTACAGGAGATAATGCTGCCCTTTTCTTATTTACAATGTTGCCTGAAAGTGAGAACAGGTATTTGCATGGCACTTCTGTAGCCAGCATTGGAAGGTATTTACATGCCAGATATGCTAAACATTCGTATGCTCCTTCATGCTTTGGCCACCAATACAGAGGTCATGGTTCCATGCTGATGACGCTCGTTAAAAAAATACTGCATTAATTAAATTTGTGATTGAACTCCTTGGAGGAGAATTGTATGTCCCCTGCTCTGTTTTACCCGCCTTCTGACATATTCATGTTACAGCAGTCTCGGATGATGACCCAGCTCACGTTGTTCATTTTAAGAACACCACTTCACAGAACGCAAAGAAGGTACCAATGTGAGATTTCTAAGGATAGCTACTGCACTCGACCCAAGGTTTAAGAATCTGAAGTGCTTTCCAAAATCTGAGAAGGACAAGGTGTGAAGCATGCTTTCAGAAGTCTTAAAAGAGCAACACTCTGATGCAGAAACTACAGAACACAAACCACCAAAAAAGAAAATCAACTTTCTGCTGGTAGCACTGGACTCAGATAATGAAAATGAACATACGTTGGTCCGCACTGCTTCGGATTGTTATCGAGCAGAACCCATCATGGGCATGGACGCATGTCCCCTGGAATGGTGGTTATAGCATGAAGGGACATATCAATCTTTAGTGCATCTGGCACATAAATATCTTGTGACCATGATATTGCCATGAGAACGCTTGTGGGTAATATTGTGAATCAGAAATGGGCAGCATTATCTCCTGCAAATGAAACAAACTTGTTTGTCTGAGCGACTGGCTGAACAAGAAGTAGGACTGAGTGGACTTGCAGCCTCTAAAATTTTACATTGTTTAATTTTTGAATGCAGGATTTTTTTTTTACATAATTCTACATTTTTAAGTTCAACTTTCATGATAAAGAGATTGCACAACACTTGTATTAGGTGAATTGAAAAATACTATTTCTTTTGTTATTTACAGTGCAAATATTTGTAATAAAAATAAATATAAAGTGATCACTGTACACTTTGTATTGTGTTGTAATTGAAATCAATATATATGAAAAAGTAGAAAACATCCAAAAATATTTAAATAAACGGTATTCTATTATTAACAGTGTGATTAATCGCGATTTTTTTAATCACTTGACAGCCCTAGTTAAAACTATATTGAATGCTTTCCTTAAATTACTTCTGCATGTACAAAATGTCTATAGTTAGCACAAGGATGTTATCTGATTATGCAAAGTGGGTTGAGTGGGCTGCGAGAATGTGAATGAGAAAAACTATTCAGATGCAGTCCACCCTATGAAAGCATTTAAGAACCCCTCAACCAAGTCATCCCACACTCAAAAGAAAGAACACACAAATAATCCCCTGGTAAATGGACCAACATCTGTAGGTTCTTACTCAAGCCTCCATCTACCTTTGCAAGAATAACCCAGATAAAACAATTCCAGTAATCCTATGTAAGATTAGGAATCACATTGAGGAGCCTTCAGGCAAGAATTTTGAATGTCCTACGCACCAATCTCAGCTCCAGCAAGATTAGCATGGCTTCCAGGGAGCCTTTGTTTATAAATAATTGGGGGGGAAGGGAGAAGCGGTGTTTTTTAATGTCATGAGCATCCAAGGTGATATTCCTGAGCAAATATCTCCTTCTCTCATTGTAAATAATGAAGTGCCCTTATTAAAAACAACCCGCCTCCCCACTGTATTCATCCAAATCACAGTTTATATAATGTGCTCCTGAGTTTTGGTCTATTCCAGCAAAGTACTGTAATAGTTTACAGTTATTTGTAATGAATGTGTTGCAGTTGTAACCACGTCAATCACAACGACTGATGAACCTTGTCTTAGATAACTCTTTCGTTTCTGTTACACCACATCATTATTCTGCTACAAGAGTTACAAGACTAGTTAGAGATGCTATTGTAAAAAAAAAAAAATCAATCTCTAATCTTAATGTCAAGGGGTTAATTTTTAATTTTAGGTTAAATAAATATTTACAGAGTCCTATATAAAACTTATATTGCTGCCTTATAACAGCAAGAGGAACTAGAAAAGAAAGAATAATAGAAACGATCAGCCACAAAACCATGCTAGCAGCAGAGAACACATTCCATGTATACTCTTCCTTTTTGCATGTAATCAATATATTTTGAGAGACTGAATTCGAACCACCTCTTGATTATTTTAGCTGGATCCCAACTTCTGTAGTTTTCTTGTCCATGTTTTGCTTTGAAGTTACTATTCACTTGATTAAGTTACTTCTAAATTGCAAGCTGATTGTTCAGCACTGGCATCAGAACAATAGACTTCAGTGTAACATCATTACTGTGTAACAGTAATAAAATCTGAAGTACATTAATTTGTAATTGAGGTCTATGTTAGTTGATATTAAAACATTTGACTTAAATACTTTGGTCTTTGCTTAGACACAGGACACAAGTATGGGCAGTGTGTATTGGAAGAACAATGAGCCAGATTCAGAAGTGATGAACACCCACAATTTCAACAGAAGGCCTTGCAAGCACTGGTGATCAAATTGAGCCCCACCAGAATACATACCAAATGCAAGCCTTTTGCATTTAATAGATCCCTGTGGAAACCACAGCCACAACTAAATCCATGTCCTGTCACTTGAAACTTAAAGGCTAGAATCTGGTTTAATTTATGTATGCAGTCTGTCTGTATGTTTTTTAACTGCATTTTTAAGCATGATCCAGATTCCAGTATATATTTATACATAAGATGAAACACAAATATGTCATAAACAGATAGCTAAGGGTTAATGTCTCTTTCACCTGGAAAGAAGTAACCTGAAACACCTGACCAGAGGACCAATCAGGAAACAAGACTTTTTCAAATCTGGGTGGAGGGAAGTTTGTGTGTGAGTCCTTTGTTCTTTGTCTTGAATCTGTCTCTCTCTCGGCTATGAGAGGATTTCTGTTTCCTGCCTTTCTAATCCCCTGTTTCCCAGTTGTAAGTACAAAAAGATAGGTTTGTTTTTTTGTATTTACATGTGTGTAGTTGCTGGAATGCTTTGAATTGTATTCTTTTTGAATAAGGCTGTTTATTCATATTTCTTTTAAGCAATTGACCCTGTATTTGTCACCTTAATACAGAGAGACCATTTTTATGTATTTTTTTTTTCTTTTTACATAAAGCTTTCTTTTTAAGACCTGTTGGAGTTTTTCTTTAGTGGGGAACTCCAGGGAATTGAGTCTGTGCTCACCAGGGAATTGGTGGGAGGAAGAAGTCAGGGGGAAATCTGTGTGTGTTAGATTTACTAGCCTGACTTTGCATACCCTCTGGGAAAAGAGGGAAGTACTTCTGTTTCCAGGACTGGAAACAGAGAGGGTGGAATCCCTCTGTTTAGATTCACGGAGCTTGCTTCTGTGTATCTCTCCAGGAACACCTGGAGGGGGGGAAGAGAAAAGGTTTATTTCCCTTTGTTGTGAGACTCAAGGGATTTGGGTCTTGGGGTCCCCAGGGAAGGTTTTTGGGGGGACCAGAGTGCCCCAAAACACTATTTTTTTGGGTGGTGGCAGCTTTACCAGGTCCAAGCTGGTAACTAAGCTTGGAGGTTTTCATGCTAACCCCCATATTTTGGACGCTAAGGTCCAAATCTGGGAATAGGTTATGACAAAGTATAAATCCAAAGGATTCTTAGACAATGCACTTGGTGTATCAGTTATGAACCAGATTTTATCAAGGCAGCCACTAAACTGAAAGGAAAATATTCTACTCTGCACTTCTCAACATTCAAGATTTTGAAAAGAAAAAGAAATATATATAAGTAGTGCCTGATCATACAAGAGGTTCATAGGGGTCTCCTGTCCCTTTCAAATTAATGGATATTTGTGTGGAAATTTTGTGAATCATACGAGCAGCAAGATACTGTATACATCACAAATCTTTCAAAAACACAGATCCATCTAAGTTCATATATTAATTGCTTTTGATAAGCAGATGTTGCAAGGTTATATTCCTATAATAAAAAAACTTTACATCAGAAGTTCACATGAACTGCCAAGTTCTGCAAAATGCTGGATAATATAGCAAACTATGATGTCTGCACAAACTTTAGTTGAAGCAGGAGTATATCTACAATGTCAAACAAAATGGACAATTATAACACTGAACAATATTTTTAATTATTTTAGATAAGAACATCCAGTTGAAAATAAACAATTAAAAATATATTCTGTTACATGGCTTGGATCTCATGCTATAATACAATGTGACATTCTAGCTTTTCATGTGCACGTATGTGCACACAAACTTTGTACAAATATTATACTACCGCCATGGAGTGTATGAAAAAGAGGCTACAACCTCATTGTTCTATGTGGATGTTGTAGAAAACAGACAACATAAACATCTTAATTTTATTTATACCAACTATTTGGACAATGCAATAATATAGTTTCAGACCAAATTACTTCCAATGCAATTTTATGAATGTTGCTTCTCATTCACATTAAAAAGTCAGCATAATGCTTAACATATTGATGAAGTGTGGCATAAGCAATATATATCAAATATACTAGTTATTTCTCCATCATTGTTTTGCCCTTGTCTAGACATAAAGCAGGCATGTGTGTGCTGTTCATCTAAACATACATGTGGACAAAGGATATGTATAGTAAACCAAACCACATAACCCTTAGTGTTAAATGTTTTGTGATAGCAGAACAAACAATCCTCAAAGACAAATGAACTTCTAAATTAAAATTGTGTTGTGGTTATTTAAATGACTACTTGGAAATCTGAGAACTACAAAATATGATTTTGCAGTATTTCTGCTAAAACCTGAGAAATATTAAACTAGCAATAAGCAAGGCATTTTCAAACACGAAATCTGTAAAAAATACACATTTTTTACTAGAAGCTTTCATATATAAAAAGACAATAAGAAATATAATAAAACCTATCCCTTTTAGGACTACATCTTCCCTAGTAAATAGTTCTTTATTCTCACTTGCACTACATACAGTACATTCAATTTCCTACACAGAAAATGTACATTTCTTGTCCCTGATGTATATTTTATTGGCAGTGATAGCAAGCTGTTTTATTATCAACACTCATTTCTGTAGCTTATATAAACAGCACCAAGTTTTATGCAAAATAAGAGTATTAGTATGAGTACCACTTCTTCATGACAAGTGAAATATTTATATTAAAGTAAAAAAAACAAGAAACATCAGAACCAAAATGCGTATTTCCAGAAACTATACCAGAATAAATGGCTCAGAGCTAAGTAATGAGTAACTGGGAGTTTTGCATAGTACAGAGCACTCTCCTGTATGAATCTACCCATCCATTGATTGTTCCTTACCCCCCAGGAATGGAAAGCAAAGTGGACAGATGCTAATGAATATAGAAGTACACAAAAAATTTCTGGCAAAAAAAAATTGAACTGTACAGTTTCTCATTATCTCTGTCACAGTGCAAAGTATATTTTAAACACATTTTTAAAAAACTGAATACGTATGTACAGTATATATGTATGTACCACACTTGCACCACACATATATACACATAAGCATGAATACAAATATCCATGCCAAGTTCAGCAAAAAGATGGAATGTTTAAAATGCGGGTCTTCTGTTCCATAGAAATTTCGAAGTCTGTTCACCCCAGAACAGTTGGCTGTTTAAAATGGCCAAGAAAATGCCCCCTGCATAAATTGACAACATACTGTACATTTGTCCTCATAATTCACCAGAGAACTGATAACCACACTTTATAAAAGCTTATATTTGTATTAAAAACACACAACTCAAACAATTCATATGGCTATTCCCTTTATGGAAATCTGTATAGCATAATTTAGATGAATATTACTTTTCTGGAGCACCAGACAAAGTGTATTCACTAAAGAGATGAAGTCTACTGTTGCTTCTTTAACATTTTCTTATAAAGTTTTACAGCCACCCCTGTAAAAGTTATCAAACACCTGATTCTGTTTTTCTCCTTTGGGATTAAGCTGTTTTGGTTCTGAATGTGAATGTGTCAGTTGAAGTCTGTAACAGAGAATGGATTTCTCAGCACTCTGTGTGAAATCAGTACTCAAGAAAGCATTGCTTTTTAAAAAACACACAGCAATTGGCTTTTTGTGACACGTTTCTAAAACAGTTTAGAATACTAGAATTTAACAGTCCTTTTCACTTGAGAGGAAACTTTGCAAACTGAAGACAATTTATGATGACAAAATATTCTTAAATAAAGAACATTTCTGTGAACCTGAGAGTTAAGTCTGATATGAATACGTACATTACTGTCTCTCCACTGGCTAGTACTTTCCTTGTTTAAGTCTCTCAATATGGTAGCATAGCTTTAATGCTGGCCCCAACTTCAGTCCCATATATTTCATTATCATATCGTTCCTTAGTAACAGTAGTGCCTTTCCATCAATTTCCTACAGAAGGAATAAAAACAACACACAACTGCTTTAACAGGTTACATGGTAAAATCAAAAAGTACATTGTATTAGTTTATACCATAGTAAAACTTTATGTAGAGTATATAAAATAGTAATTTACTATAATTTAATATCTGTGATGGCTATTAAAACCAAACTGATTTTTATTTAAATATTTATTTTAGTGTTTTCTAAGGCACCTTTTGGTAGGTACTTGAGAGAATGCACAAGTTAATAATAAAAGGAATGGGACAAAACCAAATACTGTAACCAAAACAAAGGTAACTGGCCCAAGAGGAAAATCCGGAAAGGAAGAGCTGCTAAAGAAGAGAGGCCTCTCTAGTCAAAGATGAAATGACCCAAACACTGAGGCCTTGCACTGAACCTTGAAAACAGCTGTAGAGAGACTCTGGCATGCATGCAAACACCCACCCCCACACAGAGGAAGGGAGTTATACATCATCTAGGTCTGTGACACAAGACAGATTGTCCAGCCTAAACCAGATGGAATATTAGGATCAAGAGCAAGGACAACTGAACAGATTTCCACTGCCTTGAAAGAAGCTGTTGAAGCTGGACAGGCCTAAGTTATTAAAAGCTCTACATAGTATTGGCAATTCAGCAAATATTTCCCTAAAATTGCATACTGAAACCCCACTTTTTTTTTTCAAATAGAATAGGCTGAAAAATACTATGAAATTTGATCCCTATTCCAAAGATGTCCAGAAAAACCAAGAAAGGGAGGTAGTTTTGGTTTTTTATATCTATCTATATCAATCTATCTATATTTCAGTATCTTGAAGTTTCCTTTGGACCTAGGTTCCTCCAAACTTAAATGAATTTTTATTATGAACTGATACAGAGTGAATGCGAAATGTTACCATTTTACACCCATTTTGCCCAGGTGTAAAGGGAT
This sequence comes from Gopherus flavomarginatus, assembly GCF_025201925.1. Classification (NCBI taxonomy): domain Eukaryota; kingdom Metazoa; phylum Chordata; order Testudines; family Testudinidae; genus Gopherus; species Gopherus flavomarginatus. The sequence continues at coordinate 229,478,556 of NC_066617.1, read as the reverse complement.
ACACAAGGCAGTAAAGACTCTGGCTCGTTGGGTCAACATTAAAAAAAAGCCATACACTTCTTGGTGGGGACACTGCCATTTTGAGATGACAGCAGTTCTCTATTAGGCAGCCCATCATGTAACCCACACAGCGAAAGAAAAGAGTATACAGGGACTGACATGTACAGTTAGAGCTACTAACTTTTGACCTTCCTAAATATATCATCTAGCTAGTTCTAGTGATGATTTGCACGGTCTTGGCTAGATCAAACCAGGTAAATGCTTTTCATCTTTCTTCTCTCTCCTAATAAAACTGTGTTGTCTAAATGCAACCAAGCTTTGCATTTGACTGTTAATATTAAGGATCAGCTATCCTGGGATATCAGAAAAGCTCTATCCTGGGGAGGGAGCATACCGTATATACTCATTCATTCGCCTGTTCATTTATAAACTGACCCCCCAAAATGGACAGGTAAAAATAGCAAAAACTGTATGACCCTTTCATAAGCCAACCTTATATTTCAGGGGTTGGAAAACTTTGGCTCTTGGCTCGTCAGAGTAAGCTGCTGGGGGGGTCGGGATATTTTGTTTACTTGGAGTGTCTGCGGGCATGGAGCCCCTCAACTCCCTGTGGCCACAGTTCACCATTCCCAGCCAATGGGAACTGTGGGAAATGGTACACCACCTCCCACAGCTCCCATTGGCTGGGAATGATGAACCACAGCCACAGGGAGCTGACAGGCTCCATGCCTGCAGGCGCTCCAGGTAAACACAAATACAATGTATTAGATCAGGGATCAGCAATCTTTGACACGCGGCCCACCAGGGTAAGCACCCTGGCAGGCCGGCCCGGGCTGGTTTGTTTACTTGCCGTGTCTGCAGGTTCGGTCAATCATGGCTCCCACTGGCTACAGTTTGCCACTCCAGGCCAAAGCGGTGGCCAGTATATCCCACGGTCTACACCGCTTTCCGCCACCCCCATTGGCCTGGAGCAATGAACTGCAGCCAGTGGGAGCCGCAAGTGGCCGAACCTGTGGACGCGGCAGGTATACAAACTGGTCCGGCCCACTGGGGTGCGGCCATGTGCCAAAAGTTGCTGATCCCTGTATTAGATATTCAATTCAAATGATTCCATAGCGCTAAAAATCATCAAATTTTGGTGTAGACCTGTTAATAAGCCGACCCCCGCTCTTTGATGCGTCACTTTTTTACCAAAAATATTCGGCTTATGAACGAGTATATATGATATGTGGTGTCTAAGTGGCCCACAGGTGTCCAAAGTCATGAATGAAGATCCCTCTGAAAAAGGTGGTTACTGGGAGATTCTTCTAGATGTGTGGTTCCTATCTGTATTCCATTGGTACACATGCACACTACGCACCTGGAGCTGGAGAATTTGAAAGTACTGTCCCTTGGTCTGTGCACGGGCCCTGGGCTCATCTCCAACTGAGGGGAAAAAGGGCAAGGCAGACTCGCCGCCTCTCCAGTTCGTTCTCTATTACTGGAAATCAGATAAGATCCAAAGCAGAGAGGCAGGAGGGCGAGAAGTGAAATACAGATAGGAACTGTAAATCTCAAAGAAACTCCAGTTGCAAGTGATCAGACTTTGTCAGTGCCCACAGATCCCGGGGTTTGGTAGGAGCCAGGAATGACGGTACCAACACAGTCTGGTATTGATGGAGCCCAGAGTTTATGGGCTTTCTTGTTGTGCTTCTGGCACTTATTATGCCCTAACTCCTCATGGGCCGAACTGGTAAGCTTGCTTACGGCAGTCAGACTTCTCTGAAGTGGACTTTGAGAAGCCTAGGTTTCATGCTTATGAGAGTGCTTCCTGACAAGACCCCACCATGGGCTGTCCCACACCAGTGTCAGACTTTGCAGTAGGAGGCACACTCCTTGCTGAGTCGGCCAATGTACAGGGGCATTCTCTGGCCTGGATCTGATTGGGGTCTCATGGCCTTCTCCATGAAGTATTTGTGCAGACGAACTTCCCACCCTTCCTGGGTATGGCTGGGAAATGATCAGCAAGTGCTACACCTTGTCGCCATGTTAGCTTTCCCAAGGCAGTGCAGGCAGTGCTGGTGGTTGTCGCTGATCACGAAGGATCATGGACAGGAAGCACACAGTTTGAAGCCTGGAGTCCTGGACATAGTCCGGTACTTGAACGGGGTACCGAGGAGGGGGTCCCCCCCGGAGACTAATCTAATGCTAAACAGTAAAAACTATTAAAACTGTCAAACTATTTGCAAACTAGATGATTCTTATTTTGTAGGCCGAAGACAAAGCTGCAGACTCTAAAGGTTCTGACTCAAACTGCAGCAGTGAGGAGGAACTGGAGAGGCGTTTGGTCTGCCTGTCCTTTATCCCTTCGGTCGGAGACATGAGGTGAGCCAGGGCACATGTGCAGACCAGCAGACACTACTTTCTAATTCTCCAGCTCTGGGCACATGAGTAACCCACAGTGAAACAGAACAGGGACCATCACTCAAAGAAGAAGCTACAGTTACTATCTCTAGAAATACCGTGGATGGAAGTCCTTGTGGCCCTCAGATGATGGGGCACCAGGGAACACCGTACTCATTGTATAGCTAGTAAGGCTGGGTCTATACTTAGAAATTAGGCTGACAAAGCTATGGCCCTCAAGGAGTGTGAACAATTCATATCCTTGAGCTAGGGTGACTTCCAGTGCCAAACTGGGCAGGACAGTTCAGGAATGCAGAGTGCAAGTCCTGGTCCTGGGCAGAATGACTCCAGGACAGCATTTGTCCCAGATTCCCTGCAATGCTGCTCCACACCTGCCTAAGGCTCAGGAACAGCGCCAGCCTCTTTACGGTGGGAGGGCCCATGTGGACCTTGACCCCCCCTTGCCACGAGGCCACGCCTCCTGCTTCTTCTCTCCCCCGAGGCCCTGTCCCTGCCCAGGCCAGAAGCTGGAGACAGACACGAGTAAGAGCTGCCCAGGGAGCCCAGACCTATCACCTGCCCTGGGCGCTTGACAGCAGCCCCTAGCCCAAGGGCAGGCAAACTTTTTGGCCTGAGGGCCACATCGGGTTTCGGAAATTGTATGGAGGGCCAGTTAGGGGAGGCTGTGCCTCCCCAAACAGCCAGGTGTAGCCTGGCCCCGCCCCCTATCTGTCCCCCCGCTTCTTGCCCCAACACCCCCCCCACCGGACTCCTGCCTCATCCACCTCCCCACTTCCTGTCCCCTGAGAGCCCCCAGAACCACTGCCCCTGACTGTCCTGCAACCCCCATCCAACCCCCCTCTCCTTCCTGACTGTCCCCCCCCGGGACTCCAGCCCCCATTCAACCCGTTCCTCACCCTCTGACTGCCCTGACTCCTATCCGCACCCCCGTCCCCTGACCACCACCCCAAACTCCCCTGCCCTCTATCCAACCCCCTCTGCTCCCTGCCCCTTACAACGCTGCCTGGAGCGCCATGTTGCCCAGCTGGAGCCAGCCATGCCACCATGCAGCACAGAGCACTGGGTCAGGCCAGGCTCTGCAGCTGCGCTGCCCCAGGAGCTCGCAGCCCCGCCACCCGGATCATTGCACCAGCGGCAAGCGGAGGCTGCAGAGGAGAGGGAACAGCAGGGGAGGGACCGGGGGCTAGCCTAGCCTCCCGGGCCAGGAGCTCAGGGGCCAGGCAGGAGGGTTCCGCGGGCTGGATGTGGCCCACGGGCCTTACTTTGCCCACCTCTGCCCAGGGCCGGCTCTAGCCATTTCGCCGCCCCAAGCACGGTGGCATGCCGCGGGGGGCGCTCTGCCGCTCGCAGGTCCTGCGGCTCCGGTGAACCTCCCGCATGCGTATCTGCGGAGGGTCTGCTGGTCCTGCAGCTCCGGTGGAGCTCCCGCAGGTGTGCCTGCGGATGCTCCACCGGAGCCATGGGACCAGCGGACCCTCCGCAGGGATGCCTGCGGGAGGTCCACCGGAGCCGCCTGCCGCCCTCCCGGCGACTGGCAGAGTGCCCTCTCGCAGCATACTGCCCCAAGCACGCACTTGGCGCGCTGGGGCCTGGAGCCAACCCTACCTCTGCCCTAGCCTGTGTCCCTGCCCCCATGCTTTCTAGAGAAAGAAAATCATCTCTCATGAATTTATACGTGGGTAGCATCTGCTCCACCTTTCATTTCAAATGCAATAATAGCAGGGAAACTGACAAAAACTTCCTGTGCGGATCAGTAATGTGCTTAAGTCTAGCAGAATAGAAATAGAAAATGTCATACGTGTCTCCTGAAGAGTTCTGCATGTGGTGCTAATGCCTGAGGATCAGCTTCTTTCACAAATCGCATTACTTCATCTATTGACCAGGTAGAAGGATCCTTATTTGGTACTCGTGAGGGTTCCCTTTTTAGTGCACTGACATCAGGACCTGTTGTAGAACTTGCAGCTTAAATGTAAAACATTGGCAAAGGGAGAAATGTTGTAAGTGTCAATGTAGTAAAAACGCATCCTTGCAGACTCAAGTGAATGGAAAAATACAACATTATTAGTGTCCTGTATTAGTAGCAGTCCTCTCTCTTCTACCAGTGTATCAACCTGGCTACGATCACTCAAATTCTTTTACAATTTATTAAAATTAAAAATATTTGATTTTCCTTCTAAAAAGTCACCGAGATGTTCTATTTGGGTCACAGCATGAATTTGCATTCAGATGACTTCTACAACTACAGATACACACAATGGCATAAGTGTTAGCACTATGGATCAGTTTGAGACATTTGGTTCCTAGCTCCCAAGACACCAGCAGCTGGGAATGCTGTGCAGGAATGCAGTGCTCCCTGAGGGAAGGGAACCCCTCGCTGCAAATTTCAGAGACTCTTTGGCCAACTTGGCAGCAGTACGTGAGAAGCTGAAGAAGGAGCTGTAACCTGCACTGCCCAGCCAGGCAGACTGCAGGGTCTTTGATAGCTAGCACAGTAAAACATCATATGCAGGATTTCTCTGCCTTGTACAGTATTAGAATTAACAAGCTTAAACTCTGTATTCTGAAATCACATTAGATGGTCTGACATGTTTGGCAAAGTCTGACTCCTTATGTGAAGTCTTGGATGTCAAAACACTTTACTTCATAATTCATAACCCACTGACTTTGCATACTACTAAAAAGTAGGTTAGCAAAGCACATATTTTAAAAGGTTAAGTGTATGCCATACCTTCAATCCTCCTCTGCATTCGATTCCTACTGACTTCATAGTAACTGCTATTCCCAGCAGCGCTTGATGACAGCCTGTGTAGGATTGGGGCTGGGTTTGAAGCAGCAGACACTGGCTGAAGAGAATTCCTGTAATATGCTGCACTCCCTGAGATATGATATTCAGTGGAATTTCGGCGGGTTGGGCTTGATGGATTTACTGAATTGAGTGCGGAATCCATAGAGTCCTCAGAAAATCGGTGTTCTTTGGGAGTGCCATTTTCTTCAGTTGGCAATGTTTCTGCTACATAATATGATTAATACAAATACTGATTTGTTCAACATGTTAGATTTTTGTAACCTTGTTGTTTAATTCCATGCTACTTATTTTTAACACTAACTACAATTTTAAGCCTGTCAACAAGCCATAAAGCAAGCACTAAATACAACCAGCACCATTCTCCTTCTCTTATTAAGTAAAAGTAGTCAGTAGGAAGTTCCTAAAATACATTTAAAGTTACATCTGTAAAAAAAAAAAGAAACTGATTGTTGTAGACTTTGATGAGAGCTTGAAGGTTACTTTGGATCATATAAAACATGAATTTTCAATATTTAATTTTGCTGTCATTTCATTCTATACAAAACAAAACTATATATTATCAACAAAGGGGAAGAGTTGACTCTCTAAGAATTATCTGAAGGTAATATCAATATATTTGCAGTTATAGGCATACACATCAACACCAAGGAAGCATATCCACAGTTTAAACATTTTTTCTAAAGTGCAGCCATTAAGCCTGTGTTATGTTTATCCTGTAAGAGATTTTTAATATGAATAAAAGATAAACCTGTGTAATATTTAATTTGCCTCGTCTAAACAATACAGAGAACCATGGACTTCTAATTATAAACAAGTGTGCAATTTGTGTATCTATAGATCATACTATTTTCAGATACAATGGCCCTCTTTAAGAAGTCAACATATTGCACACAGTTGCCACAATTATTTCCTGTATTGAGGAAAATCCTGGTATTTCAGATACTGCTGTGCTGATTATTAAGAAATACTGACCACTGTACTCCACTTACATGCACGCAACTCTTCTCTGGATATGAAAATATAAATGAAACAACTCAATTAAATACATTCTGGCTTAAGAAAGAGGTAACAACTCTTTGATAAAACTTGAAAAGGGAAGTGTTTATCAGCTAATCTCTAGTCTTTAAAACATATTCTTTAACTCCACTTGGATGCTTCACAGGACTGAATTCAGAGCTTAGCCATACTGCTTTTGAGTTAGCTAACGGTTGTTACTATATAGCATCATAACAAAGTCCTTCCACCTGCCTATAGGGCCTAAGTGTTTGGTCTGTTTCAGGTTTTTTTAAATCATGACTGTTGAAGACTAATAATATATTCTGATTAAAGTATGGCCCGGATTGGTCAATATGCTATTTGAGAAAAATAGAAATTAGTTGGCAAGAAATGGTTCCATTTTTTAGCAATAATCTCTCTCTGCTCACATTAGACAAACATCTAGCACTGAGAAAGAAAAGAGAAGGGAGTAATGATGAACAAAATTAAGAAAAACTTTCCACTTCAAAGAAAACTAGGTTGAGATCCCAGCATAGAGTATCCACCTGCCAAAAGCAGCATCTCTGGGAGCAAAAAATATATATATTACACTTGCTCATGAAAGTGCAAATGCTAAACCCATCCTGCCACCCTGCAAATCTTTTCAGTATATGTGTACATCATATATACCCATGATGCAGTCTTTACTCTTCTGGAGAAAGACTGATAACTGCTGTGAAATATGCTTCTAAAACGCATGCTCTTTACTCTTCTAGCAATTGTAACTTTCATTTATTTCCTGCATCACACCAAGATCTGGAATTAAAATGATGGTAAAAGAACCGTTTTCCTGAAAACTTGTGATATTTTCACATATGGCTTTAGAGGTTTAGATGCACTCTGTGTCGAAACTTGGTTTAAAAGTATTCTTGAGATCTGGAAGCACTGGGTTTATTTTAGCAGTGATTATTTTAACATAATCCTGAAGGAAAATAAGAAATAAGAAATTCTCTCTATGGTTTAAGCAATTAATTAATAAATCCTTCTTGCTGGCATGACCCAATTGCTAAATGAAGAAAGAAGGGTTTCAAGGGCTGTGTATTTGGTTACCTCTGCTTAGAACACCAACTTTCTGTCACAAATATTGAGTACGATTGGTTCAGGCCTTAAAAGCTTAGTTTTCATTTTAGTCCAGTTCTGGAAAGTCTATCACTGTGCAAGAGATTAAAAAGTCTGCTAGACATGCATCCATGTCAAAAGTTGAAAACATCCTCCTCTTGGCTACTGAGGCCCGCATATAATATATCCCTACATAGAATATATCCTTTAAGTTTTCCAATTTAAAACATCACTTAACTGAAAATCAACAGTAACTTCACTCTACACAAAAGTTCAGAGAGTTTTTAAGATGCGTAGTCAATGATTAGCAATAAAAAAAAAATCAGAGGACTTGAAAAAAACGGGAGAAGCTAGAAAATGAGACACTGCTGGAAGTTTCAGTCTGGGAAGTAAAAAAAAAAGTGGGGGGAGAATCATAAATGAATATATAAATGCTGAATAGAAGAGTTTGAGAATCAACTTAGATATAAGTCTCAGAATATTGAGATTTTTTTCTTTTCAAGATATTAGGGATTGGAACCTCTCCTAAAATAGGCCTTGGATTCACATATGCAAGGTAGGAAATTCATAGAAGTCAGAATTTAAGGCCTGAAGTGCTACCAGATCATCTAGTCTGACATCCTGTGTATCAAAGGCCACCAACACTGCTCAGCACCCACACACTAAACCCAGCAACCAAAATTAGTCCAAAGTATTATAGCCTACAGGAGACTAAACTATTATGTGCCAGAGAGAGAGGTAGGAGGTGCACCAACACCCCCACAATGGCAGGGAATGGATTAAAATAGATATAACCAGATGATTCTGGCAAGCTGCACAGGAAGGCAAACCCCCCAACCCCAAGATCAATACCAATCTGACCTGGGGAAAATTCATTCCTGACCCCACATATGGCAATCAGTTAGACTCTGAGTATGCAGGCAAGAATTAGACAGCCCAGCACCTGAGAGAGAAAGACTGCTCCGTACCATCCTGGCGCACCAGCCCACCTCATCCAGAGTCCCATCTCCAGCTATGGCCATCTCTGATGCTTCAGAAGAAGGAGACAAAACAATCCAGAGTACACTGGGGCAAAAAAATCTCTTCCTGACCCCTGCAGGTGACCATCTGAGACACTGAAGCATGAGATTATAGGGATATAAGACAAACTGGTAATAGCCGGTGGGGAAACATTTGTATAAACAGGCATTCAGATAAACAAAAGTGTTATTTTGAGCTTGATTCCTGCTGCAAGCTGGAAGGCAGTAAAGGTCTGGGTACAGCTGGGAAGTGGGGGCTGAAGAGTCACGCTGGGGCAGTGTTTTGCCCAACTGGCTACTGTTGTTACCCTTTCAGGTTATGAGCCAATGAAAGGCAATAGATCTTCTCCTGCACACCCACCTGCCCTATGGCTGTCCCAGGGCCCAGGCTGCCTGCTCTGGGCTGTGGCTAGACATGGCCTGAGTGGTGACTGTGATGTTGGCAAGACCCCCGCCCTGCTGGTCACTGGGAAGGGCTGTGTCCCACACCGTGGGGCTCTGTGATGGGAGAGGAGTGCAGACTAGTGATGCCCTTGTGGATAGGGTGGGTTACATGGACTGCACTTTGAACTGGATACAGTGTTGCAGCTATGCAACCATGTGAATCAGACACATTGCTCTACATTAGCTTTCTCCACCCTTGTACTTCCCTAGTAGGTGGATGCTGTTCGCAGAGGGGAATTTCTTTAAGCAGAAGGCTATCACTGCCATATCACTGCCATATTCTGTTATTGTGGATGTACTCCTTGTGCTCAGTAGGGCTGCTTGGGGGACACACGGTGAATTCAGATCATTAGAATGTTCAGATAAAGGGAATTTGGAGGATGAGTACACTGAATTTCCCTTATCTAAAATAATCTGTTATCTTCTGAAAGGAGAAAATCAGATCAGTCTGGCATGACCTACCTTTAGTAAACCGTGTTGCATTACTTCCCCTTTACCTCTATGAATTTAATTATTCTTTGCTTCACAATTTTTTCTAAAGCATTGCATACAACTGAGGTCAGACTAACAGGTCTAAAATTGCCCAATCCCTTCACTCCCCCCTACCCACCCGCTTTTAAACATTAGCTATTTTCTAGTCATATGGTACTACCCCTAAATAGATAGATTTATTAAAAATCCTTACTACTGGACTAGCAATATCATGTGCCAGTTTTCAGTATTCTGGGATGGATGTTATCCAGTCCCCCCTGATTTGAGTACATTAAAGATGTTCAAATTTTTCTTCCATCTCAGACATGGTAGTTCCCATACACTTATTTCCATCAGCCATACTGCCTTCATGATCCTTATTATCATCCAGATTGAAAACCAAGGCAAAGTTTCATTTTGGTTTTGGGCCATACCTAGATTATCTTTAATCTTCTCCCCATGCACACTCCACAGCAGTCCAACCTCATCCATCCTTATCCACTTTAAATTTATATAACTAAAAATCCTCTAGTTATTTACTTTAATTTTCTGAGCAAGGGCTAATTAAGCTAGACCTAGCAATTTTCACTTTATTCCTACATTTTTAACTTCCAAGATATAGCTGTCTATGCTAATCAATCCCCTTTTCCATTCCCTGTAGGCTCTCTGCTTATTCCTAATAACCTTTTTGGGGTGATTTCTCATCCAGTTGGTTTGGGGCTTCCCGTACAAGATTTTTCTCCTTGCTTGGGATGCAAATTGCAGATAGTTTTTGTGTATTTGTTTAAAGAAATTCCAAACCTCCACTACATTTAGATCCTTGAACTCACCAGTCCAGCTGATATCATTAACTAAATTTCCTTATTTCCCAAAATCTGCCTTTTTAAAATAAACCACTGTTAATGACCTGGCTTTGATTATCCCTCCATTTAATTTAAACTGAATCAACTCCGGATCACTCAATCCCAGGTTGATATAACCAGCTCAGAATAATCCTCTTTAAATCAAGATCCCCCTGTTCAACCAGCAGGCTATCACTTTTCAGTGAATCTGGGATGCTATAATGGCTGTACTTGAAGGAGACCTTGTCTAATCAGCAGTCATTTGGTCTGAGATCTGAGTGAGTTTTGGGATTTGATAGCTACAGTCTTCTTGGCCATTCTGATATTTTGAATATCTGAAATAAGGTACAGAGAGCAGGCACAGACATGAGGTTTTCTTAAGTCTTGTTGGAAGTTCTATTTCCGAATCCTTGGTGTTTGGAGCAGGCTATTGACAAATGAGGAAAGTGGCCTTATGGGTTCAGCATAACAGAGGCCTATGTCTTAGCCTGAAGATCTTCACAAGAATTTGAAAAATCTTTTAGATCCTCTGGGAATTGGGGGCAGAAGTCAAAGGTTCTTCTTAATACAGGATTTAGAGTGATGTACTTGGCTACAGTAGTTAGCCACTTAGGTTGCAGCTTTTTTCCATTATCCTCCATGACTGCAAAGAGGAAACGGTCATCTAACAGAACAGACAGCAAAAACCTGAAGAAATATCTTCGAGCAGATTAGAAAGAAAAAGCATTGCTAAAAGAAGATCCTTTCCAACAGATATTCTAGGTCTTTCTTGCTAACCAACCTATGAGTGCGAGATCTTTAATTACCTCCAGATTTTCAGTAGAGGACACTGCCTTAAAAGGCTGAGTGGGAAACAACACAAATTCTGATCCTTAAATATGACAACACATTTATTTTTCTTACATTTTTTTTTTTTGGAAATCCAGGCAACCATACTTTATAATAAATGAACTACTGGTTATTAAAACTTCCTTTATTATGTAGTTATTAGACCTATATATTGAATACGGATAGGAAAGTGATCACGCTTATTTTGAGTGCACAGGATTCCTTACTGGGTACTGCAGCTAACTGGCCTATATTTGAATCATACATTTTGGTTTGAGCAACTCTATTTTAGTACAGCTACGTGTGCTATATTTATTCATGTACATACCCAGACTCCTCTAAGTCCATTAGAAATGTCTGACTCAATTCCACAGATTTATTGTATGTATAAAATAGTGTCTCCTTTTTATATCAATTCTAAATTTGCTACCAATTTCTAGGTCCCTTGTTTCTGTTATTAGACTAGAAAAGGAATGACTGACTTGTCTTAAATAAGCCTAGCATTATCTTCATCTCCTCTTGCTCTCTAAATATAGTGTAATGGCTCCATCTGCAGAGGAGCAGAGATCTCACTGAAGCTAGCGGGAGCTGCAGGAGCTCAGAACCTCTCAAAAGTCAGGTCACAAATCTCTAATTGACTCTCATAATCAACCCTTGCAAATCTCCTGCCATCCTCAATGTCTTTTTCTGAACTCAAGTTAGGCTAACAGACAGTGCAATACTCCAGCGGTGCAGAGAGTGTGTATTTCACATAGTTGTTATAGTAGTTTATTTTCTATCCCATTTTAATGGGATGCAGCATCCTACTTGGCTTTTTAGTAAGCTGTTGCACATTAAGCAGACAGCTTCATTCATCAACGGTCTGCAGCGAATCTTTAAACCTTTTCCCAAAAAAGGACTGGTTGCGTTAGAGGCCTAAGCTCCCAAAGCTACATTAGTTCTCCCAAAGTGCAACATTTGTGCCCATTCACCAATAATTACTTACACACATACACACCACTGTGACTATGCATTCTGTCAACTGCTGATGGCTAAGGCTGGATAAAATTAGTTGTACTTGTTTACTCTTTTATTTGAAATACTACGAATACAAATAACCCTCCGACAAAATGCAACAAATGCACTTAAGTTACCTTCAGATGGGTGAGCGTCAGATCTGGGGAGTTTAGGGGAGAGAGGGGCACTGTAGGGTGGAGAATCCTGAGAATATCGTTTAGTACTTCTGTTTTCTGATATTTCCTCTTTTGCTGTCAACAGAAAAAGTTACAGTCTTTCATTTCAGAACTAATAAAATTGTTGGGGGAAAGAGGAAAGATATAAAAGTGAGGTGAATGTGTGCTGTATTCACTCACTGGATTTTAATTCTGCTCCCTATATTGTGTGTCTTGGAATGACTGTAGCACAACTCAGACAGTACTACCTTACACCAATTTGAAACATTACCCACAAGTCTTCAGTGACAATATCTTTCACTATTAGCTTAACCTTATCAGGCAGGCTCAGTTATCACCACACAAACTTTCAGGGCTAAAATATAGTTGGGTCAGACAGTTATCACCCAAGTTGCCTTGAGCTGGCTTCATCCTAAAGAGAGTTCAAAATACAGAGCTTCTTGCTTGACAGACAAGATAAGGGAAGCTTAATGGCATATTGCATCTATTTTTCCACCTTATTAACCAAACCTACAAAGTTACAGTCAGATTACAGCTTGTTTTAACTAGCAGCGCCATAAAAGGAAAAAACACCAACTTCCAAAGAAGCACACAGGAACACAGCAGCTTCTATACAGCCATCTAAGTTTCTCCCCTAATAAGAACCTTCTGAGACTGCAGCCAGATCAAATGTTTGCAGTTATGAGCTAGTGGCTAGAGCACTGGATTGTGAGACTCAGGAGGCTTGGGTTCTATTCCCAACTCTGCTGGGTGACCTGGGGTAAGTCACTTTATCCATCTGTAAAATGGGGATAATGTTACTGACCTCCTTTGTAAAGCGCTTTGAGACCCACTGTTATTATTATATATCATATAGATGGCAGCTATATTTTGGCTAGAAAAATTTAACCAAAAATCAAGAGCTACAGGAATAGGGTAAAAACAGTTACTAACTTTTCTGTAACACTTGTTCTTTGAGATGTGTTGCTCATGTCCATTCCAAGTTAGGTGGGCATGCACTGTTGCCGGAGATTTTTCCCTCAGCGGTATCTGTCAGGCCAGTTCTAGCACCCTCTGGGGCTGCACATTCATGCGCCAGTATAAGGGTCCTGGCCAGCCCTGCATCCTCTCAGTTCCCTCTTGTCAGCTAATTCAGTTATGGAAAGGTTAGTAACTGTTTTTTTTTTCTTCAAGTATTTGCTCATGTTCATTCCATTTTAAGTGAATCCCAAGCAGAACTCAGGGAGCTGAGGTCAGAGTTCACAGACACGTGGATCACAACACTGCTCTACCAAACTTGGCATCATGTCTTGTCCGCTGGGTGATTGCATAGACCAAGTTGCTGCTCTGCAGAGGTCTTGGACTGGGACCTGGGCCAGAAACGCTGATGATAAAGCCTGAGCATTCATCAAATGGGATTTCAAGATGGCAGGAGATGGGATGCCCGCCTGCTCATAGCCTGTACAAATGCAGAAACTGATCCAGGATGAAATTCTCTGAGCAGAAACTGGTAGGCCTTTCATACTGTCTGCTACTGCCACAAAGATCTACACTGATTTATGGAATGGCTTGGTCCTCTGAACGTAGAGGGCCACGGCACATCTAACATCCAGTGTGTGGAGATGCTGCTCCTCCGAATTCTTGTGCAACTTTTGGAAGAAAACTGGCAGGAAAAAAACCTGATTACTATGAAACTGTGAGACCACCTTTGGGAAGAATGCTGCGAGGGGGCATAGTTGAAGCTGGTCCTCAAGTTGGGCTTGCTGCAGGAGGCAAAGGATTCGAAGCCTGGAGACTAGGGCATGCCTGGCCCTATGGGTAGAGGATGCCCCTCTATGCTAAACATGGCAGGGGGGGGAGATCTAATCATACACACTAAATAGTAAAATAGTAAAATAAATAAATAAATGAAGGTTACTAAACATGTGAAAAAAAAAAAAAAGGTGGGAATAACAGAACCACTGATTGAATGCCCTGCCGAGGCAAAATCATTTGTTCCAGTGACCATCACGGGCTGTAAGAAGGAACTGAGAGGATGCAGAGCCGACCAGGCCCCTTATATCAGCACATGAGCACACGACACCAGAGAGTGCTAGAGCTGGCCCAATGGATACAACTGAGGGAAAAATTTATAGCAACTGTGCATGCGGTGTGCGCACACCTTTACGTGGAATGGACATGAGCAAGCACAAGAAGAACACTAGCTTCACCTCAATCTATTTTTCTCTTCCTTTTTGGTTGCCTGTGTACAATCACCTAAACATTAAGGCAGTCGATTGCAATTAACTCATATAATTAACTAAAAAAAATTAATTGTGATTAAAAAAATTAATCACAATTAATTGCACTGTTAAACAACAGAATACCAATTGAAATATATTAAATATTTTGGATGTTTTTCTACATTTTCAAATATATTGATTTCAATTACAATACAGAATACAAAGTGTACAGTGCTCACTTTATATTATTTTTATTACAAATATTTGCACTGTAAAAACGATAAACAAAAGAAATATTTTTCTATTCACCTCATACAAGTACTATAGTGAAATCTCTATTATGAAAATGCAGCTTACAAATGTAGATTTTTTTTTTGTTACATAACTGCACTCAAAATAAAACAATGTAAAAACTTTACAGCCTACAAGTCCACTCAGTCCTACCTTGTCTTCACAATTAGCTGAACAAGAACAAGTTTGTTTATATTTACGGGAGATAACGCTGCCTGCTTCTTATTCACAATGTCATCTGAAAGTGAGAACAGGCATTCACATGGCACTTTTGTAGCCAGCACTGCAAGGTATTTACGTGCTAGATATGCTAAACATCCATATGCCCCTTCATGCTTTGGCCACCATTCCAGAGGACATGCTTCAACGCTGATGATGCTCATTAAAAAAATTAGATGTTAATTAAATTTGTGACTGAACTCATTGGAGGGGAATTGTATATCTCCTGTTCTGTTTTATCTGCATTCTGTCATATATTTCATGTTATAACAGTCTCGGATCATGACCCAGCACGTTTGTTTTAAGAACACTTTCACAGCAGATTTGACAAAAATACAAGGAAGGTACCATGTGCGATTTCTAAAAATAGCTACAGCAGTTGACCCAGGGCTTTAAGAATCTGAAGTGCCATCCAAAATCTGAGAGGGACGAAGTGTAGAGCATGCTTTCAGAAGGCTTAAAAGAGAAACACTCTGACGTGGAAACTACAGATTCCGAACCACCAAAAAAGAAAATCAACCTTCTGCTGGTAGCATCTGACTCAGATGATGAAAAGGAACATGAGTCAGTCCGCTCTGCTTTGGATCTTTATCGAGTAGAACCCATCATCAGCATGGACGTGTGTCCTCTGGAAAGGTGGTTGAAGCATGAAGGGACATATGAATCTTTAGTTCATCTGGCATGTAAATATGTTGTGATGCCGGCTACAATAGTACCACACAAACACCGGTTCTCATTTTCAGGTGACAATGTGAACAAGAAACGGGTAGCATTATCTCCTGCAAATTATAACCAAACGTGTTTGTCTGAACGACTGGCTGAAGTAAGACTGAGTGGATTTGTAGGCTCTGAAGTTTTACATTGTTTTATTTTTGAATGCAGTTATTCTTTGTACATAATTCTACATTTGTAAGTTCAACTTACATGCTAGAAATTACACTACAGTACTTGTATTAGGTGAATTGAAAAATACTATTTATTTTGTTTTTTTTACAGTGCAAATAGTTTAATCAAAAATAAATATTAAGTGAGCAATGTACACTTTGTATTCTGTGTTGTAATTGAAATCAAAATATTTGAAAATGGAGAAAACATCCAAAAATATGTATATAAATAGTATTCTATTATTAACAGTGCAATTAATCGCAATTGTTTTAATCGCCTGACACCCTACTAAACATCTCTAACATTAACGCTTTTAGTTTCAGATGGTGACCTTCATTATGAGAGAGAGAGAGATTTTTTCTACATCATTTTCTGGTCTTACTCCTTTACTTTTAGGATTATTTCATTTCAACTCTCACTTCAGTTTTCTATATAATTATCTTAGTCTCATTATGGGCTAAGTCCTGGATACTGCTGACACTGTAGTCAGCAGCTGGATGCAGAAGGAGACCTCAGGGGTACCATGCCTGTCCTTGCAATCAAGGTAAGGGGTGCTGTGTTCTTCACTTGCAGAAATGGGTTCCTCATTTCCTAAACCACCACAGCCAGCCATCTATAAACCCTGGTTTCTCTCCATACCTATGATAGACTCTATGTAGTCTCAACACCTTTGCAATGGTCACAGAAGGGAGAAAGGAAGAATCAGGATGAAGCACCTTTCAGTTGGGTAGAGGGGGGCTGCATTCAATCTTATAGGGCAAACTTATTTTAGGCAGGTAATAATTATATTTTGCTGCTGTGAATTAAATATATTTTACTATATGTGCATAAATCAAACAGATTAAATGTAAAGTTTAAACTAGATCTTCTGCAGCATCACAGTGGGATGATGTATACATTGCCTTGTTTGCCTAAAGAAAAGAATTTGCTTAACAATACAGTTTTTCCACATGTGGTTTAAATCACCCCATCACACTAGGACTAATTTTACTAAGAACCACACAGTACTCATTTCAATCAATTCAAGTTGTAGGAGGATATATCAAAAAATGAATTGCACAAAATAACCATACACACCAAAACATGTTGTACTTGAAAAAGAAATAGTGTAATTTAGTATTACCTGGTTTGGTCCTATCATACTCTGTAGGACTATGTGCATTTCCCATATAAGGGCTGAAGGGCTGGCTACTAAAAAGATTATCACACTGCAGACTGTGGCAGAGCTTCTCCAAGAAACGCAGGACAAATGATGCACTGTTTACGGAAGGAAGATTGATGGCATGTTTCTCCCCATCAAAGGCGGCTGTGAGTAAGAAGATGATGTCAGACACCATCCAAACACCAGGAAGTAGAGTATAACACCACCACTAACTAAAATATAATACAGCTTGCTTTGATTAAAACAGTGTAGAGGTAAAAAGAGAGGTAAACAATTGTTCTGGTATCTTATGAGACTATTTAGCAAATTTATCTTCAAAGGGCCAGATTCTGATCTCAGTTACACCTGTGTAAATTCAGATTAGTTCCCCTGACAGAAATTAAACATTGTCTGTGTTATTTGCTTATTGAACAGCAAGACATGTCAAATGTTTACAGGAAATAAAACAGAAGAAAACTTTTATAGTACTTGGGGATTTTTGAGGGACCTCATTTGTTAACATGAACTGCTCATACTCATCTGTTGCAGACTGTCACCTGTTACAATTATAGTGACGGCCAGGAGTAACTGGTTTGCTATTTCAAGAAGCTGTGTTATTCAACATTATAGAACCCATTCCAGCAGTGGTTGTGCAGGTCAAGCTCCCATTCATTTAAGTAGGAACTCTGACAATGTAAGGAAACCAAGAACAAATACCAATAGTAGTTACGTTGCTTTAAAAGTCAATTTATTACATGCATCTTAGACAACATGAAGGATGATATACTAATACTTTATTTTATATTTGTTACATAAGAACAGCCATAGTGGATCAGACCAAAGGTCCATCTAGCTCAGTATCCTGTCTTCCGACAGTGGCCAATGCCAGGTGCCTCAGAA
This sequence comes from Gopherus flavomarginatus, assembly GCF_025201925.1. NCBI lineage: Eukaryota > Metazoa > Chordata > Testudines > Testudinidae > Gopherus > Gopherus flavomarginatus. Next base: position 229,460,840 of record NC_066617.1, on the reverse strand, counting down.
GGAATGAACACATGATCCATCCCCTGTTGCCCATTCCCAGCTTCTGGCAGAGGCAAGGGACACCATCCCTGCCCATTCTGGCTAATAGCCATTGATGGGATTATCCTCCATGAATTTATCTTGTTCTTTTTTGAATCCTGTTATAGTCTTGGCCTTCACAACATCCTCTGGTAAGGAGTTCCACAGACTGACTGTGTGTTGTGTGAAAAAATACTTCCTTTTATATGTTTTAAACCTGCTGCCTATTAATTTCATTTGGTGACCCCTAGTTCTTGTGTTATGAGGAGTAAATAACACTTCCTTATTTACCTTCTCCACACCAGTCATGATTTTATAGACCTCATTAATATCCCCCTTAGTCGTCTCTTTTCCAAGCTTAAAAGTCCCAGTCTTATTAACCCTTCCTGATATGGAAGCCATTCCATACCCCTAATAATTTTTGCTGCCCTTTTCTGAACCTTTTCCAGTTCTAATATATCTTTTTTGAGATGGTATGACCACATCTGAAGGCAGTATTCAAGATGTAGGCACATCAGGGATTTATATACAGGCAATATATTTTCTGTCTTATTATCTATCCCTTTCTTAATGATTCCCAACATTCTGTTAGCTTTTTTGACTGCCGCTGCACACTGATGTTTTCAGAGAACTATCCACAATGACTCCAAGATCTCTTTCTTGAGTGGTAACAGCTAATTTAGACCCCATCATTTTATATATATAATTGGGATTATGTTTTCCACTGTGCATTACTTTGCATTTATCAACATTGAATTTCATCCGCCATTTTCTTGCCCAGTCACCCAGTTTTGTGAGATTCCTTTGCAGCTCTTCACAGTCTGTTTGGGACTTAACTATCTTGAGTAGTTTTGTATAATCTACAAATTTGTCACCTGACTGTTTACCTCTTTTTCCAGATCATTTAGGAATATGTGGAATAGGACAGGTCCCAGTACTGACCCTTGGGGTACACCACTATTTACCTCTCTTCTTTCTGAAAACTGACTATTTCCCTATCCTTTGTTTCCTATCTTTTAACCAGTTACCAATCCACGAGAGGACCTTCCCTTTTATCCGATGGCAGCTTGTTGTATTAAAAGCATCAATAGGAATTAAAATATTTTAGGAAAAAGCCAAGCTTCCTCTTCTGGCAAACAGTGAGATGAAAAAAGTTAAGAACACTAGTTCCAGGCCTCTAGATGAGCAATTCTCATTGCATTAGCTGTGTACTTTCTAACTAGAAATAATGTATAATGTAACACATCACAAATCTAACAGGTAACAAACATGTAATTTATGGCTACAAAGACATTGTTATGAATTTTAAAATTTTTACTATTTTGCCTTCCTGGTTTTCCTGCTCATCAAGTATGATTTGGGTGTGTGCAAGAGTTTAGTATGAGAGTTTCCCTGCAAAAAAATAAGAAGTGCTGGAGAGCATCATATTCCATTGACAGGGAAACAGAGGTGTGCTTTCAAAAACAATGCCTTTGCAAGTTTGACATTAAATTGCAGAAATCTGAATTAGGAGCCAAACCATGCTGAGAATCATTCCACGATCAATAAGGGGCAATGTATTCAGTTTTAAAAACATATCTAGAGTGGTTTAAACTAGTATCAGAAAAGTGATACAAATAACACCTCTAATGTAAAGCGATGTTGTACAGGCATTTTATAAATGCAGTAAATATAAAATATAAAAAAGCTACAACAGAACCTTACCCATTTGCTCTCATAAGTGGATGACGCATTGAGGATTACTGAATTATGAGAATCATTGAATTAGGGACAAATCCTGGCCCTTCTTTCCTTCATGGCAAAGAAATCACTGAAGTCACTAGATTAACAAGACTCTGAAGTCCAAATGAACTCCAAAGGGCTCACTGTACCACTTCAGGGTCCCCCACAGAAAAGACGGTTACTCACCTTGTAACTGTTGTTCTTCGAGATGTGTTGCTCATATCCATTCCAGTTAGGTGTGCGCACGCCGCGTGCACGTTCATCGGAGAAACTTTTACCCTAGCAACACTCGGCGGGTCGGCTGGGAGCCCCCTGGAGTGGCGCCGCTATGGCGCCTAATATATACCTCAGCCGACCCGGCCACCCTTCAGTTCCTTCTTGCCGGCTACTCCGACAGTGGGGAAGGAGGGTGGGTTTGGGATGGATATGAGCAACACATCTCGAAGAACAACAGTTACAAAGGTGAGTAACCGTCTTTTCTTCTTCGAGTGATTGCTCATATGCATTCCAGTTAGGTGATTCCCAAGCTTTACCTAGGCAGAGGGGTCGGAGTGAGATGTGGCGGTATGCAGAACCACTGCGCCAAAGGCTGCATCATCTCTAGATTGCTAGACCAGCGCGTAGTGCGAGGTGAAGGTGTGGACCGATGACCAGGTCGCTGCACGGCATATCTCCTGGATAGGCATGCGTGCCAGGAAGGCGGTTGATGACGCTTGATCTCTAGTAGAGTGCGCCGTAAGGTGGCCCGAAGGGACATGAGCTAGGTCATAGCATGTGCGAATGCAAGCAGTCAGCCAGGAGGAAATCCTCTGGGAAGAGACTGGCAGGCCTTTCATCCGTTCCGCGACTGCCACAAACAGTTGGGGAGACTTTCGGAACAGCTTTGTACGCTCAGTGTAGAAGGCGAGTGCCCTGCGTACATCTAAGGAGTGTAGCTGCTGCTCCCGCCGAGAAGAGTGGGGCTTTGGAAAGAAGACCGGGAGGAAGATGTCCTGGGTGGTGTGGAAGGCAGACACAACCTTAGGGAGGAACGCTGGATGAGGGCGCAGCTGTACCTTGTCTTTATGGAAAACAGTGTATGGGGGATCCACCGTGAGAGCTCTTAGTTCGGAGACCCGCCTGGCCGATGTAATGGCCACCAGGAACGCTGTTTTCCACGATAGGTACAGGAGCGAGCAAGTCGCTAGCGGCTCGAATGGCGGGAGCATGAGCCTGGTTAGGACCAAGTTAAGATCCCAGGTAGGGGCAGGGTGACGTACGGGGGGATAGAGACGCTCTAGACCCTTAATGAACCGAGAGAACAAGGGGTGGGAGAACACGGAGTGGCCGCCCTCGCCTGGTCGGAAAGTGGATATGGCCGCTAAGTGCACCTTCAGAGAGGATGTCGCTAGGCCATGCTGCTTAAGGTACCAGAGGTAGTCTAGGACTGTGGGGATCGAGGCATCCGAAGGAGTAACGCCCTGAGTTGCGCACCAGCAAGAGAAGCGTTTCCACTTTGCCAAGTACTTGAAGCGGGTGGAAGGCTTCCTGCTGCTGAGGAGAACATGCTGAACCGGCGTGGAACAGTTCAACTCTGCCGCGTTTAGCCACGCAGGAGCCACGCCGTGAGGTGGAGAGCTTGCAGGTCTGGGTGACGAAGCCTGCCGTGGTCCTGTGTGATCAGGTCCGGGAGGAGAGGGAGGGGAACTGGGGTGTCTACGGACAGATCTAGCAGGGTGGTGAACCAGTGCTGTCTGGGCCACGCAGATGCGATCAGGATCAGATGCGCTTTGTCCCTGCAGAGCTTCAACAGGACCTTGTGAACCAGGGGAAACGGAGGGAAGGCATACAACAGGTGGTGTCTTCACAACAGGAGGAATGCATCCGTGATCGACCCGGGGGAGAGACCCTGAAAAGAGCAGAACTCCTGGCACTTCCTGTTCGAGCGGGAGGCAAACAGGTCTATGCAGGGAAATCCCCACCTCCGGAAGATCGAATGGATGACATCCAGTCTTATTGACCACTCGTGACATAGAAAGGACCGGCTGAGCCGATCTGCCAGAGCATTCCGGACCCCCGGAAGAAAGGATGCCACTAGATCTATCGACTGGGCTATACAGAAGTCCCAGAGTTGAACGGCCTCCTGACACAGGGGAGACGAGCGGGTCCCTCCTTGCTTGTTGATGTAGTACATGGCCGTTGTGTTGTCCGTGAACACCGAAACACAACGGCCGTGCAGGTGTTGAAACGCCTGGCAGGCAAGGCGGACTGCCCTCAACTTGCGGACGTTTATATGGAGTGTCAGCTCCTGGGACGACCAAAGGCCCTGGGTATGCAGGTGACCTAGGTGGGCTTCCCAACCGAGGGATGACGCATCTGTCATTAAGGTCATCGACGGTGGCTGTGGATGGAACGGCATCCCTGCGCAAACCGGGGAAGGAGTTAGCCACCAATCGAGGGAGCGGAGGGGACTGGGGGGGACTGTCACCAGGACGTCTATAGGGTCCCTGCCCGGGCGGCAGACCAAATGGAGCCACGTTTGGAAGGGTCTCATGCGGAGCCTGGCATACTTTGTCACATAAGTACATGCGGCCATATGCCCCAGGAGTCCGAGACAGGTGCGAGCTGAGGTGATCGGGGAGGCCTGTAAGCTCCATATGATCGATACGATCGCTTGGAAGCGGGGCTGAGGCAAGTAGGCCCTGGCTTGAGTGGAGTCCAGTGTTGCCCCTATGAAGTCCAGCCTCTGCGTGGGGACCAGGGTGGACTTCTCGGTGTTGAGGAATAGTCCCAACCGGGAGAATAGGTCCGTAACTACATTGACATGCTTCCGTACCTGAGACTGAGAGGACCCCTTGAGGAGCCAGTCGTCCAGATACGGGAACACATGTATCTGTTGCCGGCAGAGGTGGGCGGCAACGACGGCCATGCACTTTGTAAACACCCTCGGGGCCATGGAGAGGCCGAAGGGGAGGACTGTGAATTGGAAGTGCTGGTGGTTGGCCATAAAGCGAAGGTACTTCCTGTGCGGTGGAAAGATGGCAACATGGAAGTACGCATCCTTCAAGTCGAGGGCGGCATACCAGTCTCCAGGATCCAGTGATGGGATAATTGTTCCCAGGGAGACCATGCGGAACTTCAGCTTGAGCATCCATTTGTTGAGTCCGCGCAGGTCTAGGATAGGTCTGAGGCCTCCCTTGGACTTGGGGATCAGAAAATAGCGGGAGTAAAACCCCTTTCCTCTCTCGTCTAAAGGTACCTCCTCTATAGCACCTGCAGCGAGGAGAGATTGGACCTCCTGTAGGAGGGCTTGCTCGTGAGAGGGGTCCCTGAAGAGGGACCGGGAAGGGGGACGGGAGGGTGGTGATGAAGCAAATTGGAGGTGGTATCCCTGCTTCACTGTGCGCAGAACCCAAAAGTCTGATGTTAATTGGGACCACGCCGGGAGGAAGTGGGAGAGGCGGTTGGAGAAGGGAGGGAGAGGATCCTGTTCTGAGGCTTGTACGCCGTCCCTGGGCGCACCTTCAAAAGTTGGCCTTGGGGCCTGGTGGTGCCTTAGAGGGCCCCTGGTTTTGGCCTCCTTGGGAACCGGACTGGCGTCTGCGGCCTCCGCGCCCGCGCCTTCTATTGAGGTCCTGCCTCTGGCGAGGTGGAAAATACGGGCGGTGAGTTTGGGGCCTGAAGGCGCATGATGACTCTGTTATCCTTCAGGCTCTGCAGCCTGGGATCGGTCTTCTCCGAGAACAAACCCTTGCCATCAAAGGGTAAGTCCTGGATGGTGTACTGCAGTTCCGGAGGCAGGTTAGAGACCTGGAGCCAGGAGATGCGCCTCACAGTAATCCCCAAGGCCAAGGTTCTGGCTGCCAAGTTGGCCGCGTCCAGGGAGACCTGGAGAGAGGTCCTGGCCACTTTCTTGCCCTCCTCCAGGAACACATTGAACTCCTGGCGTGAGTCCGGGGGTAGCAGCTCGGAAAACCTACCCACTTCAGCCCAAGTGTTATAGTTATATCGGCTCAGTAGAGCCTGTTGGTTGGCCACATGGAGCTGTAGGGCCCCCACTGAGTACACCTTACGACCCAGGAGATCCATTCGTATGGCCTCTTTGGACTTCAGGGCCGGTGCCTGCTGGCCATGTCATTCCCTTTCGTTGTCCGACTGGACAACTAAGGAGGAGGGAGGAGGATGGGCGTACAAGTACTCGTACCCCTGAGAAGGTACCATGTACTTTCTCTCAACTCCCTTTGCCGTCGTTGGAATGGAGGCTGGAGACTGCCAGAGGGTGTCGGCTGTGGCCTGGATGGTCTTGATGAACGGCAGCACGACCCGGGTGGGAGCATCAGCGGTAAGGATGCTCACCATGGGATCCTCGACTTCCAGGACCTCCTCCACTGGGAGGTTGATGTTGAGGGCCACTCTGCGCAGAAGGTCCTGATGGGCCCTGAGGTCTATTGGTGGGGGCCCTGATGATGAGGTCCCTGCCACAGCCTCATCCGGTGAGGAAGAGGAGGATACCCTGGGAAGGAGGGGGTCTTGGACGGCCTCCTGCTCCTGGGATGGTTCCTGCTCCAGATGCCCCAGGGAGTCCGGAGGATGTGTGACTTGCTCTTCCGACTCAACCGCAGGGGGGCGGGAAATGGTGGGCTCTGGTGCCCGATGTTCTGAGGCAGCAGAGCGGGTCTGGACCAGAGGAGCACTCTGGGCTTGGTGGTACGCCCATGGTGTCCACAAGGACCACTGCTGAGGTCCTATGTCCTGCGGCCGAGAGTCCTGGAACACCCCCACTGGTACCTCTGTATCCCAGTCCCGGTCGTAGTAGCTGTCCGCCTGGGAGGATGCGGACGTGCGTCTGGACGGCCAAGGTGGAGCAGAAAAACCTGGAGCCGAAGTCCCGACCGATCTTGCACCTCTTGATCATGGGGACCGGTGCCGGTACTCATAGCGGTACCGAGAGCGAGACCGGGACCTGCGACCGGCTTGGTGCCGGGAGGTCGACCGGGATCTTAAGTCTCTACACCCTGATCTGCTCCGGGAGGTACAGTGCCTGGTACGGTGCCGGGAGCTGGAGCGGTACCACGAGTAGCGTGTTGGTGATCGAGAGACTGACCAGTGCCGAGAGCACAACCGGTGCCAAGAGCCCGACCGGCGCCGTGGCGAGGACCGGTGCCGAGACCAAGAGCGACGTCGAGATTGGGAGCGATGTCTCGACTCAGAGCGGTGGCGGGACTGTGATCTTGATCGGTGCCGGTCCCCTACGCTGATCGACGGCGGTCTGGTCGGGGTCGGCTTGCCCAGGGACTGCAATACCCGCACTGGCGGTGCCGGGGGTAGAGGCAGTGCCGCTTCAGTGATGGCAATCAAGTCCCTCACCGCGGAGGAAGTCTCCAGAGTCGATGGTAAGTGAGCTCTACCACGGCCGGTGCCGGGGAGCTGTTGGGTGCCGGACTCAACTGCCCTTGTGGAGCTGGAGTCGACAGCACCGGTTTTGGCTGTGCCGCGGCAGTTATCGGTGCCGGGCGGTCAGCCGTAGGTGCAGTCTCTGGCTGCAACTCTGGCGTCGTCTGACCCTTCGCCGTCTTCGACCTCGGGGAGAGGGAGCAGCGTGGGGTCGATTTCGGTGCCGGCGGTGGCCGGTGCCGGGAATCCTTAGGCGTAGCGGCGACGCCCGGTGCCGTAGGGGTGCCTTTGCTCACCGACTGGCTCGTGCTCGGTGCCAAGGGCGACGGTGTCAGGGCCGCTTCCATCAGGAGCTGTTTCAGTCTAATGTCCCGCTCCTTTTTTGTCCTTGGCTTAAAAGCCTTGCAAATTGGGCACTTAGCCGATAAGTGCGATTCCCCCAGGCACTTCAAACAGGAGTCATGGGGATCTCCTGTCGGCATAGGCCTATGACAGGCCGAACACTGCCTGAAACCCGGTGAGCCAGGCATGAGCTCCGGCACTGGGTGCGGGGAAGGGCTATCCCTCGAACCCCGCAACACTTACTAATTAACAACTATAACTATGAACTACAACTAACTCTAATGAACTATATATATATATATATATATACACAATAACAGTAAACTACACTACGAATATAACTAGAAGAGACTACGAGTAGCTAGGGAAGGTGGAGGTCAGCGAAGCTGCACTCCACTGTTCCAACGACCGACACGGGCGATAAGAAGGAACTGAAGGGTGGCTGGGTCGGCTGGGGTATATATTAGGCACCATAGCGGCGCCACTCCAGGGGGTGCCCAGCCGACCCGCCGAGTGTTGCTAGGGTAAAAGTTTCTCCGACGAACATGCACGCGGCGCGCACACACCTAATTGGAATGCATATGAGCAATCACTCGAAGAAGAAGACTCTGATTGTTATTTTGTGGGTACCCAGGGAGCAGATTCCACCTAGCTCTGAATCAGTTAGGAGACTGAATGGGCTACATGGCCTCCCATACACCTCCTGACAGACATACTGCAAAACAGCACTGTCCATCATAATGAAAATCCATGATCCATCAGGATGGTCTTGTGGTCTTCCCATGTGACCTTGGAGAAGCCACTTACTCTCTGTGCCTCAGTTTCCCATTTATAAAATGGAAATATGCTTCTTCATCTCATACGGATGTTTGAGAGTAAATCCAGTAATAGTCATGAAGTAATCAGTTGTTATGATGAGGATCACTAATAAATAATCTGGACAAAAGCAGCTCTCCTTAGGCCCCACAAAGCACCATGGCAATCATGGGAGAAGAGTGTGATATTGCCTGCAAAACTCCCAGCCCCAAAGAAAATATTATTTAAAAAAAAAAACAACATGTATGGGAACTCCTCCTGGTCCTCGTTCCCAGTGTGATAGCTTTTTGGTGGTTTTCCCAGCTCCATAGCTGTTGTCACAGAATCTAGAGGTGGGAGAGACTTAAGGTCATCTTGTCCATCTGCCTGTCACTGCAAACAAGACAATTTGTCAAGACAATTCACAAGACCAGACACAATTTACTTGCTTATCCTTTATAATGATAAAGTTAATGAAAGAAATGATGGTTTTTAACCAACCAGTCCAAAGATACTCACTCTACCTGAGTGTCCAGTTTGAATTTTTCAAAGCTGGCCAATCTACTTTATATTTACTAATGTTTTGTCCGGTCTATTCAAAAAAAAACTGTCAAACACTTGAACTTCCATTACTTTCCTTGGGACATCATTCCACAAGCCATAGGATCAGTTTTTTCTAATATTCAGACTTCACATTCCCTTTCTTAATTTTATTCTGTTACTCCTCATTTTATTCTGCTAGGCAAATCCTCCCCCTGCTCCGTGTTCATACCTAGAGCTGGTTGGAAAACTTTTGATAAAACATTTTTTCAACAGAATCTGTCATTTTGTTGAAGCTGAAACATTTGAGGATAATGTTCAATTTCAGTGAAATTCTGCCAGAAACCAGCTAGGATCCCACTGTTTTCCTTCCTGCTCCCAGCTCTTTGGCAGCCTGACTAGCAGACTAATGGGGAGCTAGGAGCAGGACTCCCAGGTCCTCACTTGCGACTCCTCAGCAGCCTGGATTCCCAGGAGAGTTGGATGGAAGAATGATAATTCCATTCTGTGGAGAATTTTGGGCTTTTGTTCCAAATTGAAACTAGACCCAAATTTCAAAATCATGAAATCCTCCAGGAAACAGAATTACAGTTGTCTGCCTAGTTCAATTCACACCCCTTACTTAACATCCCTTGAGCCAGGATTTAGTCCCTTGTAAGCAATCAATAAAAAAGCAAGGATAATGCGCATCATGAAATGTATTTTGTTCTTGCAATTTGACAGTTTTTGGTGTTAATTATTTATGACAATACTTAATGTGCTAGTAAACATATAAAAATATCTTAGTAACAAAAGCACATATGTACAGAGGTGCTAAACCTTTTTAGAGAAATAAGAAGAGAGCTCCATTTTGGGAACAAACTGGTGTGCAAATTGTGCATGAGGATTAGACAAGTTCTCCTGCATGTGGGTCAGGAGGCTATATTTTAACACTGTTAGGCAGCGAGTTCTTTTATGAGAGCTTAAATAAACCTGCCTTCCACTAATCATCTTTCACATCTGGTATTAATATAAGGAGATTAAAGTAAGAGTAACCCTTTTTACTGCCAGTAATGAAATTATGAATTAATGTGGCTTACTACTATACAGAAGATTACCAACCCAGAAAGGGAAAAAATGACAAGATGCAGATACTGAGTTTGAGCTATGAGGATAATTTATCTTCAGAGCTGCCCTTGGCATATATAAGAAATAAACCCACTCTGCAGTAGAGCAGTGCTTCTCATCCAGAGGCCTGGGGCCCCCTGAGCAGGTTTCAGGGGGTCCGCCAAGCATAGCCGGCATTAGACTTGCTAGGGCTCAGGGCAGAAAGCCGAAGTTCTGCCATGCAGGCCTGCAGCCAGGGCTGAAGTTGAAGTCTAAGTAATTTAGCTTCATGGTGCCCCCTGTGGCATGGAGCCCCAGGAAACTGCTTTGCTTGCTACCCCTTAATGCTAGCCCCGGCTTTTATATGCAGAAAAATAGTTGTGGCACAGCTGGGGTATGGAGTTTTTATAACTGGGGGGGGGGGGAAGGGGGCTCAGAAAGAAAAAGGTTGAGAACCACTGTAGCAGAGGACATAGGTGCTCAAACACTGACCCTAAGACGCCTCTAGAATATTAGTACAGAAAAAACAAAAAGAAGCAACAGCAGTTCTGTTAACATATGGAATCAGTTATCTGGAACCTAAGCAGACTAGTTTTAAACTTTTTACCCACTTGGTTACAACATCAAGAAGACAAACACTGTGTATGGATAAGACATGAATTATAAAGCTGAACTTTGACTTGCATTGAATTTATTTGACACATGCTTCGCTATGGCTATTTACTGTGGTATGCAAGTGTTACTTTGTAAAAACTTGAACAATGCTGTATGGTATATGTAATTTTATATAGTCACTGCTGAATTCAAATTAAGAAAACTGGCAGTATCATTATATACCCTATATTAAGATGTAAATTCAGTGATGGCTATAGATATACCACCAGTAAATGAAGCCACAGTTGGGTATTCTTAGCTATGCTTAAAGATTTACAAAAGTAACATAAAAATGTTAATCATTACTTTGCTACTACCTCAACTCCCCTACTTTACACCATACTCAAATTTCTCAAACAGAACCCAGTGAACAAATTGGAAAAATTTGCATACCTGTTATCATCTCCCCTCCATGATGCCCTGACTTGAGGAATCCAAAGACAGTTTTGGATAAATAGGCACAGTCTACACAGGCCTGCACAGCCTGCTGAAGTACCACATTTACAGGACCTGGTCCAAAGTGGTCTGGAAGCTGCTGAACTTTCTTCTTATCCAGGTGAGGTCCAGAGTTCCCGTGTTTGTTAACATAGACACAAACTGAAAAATTACAAGCCATATTTATGGAATCTGCCCACTTCAGGCACAATCACACTCAATCAAAACGTATTTCGGTGGCTCTTACTGAAAGCCATACTGAATTTGATTGATGCACACTAAACACAAAAACACCATACACCTTCTGTGCGTATACTTCTTTCTTTAATAACAAGGTTTACCAATAGTTAACAACTTAGCATGCAATGCAGCAATGGATAAGTCATGAAATCCTGGCAGATTAAAGTAAAAACACGATTTTGACCAGGTACCAAAACTGTTAGCTACCCAGGCTTCCCCATCCCTTTAGAAGACCACATTGCACTCAAGTGCCTCCCCTCTGCATCCCAGTATATTTTAAAGCAACTCTAGGGAAATCTCTGTGCACTGCATGCTCAAAATGGGATCATCATTGCATTGTCTCCTCACTGACACAAAATGCAGTTCGGTTCTCCAGTACTTTTACTTTTAAAATTGTACCTACTGCACAACAACATGGTGGTGCCAAACTCCATGACAAATATCTCCAACCCAGCAGCCATTCACAGCAATATTCATTTCCTTCTTTCTCAACCTGATGAATCAGCCTCCAAAACCATCCTACATCACACTACCATGATGAGTTTATCCCAGCCTACACCCATCTGTGCTTGTTACTGAACTCCATCTACATATGGGTTCCATTACACTACATCTAATCCGGTAGATGCTCTGAGCTATAAGAATATAGGGGTCAAAGTGAAGACCTTAACAAAATGCATTACTGTAAAATGCCCTGTGCTATTTCTAGAATTAAAATCTGCCAAAACAACAGTCAAGTTCATTTTAGGAAGACCCATTCTATAGGAACAAAAAAGAAAAAAAAAGCAACTGCCTGTTCAAGAAAAGACAGGCACTTGAAATAACTCAGACCTATCACAAGGATCATAATCTGTGGTTAAGCAACAAGACAAAATAAGGGGTGAAAGCCTGACCCCACTGAAGTCAATAGAAATGTTTCCATTAACTTCAGTGGGACCAGGATTTATTGTGGTCTAATAAGGATATGCCTTGGTGGTGAGGCAATAAACTGAAGCATTAAGTAAGATAAAATAAACCTGTGTTGTTTCTTTTAATGAATTACAGTACTATTTGTGCTCAAACGAAACTTGGATTTTTTGAACAACTGATACTTGTAAAAAGATGAGTAGAAGTGGTATCCGTGTTAGTCTGTATCGGCAAAAAGAAGGAGTACTTGTGGCACCTTAGAGAGTAACAAAATTTATTTAGGCATAAGCTTCTGTGGGCTAAAACCCATGCATCTGATGAAGTGGGTTCTAGCCCATGAAAGCTTAGGCCCAAATAAATTTGTTAAGTCTCTAAGATGCCACAAGTACTCCTCGTTCTTTTTGTAAAAAGATTGTAATGCTCCCAAATGCCGCATTCATGTCTATTTTCTGTTTGACAGCAGAAGCTGTGGGAGGCACAGATGTGGATGTGGAGAGAACAGAAAAACTCTGTAAAATATGTTAATAAACTCTTATTTGGGCTCAGTAATGTTTGTAAACCTGAAGGTTTCTTTTAATAGGAAATGATTGCCTATTCTGCCCCAATGTTGTCTAGCACTGAAAGAGGGGTAGCTGCAAGGACATGGAGAAGGGAAAGCAGAGGGACAGTTTCTTTGTAAAAGCAGCTTAAAAATGGCAAAAAATTAAAAACATAGCAAACTTTTTTTTGAGGGCAGCACTTCGGCAGGTCCCAGGATTTGGTGACAACCAAACAGCTGACAATTTACAAATTGTCCATAACTGTGTAATAAAGAGACTACTCAGAGGTAATTCTAACTAGCTTTTCCACCACCCATTTTATAATACAGTTCACTGCCTTTCCATTTTAAATGAGTTCTTGTTTTAACCTAGCCCATTTCTCCTGGATTTTGTTTTTTCAGTGACATAGTTTGTCATCTTTATCTCTATTTCCATACTCTCTGGAGTGTAACAGTAGTGTCTAATGGCCTTTTGTTAACTGTCATTTCCAGTACATTTTGCTACTGGTTGGGATGGAAGTAAGCTAAGACAAAGCATGCCCTTTCTTCTTTATCAAGTGTTGTACTCCAGGCTATGAAAGACTACTGAAAGTGCAATGGACTTTCCTATTTACACACCAAAAAGCATGCTAACCAGACATCAAATTCCTGATGTTCTGGTGTTTCTTGCCATTGCACATGCACCAAATACCAGCCTCATCTAAGCACATTTGGAGAACTGCAATATAAAAATATATTTTCATATGAACATGTTAGCAAAACAATTTATTCTCAGCAGGTGTTTTAAAATAATAGTAGCATAAAACAATATAATTATTTGCATTTAAAGGGGGAAGTAATTTCATACATCCAGACTGCCCTTTTATACCTGTGGATATAACTGCTGCTGTTGCACCAGCAATGCCAACTCCATCTTTATGTATCTGTGTACTGCCATTGTCCCCCTCAGGAGAAGTAAGAGGAAGAGAAGGTGCAGGAGGAGATTTCACGGGCAAGATTTTTTTCTGTTAAAAAAAAAAACACAACACACAAAATCAGCAAGTGACCTTTTCTTAAACAATTCTCCTTCATAAATGAACTATGCACTATCAATCACCATTCACTACTGAGGTAAGGAACACACAACTTCAGAGTTCCACTTACTACAGCGAAACTCAACTCCCCAACAGGAAGACGTTCTAGAAACAGTAATCCACTCAGGGTATTTAACTAACAAGACAGCCAGATCTTTGCACTATGGCTTTGTGACATGGCTGAAAGAAGTCATCTCTGGGTATGTCTACACTTGTATAATTTGCAGCTTCGATAGATGTACCTGTGCTAGCTTTCATTGAACTAGCATACTAAAAATAAAAGCATAACTGTGGTGGCATAAGTAGCAGGATGGGCTAGCTGCCCCAAGTATGATCTCGTGTAAAACCTTAAGGAAGTACTTGAGGTGGGTAGCCCCTCCTATTGCTATAGCTACACTTCTATTTTTTCATGCCCTAACTCAATCAGAGTTAGATCAGGTATGTCTACCTGAGCGGGAAATTACACCTCCAGCTCCAGTGTACCCTCTGTCTAAGAAGGGAGAGAAGAGAGGGACAAACTGAGAATAAGCAATACAGGTGCCAAGAAATAGGGAGCTCATATTGCTGTCTAACTCTTATTAAGCATAAATTTGGCATGTTGGTTTATTCTCCCTCACTTCACACTCTGAGCTGATCAAGTCTCTTGATAGGCTGGTTGGGCAGTCAGGCAGCTCCCATGGGCAGCCTCCTCATGGCTAAGGTACTTCAGCAAAACACAAAAGAATGCTGGATAGGGCCCTAATACTGTGAAAGGAAATGCCAGACGGGCCACCAAAACAACAAGAACTAACACATGCATAATGAGAAGTCACTCGTGAAAAAGGAATCATTTATGCCAAATCCGTAGCTTGCCCAGTTGATGGCACTGCATTTGTAACATTAATCTTCTTTTCACTCCAAACAAATTATTTTTAAAATTATTTTTAAAAGATATAGCTTCAGTTAAGATTTGTTTCAATACCATAAGTACCTCAATCCTTCCAGCTGTGGTAGTGGCCTGTTACACTAGAGCAGGTCATCTGAAGTAGCATAACAGTGAATTTGGTGTGGAAATGTTACTAATGAGCCTGTTTCACTTTCATGCTAAATGAAAAAAAAAACAAAAAACCACCATGCTAAATGTATCTTGCCTTCTACTTTCAGATCCACTTAAACCTTTCTTTGCATCTACAGTTGGTTTCAATAAACATTCATATGTACGGATCTAAGAATCAGGCCACATAAGAAGTTAGGGAACGAGGGACTTGGTGTGAGGGGAGATTTACTGCTCACATGAGGATAGCTGAAGGCCTGTGAAGGTCAGAGAAGGCCTCCAGAGATGCTGGGTGGAGGGTGAAAGAGAACAAACTCACTGTCAGCTGCTACTATACTTGTTCTACAGATGCAGATTGTGCTTCTCTAAGCACTCCCCTGCAGCTGCAAGTTGGTGCACAGAGAGGTGAGCTCATGCAATATTGCTAGTGCAAAATGTGAAAAGACTCACGTGTCATGCCCTCCCCCCAATTGTGAAAATGTCTTAAAAATAATAGATTTAGGGAACTTTATTTGCTTTCTCATTTGAGTCGTTAAGATACAGTCAGGTCACATTTTCAAGCTTTTCTCTGCAACCAGGAACACTAGAAATTTGCTGAGACTCTCCATGATCACTTGTCTACTTTAAGTAAAAACACCAAATCACAAAATCATGAGGGTTGCTACCACTGCATATGCTCTATACAGCACAGGTTGGTCAGTCTCCACCCCTTCATGCTACATATTATAGGTGCCTCCTGCACTGGAAAATGTAACCTGAGAGGGGCTCTCAGTACACACAGGCACAGAGCAGCCACAATTTGGCCCTTTATTACATCAGCGGAACATTTCTTATTCTAATGTTCTAACAAACTTTGTGAGCATACATGAAAATACAGGGGATTTAAAGCAGTTCTACCCACATTCCCCATTTTTCTTCATCAGAACAGGTGACATTTTAAAAAACTGCTATTCCCATGTGCTCATACATCCCAGATAAACTTATTATTGTTAGTACTTAAACTAACATTATGACCTAAGTCAGATGTACCTCAAACAGATGTTTGCCTGCTATTTGCAGACAGCAGAGAGCTGGCTGGTGATGTGGTGGGGGTTCTTTTCATTGCTAGCTGCTGAACTGCATTAAAAGCTAAAATTCACTGAGGCTGGAGTTTTCAAAAGGAGACTACAGCAGCTAGGAAACCAGCTTCCATTGGCCTTCAATAGAATTTGGGAAAATAATGCCCTTGGGGGTGTTTGGAAAACCCAGACTAAATGTTTTTCTGTATCACTTTTGCATGTAAACAGTTGCCATAAGGACGTTGAGATCACAAATGGGAAGGGAGATGATCTGTGCAACTGTGAATGGGAAAGGATGAGAAAAGCTGCACATGACAATCTTTCCCTTAAGCCGTGAACCAACACACTTGATTTTGGCCAAAAATTGTATTAAAAAGCTACTCAGCTATTAAAAAGTCATTATTTGATTTTGGAAACAATTTTATATTGACAGTGACTTTTCACTTAAGTATCTTAAAACAACCAAAATACAGGTCTTTGAGTTCACTCTGAGCACTGCTGGAACATCTATAAAGAACTGCTTTAGCTTGCTTTGAAATCCATGGTACGTGGCAAGGACTAAGATATTTGGTAAAGGTCAACAGACCAGAAAGGGCTGATTGGAAAATCTATTTGGCATTGGCTGGTGACTGAAGTTGCTATAAGGATAACAAATATAGTGGCAGGAGTTATACTGAACTGATGATGGACACAGGTGATGGTGGTTTAGAACAGATGGGATAATATTCTACTGAACATGGCAGTCAGTGGCAGCTTCCCAGAGTGATGCAATACACCTAAATATCCAATAACAGAAAGGACTCAAATCATCCTGAATACAGAGAATAAACATGTAGTTAGCTAGAGCAAAAGCTCCAACTTCCCAGGCAATCTAGAAAGTCTCTCTATACAACACTACAAGAGGTGACTTCACTCTGCTTTTGGGCATAGCACAGAAAGCCATAGATAACAGAGAGGGAAATTCGACATGTGAAGAGATGGAGACATGAAAAAGAAATAATATGAACATTCATGTGAGAGACACGGAGGGACAAACATCTTCAACAATTAACACAACAGTGCATATACTGACTGGCTACTCCCCACATCCTCATTAAGGACCAAGGTACAGCCTGTCTATTTGAAACACTGAAATATGTGGTCTGTCTGTTTTGACTGTAGTCTGGTTACTCGTGTTGCTAAATTAAAGCATACTTTTAAAAAGTAATACATAAAAACAGATATAAAGGGAACAAATGTTTTCCTTTCACATTAGAACTGAAATGAATAAAAAATACTACGTACTGAAATTGGGAGAAAGATGGTAAGGAGTCAAAATACAGGTAAGGGGGATTTTGCATTGAACTTTATTGCACCGATATTGAGAAGTATTTGGATGAAAGACACTACATACATAATAAGCGTATTTTCTATTGCTATTGCTACAGACAGATATGCTGAATATTACATATTGATAACAAACAGATATTGCAACAGAATGGACTGCTTCTCTATCTGAGAATTATTTGGAAATTTAAACAAATTCACAATGTACTGATCAAACACTGACGACCTTAACTACATATTTTCAACTAGCATAAAAAGAACTTGTGAAAGGCTTATTCAGTCTGAACTGGCCTTAAACATGTACTCTAGCGGCCTTTAAGCATAAGGCATTTTGATATATTTAATGTCTATTCTAAGATGTGCAGGCTTCATGATATTCAGTATGACTCTCACAAGCTCTCTGAGTGTGGCACTCCCAAATGTGGTCAATCGGACATTTTATTTGTTTCATCATTCTTTTGGTAATACCTGCCATGTGTCAAAAAACGTGTGTGTACAATATTTCTTGAGTTAATTAAAATATTCTTCTGTGTCAAGTGTGTGGTAAAATGGAAGACATTAATAAAAACAACTAATCATCATCTATATAAGCAGTAACTCTGTTCAAACAATGCTGAGACAGAATCTTTATTAATTTTAACCGAGTCATTTTACAAAAGTCAGCAGAGCTTTATATTTATACTGTTTGATCGAGAGGGTGAATTTTAAATCACATTTACAGTAACTTAAGCAACATGTCACACAATGTGGCAGTAATAACTTTTTATGGAATTTCAGAAGAAATTCATTTTTACGTTTCCAGTCTGAAATTATACACAAAGCCTTGGTTTCTAACATGCCCTAAAGTAAGGTAAACATTGTGCTAACTTAACATTTATTTCAATAAGAAATAAAATCTAATAACCTAAGGGATTGTCAAAACTTGGAAAATTTACTGAAAAAACTATTCTGGAATAGTAAATAATCAATCCATCCATCCATCCATCCATCCAGTGGATTAATCTAAAACAGAAAAAGGTCTCTTATTCTAGAATAAGAGTGTTCACGTGGTGGCTTATCTCAAAATAAGAATTCCAGAATATTTATTTTGGTAAATTTCAAGTGGAGACAAGCCGTAAGTGCTTGAAGGGAAAACGGCATCAAACTGTACATGGAATTATAAATGTTCAAAATAACGAATCACTACAAAGTTCCATGACACAAATTAAAGTAGCAACTGTAACTAACCTTTCTTCCAGGTTTTAAACCTTTTTTCCTTGTTTTGAGATTTTCCGTGGAGGTGCTTTTTGTCAGAGGAATGGTTTTAGGAGATCTTCCCTTCCTAGGAACTGTAGATTGTCCAGGGGGGTTGCCCCGACCTGTTTTCCTGCCACATTGTGTTGGTACTGGAGCAGACTTCTGTGGAGACTGCATTGAACGCCGGGTCACTTTGGAAGGGGAAGACTGGGCTTTTACACCTCTTTTTGTAATGGAAACTGAGGGGAAAAATAAACAACAAAAACCTCACCTCAAAATTAATACCAGATTGTGAAGGCATTTTGTGTCATTGTCCAGAGATTAATTTGTGCTACAAAAGCAACTTTTCTAATGGATTTTAACAACTTGCCACATACTAATTTAAATTTTAAAATCAGTGTAAAATGAAGATATCTAAATATAACAAGTGTTTCATATCAAACTACTTTATTTAACTAAATCCAGAAAGAACCAAATCCAATCCCCCACAAAAAATATATTTAAGAGGGACTTTCCTACAAGGGACAATTTTCAGATTAAAAAAAAAGATATAATTTGAATAATACTACAAAAAAGTTCCTCCTCTATCCTGGTGGGTCCTGCGCTTATTGGCAGATTTGTTCGCCTCAGAGATTCACCATGTGGGTCAGGGAACAGCCCAGAGACCTTCCCCTCTAGTAGAACCCACAGTCCAGGTCAATTCCTCCTGTGTCTGATCAGGAGTTGGGAGGTTTGGGTGAAACCCAGGCCTGCTCTCTACTCCAGGTTCCCGCCCAGGACCTGGTGGACTGCAGCTGTCTAGAGTGCCTCCTGGAACAATTATGCGACAGCTACAACTCCCTAGGCTACTTCCCCATGGCCTCCTCCCAACACCACCTTCATCCTCATCACAGAACCTTTCTCCTGGTGTCTGATAATGCTTGTACTCTTCAATCCTACAGCAATACGCCTTCCCACTCTCAGCTCCTAGTGCTTCTTGCTCCCAGCTCCTCGCATGCACACTATAAACTGAAGTGAGGTCCTTTTTAAACTCAGGTGCCCTGATTAGCCAGCCTGTCCTAACTGATTCTAGCAGTTTCTTCTCAATTGGCTCCAGGTGTCCTAATTAGCCTGCCTGCCTTAATTGGTTCCAGCAAGTTCCTGCTTGTTCTGGAACTGCTCGTTACCTTACCCAGGGAAAAGGGATCTACTTAATCTAGGACTAATATATCTGCCTTTCTAACACTCTCCTGTATCTATCTGGCTTGACCCTGTCACATATCCCGACCCCCCTGCTCAACACCACGGGGTTGGGCAACTTGGGACGTCAGCCAGTGTACCTGTGACAAGCTATCTGCATTGCCATGGTGGCTTCCAGCCCAGTCTTGTATGGTGAATTAAAAAGGTTGTAGGGACTGGAACCATCTGGTCACTCTTGTGTTCTTCTCTTTATTTCGCTGCATCCACTGGAAGGGTGCATGGTCGGTCACAAGAGTAAACTGTATCCCAGAAGGTAATAACATAGTGTTTCCATGACCATTTCACAGCTAGGCTCTCTATCTCAACCACGGCATACTTCTGCTCTCTCGGGAGGAGTTTCCTGCTGAGGTAGAGGATTGGGTGCTCTTCGTCTCCGACCATCTGCAATAGGACAGCTCCCAATCCTACTTCAGATACACCTGTTTGTAAGATGAAGTCTTTGTTGAAGTCCAGGGCTATAAGCATGGGGTTACTGAAGAGGGCTGTCCATAGATCCGTGAATGTGTTCTCCGCAGTGTCAGTCCACTCCACCATGTCTGGACCCAGGCTTTTATCAGGTCTGTCAGGGGACACGCTCTGGTAGTGAAATGGGGAATAAATCACCAGTAGTACCCCACCACACCCAGGAATGCCCGGACTTGCTTCTTCCAATTCGGCCGGGGCCAATTTTGGATAGCCTCTAGTTTGTTTAGTTGGGACTTAATCATACCCCTTCCTACAATGTAGCCAAGGTATTTAGCCTCAGCTAGCCCTACAGCACACTTGGATGGGTTGGCTGTGAGGCCGACCCATCTTAGCGTGTCCAGAACCGCTTCCACCTTTTTCAAGTGGGTCTCCCAGTCGGGGGTATGGATAATTACATCATCCAGATGCGCAGCTGCATAACCGTTATGGGGCTGCAGAAGCTTGTCCATGAGACGCTGGCAGGTGCCCCATGCAGTCGAAAAGGAAGAACAGTATAATGAAACAGACCCTCTGGTGTAGAGAATGCCGTCTTTTCTTTTGCATCTTTGTCAAGGGGAATCTGCCAGTATCCCTTTGTTAAATTAAGGGTTGTCAAAAATCGGGCATTGCCCAAGTGGTCAACTAACTCATCAATGCGGGGTATAGGGCACACATCAAAATTGGATCTCTCATTCAGCCAGCGAAAATCATTACAAAACCTAGTGGTGCCATCGGGTTTGGGCACCAACACAATCGGACTCGACCACTGACTGTGGAATTCTTCAATGACTCCTAGTTCCAACATCCTTTTTACTTCTGCCTTGATCTCCTCCCTTTTTTCCACTGGGACCCAGTAGGGCCTTAAAGTTACCTTTGCCCCAGGATCTGTGATAACATGGTGATATGCTTCGGTGGTCCAGCCTGGTTTGAAAACATGTCCTGGTACCGCTGATGATCTGTTACCTCCTTCTTCTGGTTTGGTATCAGATCAGGGGATATCCTGATCTGCTCGTGTAGATTATTTCTCTGGACTGGGGCCTCTTGGGCCACCACACATGCTGCTTGCTGGTGCCACGGTTTCAAGAGGTTAATGTGATAAATCTGTTCTTGTTTCTAGCATCCTGGCTGCCACACCTTGTAGGTTACTTCACCCACGGGTTCAACCACCTCATAGGGCCCCTGCCATTGGCCCGGAAGTTTGCTTTCTGCCGTGGGTACCAATGTCATCACCCAATCCCCTGGCTGGAACTGTCAGACTTTTGCCTGGCAATTGTAATGGGTTCGCTGGGCCTCCTGTACCTTTTCCAAATGTTCTCGTACAATAGGGGTGACCCGGGCTATCCGGTCTCGCATCTGCAATATGAGTTCTATTATATTTCTCCCCTCATTGGGCTCCTCTTCCCAGATCTCTTTGGCAATCTCTAGTATGCCACGGGGGTGACACCTGTATAATAACTCGAAGGGAGAAAACCTAGTTGAGGCCTGAGGTACATCCCGGATAGTGAACATAAGGTAAGGTAGTAGGGTGTCCCAGTCCTTCCCAGTCCTATCCTTACCACCCTCCTTGTCATAGACTTGAGGGTTCAGTTAAACCTTTCTACCAACCCATCAGTCTGTGGATGATAGACTGAAGTTCTCAGGGTATGTATATGGACCAGCGTACAGATGTCCTTCATTAGCTTCAACATAAATGGGTTTCCCTGGTCTGTTAATATGTCTTTCGGTAGCCCCACTCAGGCAAAGAGCCCCACCGGCTCTTTGGCTATCGTTTTAGAGACCATGTTCCGCAGGGGTACGACTTCTGAGTAGCGAGTAATATAGTCCAAAACAACAAGTATATATTGGTGGCTCCGAGCCATCTTCTCCAGGGGTCCCACTAGGTCCATGGCTATTCGCTCGAAGGGGATCTCTATGATGGGAAGGGGTACTAAAGGTGCCCTCAAGTGGGGACGCGGACTGTGCAGCTGACACTCTGAGCAGGACGCACAGTACCTCCACACTTCTTCATGTACTCCAGGCCAGAACCACCGCCATAGGACCTGTGCCAGGGTCTTCTCTACCCCCAAATGCCCCCCAAAAAGATGACTATGGGCAAGACTTAATACAACGTTCTGGTGTTTTTGAGGTACTAGGATCTGCTGTACCTTCTGCCCCTGCACTGGTGCAACCTGGTATAAGAGATCCTTCTTCATTATGAAGTAGAGTCCTGGTCCCTGGGTTTTCCCTTCCACAGGGACTCCGTCTATTTCAGTCACCTCCTTCCTAATGTTGCCATACCTTGGGTCTTCTGCCTGGTCCCGTCCAAAATTTCCTCTCCCGGGGCTAATCTGCCCGAGATCTAGGGGCCCAGTCTCTGTTGCCTCAGAGGCGTTAGTGTGTGGGTCAGACTAGGGTGCTTCTCCCTCTTGGGCGGCTTCCTTTTCAGCCACTCAGGTCCGCCTGCCTACGAGAGCGACCCTTTGGCTTTGGGTCAGTATTTGGGTTTCCAAGGCCTTAGCTGCCCTTCTTTCCTTTTTCGTCTTTCTACCTCATCTGAAAGTGGGGAACAAATCTGGGGATATTTCAGGGAAGGTTGGGGGTTGACAGTCTGCTGTGGATGCCTCACTAATTTCAGGGTTCCCATCTTTCTCCAATCCCCCTACTGGGAGTAAGTCTCCAAACCCTGGGAAGTCCCTCCCTATGAATACCAGGTATGGGAGTTTAGGGACTACACCTGCCGCTACCTCAGTAGTGTTCCCTTGGATCTCGATTTTTACTGGGATGGTGGGGTAGTAACTAACCATCCCATGGACGCATGTTATCCCCGTACGTTTAGCCTGCAGCAGCTGACTACGCCTCATGAGCTTCCCTGAGATAAGCGTGATAGCACTCCCTGAATCAACCAGTGCCATGGTCTCTACCCCATTTAGTTTCACTGGTCTGGTGTACATATGTGGGGTTAGTGAGACCTCTACAAGGTGAATTAGGGAGCATGGGTCTGCCCAGTTCCCCAGGTTACACTGTATAGGTTCTTCAGCATTGGGACACTGTGCAGGCATGTGTCCCCACTCCCTGCAGGCATAACATCTGTATGGAGCACTAGGCATTCCCCGGTCTCTTGGTTTGGGCAGTCTAACATCACAATCTTCTTCCCCCTCAGTGTTATGACACTTTGTGGCCTCTGGTGGGCCTTCACTCCCTCTTTTTCCACCTGGGCCCTCCTGGTGGCCCAGTCACCCGAGCTCTAGGGCTTGGTGCTGCTAGTTTAACCTGGCGTGCCTCTTCCTTAACTGGTTAGGTCAGCTCCCTCGCTGTCCTTTGCCTCTCTACCAGTGCAACAACCTCGTCGTAGGTGGCAGGCTCGTTCTGGCTTACCCAGGCGTGAAGGTCTGGCAGTAGTCCCCTCATGTATCGGTCGATGACCAGAACCTCTAGTATCTCTTCTGGACTCCAGGACTCAATTCACAACCACTTTCGTGCGACATGGAGGAGATCATACAATTGGGACCGCGGGATTTTGTCTTCCTGGTACCTCCACTCATGATACCACTGGGCCCGCACTGTGGTCGTTACCTTAGATCTGGCCAGGATCTCTGCTTTTAGCTGGGGGTAGTCTGCTGCAGTCTCTTCAGGCAGATCATGGTAGGCCTTCTGGGCCTCCTCACACAGAAATGCAGTGAGGATGCCAGACCACTGATCTCGAGGTTAGGCTTCCCGTAGGGCTGTCCTCTCAAAGGCCAGAAGGTATGCCTCTACATCATCCTCCCGCGTCATTTTCTGCAGCCAATGGCTGGCCCATATGATTTGCATCCCATCATGGCTGCGGTTCAATTCTGTAAGGGTCTTTACCTGGTTTACCAGTTCCCGCAACATAGCATTGTCCTGAGCAGCTTGGTCCATCAGCAGGCGATTAGTCTCTTGCTTCAGCCGCACTGCCTCCTGTTGGGCGGCTGCCTGGACACGGGTAGCCTCCTGCTGGGCAGCCGTGGCTTGTATCAGTGACCGCATGACATCATCCGTTGTGGTGGAAAAAAATAAACCCTCTCCTTTTTTTTTTTTTTATCACCCTCCTTCTTCCGCCACGCTGTGCACACCAAATCTCACCCTGACACCAGTTGTGACAAAGTTCCTCCTCTATCTTGGTGGGTCCTGCGCTTACTGGTGGATTTGTTCACTTCAGAGATTCACCATGTGGGTCAGGGAACAGCCCAGAGACCTTCCCCTCTAGTAGAACCCACAGTCCAGGTCAATTCCTCCTGTGCCTGATCACGAGTTGGGAGGTTTGGGTGAAACCCGGGCCCGCCATCTACTCTAGGTTCCAGCCCAGGGCCTGGTGGACTGCAGCTGTCTAGAGTGCCTCCTGGTACAGCTGTGCAATAGCTACAACTCCCTGGGCTACTTCCCCATGGCCTCCTCCCAACACCTTCATTATCCTCACCACAGGACCTTTCTCCTGGTGTCTGATAATGCTTGTACTCTTCAATCCTTCAGTAATACGTCTTCCCACTCTCAGCTCCCAGTGCCTCTTGCTCCTAGCTCCTCGCATGCACACTACAAACTGAAGTGAGGTCCTTTTTAAACTCAGGTGCCCTGATTAGCCAGCCTGTCCTAATTGATTCTAGCAGTTCTCAATTGGCTCCAGGTGTCCTAATTAGCCTGCCTGCCTTAATTGGTTCCAGCAAGTTCCTGCTTGTTCTGGAACTGCCCGTTACCTTACCCAGGGAAAAGGGATCTACTTAATCTGGAACTAACATATCTGCCTTCTAACACTCTCCTGTATCCACCTGGCCTGACCCTCTCACAATACACTCACCTAAAAGATGATTCTCATAGCTTCCATTACTACCACAACTATTACATTCATATAGTGCCTGTCATCAAGAAGGATCCCAAAGTGCTTAACAAATTCTATAGAAGAAATCTGTCCACTCTAAATGCAGTTGCAAAACAACATCAACTATTCAACTGTGCACAGCAGAAAGTGAAGAATACCATTCAAATAAAGAGGAAGAACATTTTGATAGTCAAAATCTTAATAACTGGGATGTGACCGGGACATCAAGTTTAACATCCAGAGTTCTTGTGAAAAATGCCAAGTATTAATTATAAAGACAAGATGGGTATGGCCTGAAGAAGAGCTCTGTGTAGCTCCAAAGCTTCTCTCTCTCACCAACAGAAGTTGGTCCAATAAAAGATATCGTTCCTCACCCACTTTGTCTCTCTGATATCCTGGGACTAACATGGCCACAACAACACTGCACGCAAAGATTATGTTGAGTGATCAGCAGTTCATTTTTCAATTTCATTTGAAAGAATGTTCTCTAGGAGTACAGTGCCCACTGAGACTTGGATTCAACATGACTTAAAGGGGAAAGTATGACCTACTAATTTCCTGTAATATCAAAGTTTTCCTTTGTGGGGTGTCCACCAAATACAAACCTTGCTAACCCTATGCAGATCACAGCTGACTAGATCACATCCTGCAAGCTATGACCAGATTTCTCTTCAATAAGACCCTCCTAGTTAATAATGTATTTTCACAATTTGATTGTGCTGTAAAGACATCATGAAGGATGACATAACCAAAGCCAAAATGCCTGATCTGGAACACTACTGCAAGCTGAAAGGGGAGTTCACAGTGGATTTTAAGACTTTATTCTAATTTTCAGAGTTTTGTGGGACATCAGAAAATTGTTACTGCTGAACTATTAGTGATTGAAGATTTATTAAAAAAAAACAAACAAAAAAATACAACCCACAAAACACCACAAATAAAACTAGACTATAAATAAACTAAAAATAAAAAAAGAAGTTACATTGTCAAGGGAATCTAGACAGACCATTACTACTATTCTATACAACAATGCCTAGCCATACATGTGATGTGCATCTCAGCAGTCTAGTGCTCAGTCTTATAAGTGGTGCTTTTCATTTTATAAGTACTTCTCCCTATGAGTTAACTTTAACAAACAAATCATTTGAAGAGAAAGTATCAAGGTAAAGTGAACTGAACATCCCAAAATGACACTTTAGATGCATATAAAACAAAACTTCTATTCAAACGAGTTAATAAATTCTTAGGACACGTTAAATACATTTTGTATGTTTTGTTTAATTCATTTATTAATCAAATGTCTTTGAGCAATTTTTTTTAAGAAGTCCTATTTTACTAATATTTATAATCCTAAATACATTATATTACATATATTTTCTGCCACAAATTACTTCTAGGTAACTGGAAAAAAAGAGCTTCTGAATTAAGAAAGTAATCACTTTCCTTCTATTTATCCACGATAGTACTTACAAGATTTCATATATAGTAGCAACTTAAAATAAGTGTAACTGAATTTTAGCCAATACAAATAACATCACTCTTTTATGTTATGCTTTTGAATCTTCCAAGTGACAACTCTTAACAGACAACATATCTGGAAAGCAAAACAAGATTATTATAAAATATGGCTATTTTATTCAGACCACACAATTCTGTGCTTAATAAATAAAGTCAAGAAATTGCAAAGAAATATGTGCTTCATAGATTCATTGTCTGACTCTACTGAAATTTAGCAAACACTTTCATTGTCTCTTTTGCATAGTAAATGAAATGTTTAAACACACAGATAATCCCAATAACAAATTTAAATGCCACCAGGTTCTAGGAGTACAGTTATATGTTGCTACATAGTGGGGAAATTTCAATTGCTCTGTAGAAAGGATTTATATTAATTTACTAAACAAAGGCTAACAATGCAAACAGTACTAATCATTTCTTGCTGTACTGTTGAAATACAATATAAAATATGTTTATTTTCAGCATCTTCCTACCTTTATATTCCAGAGGGCCAAATACTAGCCGCATTGACCATTAAGGGGGTTTAAGTCCCATTAGATAATTTTTCTTCTTACTAGGATTCAAACTGCCTTTTTGAATAAGCAAGTCTACAACAAAGCCCATGCTGCCAGAGCAGGAGCACTGAAATACTAGCAAATGGGAATGGAGTTATTTGCATTTGTTGGTTTAAGAGATGGGGGAGTGGAGGGAAGTGAGAGACTGCTAAAGTAATTCGCGTATTGTCTGCAGGCTGTATTGACAGTGATCATCAGTCACCTGCTCATACTTCCTTCACCCCTGCCTTCAGAGGGAGACCAAAGGTTACACTGGGTCAAAGATTCTGGAAAGAAATGAAAAGACATGCAAAATCTAGCTGCCAACCCACTGCATCTGTAGACAAAGTTATCCCCGCTGGACCACATGTTCCAAAAACTAAGACATTTTAATAGTCTCAAGAGAACTTGTTAAAATATATCAATGAAAAGAAGAGAGAAAAAACACCAAGCTCTGCTTGCAATTACTGCAGCATTTAGCAGGGATATTTACAACAGAAAAAGCACATTTGCTTTTTTTCAGGACACTGCTTTGCATTATAATGGTCTTCTCATTTGCACAAACAAAACAAAGCATTTGTTTCATGCTGCTCAACTGAAAAAATAAAATATCAACTGTTCAAGTTTCATTGGTTTTATGCATATAATTTAGCGAGCAGTGTTCTTTCCCATGTCTCTTATTTTAAGTAAAAACTGTAAGAAAAGATAAACTAAACTAAAAATATTATAAACCATAGAGTAGACAAACAAAATGTTAAATGTTAATAAATATTCAGAGTTTTCACAGTTTACAGAGCTCTCTAATTACACTACTATATTCTAGGAACATAAGTTAATACATAAATTAAAGATCTTTCATGCTTTCAATTATTAGTAACATGACAACATTTTCAAAAGCTCCAAAGCTGTCATTATCCAGAGAACACAAAATCTGTAACTCTGTAAAAGAAATATTTAGAGGAGCAAAAAAATTCAAATATCCCAGGACCTCAAATCCTGCAACACTTACCGAGAGTCCAGTCCTTGTACATGCAAAGCCAGTGAAGTCAACTGGTTCTACCTGCTAGAGTATGGTTTTCAAGGATCAGGTTTTTGTTCAGGGCCAAATTCTGCTTATCTTATTCATACAAGCAGGACAACTGACTGAGTGGACTGAATCTTTGCAAAGGATTGCAGAATTTGAACCCAGAATGTTTTACTGGGTATTTTCTGTTATTCAGATTTATAAGGCTATCGGTAAACATAATGCTACAGAAAAACTCAAACATAGGGGAAAAGGAAAAACTACAGTTAAGAAGACGGAAGATTAGTACAATTCCAATTAATAAAATTCTTCTTAAAATTCCATATCAATTCTTTCATTTTATGTTGTTCATCTTGAGCAAAGTCATTAAATTACAGAATTTGTAACATTTGGAATACTGTACAAGGAAATTCTGTTGTTTCAGACAGTTGCCGATAGATGATTATAAACAAAAATTGTTAGAAACTCTGAAGTGAAATTACATGAAAACAGACCCCAGCCTTAATCCTGTGACAGATCTGTGTGCAGAACTCCCTTGAACTTCTGGGCACAGAGCACTTGCTAGAATAGGCCCAAGATGTCAATTTGGGGAACAGAATGATTTTATTATGCAAAAAAGTTATACGAGTTTAACATTAAATCACATTATTGTCCTGCTTGTGTTCTTTATTATATTACTAATTACTACTAGTATAGTAGTGACTTTGGGCCCTTGAGAAGACTGCCCCCCCCATGCCAAGCACCACGACATGTATATATTAAAAAATGGTCCTTTTGCCTCTATAGAGCTTGAAGCACTAAAGAGAAAAGAGAAAGGCTGGGGAAAAGAAAGTGCTCTTTCTATTTTACCAATGAGGAATGGCAGCAAAAAGATTAGGTAATTTAGATCCACTATTAGCCAAAATAAATCACCACCACCCTCAGAGAACGGAACCTGCCAATCTTCCTTGGGAGGAGGAAGTTCCCCCAATCCTGAAAAAGCCAACATTATGTATAAGATTCCCAACTATTGTCTTGTCTCCAGCCTCCCATTTCTAGGTCAAACTAACAACAAGATGACAACCAAGCATCAACAAGAAAAATGTTTAGGGCTTGCTGCAAGATCCTCTTCTTTAACAAAGCATTTCCATTACAACTAAATGATGACTGAAAATTAAATGATATCTTATTTACAATCTCCAAGCACAGCCTCTTTCACTGGGAAAGAAGAGCAGAAGAAAACTCCCTGTAATTCCTGAGGGATCTTACCGTCCAGCTTTTAAGTTACCCGGCAAGCATTCAGATATTATGGTGATGGATGCCACAGTGAACCCTAAGAGACTACGAGCTGAGCACATGGCAGAACTTGGCTCATGGGCTGCAGTAGTGCTTATGTCACACTGAGCAATCTCCAAGCAGAGCTGTGGCTCAATTATCCGAGCACAATGCCCAATATTTATTGTTTATTTGTAATACAGTAGCATCTACAACCCCCACCCCAGCAAGGCCCACTGTGCTGGAGACTGTACAAACCACACACTTATTCTAAGCCTGCCCACAAGGAGAACCACTGTGCAGTGAAGCTCTGCACCATGAAGCAATCTGTTGAGTCCCCCCTTAGCTGCCTCTCTGCTTCACATCATTTCTACAGCTGTGTACCAGGTGGCAGGAGTTAGCCTTAAATGTACTGGAAAGGGAAAAAACTCTTAGGTCTCAATGTCTGAAATAATTAGAATTTGAGGAGGGTGAGACGACATCCAAGAAACTAAAGTGCCTTGATTCTGCTTCCATTTTAGTCAATGGGAGCTTTGCTATTGATTTCATTGGGAGCAAGATTGGGCCCCAAATGGGAAAATAAAATGCATCAAGCCTAAGAAGAACATAAAGTCACCCTGGAAACTGGCCAATTGTTTTGTCTGAAAAGTACCATACTTGAATGATGGCACTGTTATTCCTGGGGTGGGTTATACATACTGAGATGCAACTGCTAGAAATTCACCCAGTCCTAGCCACTGTATGGGCAGTAACAAACATTCATGACACAAAGGTACATGAGATGAACTAAAAGCAGAATAAATGAGAAAATATAATCCATTAAATAATGGGAAGACAAATAACACTTGGAACACTGCTATAACAATTTTAAAAAGACAGAACTCCAACGCCCTAAAGCATCTCCCAGGCTTATTCATACAAAGACATTCAACACAGTCTCTTCTTTGGGAAGAAAGGGAAAAACCCTTTCTTCCTTTTACAACAGATGCCTTACTCAGAGATACCACATGGGACTTGCGAGATGCCAAGAAATATTAAGAGGGGAAAAATAGGCTTAACAGTGAGAGAATGGTGGCAAATCATATTTTTAGCCCTAAGCATTGTGGATTTTTCATATAAAACTAGGAGGACAATATAAATCTGCCATTTTGTGTGTGTCTGGTTTAAACTATTGTGACCTGGTCATGGAATAAATCTGAGTTAAAGAAAAATGTAAACTACACCAAAATAAAAATGTTACATCAACATTTGTTAATGCTCCACTGAAAAAGCAAATATTGTGCTGTATATAACACTTAATTTAAGGTTTTGGACTGTAAAAATTTCAGAATTCAGAGTAACTGTATTAATTTTTAGTGAAATAGTTCATTAAACTATTTTTTCAGCTGTTCACTGTTGCAAAAACATTAATTACATGCTAAACTTGGATAAATAAAAAATCAAGGTACAGGACAGTTAGTTTTAAATAAAAAATAATTTGAATATCACCGTGAAAAAGTGAATTTCTGATAACTATCATCTTGGAAAAAATCTGATCTAAATAAAGAAATTGGACATTGAAAATATTACTGAAAAATAAAAGATACAGACAACAAGGTACTTCATATTATCTGCTTTTTCCTGCACGATATCCCTAAGCCTGCAAGCAGCTCCTGAAGGGGACCGTTAATATCACAGGTTGATTAGTGTAATGAAAAAAGACTGCTCTAACCAACAATAGAAGGATTGCACTGGGAGATAAGTGATGAGGTGGCACTTTTATGGGGGGGAAAAGGAGGCGGCTGAGGATAAAAGCTGCAGTAGTTCATCACATATCACGTTCATATTTAGATTACTGGTCACAGTCTTCCTTGTGGTCACTAAAATCTGTCTCTGCAGCACTTCAGCTACAGATTTCCCTCTCTGACTCCCCCTATTGCCTGCATCTCATTTTTTCACACCTTGGTTCATTTAAATCCTATTCTGATAGTCTAGGAAGGTCTTGATGAGAAAGAAACTGAATTTTTTTTCTGTCCTTGTCTGCATGAAAGATGCTACTCAATCTTCGCAGATGAAGCTACTTAATTATATAGTTATCAATTTCCAGACAAGCTCGGTTCCAAATGAATTTTAAAAACCCTCTCACTAAACTTGGTTTTGTTTAAGGAAGCATTTCAATTGCTGCAGTATTGTGTGTTCTTTTGTGCAGGGAAAAGTGACTGCCTCATAATACAGATACAAGATGTATTATGTTGTCTAGACAATTGTAACAGACGTGTGATGAACTTGAGCACACAAATCTCCAACAGAAACTTCCCTCTTACTATGAAGTTCTACAGCAGCATGAAGACTGTTCCGATGATCCCAGGTTAGTTTCCATCTAATTCAACCTTAAAAATCCCAGACTGCTAGTTACAATGCAAAACACTACACTAAGTGTAGCTGGGATGTCTTACATCAGTTAGGCCTGGTCTACACTACGCGTTTAAACTGATTTTAGCAGCGTTAAACCGATTTAACGCTGTACCCATCCACACTATGAGGCCCTTTATAGCGATATAAAGGGCTCTTTAAATCGGTTTCTGTACTCCTCCCCTACGAGAGGAGTAGCGCTAAAATCGGTATTATCATATCGGATTAGGGTTAGTGTGGCTGCAAATCGACGGTATTGGCCTCCGGGCGGTATCCCACAGTGCACAACTGTGACCGCTCTGGACAGCAATCTGAACTCGGATGCAGTGGCCAGGTAAACAGGAAAAGCCCCGCGAAATTTTGATTTTAATTTTCTGTTTGCCCAGCGTGGAGCTCTGATCAGTACGAGTGGCAATGCAGTCCCAAATCCAAAAGAGCTCCAGCATGGACCGTACGGGAGATACTGGATCTGATCGCTGTATGGGAAGACAAATCTGTTCTATCAGAGCTCCGTTATAGAAGACGAAATGCCAAAGCATTTGAAA
The DNA here is from genome assembly GCF_025201925.1 of Gopherus flavomarginatus. Lineage (NCBI taxonomy): Eukaryota > Metazoa > Chordata > Testudines > Testudinidae > Gopherus > Gopherus flavomarginatus. Next base: position 229,428,704 of record NC_066617.1, on the reverse strand, counting down.
AAAAAAATCTACAGGCTACACAGTGCTGTGTGACAAGCGTAACGGGAAGCCAGAGACTCAAATGGACACTCATGGAGGGAGGGGGATTGAGGACTCCAGCATCCCACAGTCCACAGCAGTCTCCGAAAAGTATTTGCACTCCTGGCTGAGCTCCGAATGCCTGTAGGTTCAAACACATTGTCCAGCGTGGGTCAGGGAATAGCTCATCAATTTACTCCTTCCCCCCACCACGTGAAAGAAAAGGGAAAGAAATCGTTTCTTGACTTTTTTTCCAATGTCACCCTATGTCTACTGAATGCTGGTGGTAGACGCGATGCTGCAGCAGTGAAGAGCAGTATCCACTCTTCTCCCCTCCCCAGTGGCAGACGGTACAATATGACTGCTATCCGTCATCACCATCAGCCCGTGCTTGGTAACTGCTGAATACCCCTGGCTGGCCTCTGGGGTGCCTGGGTAAAAATAGGAATGATTCCTGGTCATTCCCACTAGATGGGACAGAACAGCTGGTAACCGTCCTCATCAAAGCAACTGGGGACTGAGCTCCATCAGCCCCCTCCCTTTCCTGTGTAAAGAAAAGATTCTGTACTGCCTGGACTATCATAGCAGCGGCATGCTGGGCTCCTCTCCTCCGCACCGCTTAATGTCCTGCCTGGACAGTCATAGCACCGGGAAGCTGCCTCCCCCTCATTTTATCTCACTAATAAGTCACTGTTTGTTACTCCTGCATTCTTTATAACTTCATGACACAAATGGAGGGGACACTGCCATGGTAGCCAAGGAAGGTTGGAGGAGGAGGGAAGCAACGGGTGAGGTTTTTGCAGGGGCACCCCCCATGAATGGCATGTTGCTCATCATTTCTGTGGGATCTGACACGGAGCAGCTGTGCTCTCTGATACATTGGTTCTCCAGCACATTTGCCCCATATTCGAGGCAGGACTGACTCTATTTTTAGAAACCATAAAGGAGGGATTGACTCGGGGAGTCATTCCCAGTTTTGCTTTTGCGCCCCCGGCCGATCTCAGCCAGGAGCACCCATGATAGCAGCAGACAGCACAGGACAGATAACCGTCATCTTGTTGCCAAATTACACTGGCAGCAGATGGTACAGAACGACTGGTAACCATCTCTGCTATCATGCAAAAGCAAATGAATGCTGTTCGCGGCATCCAGTACACATACGGTGACTGTAAAAAAAAAAGCTGAATGGGCTCCATGGCTGCCATGCTATGGCGTCTGCCAGGGCAATCCAGGGAAAAACGGCGCGAAATGAATGCCTGCTGTTGCTTTCCCGGAGGAAGGAATGACTGATGACATTTACCCAGAACCACCCGCGACAATGATTTTTGCCCCATCAGCCACTGGGCTCTCAACCCAGAATTCTAAGGGGTGGAGGAGACTCCGGGAACTATGGGATAGCTACGGAACAGCTACCCACAGTGCAACGCTCTGGAAATCGACGCTAGCCTCGGACCATGGACGCACACCGCCGAATTAATGTGCTTAGTGTGGCCGCGTGCACTCAACTTTATACAATCTGTTTTATAAAACCGGTTTATGTAAAATTGGAATTATCCCGAGTGTAGACGTACCCTTACAATCAAACAAAGGTTCTGAGGGTTACACATTGAAAAAGTTATCAGTGAGAAAGTCATAGCTAAACATGTACAAAATTGCAAAGCGAAATACAAAAAACACATTGAATGATAGTGTTACTATTTTATAAAGTCTGCCAAACCTATGATGATGAAACTCAGGATTAGTTAATAGTAACTAGTCAACCAGACACTGTTGCAAAATTTCTCTCTCTCTTTTTCTCATATACCTCCCTACATCCACTACTCTGAAAGAGACAAACATGGGAAATACTAGCAATAAGACTAACACTCAAAGGTGTTATAAACTATAATTTATCTGGTTAAACAATATTTTGTTTCAGGCAATCAATAGTTAGCCCTTCCCTCTCAATTTTACCTTTTTTATTATCTCTTTCTTAGGGCAGGATGCAATGCCCATCAAAATCTATGGTAATCTTTGACTTCCATGATTCTGGATAAGGCCCTTAAAATGTAAGTTCTTTGGAACAGAGATTTATGCATATGGAAACATCTATCACAAGTGAGTGCTATTATAAATTTATGATGGATATCCCTCATTTTATACCTGAATTTATCTCCATGCTATATATATCACATGCTATTTCTACCTCCACCTATGATAAATTATTTACATCAGAAATGTTTAACTACTTAACCAACTTGTAGAAAAATGTATTTAGACTAAGATAATGCCATAATATTTCATGCTAATTCCTAAAGTCTCTGCTTGCTCTAGTATCCTTCACTTTAAATTTGTCAGATTTTTTTTGCCCTGATAGATTGCAAAGTATATGATCATGGCATCCAAGATTAAAAAGACTGCTATACTAATTAGAAAACTTGAAGTTGTTCCTAATATTTCAGAATTAAAGCACATTGACTACAAATTGCCTAGTACAATTACTTTCACCTTTAAAAAGTGCAGCATGACTAGAACTACTACTTTCCCTTTTTAAAGAAGACTTGAAAGTGATACGATGGTAATGAATAATCTACCTTGAAAGTAAGCAATATGAAATGTTTATCTACCTAAGCTATCTAGATGTTCACTGTGACGGACATTGCAACCCCATGCAGTGTCTTTGGGCACCACTGTACTAAATTTATGAATGGCTCATTAAGATTGTGTTGTACCCCATGGATTACGGTGAGTCACTGAAACTAAACAATTCTAGAGAGGTAGTAAGTACCCTCTTCACTTTGATTCAGCAAATGTCATGACTCCCTGTCCAAGGGGAGGGCCCAACCCTTGTTAAATGGATGTTGGCCTATCTACCAATGGAAGATGGGTGATTTCTGGTATGTTTAGTATGGATTTAAAATCTTTTTATTATTTTTTTTTTTAATATTGTAGTGAGGTGGAGTGGCCTCCCTCTGATGCTGACAGGCAGAAACCACTCCCCCCGGTGGGTGGAGCCAGGCCAGGCCTGCCCCTTGTGTCAGAAGCGGAGGAGCGGAACAGGAAGTATAAGAGTCGGGGCTTCCTGCTCAGCTGAGAGAGATCCAGGGAAGGAGTTGGACAGTGCTGCCAGCCCCTGGACCAGGGATGACCTGTTTCAACCCCTGCCTCTGGAGGAATATCCGGAGGAGCTGCTGCCCTATAAATACTCTGAGCCCATGAGCGATGAAGCTCTACAAACAGGTGAGAATAGGAAGTAGCCCAAGGAAACCAGACATTAGTCTGGTTATGTTTGCTGAAGCTATGGTCAGTGTGTTTTGGCAGCATCCCCACTGACCCAGTGGCCCAGATTCCCAGCTACTGTTAAGGGTCCTGGGCTGGGACTCAGAGGAGTAGGGTGGGCCCAGCTCCCCCTAGCTCCTGCTGCCAACTCCATCCCTGGGGTGGCAGCCAACCCACAGTTGGCCAGATGGCCTGCATTTGTTCACTGTTTTTCCCAGAGAGTTGGGTCATAGACTGCTTCTGCTCGGCTCCACCCAGAGGGCTTGAGCCTGACTGTGCCTGCCCTAGTCAGAGAGCTGGCTACAGACTGTTAATGGTGCTAATCTCCTATTGATCAGCTCTCAGTTGCTTGGTGATATGACAAAATGGAGCAGCCTCCCTCTGACTTTGGCAGGAACTACTCCAAGCCACTACTTATGTTTTCTTTGTAATGCTTTTAACCTATGAATAAATGTGCTTGCTTGGAATAGCTGTGTGGTCACTGGTAAAAACTGTCCTTGTCCTCTGAGATAACATAACGTACATGCTGGCCTTTAAGGCAGACTGGCTTCTTAGGGACATCAGAGTGGATGGCAGGGGGCTGTGCAGCCCTAAAACTGCTGGTAAGAAGGGAGTGAGACAAGGGTCCCTATCCAAGGGCAAGTCATGGCTGGAGACCTGACTGGGCAAACCTGCAGTGGATCACAGGAGGGAGGGGGAATATGAGCACAGTTACCCTGAAACTGTGACATGGATATACTGAGTATGTCTAATATATATTGAAATTATACTGTATACAGGGCCGGTGCAACCATTTAGGCGGACTAGGCAGTTGCCTAGGGCGCCAAGATTTGAGGGCGCCAAAAAGCGCCCCCCAATTTTCTTTTTAAATGGTTGAGCAGCTGCTGCTGCTGGGACAGAGACGGAGTCTGAGCTGCCGGTGGCAGCCGGCAGCCCAGGGGGTCCCCCGGGTCAGGGCGCCACCGTCGCAGCCGGCAGCCCAGGGGGTCCCCCGGGTCAGGGCGCCGCCGCGGCAGCCGGCAGCCCAGGGGTCCCCCGGGTCAGGGTGCCGCCACGGCAGCCGGCAGCCCAGGGAGTCCCCTGGGTCAGCGCGCCGTTGCCAGCAGCCCAGGGCTTCCTCTGGGTCAGCGCACCACCGCAACAGCCAGCAGCCCAGGGCTTTCTCTGGGTCAGCGCGCCATCAGGGCTGCCCAGGGAGGGGGGCAAGAGGGGCAATTTGCCCAAGGCCCCGCAGGGGCCCCCACGAGAGTTTTTCAAGGCCCCTGGAGCAGGGTCCTTCACTCGCTCCGGGAGCCCCGGAAAACTCTCGCGGGGCCCGGGCCCCTGGAGCTTCTTCTGCTCCCGGTCCACGCTGGCGGGGGGTCCTTCCACTCTGGGGTGGAAGGACCCCCGCCGGTGAATTACCGCCGAAGCGGGACCCGCTGCTGACATGCAGCCCGGTCTTCGGCGGTAATTCGGCGGCGGGGGGCCCTTCCACTCTGGGACCAGTCGTCAAAGTGCTCCGGAGACCTGCGGCGGGGGCCCTCTGCCACAGAATTACCGCTGAAGACCCGGCTGCACTTCGGCAGCTGGTCCCGCTTCGGCGGCAATTCGGCGGTTGGGGTGCCCTGCGGCAGGTCTCCGGGGCACTTCGGCGGCGGGTCCCAGAGTGGAAGGGCCCCCCCGCCACCGAATTACCGCCAAAGCGGGGGCCCCCCGCCGCCGAACACCCCAGGCCCCCGGAATCCTCTGGGCTGCCCTGGCACGCCGCTGGCAACCCAGGGAGGTCCCCTGGGTCAGCACGCCACTGCCAGCAGCCGCCAGCCCAGGGGTTCCACTGTGCAGTCCTGCTTGGAGAGGATGCAGAGCAGAGGTGAGCTGGGGTGGGGAGGTACTGCAGGGCTCCTCAGGCCAGGGGGTGGGGAGCTGCCACGGGGAGCTGCCACGAGGGCAGGCGGCACACTTCAGGGTGGGGGTGGGGGGTGGGGAGCTGCTGGGCTGGGGGAGGTGCAAGGTGGAAGTTTCGCCTAGGGCACGAAACTTCCTTGCACCGGCCCTGATTGTATGTGTTCACATCTGTCATCCCTGAAGCCAAAAATTAAAATCACAGACCAATTTTTCCAACAACTTTTTGTTTGCTGATATTGTTTTCCATTCTGGGCAGCAAGAAAAGTTAATTCATTTAATATAGCTACAACGATCTTTTGGCTCACTTTTAAAATAAAAACAAGTCATTTGCCAAATTTTCCCAAGCAACCTCTGTCCATTTGTGACTGTAGCTATCAAAAGGCGCCACATGACCTACTTTAGAAATGTTCTTAAGAATACCAAAGTTACCATCTTTTGTAAGACCAAAAGCAAAAGATTTTATGAATGTTCCAAGCCTGATATATAACAAATCAGACAATTTCTACTGTACTTCTAGAGTTCAAATGATTTAATGAATTTTACTTTTATTTGCTGAATAATGTAGTATGTGAGTCTGAGGCTTAGGCTCGAACAACAAAAACTCATAAAGATGCTTCACAAATGTATTGCCTCACAGCCTCAACTGTAATTAACTAGAGTTGTTAATGCTGGAGCTCTTGAGCAGTTTAAGTTATTGCTAATACTGCTTCTCAAAGAAATTATACTGTATAAGCACATTGTTCAGCTGCCACCTAAATATCTTCTGAAGAAAGTCTTCTGCAGAAATTAACTGGGTACAAACACAGATGTCGGTTTTTAAGAACGCCTGAAGTGTTTCCATGAAGGTCCTTGCTACAAAATGAACAGACTGAAGAACTTCAGCGAGGAAGAAAATTACCACCTCCAAGGAAAAAGACTTGAGATTCTGAGGGTATGTCTACACTACCCATGTTACAGCATGGCTGTGGCAGTGCTCTGACATTGGCAGTGTATTCATGCTTTATCGCCGGGAGAGAACTCTCCCAACGATTAAAAATACCCAACGAGCGGTGGTAGCTTTATCGCTGGGAGCGAAAGCAGTGTCTATGTTGGTGCTTTTCAGTGCTAAAACTTTTGTCACTCAAGGGGGTGTTTTTTTAACACCCCTAAATGACAGAAGTTTTAGCGCTGAAAGTGGCAGTGTGGTCACAGCCTAAGTCTAGCAATTTGTTTCTTATGACTCTGGGCAAGCTAAAATTCCAGTTCTTGATACCCTGCTTTTCTCATAAACCAGGACTACAGATTGTGAAGATGTAAAAAATAAAACCTTATGTGAAATATATTATACAAGCTGTTACATTTGTAATTCACCATGATGGTTTTATATGTACTCTCCTGTTGCTGCATTGAAATGTAGTCCTTTAATTTGATTTGAATGCAGGTTTTTTGAAGTAAAATCAGAGCATTTTAAGATTATTACTCTACATCCTCAGTTAGGCGGATCCCTATTGGACAACCCAATCTGGCTACTTAGGTTGTAAACTTTTTGGGCGGGACCGTCTTTTTGTTCTGTGTACATCACCAAGCACAACAGGCCCATAACAGGAACACCTACATGCCATGAAAATGCAAATAATAGTAATACAACCACCACTGAAGTCCCCATGTACTTCACTGATAACTACGTGATTGTTTTTTAATGAAATAATTTAATCAAATTAACTGCAGTCCACAAAAAGGTAGAAAACAGCTAAAAGATACCAGTGCACAATAAAAGCCACCAAGCTCACCGGATCATACACAACTATTTACAATACTGATGTAGCATTAATGAAGTTACATTAAAATGGCGGCTTGTAGAAGATCAATTCCTGAAAAATAAAACTTCAACAGTGATAACATCTTAATATCTTATCATAATGAGCTGCATATATCCTAGTTTGCAGCTGTAGCTTACGTGAGTTTAATATAGCCTTGAGATGATTTGAAGGGCTAAATCCAACCCTGCACTAAGCCCATTTATGGCAATGACAGTTACACCTGAGATGAATTTAGCCCCAGGGGTTAAAACCTTCTAGTACACAAGTACGGTCTATTTGAAGAGTCTTAAAGCAAACACTGATTTAGGCCAGTCATTTTTGGTATTTATCCAAGGCACTTATGTATGATTGGTCTGTCAGGCACTCTTTGCCGTTCACCATCCTGACTGAGGCCTGGTTTACACTACATGGTTAGATCAATGTAAGCTGCCTTGTGTTGACCTAGCTGTGGCAGTTTCTTCACTTAAATTTGGCTCCTGGTGACAAAAGTGGCTCTCTATGGTGATTTAGTACCAGCTTCTCCCCAAGGAGCTTAAAGTCACAGTCGATGTAATGAAGTTGACACAAGTGTCAATATAGACACTGAAATGCTTATGTCAACCATTACTGGCTTTCAGGAGCTGTCCCACAATGCCTATGCTGACAATACAATTGATACAAGTGCTCCTAGTGAGGAGGCACACTGCCGACACAAGGAGCCACGTGTGTGCACGCCGAAGTGATTTAATAACTGTGGTGGCTATATGCCAACATAAGTTAGATCGATATAATTTTGAAGTGTAGACATGGCCTCACGGTTCTTTGTCTGTCACCGTGGGCAGTCAGCATGCTACTTCAAGACAACCAGGAGCATCAGATGCATTCACACTTCAGTGATGTGTGAAAGCACTTCACACATGGAACCATGCTAATTAACTGCAATTGCTAACAATTATGGGCTTGTCTACACTTAAAATACTACAGAAGCACAGCTGCGCTTCTGTAGCATGACCATGTAGACACTACATACCTCTTCAAGTGGTGGTAGCTAGGCTGACAGAAGAATTTTTCCACCAACATAGCTCTGCCTAGATAGGGACTTATGCCTTGTCTACACTACAGAGTTTTGTCAACATGGTGGACTGATGAACTGAGTGGTGAATCACATCATTATGCAGGTGTGGGATGATGAGCAGTGGCTGCAGAACTTTCAGATGCGGAAAGCCACCTTCCAGGAACTGTGTGCGGAGCTCGCCCCAGCCCTGCAGCGCAAGGACTCCAAAATGAGAGCTGCCCTCTCAGTGGAGAAGCGCGCAGCGATCGCTGTGTGGAAGCTGGTGATTCCAGACTGCTACAGTCATTTGCTAAACAGTTTCGAGCTGGGAAGTCAACCATTAGGGCTGCGGTAATGCAAGTGTGCAGAGCCATTAATTGCATCCTGCTATGAAAGACTGTGACTCTTGGCAATGTGTGTGAAATACTGGATGGCTTGTGACAATGGAATTCCCTAACTGCAGCAGGGCAATAGATGGCACGTATATTTCAACTTTGGCCCCGGGCCATCTTGCAACAGAGTATATCAATAAAAAGGGATACTTTTCTATGATATTGCAGGCACTTGTGGATCACTGTAGGTATTTCACTGACATCAACGCAGAGTGGTCTGGGAAGGTGCATGATGCATGCATCTTCGGGTACACCTGTACAGAAAGTTACAAGCACGGACTTTCTTTCCAGACCATTAGATTCCAGTGGGAGATGTTGACATGCCTATAGTGATCCTGAGAGACCTGGCATACCCCTGGTGATGCTGCACTCTATACGATTTTATGAAAATATGCTAGTGAGTGTAAATATAATGTAACTGGAATATGCTTCATGCAAAAGGTCTCTTGTAAGGTATCATTACAAAGTTTATAATCTACTGAGTGTGGTCATCCTATTTGTATATATGTATCACTCTTGTATCTGAAACTAGAAAAATGAAATATAACTCTCAGGGCCTATTGTAATTATGCAAACTGTGGGCCATTAGTGGTGGCTTGGAATCTTGCTGGCTCCCATTAACCAGGACAACTGACTGTAAATGGCTCTGTTTACTTGCAAGTCTTCCTGTATACCTGTGTGCTGGCAAGTGAGCAATGAAGTCTTACAGTGACATGTGATCATGTGACCTGAACCAGAATCCATCTTAAACCTGGTGCTTTTCCATTTAGAAGGAGGGGTGGGAACCCAGAGAGGGACAAAGGATTTCCGCCTCATGCAGAAGATATATAAATGGGTGGAACAGAACAAAGGGGGATGCAATCATGAGAAATCCCCTAGATACCACCTGAGCTAGAACAAGGACTGTACCAGGGGAAAGGATTGGGCCCAGACCAGGAAGGCGTCTCATCTGTGATAGAAGCTTACTGAAACATCTTATTGAGATTTTATCTGTAATCAGTTTTCTTACTGTACTAGACTTAGACTTGTATGTTTTATTTTATTTTGCTTGGTAATGCACTTTGTTCTGTCTGCTATTACCTGGAACCACTTAAATCCTATTTTTTGTATTTAATAAAATCACTCTTTACTTATTAATTAACCCAGAGTATTTGTTAATACCGGGGGAGGGGCAAACAGCTGAGCATCTCTCTCTATCAGTGTTATAGAGGGTGAACAATTTATGAGCTTATACAGGGTAAAACAGATTTATTTGGGGTTTGGACCCCACTGGGAGTTGGGTATCTGAGTGCTGGAGACAGGAGCACTTCTTAAGCTGTTTTCAGTTAAGCCTGTAGCTTGTGGGAGACGTGGTTCAGACTTGGATCTGTGTTTGCAGCAGGCAAGCATGTCTGGCTCAAACAAGGCAAGGCACTGAAGTCCCAAGCTGGCAAGGAAAACCGGCTCAGAGGTAGTCTAGGAACATCAGGTGGCAGTCCCAAAGGGGATTCTATGATCCAACCCATCACACCCTTTACAGCCCATGGCTCATAAAACCTTACATGGGAAACTTGGACAGCAGCAAAGAGCACTGCAACAGGTTGCGCAGGTGCAGAATGATTGTAGAATGTGCCTTTGGCAGCTTAAAAGCACGCTGGCAGAGTCAGACCTAAATGAGAAAATATTCCCATAGTCATAGCAGCCTACTGCACACTCCATGATATTTGTGAGGCTAAGGGTGAAAAGTTTTCCCTGGAGTGGAATGCAGACACAGATCACCTGGCTGATGAATTTGAGCAGCCAGAGATCAGGTCTATTAGAGTGGCCCAACAGGGGGCTACATTTTAAGCACCACATGTAGGAGACAAATAGAGATTGCTTATCTTTCAGAGAATTTGTTTTTATTCAATACCAATTAAAATACACACACACAAAAGACTTGGTGGGAAGGCAGATAGGAGTGAAGGGCAGTGTAGGATCTCATAGCTGTGTGTAAGTCTAACTATCATTCTGGAAGCTGTCTGAAGGGATGGAGTGAACGGAATACTGAGACGTTTGGGAAGTTGCAAGGAATTTGTGGAAGGAGTCTGGGGAGGGCATGGAAAGCAGTTGTGTATCAGCTGCGGGGGGTGGTGAGAATGCATGTCTTCTGCCTGCAGTGTGATTATGGACTTCAACATCTCTGTTTACTCCTCTACCACTTCTATCATCTGCTCCTGACCCTTTACAATGTACTCCTCACTCTCCTTTCTGTCTTGCCTTGCTATTTTAAATTTTTCTTTCAGGGTCTCTCACCAGTCCCTGCATTCTCTTTTTTTGGCCTCTGAGTATTGGCACACCTCTTAGAACATTTCTTCCTTGTCCTGCCTTGGTTGCTTCCTTATTTGGCAGAGGTTCTCTACCAATGTGTAGAGGATTCCCCTATAGGCCATATTTGCGTAAGCACAAGAAATAATACACAGAAGCATGACTGTTAGTTCACACACAGCATTGAATCATTATAAGTAAAATACACCTCCTTTAACATATGAATCACTTTCTCTCTGTCCCTTGGCAAGCACACATCTCGGCAAACACCCTAAACACGGTGAGTTCGGCCCAGAGAGGGATGGGGGGGTTGGGCATTCAAGATGGGGCAAGGGTCTCGGTGTATTTTTAAAGGGATCACTGCAGGCGACTAGGGACAATATTGTAAATTCTGCCATAATTTTCCAAAGGTGGGGGGTCAGTGAAGCTGCTATCTTACTCCTGAAGGTAAGCAAGGATGCAAAGGTGAAGCATTCGGCTTCAGACACAGTCCTTATGCTGCTTGCCTGTGTGCAGCTTTAGTCCCTGCACAAGCGATTGCCAGTTGGCGCAGGAAAGTTTCCTACAATGGGGGAAGGAACAAAGCAGCTCTGCCACAGAATCTTCGACAGAGAATTGGCAAGTACCTCCAGGAAAGTTTCCTAGAAATCTCTCTGGAGGATTCCTGTGCACTAACAAAATGTTCCACTGCACTGCTTAGCTCCACAAGGTAATGTGAAGCACATGCAAACAGCTTATCTTGTACATTTCTACCCTTTCACTCACTTCTAGATTATACAGAGCAAAGGACATATAACTGAGCATTATCAACTCAAAAACATCACTTACCAGAGCTCTCCTCTCCCGCATCATGCATGCTAGAGACGGACTGGCTAGACCCCTCTGGAGTGGGAAAGAGGTCCTGACTCGCTATACCATTGGATGACCTGGTTGTGGGCTCCACATTGTCCTCCAACTCGACCTCGTCGCCCATGACTTCATCCTGGGGTTGAGTCCGCTGTCCGCCACCACCTCCAGCCCCACTCAAGTATCCAAGGGGCTCTTGGCAGCGTAGGTGTGATCACTATCAAGGATGGCATCCAGCTTCTTCTAGAAGTGGCAGGTCTTTGGCGCAGCACAGAGCAACAGTTTTCCTCCCTTGCCTTCTGGTATCAGCTCCTTTATCTTTGTACAGCACTGATGCATGTCCCACATAGCACTTATCACACAAGCCATGAGAAATCTGACCATAAGTATCAAAATTCCTATGTCTGGAGCACAGCTGGGACTGCACAGCCTCTTCTCCCCACAGTGCCAGCATATCCAAGAACCCAGGTGTGCTCCAAGCTGGAAAGCATTTACTCATGGAGCTGCCATGGTCAGTTGGGAAGATGTGATTTGAGCTGTCCACACTGAGCAAACAGGAAGTGGCTTTTCAAAAATTCTTGGGTCTTAAAAGGGGGAAGGACAGATGCCAGTGTACCTGGGTGCAGGACAACAGACTTTGAACTGCTGACCAGAGCAATCAGGATGGGCATTGTGGGACACCTCCTGGAGGCCAATTATAGCAACATAACCAAATGCAGTATCTACACTGACTCTTTGTTGATATAACTTTGCCCCCCAAAAAGTTCTATGTTTTATTTTGTCAACAAAGCAGACGAATTTTGTGGGCAAAAGGAGCATTGCAGCATGTACACCTTCACTGTGTTGTTGACAAAAGCTGACTGTTGTTGACAAAACTGTGTACTGTAGACAAGGCCTTAAGTTGGCTTAATTATGCCACTCAGGAATGTGAATTTAATTGATCTAATTTTCTAGTGTAGGTCAGGCCTCAATGTAAAAAAAGCTCTACACTTCAGCCCTAAACCATGCAACAAAAAAAGACTGAAGGTGACAACATGAAAACAATTAGGTGATAAAGAAAAGGGAAGAAAGAACCTTTTGCAAGCATTAAAAAAATTAAGCTTCACAACACTTCTGTAAAGCCATGAAAATTCTTTCCTAATTCAAAGATTGGGATATTGAAACACAGTGTTTTAAAGGAGTCATCTTTCAAATGTGCCCAAATTCCAGTGGTCCAAAGAGGGGTGAGAAAGTGAAAGGCAGGTATTTCTCCAACAGATATTTGCTAGTTAACAGCATACATCAAACCATCAAGCTGTAGCCTGCTCCATAATTTTTCCTTTGGGAAATAGCACCTCACATTCCTTTTGATTTAGCTTCCAAAACAATAGGGAAATACAGCCTCTTTCCTACCAAATATACTCAGTAGTAGCAAGTACCCCACAGATTATTATAGCTCAAATTAGTTTAGTTCTGAATTTCTTTTCAGCCACACATTCAAAGGTTTCTCTTGATCATAATCTCCATTTCGGTCCACTACTGAAGGAAGGATTTAGATCTGAATATAGAATATCAGGTCGCTATATATTAGATCTGAATATAGAAGAGAGATCTTTGATTTTAAGTCCTAAAAACTTGGGATCAGTTTGCTTGCAGTTGCATCTTCAGATGACAGAGGTGCCATAGATCAAGATAAGATGTTGATACAAGAAATCAAAGCCGTTTCCGTTCTCCAAAATCCTATGCAACTTTAAGATTTGGGATTAGATTTAAATCCAAGTCCTTGATATTTTCCTTAAATTTCATAAACATTCATAGAAAAAAAAACAACAGACCACGTGACCTAAACTGCTGGATAGACAATTTATCAACAGAAAGGCAGTAGATGACATTTCTCTGTATGCTGCAAATTACAACTGGGATTTTCAAAGGAGCCTAGGGGAGTTAATCACCTAACTTTCAATGGGAGTTGGATGCCTAACTCTTAGTCACCTTTTAAGATCCCAAGCTAAAGTTGCTGAGGAAAAGGCTGAAGTTGTCACCAAAATCAACTAAAAAACATATTTCTTATATCTAAATCTCTTGTTTAATATGACAATCACCCTGGGAATTGACTGGAAATGCAGCTTACTTCTCATTATCACCAATCTCACAGAAGTATTGCTTTAAAATTCTGTTCCTAGCTATAAATGATAGAAATGCAACTGTATGGAGAAAACCCTCCAATCTTCAAAGCCTTTATAAAAAGACAGTATTATTTTTTCTCCCTACCTAAGGTACTTACATGACCCCCATTATCGTAGTATCTGAGTGCTTCTATGCTTTTTGAAAATCTTTTCATAATGAACATACATGAAGTTTCCATACAAGTTTTAACACATTTTATTCATAGCCTGTATTTGTTAGCCTTTATCCTCACAACATCCCTGTGAGCTAGAGCAGTGGTGTTATCCCCATTTTACAGATGGGGAACTGAGGCACAGAAAGACTAAGTGACTTGTCCAAGGAAGTCTGTGGCAGAGCATGGAGTCCCAGGCTAGGCCCATAACCACTGGATCACCTTTCCTCCCTTACCCTGTTTCAGTCTAACAGGTTCTATTATACTAAGAGTTTCAGTGACAACTCTTCCCAATTCTCATGCCAATCTCTAGTGGCTAGCCTTACCTCTGATTCTTACACTGTTGTCCTAAAAATGAAATATGTTGGGAAAAGAACCATAAATGATTACTTGTCTTCTTTGTTCTCCCAACTTTTCTACAGAAATGTGCTCATCTTGTTTCTCATCCCACTTAACACACACGGTGAAACCGTTCATGATTAGAACAAATTACTCAGTAACAGTAGAATGAATTTTAAAATGTGATTCCTCATTACAAAAACTCCTTTCACACATCTTGAATCTGAAAGGAGTAAGAGAATATAACTCAAATGATTTTACAGCAAAACTTCAGATTTTAGATATCTTATAAGAGACCCCATAGCATATCACAAATATAAAACAATGATATTCCTTTTTCATTTCACATACCTTGGCAAAGAAAGAAATGGGTATATAATGACAGAGCAAAGTTGGCAATTAGCTAAGGGGGCTATCTATAGGTTCACATAACTAGGTAGGTAAGCAGCAAACAAAATATTTGGAAGATCCTAATAATATACAACTTCAAAAACAAAGTTTATAGCCCAAAGCAAATGCTACACATAAGCCTAGAGTTTGAATCCCTTGGAAACAATAAAGAAACTTTTATTGCATTTCCTACTTTAAAACAGTTTTTTTTGTTGTTCTTCAGAGCGCCATTCTATAACCTTGAGGTAAGGTGTTGATGCAAAGTTGAATATAAATTCCTATGATATTCAATTAATGCAGCTACCAAAATTATTGAGACTACCAACAATAAGTAAAAGATCTAGATGAAGTCTAACATTCTTCAAAAAGTACACAGAGAACTGAACATAACCAGATCTCTCACTGCAGAAGAATTTGAATGCAATTGGTTTTAATGGAATTTGTTTAGATTTGGTCTTCAACCACTATCAGAATTAGAACAGGAATGATAAAGAAACAAATTATGGTATGTAAATGTCAGTCAAGAAGAGTTTCCAGAGCTACTGTGTGCACAAATAGTTGGGAACTATTGTAAATGAGCAGTAATAGTTTCTCAAAGAGACAACACAAAAATATATGATTAAGGTTAAGATTTTGTCAAGGTTATTTTTAGCAAAAGTCACAGACAGGTCACGGGCAATAAACAAAAATTCACGGGAGCCATGACCTGTCCATGACTTTTACTAAAAAAAGCAGGGGTCAGAGGAGCAATGACAACTGGAGCCCCATGGGCCGGGGGGTATAGGGGAAGGAGAGGGGCAAGAGGAAGAGACTGAAAGCCCGAGCCCCACCACTACAGGAAAGGATTGGGACACAGCCCCTGCTCTAGGCACAAGGGGAGGGAGGGCGCACACTCCGACCGCAGCTGCAGGGGAGGGGGACACAGCTCCAGCCCCGGCTGTAGCCATGGGGTGCACAGTGCCATACTGGGTGGGGGGGCAGGCACACAGCCCTGACTCGGCCCTGGCTGCTGACAGCTGAAGCCAAAGAAGTCATGGAGGTCCAATAAAGTCATGGAATCCTTGGGTATGACACAGTGAAAACGTGTCACTATTTCATCTGCATCAGCTGTTTACATATCAAAATCCTAAAATCTGCATAAGATCAGTTGGTTCTTAAGTCTCAGCTGCTTGACAGCAGCAAAATTTGGGAAGACAGATTCAGCGTTATTACTGGTGGTTTTACCATTGTTGCCTGGTGGCTGTAGTGCATCTCCTGTTAAGCCACACCATCCAACTGGGAAGATATCTCGAGAATCATATTTGCACCAATAGTCAAATGCTCCCCTCCAGCCATCAAATGTAATGAAAACTTCATCTCCTCTAACATCTCCGATGGTCGCTGGGCAAATTAAATAAGGGTTCTTTTTGTCTACTGCTTCAAGTTTCATTCCAACTTTAAAATAGTTTGGAGCAGGTTTTGGTGGTTCCTGTCAAAATAAAATTGCAGAACATCTAGGTTTCCATGAACTCTTGAAAAACAGCTACTCTTCTCTAACATTCTAACTTCTCATATTGACTACCCCAAAAAGGTTATACAATACATATTTAATACATGTTACAAGTTTATTTTAAATTTTCTAGATTACCTAGGCTCAATTCTGCCCCTACTTATGTGACTGCGAGCAAGGTTCTGCCGAGTCTACTTAAGCAGTTGGCTGAGAAAATCTGATGTTTTCTACAAGAATGGTGGGAGAGTCAATGTACACTAAAAATAAGTGGCATAGTTTTATGTAGGGAGAGGACAGGATCAGAAAAATGTACTTCTACAAGGGACTGGATGTTTCTGAGGATTGAAAATGGACTAGGGAATCTTTCACCTCTTTATTACTTATCCAAATGCACATACAAATCATTAACATCTGAAGGCTGTTTAGTGGCCTGTGTGAAATAAGCTAGTCTCAGACAAACAAAACAAAAATCAGCAACACAACGGTCCACAATGTAACTCCTGTCAGTCTCTGCAGAAAGGCCAAAGGACTGAAGGGAAACCAAATTACATCTCACCCTCAAGAGGAAGATCCTCCAGAAAAGGGCTGAGGCATATTGCTGGGACAGTATCGAGATGCTTGTACTGCCACTGCTCATGCCATAACTATTTTATGAATGCATTCAAATCAAATCTCTAAATGAATGGGGATTCACAAGTAAAGAGCTTACAGGATCAAGCCCAATGTACGTTTTACTAACACAAACTCATGCAAAGCCATTATCAGCACTAAGAAAGAAATCACTGAACTTCACACTGTGATTTTAGCAAGCTCATAAGAATGGTAAGAGGACAAATCAAATCAACAGATCAGCTGAGTCATACTTGCATCCCTACATATTTTTTGCATAAAAACATTTCACACATTTTTCTTAAGATCCTCTTTTCTTCAGCATAAAGGCCATACTTCTAAAACGGATAGCATTTTTTTTACTACTTTCAGCTAAGTCCCCACTACATTCTTAACAGCTCAACTGTGAAGTATGCACCAAATATAAATATTCAGCATAGACTCCCCATGCGTTCCTGTGGCTCTCATTCTCCCTTACCAGTTTTAGCCCAACACATACACAGACACATCATGAATATGTTACTGTCAACAAACGAGAGATGCATGACATCTTAAATCCATGAAAAAAACCAAGCTAACATAATTTTTTTCTAAATAATACAGCATACCTTAAAGGTCCAAACACAGGAAAACAGGTGCTCATCCATTTGGACTAGAAGATGATCATTTCCTGTCCAGTTTTGTGGCTTGCCAATCCACTTCAAAGTATTTTTAAATAACACAGTTGCCTTTCCATGCTGAAGAGAACAGTACAATATCCTGGCATCCTCAATACACATGTAATCATGGGCCAGTTGATGGAAGCTTGTTTACTAGGAGCCCCTCTCTTCTTACCTTCTTAAAGAATGCTGCAGGTGCCATTTCAGCGCCATTTAGTGTTCTTAACAGAAACATTGGCCAAGATGATGCATTCATCTGGAAACCTAATTAACATAAATAGATTAGTTGTGTAAAAGATTCTAGATTCACATTTATAAAACATTAATATACAGGAAGAAAAAGGATGCAGAATTTACCTTATTACTATCTAAAACTCTCTGGTTTGGACTTGGCTAGAAACAAATGTGGCCAATACATGCATGCATAGGGCAGCTGTTTAGTGCAATAAACGTGTTGGATAGTATATTTCCTTTCAGGAGTGATTTGCCTGCAAAATCATTTATTATGGTTACTATATTAAGTGAGACTAGAGACATGCAAGCTGTAGAACTGCAGATTAAATCATTCTCTATATTCCCTGGTCTCAAACCATCTTCCTTGCATAGTACCCAGTTATATTTACTGGGCCAGTTTTCTTTCATTCTCAAATGACATCCTCTGGTCTAGCTTCTCTGTCATCTAACTAACTCTTATTTTTTATTAGACACAGTTTCTTCTCTACTGAGGCTCTTTCACCAGATTCTTTCACAAATAGAAACAAGGAAGTGCAAACAAATTTCAATTAAAGAATACATCCTTTAATTACAAAGACAAGAACACAAAACAGGGAATGGTAGATATGAAACATTTTGGTACGTGTATGCATCATATTGCAATTGCATAAAGTGGAGAATGTAAAAGCAGCAAAGAATCCTGTGGCACCTTATAGACTAACAGACGTTTTGGAGCATGAGCTTTCGTGGGTGAATACCCACTTCGTCAGATGCATGTGGTGGAAATTTCCAGGGGCAGGTACATATATGCAGGCAAGCTAGAGATAAGGAGGTAGCTCAGTCAGGGAGGATGAGGCCCTGTTCTAGCAGTTGAGGTGTGAAAACCAAAGGAGGAGAAACTGATTTTGTAATTGGCAAGCCATTCACAGTCTTTGTTTAATCCTGAGCTGATGGTGTCAAATTTGCAGATGAACTGAAGCTCAGCAGTTTCTCTTTGAAGTCTGGTCCTGAAGTTTTTTTGCTGCAGGATGGCCACTATAAGGTCTGCTATAGTGTAGCCAGGGAGGTTGAAGTGTTCTCCTACAGGTTTTTGTATATTGCCATTCCTAATATCTGATTTGTGTCCATTTATCCTTTTCCGTAGCGACTGTCAAGTTTGGCCGATGTACCTAGCAGAGGGGCATTGCTGGCATATGATGGCGTATATTACATTGGTGGATGTGCAGGTGAATGAACCGGTGATGGTGTGGCTGATCTGGTTAGGTCCTGTGATGGTGTCGCTGGTGTAGATATGTGGGCAGAGTTGGCACTGAGGTTTGTTGCATGGATTGGTTCCTGAGTTAGAGTTATTATGGTGCAGTGTGCAGTTACTGGTGAGAATATGTTTCAGGTTGGCAGGTTGCCTGTGGGCGAGGACTGGCCTGCCACCCAAGGCCTGTGAAAGTGTGGGATCATTGTCCAGGATGGGTTGTAGATCCCTGATGATGCATTGGAGAGGTTTTAGCTGGGGACTGTATGTGATGGCCAGTGGAGTCCTGTTGGTTTCTTTCTTGGGTTTATCTTGCAGTAGGAGGCTTCTGGGTACGCGTCTGGCTCTGTTGATCTGTTTCCTTATTTCCTCGTGTGGGTATAGTTTTGAGAATGCTTGGTGGAAATTTTGTAGGTGTTGGTCTCTGTCTGAGGGGTTAGAGCAGATGTAGTTGTACCTCAGTGCTTGGCTGTAGACAATGGATCGTGTGATGTGTCCAGGATGGAAGCTGGAGGCATGAAGGTAGGCATAGCGGTCGGTAGGTTTTCAGTATAGGATGGTGTTAATGTGACCATCACTTATTTGCACCGTGGTGTCTAGGAAGTGGACTTCTCATGTAGATTGGTCCAGGCTGAGGTTAATAGTGGGGTGGAAGCTGTTGAAATCGTGGTGGAATTTTTCCAGAGACTCCTTCCCATGGGTCCAGATGATGAAGATGTCATCAATGTAGCGTAGGTAAAGAAGGGGCATGAGTGGACAGGAGCCGAGGAAGCGTTGTTCCAGGTCGGCCATAAAAATATTGGCATATTGTGGGGCCATGCGGGTGCCCATAGCGGTGCCACTGATCTGGAGATATAGATTGTCACCAAATTTGAAATAGTTGTGTGTGAGGATAAAGGCACAGAGCTCAGCACCCAGTTGTGCTGTGGCATCATCAGGGATACTGTTCCTGACAGCTTGTATTCCATCTGTGTGTGGGATGTTCGTGTAGAAAGCCTCTACATCCATGGTGGATAGGATGGTGTTTTCTGGAAGGTCACCAATGCATTGTAGTTTCCTCAGGAAATCAGTGGTGTCACAGAGATAGCTGGGAGTGCTGGTGACATAGGGTCGGAGTAGAGAGTCCACACATCCAGACAGTCCTTCAGTGAGAGTGCCAATGCCCGAGATGACGGGGCGTCCAGGATTTCTGGGTTTGTGGATCTTGGGTAGTAGATAGAATAACCCTGGTCGGGGCTCTAAGGGTATGTTGATTTGTTCTGGTGTTAGTGTAGGGAGTGTCCTGAGTAGATGTTGCAGTTTCTTAGTGTATTCCTCAGTGGGGTCTGAGGGAAGTGGCCTGTAGAATTTGGTGTTGGAGAGTTGTCTGGCAGCCTCCTTTTGGTAGTCAGACCTGTTCATGATGACAACAGCACCTCCTTTATCAGCCTCTTTGATGATAATGTCAGGGTGGTTTCTGAGGCTGTGGATGGCATTGCGTTCTGCACGACTTAGGTTATGAGGCAAGCGATGTTGTTTTTCCACAATTTCTGCCTGTGCATGTTGGCGGAAGCATTCAATGTAGAGGTCTGTCATTTCGAACCTCAGGAGGAGTCCATGTGGAGTTCTTCTTCTTGTGCTGTTGGTGGGAGGGTACCTGTGTATCAGTGCGCTGTTCAGTGTTGTCCTGAAAGTATTCTTTGAGTCGGAGACGGCAAAAGTAGGCTTCCAGATCGCCACAGAACTGTATCATGTTGGTGGGGGTGGCAGCGCAGAAAGTCCCCGAAATAGGACAGACTTTTCTTCTGGGCTGAGTGTGTAGTTGGATAGATTGACGATATTGCTGGGTGGGTTGAGGGTACCACGGTTGTAGCCCCATGAGGCAGGTACGAGTTTAGACAGCTTACAGTCCTTTTTCCTTTGTAGAGAGGTGAAGTGAGTAATGTAGATCTCCTGGTTTTTTTTTAGTGAAGTCCGTTTGTATGGAAGTTTGTTTATTAATGAGAGTCTCCAGGTTGGAGAGCTCTTTTTTGATGTTTTCCTGTTTGCTGTATAGGATGCTGATCAGGTGGTTCCTCAGTTTCTTTGATAGAGTATGGCATAATCTTTCACTGTGGTCTGTGTAGTATGTAGATAGCCGTGGATTTTTTACCTTTAGTCCATTTGGTATGATGTCCATCCGTGTGCATTTGGAAAGGAAGATGATATCTGTCTGTATTTGTGCAAGTTTCTTCATGAGGTTGATGGATTTCCACTCCATATGGCTAAATGCAGTGCCTTGCATGGTGTCAAGTATCAAAGGGGTAGCTGTGGAGAATGTTTCCATGCCAGTATTCTTCATTAAAAAAATAAGTGAATACAATGCACAAAGAGTTACTATAACCCAAACCTGCTTTTATTAAAAACAACTTTATCTTATCAAAACAATTGTTTGGTGGAAATATTCTTCATTCCATGGCATTTTCCCTTAGAACCAAGTACCTCCCAGTAAAGGAAGAGACATGCTTATATCTCTCTCTGCTTTTGAAGCACCTTCAGGGCTGTGTTTGAAGCTACTAGACTGATTCAAATAGACAAAAGATATTTTGGGCCAGATCTTTAGCAGGTGTTAAGTCTGTTGTAGTTCTCTCCAAAAAAAGCTAACACAACAAAACAGGAACCTAATAGGAAACTTCTCTCTACAGCAACTACTACTAGAATCCTTGTCTGGACTTGAAGAATTGCCTTACAATCTAGGTATGACTTAAAAAAAAAACTAATGGCAGATAAGGAAAAGTTTACATTACTTTTGATTACTTACTATTTAAACCATAATTCCTGTCCTGGGTAATGGCTCCCTGACACA
This sequence comes from Gopherus flavomarginatus, assembly GCF_025201925.1. Lineage (NCBI taxonomy): Eukaryota > Metazoa > Chordata > Testudines > Testudinidae > Gopherus > Gopherus flavomarginatus. The sequence continues at coordinate 229,407,096 of NC_066617.1, read as the reverse complement.
GTGGCCTTAAATTGTGCTTAACTGAGCAGACAGATGTAAAAGTTCTTTAAAGTCCACACCTCCTTAAATTGCATTTTAAAACTGGATACACGAGATCTTATATATGTGAGAAATTATCCTATTTAAATGTTCACAACTGAGAAACTACTGAGCTGATTTGGATTGATTTCTAAGTCTTAACATATTTATAAAACATGCCATTCTGGAAGTTTCTTGATTCACCTTTTGAATTAGCTGAATAGAGCATTTCTCACTGGAAAGCACAGAGTGCATGAATGCACATGCCAATAACAGGAAGGGTGGTGACACTACTCAGTTAAAGTAGCTCAACTGATTTTACTTAAGGTTTCTTTAAAAAATCACTTCTAATTAGAGCATGGAAAATGTTGTCCCCAAAGGAATTCATTTGAAAACATTATAAAGTAATTTAAAAAAAAAAATGAGTAGTTTCAAATGGAAGTTGGAATTTGAAACCTTAACTAGACACTGAACACTACTGAGCCCGATGTAATATGAGAAAGTATCATATGTTTAGAGCTCAGGTGGGAGGGACTATTTTAACTCATTTGTTACTGTGAGAGAAATCAAACGTTGGGACCAGAAGGCTCCATTCCACTTGGGAAAATCAGTTGTGTAAGTGTCTAGCAGGAGGCAATTATACACCCAATTAGCTCCCAGCTTTACCCAGGAACAGGATGCTGCAAAAGTGCCAAAAAGGCTTTTTCAAAAATGTGTCTATATATGCCAAGATGTTTGAATGTTGGAACCTAGCTATCACTAAAGAATCAAGTACTAGAGGGACAATGTGTGACTACTACTTTTCTGAATAAACTATGCAATAGAATGGCTGACGATCATTATGAGAGGAGCCAAACTTGCATTCCTGGATAGTACAAAAACATTTGCTTATTAGGTATAACATTTCAACAAATTTCAGCGAATAGGAATGGCAATCAGAACACGACATCACTGGCCACAGACTGGTCTATACACATTTTTTGTACCACTGTATTAGTTTAAGGATAAAGTTAAAGATGTGCAACTAGCTAGTATAACTGTAGTTATACCAATATAAAAGGTGCTAATATCAGTATAGCCTATTTTGATACCAACCAAGGCACCTTTATACTTGTAATAAATGCATCCACATTAGGGGGTTATACTGCTTTCATTATATTGGGTCCTAAAGCAATATAATTACAGTGGCACAAGCACTGTATTTTGAAACACTTTAAATAGATTTCAGACCCACACAGAGAAAATTGCTGCTCCGTTTTGGTTATCCCCCTCTCACAAAATTCGGAAGGTTCAGTTTTGGAGTACAATGGAGTGACATTTTAATAGTACTTCACACTTCACCTTTCCACCAGTGGATCTCAAAACAATTATTAACTGAGCCTTGCAACATAATATTACTTAGCAGCTGAGGATCAGCAGTAGTGGAGACTCAATTTGTACTTGATATAAGATCAGCCTGTCCAAAAGTTCTCTGATGCCATTAGGTACCTGCATTTTTCTGCATCTGGGAGTGTAAGTGAACTACAATACAGCCATGACCACCTACCCTATCTTTCACTTCTCCAGGAATACAACCATTTTCCTCAGTAGTCAGAGTACTAATGCACAAACATCCAGATGGCTCTCTAGTGATTAACTCTGGACTTACTGTACTGAGTATTTCACTGTTGGATTAAGAGTGGGCTCCTCCTGGTGGTCTAGTGGAATATCACAGATAGAAAAAGATAGGGAGTCTCATTCTATATTTCTTAACTTTAGCTGAACAGTTACTTCATGGATCCCAAGCACTTGTTTATCCATCTGCCAATGATATAGTAACAGAACAAAAATCTCTCTCAAAATAGCCACCCAGTAGTCAAAAGCCCATAGATGAAGCATTTCCCAAATATTAATAAGAAAATATTGTAATATACAAAGTCCTGTAGGCCAGGGTCAAGTTTACCAGTATTTTTTTTTGGGAGGGGGTGGGGGGAGGGATTTGTCAATTAAAGTCATGAAATCCTCAACTGAAAGCACAAATTACCACTGAGAGAACCAAGAAAAGGAAGTAAAAGTAGGTATTTAAATAATAAACTTGAAAACAAATACATATACCGGAGTTGCTGTTCAATGGTTTTTATTTATGGTAGTTGCTGGACATTTTTCTTATTTTTTCTGTAAGTTATGCTGATCAGAGATAGCTACTGTGCTACATGGGAAAATACTGTGTGGTTAACTGTTGATAAACGCTGATCACTATAAAGTTGTTGCTTAGGTTTATTGTCAAGTATGATTACTAAGTGCAAGTGAGAATATCTTCCTGTTTCTTTCTATTTTGACCAAAGAAGAATTAATATTTATATTCCCTTTATTATACTTGGGGGATACATGTTAATGTGGTATCAAAGGTTTTATCAGCATAAATTTAAGATAGTTGTATTCCCATGAACGAAGTCAGTATTGAATTATGAAGGTTACTCCTAACAAGTTCTGAAAAAACTTTACACCATATTCTCACATGTGCCACATTTAACTAGAATAGCTGTTTTAGGAGGTATAATTTTTAGGCAAAATTATTCATTTGTGTTGTTGGGGAAAACGAAAGAAAATTTTCTCTGCCTGGTTTATAAAATGGCAGCTGTTTAAATTTGCTTAGGGTCTTGGAAAGTCAGAATACAATCTCATTCAACTATTCAACAGGCAACCTTATAGAGTAAAATACTTACTACACCACACTAAGTATACTTCATCACAGCATACATGATACATTATAAGTACAGGAAATGCCACAGTAAAGTCAAAATCACAGTACAGAAAATATTTACTTTTGAAAGTGTAGTTATGGTTTAAAACAGGGTGGATAACATTTTTTAAAAATCATTTTTTATTTATATTAAACACTTTTAAAAAAAATAAAGCTATTTAGAATATAAAAAAATAACATTAAGCAGTACATGCCTGCTGCCAAGTCTTAAAGAAAGTCATACCACTTAAATGGTAGAAAATACTGGCTAAGCACCTGGAACCAGAGTCTGTTGAGTGCTAAACCAGTATTTGACAGAAGTAGAGTAGATTCCAGCAATTCTACAAGAACTTGATGGGACCCAACTACAAGTATCAGGTTTGGGCTGGGTCAGAAAACAACCTGAACCTCTGAGGCTCAGGTCAGGTCACCTATGAAGTCTCTCTCTTGCCCAGGAGGTTGGCATAGTGGTGGCTGCGTGCCTCGCTTCTGCCGGCCACCTCTGCTTCACTGAATAGTATATGCACTGCCAAGTGAGTGTGCTGCACCTCTCACTCCACAGAACACACACAGTGCAGCAGGTGGCGGCAGCTGACAGGATTGGGACAAGCAGCTACCACCACACCAACCCATGGGCAGGAGGTGGCAGTGGTGCCGCTAACTCAGGTTTGGAGGGAACGCTCAGGGTCAGGTTGGAAAATGACAACACTCTTGGGCTCAGATTGGGTGGATTTGGGTCTGGTTTGGGTCTGGGCCTCGGCAGACCTCTAATACAAAAAGAGTGACCTAGATTCTATTCTGATTCACGCATTACCACCATCATTATCGTTAAGTGAGCTCTGAATGCAGATCCTGGCGGCAACGTACGATTCACAAAGAACACAGCTTCACTGTCAGCAGCAAGGCTGAGTGGGCCTTAAGGGAAAATTATTTTTCCTCATAAAACTAGCAAGTGTGATTTGAAAATGACATTGCCAATTCAAGTTTAGTATTTTTAAGTAAAGCCTAAGAAGTCTCTCTTTTTTAGTTTTTTTTCATTTTGCCTGAAGTGATTTTGTGTCACAAACACTTCCACAAAAATACAAGCCTAAGGATGGGCTTATGCACAAACAGAACAGACAATGAACACTCTCCTCTGCTGCTGAAAGAAACTGCTCCTGCTACTAATCACCACCCACACGAAGTGAACAGGAACCACTGCTTTGCTTTCTCTTATATTACACAATAGGCCATGACTACACTAGAAGCATTTTGCTGGAAAAGATATACTGATATACTATACCAGTAGAGGTTTCAGAGTAGCAGCCGTGTTAGTCTGTAACCGCAAAAAGAACAGGAGTACTTGTGGCACCTTAGAGACTAACAAATTTATTTCAGCATGAGCTTTCGTGAGCTACAGCTCACTTCTTCGGATGCATAGAATGGAACACACAGACAGGAGATATTTATACATACAGAGAACATGAAAAGGTGGAAGTATGCATACCAACAGGACACACCACACGATCCATTGTCTACAGCCAAGCTCTAAGATACAACCGGATTCGCTCCACTCCCTCAGACACAGATAAACACCTACAAGATTTCTATCAAGCATTCTTAAAACTACAATACCCACCTGCTGAAGTGAAAAAAACAGACTGACAGAGCCAGAAGAGTACCCAGAAGCCACCTACTACAGGACAGGCCCAACAAAGAAAATAACAGAACGCCACTAGCCATCATCTACAGCCCCCAGCTAAAACCTCTCCAGCGCATCAAAGATCTAAAACCTATCCTTAAAGATGATCCCTCACTCTCACAGATCTTGGAAGACAGGCCAGTCCTCGCTTCTAGACAGCCTCCCAACCTGAAGCCAATACTCACCAGCAACCGCACACCATACAACATAAACACTAACCCAGGAACCTATCCTTGCAACAAAGCCCAATGACAGCTCTGTCCACATATCTATTCAAGTGACACCATCATAGGACCTAATCACATCAGCCACGCCATCAGGGGCTCGTTCACCTGCACATCTACCAACGTGATATATGCCATCATGTGCCAGCAATGCCCCTCTGCCACGTACATTGACCAAACTGGACAGTCTCTATGCAAAAGAATAAATGGACACAAATCTGACATCAGGAATCATAAAATTCAAAAAAACAGTGGGAGAACACTTCAACCGCTCTAACCACTCAGTGACAGACCTGAAGGTGGCAATTTTGCAACAAAAAAACTTCAAAAACAGACTCCAAAGAGAGACTGCTGAACTCGAATTAATATGCAAATTAGATACAATTAACTCAGGCCTAAACAGAGACTGGGAATGGTTGGGTCATTACACTAACTGAATCTATTTCCCTATGTTAAGTTCTCCTCACACCTTCTATGGGTTATCTTAATTATCACTTCAAAAGTTTTTTTTCTCCTGCTGATGATAGCTCATCTCAATTGATTAGACTCTTCCTGTTAGTATGCATACTTCCACCTTTTCATGTTCTCTGTATGTATAAATATCTCCTGTCTGTGTGTTCCATTCTATGCATCTGAAGAAGTGAGCTGTAGCTCACGAAAGCTTATGCTGAAATAAATTTGTTAGTTTCTAAGGTGCCACAAGTACTCCTGTTCTTTATACCAGTAAAGCACTCTGAGTGTGGACACAGCTTATATTGGCCAGCAAAACTGCACTACAGTAGAACCTCAGAGTTATGAACACCTCAGGAATGGAGGTTGTTCATAATTCTGAAATGTTTGTAACTCTGAACAAAACATTACGGTTGTTCTTTCAAAAGTTTACAACTGAACAATGACTTAATACAGCTTTGAAATTTTACTATGCAGAAGAAAAATGCTGCTCCTCTCCCCCCTTTTTTTTCTTTTTTGTAGTTTAAACACAATACTTTACTATATTTGCTTGTGCCCCTTTTTTTGGAGGGGGCAGGGGGGGAGTGTGTCTCTGCTGCTGCCTGATGGCATACTTCTGGTTCCAAATGAGGTGTGCGGCTGACTGGTCAGTCTGTAATTCTGGTGTTCATAACGCTGAGGTTCTACGTTTAGTACAGTTTTGCTGGCCAATATAAGCTGTGTCCACACTAGGAGTGCTCTAAGCTAAACTAGTAAAAGCACTGATTTTCCAGTATACATTACATCTACAGTAGGGCTTTTTGCTAGCACAGCTATGCCAGTCAGAGATCACACCCCTATACCTATACCAGCAAAACGCTCTTGAGTTTAGACCTGTCCAAATACAGGAGAGATTTTTTTGGAAAGGAAACTATGGATATCTGAGTGTGCAGGAAGATTATGTGGGGAAGACGACCTCTGGAAGGACAGTAGCAAGGGACTGTTGGCTTCTGTAGAGCAGCAATGAAGAGTGTAGTGTGAAGTTATCAGTCTGAACCCAGGAAACGCATACACCTCTACCTCAACATAACGCTGTCCTCGGGAGCCAAAAAATCTTACCATGTTATAGGTGAAACTGTGTTATATCGAACTTGCTTTAATACACCAGAGCGCGCAGCCCTCACACCCCCGAGCACTGCTTTACCATGTTATATCCGAATTCATCTTATATCGGGTCGCGTTATATCAGGGCAGAGGTGTACTACATTTGCTCCTATTCTCTGATACACATATTTGGAAAATTACTATCACCATATACAGTGGTACAGAAGTGTAAGAGCAAAAGGTTTGAAGCAATGTAGGTTCCTCTGTCTCCTCTCTCATCTAAGAGCTTACTTAGACTAAGAATGAGAAAAGTGAATGAACATGCAGAGTGAGTGAAAGAAAGAAAATGCACCCTCACTCCAGCCAGCCTACTCTTAAATTAGATAGGAAAGTAGAAGAGAAAAGAAAAAGAAAAGAAAGCAACAAAACACAAGCTGTTACTCCTTGGAGTTTTATGGAAAGAGGCATTTAAGACCTTGTAGTGGCAAGAGCATACTTTAAATGTATTTCATTTTGCTTATAAAATATAATTCAATTCCTGTGGAAATCATTTTGAGTTTGTCAGTTTTTAAAATTATTAAAATTTTAAAAAGACATCTCCCTTTTCTGCAGCACACCTGATACACCAGAGACCGAAACTGAGAAGCTCCATGCAAGTTGTAAGAAATGTGGCTTTAGGAAGCATTTTGGGACTCTTCTCCACAACTGAAAGTAATGTAGAGCCCACAAGATAATGCCACCATTCTCTATAAATTATGGGGTGAAGGAAAATAAATTAAGTAGATTAACGTAGTATTTATGTGTAACCCATCAAGCAGTCACTGAAAAGGCCATCAGGGATCTGTCCCTCCTCATGATTAGTTGGGGGATTCTGGGAAGAGGGAATATTTTTTGAATAGTAGAACTCATGCTCAAATTCTAAATTTCTCTATCCATTCCCAGACTCTGTAATACACAAAGTGGGGTCCAGCTCATTTACTCTCTTTATTAGCTTTTTTACTTGGCATTTATCCTTCCACTGCTAACATTTCACTTGAACCATTATTTCAAGCAGCACTTGCCAAGAAAACAAGATAAAACTAACCATAGGAGAGCAGCATCTTGTGGACACACATACCATTTCATTAGTTCAGAAACATTGTTTCTTACCCAGTGGTGGCTGGAGCATCCCCCCTTTCTTTTCACAGGTCCCAATTGGCTGTATGTCAGAGGAATCCACAAGCCTCCAAAAGTCATTTTTGTTGTCACTTCCATCAAGCCGCAACCTTAATCTGGCACCAGTGATTCCAATTACTGTAGCTATACACACTGAGGTAACATTGCGTGGGTCGTGGGCTTCCAGTTTCATACCAACTTTGAAATCATTGCTAGGTGGGATCCTAGACTATAAGAGGGGGGTGGGTGAGGGAAAAAAAGATATTTTTCTTATTTTTGTCTCCCAGCTTGAAACAGATTCAGACAGGTACTATGAAAAGTGTTGCTAAATATATTGGACAGTTATAAACACACAGCTTCCATTCATCAAGACATAAAATGCTGTTATATTTATCAGTGTATGAACTTTAGTCAGTGAAAAGAATGACTACAAATAATTGGCTGGCTTGTATTGCTTTTTAGCAGCACCTGAGCAAGATACTTGACTGCCACGTTGCTGGAGACTTCGGAGTCCAAAGCCTCTCTCCCCCAAACAGCAAAATTCTCAGGATTTTAAGGAAGTGTTTAATCAGCCAGTTAGTTTCTGTTGGCTTAATGGCTTTGGAATTCTAGACTAGCATGATTCTGCCAGGAGTTGATCTGCTGTTTTTCTTTCCTGTACTGCATGGTCAGAAGTGAGGAGCAGGTGGAAGGCTCCCTGGCAGTTCAGAGAGCAGTTGGTGAAGAGTGGCTCACCGAGACAGGGTGCCTGGGTTAGTCAGAGTGTTGCTGGAGTACTCTTTGGAGACCATGTAGTGCTAGAGCACTAGCGGTTGGAGCACCGACATCCCTTGCCTAAGAATGGCACAGTTGAGGATCACACATTACAATGATTACCTTCTGGCAAAAGAATTACAAGCAATTGTACCCATGATGTTTCAAAAAGGCATTGTGAAATAAACAAAATTTCAATAAAGCCACTTTTAAGAAGTAGGGTGGCAACCGCTTTGGAGGCTTGGTATTACTTCTATATCATTTGGTGAAAGTGAGAATACAAGAGGGAAAGAACAATGAAAAATTGCCATTAGATCCAGACTAACTACCTGATGTGATATAATAGTTGAAGACATATTAAGGATTTATGGCATGAGGTATACTATAACAAAAAACAACAGAAAATTATGTGTTATTTATATTACAGTACTGCCAAGAGCACTGGTTCTCAGCCTTTCCAGATTACTGTACCCCTTTCAGGAGTCTGATTTGTCTTGTGTATACCAAGTCACACCTCAGTTAAAATTTACTTGATTACAAAATCATACATAAAAATACAGAGGTGTCAAGCACGCAGTTACTGAAAAATTGCACATTGTCTCATTTTTACCATATATTTATAAATCAACTGGAATGTAAATATTGCACTTACATTTCCGTATATAGAGCAGTATAAACAAGTCATCGGTATGAAATTTGTATTTGTACTGACTTCACTAGTGCTTTTTATGTAGACTTCTATACAACTAGGCAAATATCAAGATGAGTTGATATGCCCCCTAGAAGACCTCTGCATGCCCCCAGGAGGTACACATACCTCTGGTTGAGTACCACTGGCCTGGAGAACTCAAGCAAAATCAGGGCACAACAGTGCTAGGTACTGTATAAAACACAAAGTAAGAGACAATCCCTCCCTTAAAGAGCTTACATCAAGATAAATAAGACAAAGGGCAGAAGAAAGGAAATATCCCCATTTTACAGATGGGAAATGAAAATAGAGAGAGAAAAAGTGGTTTACCCAAGGTCACATAGGGAGTCTGTGGTAATGTTGAGAACTGAATCTAGATGTACTAGGCCCCAGTTCAGTGACTTCCTCTCATGGAGTTGAACACACACACAGAGGAAGTGTCAGCCACTGGATGCAAAATGTAAGCACGCATCAGTTTTTGGACTTAAGACATCTGCATCATCACTTCACCCATTCTGGTAATTGGTCTTTGATACTGGCTCAGTGTTTAGCATCCCGTAAATTAGGAAGAAGAGGGGAGAGAAAGATCCTTTAAGAAATTTATGTACCAGGAAGGCAGGGATGATTGATGCATGACAACTGCACAGCACTAAACAGGATTTTTTAACCTAGTAGCAGTACATTGAAGATCAGGATCAATCAGGTTCAAAGCTGTGAGGGAGAGGGAAGAGCAGAGAAATTCTATTCACCTAACAAAAAATATGTATCCATTTAAAATATCTATTTAAAATGGACAGGTGTCAGTCAATGGTAGGAACCGTGTCTGTCCAGCCTGATAGGAAAAGTGTGATGCAAGACTTACTAGGATAACAACTGGGGTTGCATTTCCTGCCCCCCTTTGCTTTTCTGAAATTTTAAAAATATTGAAATCTTGGGTTCCTCTTGCTGTGAGTGCAGAAGCAGTGTTTGAGACAGACCCCAGATCAACAGCAGGAGCCCTGAAGGAGTCAGACTCTGCACAATGAAAAGACAAGAGATATTCAGTGTGTGGAGCCTAGCATCTGTCAATGTAGCATTCAGACAGCAGGCTGCCTGAGAGGGGAGCCCAGGCATATTAAATTTAAAGGGCAATTTAATGTCAGGATATTGCTTGTCAAGCTGTTATTCTCCACAACTGTGAAAGTCAATTTAAATTGAAAAGTTAGTTGTTTTTTAAAGAAAAATTGGTTTAAATTGCAATACTTGTGGAGGGAGTTATATGAAAAGATATCATACATAATATTTATTTTTGGCATTATGGTAGCATATGAAGCCAACTGAGATCAGGCCTCCATTGCTCTATGTGCTGCACAAACAGATGGTAAGAGATAGTCCCTGCCCCAAACAGCTTTCAATCTAAACAAAGACTGAGAGAAAGGGATGCAGATTTCAGATAGTTAAAGAATTTAAATAACTATAGAAAATAATAATTCTAAAATAATTGTAACCGTTGAGTCTATGGAGAATTGCCTTACAAATACCTTTATCTTGATTTAAAAACTATTTTATTGGGTTTTCACTTATTTGTGCATTTTGAAGTTAATTATCTTGCTGGCCTGTACATTAGAAAATTATTTGACTGGCCACTAGGGTATACTATCAGCCCCTTCCCTTGCATTACGCAAAATGATGACACGTTCACAGGCTTTCTATTATTTTGTATATTTAATTGCAAAAAACCATAGTTAATGCAGAGTTGAGGTTGTTTGGTGGTATGTCATCCCCTTGCAGAACACGGAGTTGAGCAAAACAAACTTCTGAAACCCAGGAAACAGAATTAAGATTGTCCATGCACCCATATCTTTGCCCTCTTTCAGCACTGCCCCAATATGCCCTATTAACAGGCATACTTTTACTCTGTGAACCCCACAGTTGCTGAAATACACAAGCTCATCACCTCCTTTTGCAACCCATTCCCTCTCATCCAGAGGAGTCCATCTAACATTATTAAAGGACAAAAAAGGAGGGGAGGGGCGCACAGGTGAAGACAGTTGCCCACATCACCTTCCCTCTATTCCCCAGGAGCTGGCAGTAAACAATAGGAATAATTTGGATACACTCCAGAGGCAGTCAGCGTGTTATATATTGAACGGTGGAGGCAGTAGTTGGGCCTGCTTCATAAAGAAATCATTCTGATATGAGGACATGTGTGGACTACTTTGAGGTGCGTGACAGAGCTGAAATTACAATATGAGAAGATCGGTGTTTTTCACTCTCTTGTGTGTGTGAGGAAAGGGAATTGGTGCATCATTTCTATGCAGAATATTGTATGTTATATAGTCAGCAGGGCACAGGGCTTTTATGACAAAGGCTATTGTCAGTGGTAATGTGGAATATGACAGGATTCTAATGGTTTAATGAGGGGTATGTGAAAGTGTAGACTGAGGCCATGTCTACATCTAAAATTTTGCAGCGCTGGTTGTTACAGCTGTATTAGTACAGCTGTATAGGGCCAGCGCTGCAGAGTGGCCACACTTACAGCAACCAGCGCTGCAAGTGGTGTTAGATGTGGCCACACTGCAGCGCTGTTGGGCGGCTTCAAGGGAGGTTCGGGGAACGCGAGAGCAAACCGCGGCGAAGCTGGTCTCCTTTCCCGGTTTGCTCTCTCGTTCCCCGAACCCCCGAACAAGCAGGTCTCCTTCCCTGCGGTTTGCTGGGTGGTTCGGGGAACGCGAGAGCAAACCCGGGAAAGGAGACCAGCTTCGCCGCGGTTTGCTCTCGCGTTCCCCGAACAAGCAGGTCTCCTTCCCTGCGGTTTGCAGGGTGGTTCCGGGAAACGCGAGAGCAAACCGCGGCGAAGCTGATCTCCTTTCCCGGTTTGCTCTCTCGTTCCCCGAACCCCCGAACAAGCAGGTCTCCTTCCCTGCGGTTTGCTGGGTGGTTCGGGGAACGCGAGAGCAAACTGCGGCGAAGCTGGTCTCCTTTCCCGGTTTGCTCTCGCCTTCCCGGAACCACCCAGCAAACCTCAGGGAAGGAGACCTGCTTGCTCGGGGTTCGGGGAACGCGAGAGCAAACCGCGGCGAAGCTGGTCTCCTTTCCCGGTTTGCTCTCGCGTTCCCGGAACCACCCAGCAAACCTCAGGGAAGGAGACCTGCTTGCTCGGGGTTCGGGGAACGCGAGAGCAAACCGGGGAAGGAGACCAGCTTGATTACCAGAGGCTTCCTCAGGTATGCTGGGATACCTGCTTATTCCACGGAGGTCAAGAAAAGCGCTGGTAAGTGTCTATATTTGATTACCAGCGCTGGATCACCAGCGCTGGATCCTCTACACCCGAGACAAAACGGGAGTACGGCCAGCGCTGCAAACAGGGAGTTGCAGCGCTGGTGGTGCCCTGCAGATGTGTACACCTCCTAAGTTGCAGCGCTGTAACTCCCTCACCAGCGCTGCAACTTTCTGATGTAGACAAGCCCTCAGATGGCATCCTGAGGGTAAGGGTAAAGGAGCTGTTAAAGGCTGTGTAGTAGTTCTCATATTGTACATATGTGGTACTCTTTCTGGGGAACTGGCTAAATGTTTGAGTGTACGCTAGGATCTTGAACTTCTTGAATCTTATAGTGCCAAGGGCCAGCGTGAGTATGTTGTACTGGGGCATTGCTCACAGATGGTAGAGGAAAGAGGTCATGAGCTACCTTCCCCTCTGCTTTTTGTCCTTTAATAGCATTACATACTCTTCAAGGTTTTTTTGCCACTGAATTACCTGTTTATAAAAATTAGGAAAAGATATGTTGTTGGTAGGAATAAGTAGTAATTTCGGCAGTTGTACTTCTCATTTCCTGCAATTTGCATACTGAGCTAGTCAACACCCGCCTCCCCACCCTCCCCTTTCACTGGGCTCCACCAGCTCTGCTTCAGCACACCTCCCTAGCCATGGCTCCAACACATTCACTGCATTCTCACAGCAACTCGGCCCCCTCCCCACATCTGTATCCAGGCTTCCCCATTGTGAGCAGGGAACACATCTCCCTGAAAGTCTTCACTTCTTGGTACAAGCAATCTATTGCCGTTACTTCCTTCCCTCCTCTAACCTAACTCACATGAAGTGCCTGGAGAGAAGGACAATTACGTTACAATGGAAAGGTGTTCCTGGTCATGTTTCAGAGTAGTTGGAGGGAGGAGTTTGTGGCAGAGCTGGTGAGAGAAGTCACAGACAGAGAGTTTTTGTGCCAAAACACGGATAGCTTTCTGACCCTTGTCCAACAGATGCATCCCATCTCCAAGCAACAGTGAAGTGTCAGAGCTTCTATACCATACAGTACCACATCTCCTGGTCAGCCACAAATCCTCCGATTTCCTGATTAATGTTTTCCAACATGTATTAATAGCTTTCACATGGTCACTGTAGCAATTATTCAAATACAGATCCTAGACGCAAATAACTGATGTGATCCAAATCTGCTCTCATACATTGTATGAAGTGCACACCAGGAATAAGGCCCAGGTGAAATCGCCACAATGCCTGGTAGATCATAACTTCTTAAGTAACCATTTGGGCAAAACATGACAATGCAAGCCACTTCTCTCCATACAATCAGCCTCTAGTCAGCAATCTCCATATTGGGGAGAGTCAATAGGTGGCCCAAATCTGGACCATGAGAGTCTTTTCAGTGGACTGTAGGGCTCCTAGAGGCTCAGGGCTTTCTCCCTGCAGGGGAGTGCTTCAGTCCCAAGGCACTTCCCATAGGGCTGAAGCTCGGACTCCTGGCAGGGCTGAAGTCCCAAGTCCAGGCGGAGGCATGCTGGGGCTCGTGGCTTCAGTCCCGGCACGCCTCCTGTGGGCTGAAGCTCTGATTCCTGTTGGGGCTGAAGCCCCAAGTCTAGGCACGCTTCCCACAAGCTGAAGATCCACTGGAGGTGCACTGGGACTTGGGGCTTCAGCCCACCTGAGGCATGCAGAGCTTTGGCCCCTTGCTGGAGGCAGTGCTGGGACTCAGGGTTTTCAGCCCCACCTGAGGCATGCAGGCATTTGGGGCTTCGGCCACACCGGGAAAAATGCTGGAACTTCAGCCCAGCCTGAGGCACGCTGTGACTTGGGGCAGCCCCGCTGGAAGCACGTGGGACTCCAGGCTTCAATCGTGCCTAAGGCCTGCTGGGACTCTGGGCCTGAGGTGCACTGTGATTTGGGGCTTCAGCCCCACTGGAGGCTCTTGGGGACTAGTGCTTCAGCCCAGCAGGAGACACAGTGGGATTCTCAAACATTTATCCAGCTCCAATCTGGTGCACCTGAAAGTAAGCCATGACAGTGGCAGCCCAGCAGCCTGGGGCTGACAGCCAAGTATCTCCTGGAATGCTACCTACCACCTCAATCAAAATCTAAAATGGCACCCCTGGGTCACAGACCTGCAATCACAATGTCCACAATACCACCCAAGCTGCTGAGGCTGCATATTTCCTGTCTTGGAAAAACCTCTTCTGACCGGCAGCAAAGTAAAAAAACAGCCAATCGAGGCTGCTGCAGGACGCAAGTGGTGCTCTCTGCCTCTGCCCCTCAGCAGGTGCCATTTTTACAGGAGAGAGGAAGGAGGAGTTCAGTGGCTTGTGGCAGCTCTGCTCTTCCTTTCCCTCTACTATTGGGACAAGGAGAGGGCTCTTCTGCCTCTCCCTCTTCTCCTGTTCCCCTTGAACCCCTTCAGCCCTGCCTGGAATCGTGCTGGGACTCAGGACTTCAGAGCAGTGAAGAGCCCCAAGAACTGCAGAAGCAAAGGTGAGCCAAGGTACTCCCATCTCTGGTGCTTTCGACGTTTAACAAGTTAACACTGAAAACCGTTCATTTAAAGAAAAGTGGACCGACGCTTACTATTTTGTCTTGCCACAACATCCAAAGGGTTGACCAGTATGTTTAATTTGAACAGAGACTGTGGCTGTTGTTAAAAGTGGGAACATCAAATGCCACTATGAAACGAAGCACATGGATTTTGACCACAAATATCCACTGCTTCATTAAAGGACGCATATTTTCAAAGCACAAATATTATTTCAAAGGCTACTTGTGTTCAGGAAAGGGCAGCTGAAGCTTCATTGAGGTGTGTGGTAATGGCAAAACACAGAAAACCTTTTACAGATGCGGACATTATTAAGCAGTGGATGGTTACTACAGCTGAAACCCTCTTTGCAGAGAAGACAGACATTGCTGACCCCTTCAGACAACTGCCACTCTCAGACACGACAGTTATTAGGTGTGCTGAGATGATGGCACAGGACATTTTCAAGCAGTTGTTGAGAAACGGAACATTCAAAAGTTTTCCATGGCAGTGGATGGATCCTGTAATACCAAGTTCACCGCAAAGCTAGCACTGTATGTCCTTTTTCTGATGGAGAGAAATTTGGGGAGGAGCTATTGCCCCTTATACCGCATAACAATTGCACAACAGATGAGGGACTGTTTCGTCTAATGAAGGTTTTGACATGACACAGATTGTGTCAATTACAACAGACGGCGCTCCTGCCATGATCGGTACTCACTGAGGGCTCGTTTGGGAGGGGAAGGCAGAAGAGCTACATGCATTTTTTTGGGATGCCAAAAGCATGAGCATCCTGGCCTTCCTTGTTGATTTAACAGGCCATTTAAATGATTTCAACTTAAAGTTACAGGGGCGAAATCACAATGTAGTGGATCTCCACAGCAGTGTCACTTCATCTGAAAACAAACAAAAAGTCTCTTCAAAAATGATTTGGAAACTGGGGAGATGCTGCATTTCCCAATGTTGCTACGCTGCCGAGACACTGCAGATGGCATCATCTCTGGACAGACTTCTTCAAAACTTCTAGCAGAGGTTCCAAGAATTTGAAAGTGTTAAAGACAACTTCCTGTTTGTACGGAATCCATTTGTGGTACAAGCAAATGGTACTTAGTGTGATCAAACGAAAGCATCCTTTCCAGATGCTGAAAAAGCAAAACTACAGCTAGAGCTTACTGAATTAGAAGTGGATGAAGTGTTTAAGATGCGGCACACAAACTACATTAGAAACTTTCTGGACAACTCTTATGCTTACCCACTTAAGGAAGGTGGCATTTCACAGTTTGACTACGTTTGGCTTGACATATGTGTATGAGTCAGCATTCTCAACAATGAAGAACATTAAATCACATAATTGTTCCGTTCTGACTGATAATCATCTGTGGAATTGCCTCCATCTTGCCTTGACTGAACTCACTCCGATCTTCAAGGCCTTTGTCCAGCAGAGGACCTGTCACTTTTCCCACTGATGGCGAGTACTATACTTATACATTATTCACATCTATTTTATTTAAATTTGTATTGCTGTATAAAATTACATTTTCAGTAGTGATACCACACTTTTAATAGGTGTTTCACAGTAATTATTCATGATACTTTTGCTTAATACGTGTAGGTGGGTTTGTATTTGTTATTGGAAAGACTTGAATCATAAAAGATAAAGAGTTCATGTGTACTGTGTGATTTTCCTTCCAATTCTGATACTTATGTTAAATAAACCACAAAAGACTAAAAAGTTTTGAATATGTTTATCTATCTATATGCAGATATGCCTACATTACAATAACTGTATTTGACAAAACTCATTCAAAACTTGAAACAGTTGTCTGAAAGTGTTTTTAATGCGAATATTTGCATTTGTTTGACATTTTATCTAAGTACTTTCTCAAAGCCTCAAATAAATTATATCTTTCTTAGAGGTTATTTATAGGTTATCCAGTGGTTTGATTTTATTTTTATTTAATGCAGTAAATATATATATATAAGCAATATAGGTGCTGGGTATATTTTAGCATTGTATGTGTTAGTTGAACAAGGGCACTAGCGTGTCTGGCCTTGTTGAGCCAGACACACTAGTCTGCTGCAACACAGACCTAGGTCTGGTCCATGCCCCCAAAGCTGCAGACTTTAACCAAAAACTGCTCAGCAAATCACCTATCTCCAGCACCCAGACACACAGCTTCCAATGGGATCCAAACCCCAAATAAATCTGTTTTACTCTGTATAAAGCTTATACAGGGTAAACTCATGAATTGTCTGCCCTCTATAACTCTGATAGAGAGCAAATGCACAGCTGTTTGCTCCTTCTTCTTAGTCTGGGCCCAATCCTTTTTCCGGTATAGAATCATAGACTATCAGAGTTGGAAGGGACCTCCAGTTCTTGTTAGTTCTAGATCAGGTGGTAACTAGAGGATTTCTATGACTGGCAGCCCCCTTTGTTCTGTTCCACCCCCTTTTATGGCTTTAGCACAAGGCGGGACTCTTTTGTCTCTCTGGGTCCCCATCCCTCCTTCTAAATGGAAAAGCACCAGGTTTAAGATGGACTCCAATACCAGGTGACATGGTCATATATCCTGTGAGACCCCATTACTCACTGGCCAGCACCCACGTATACAGGAAGGCTTACAAGTAAATAGCACCACTATGACAGTGTCCCCTGAGTAGATATGTGGACAGAGTTGGCAACGGGCTTTGTTGCAAGGATAGGTTCCTGGGTTAGTGTTTTTGTTGTTTGTTATAACATTCAAAAACCAGTCGGAGAACACTTCAACCTCCCTGGTCACTCAATTACAGACCTCAAAGTTGCAATATTCCAACAAAAAAACTTCAAAACCAGACTCCAACGAGAAACTGCAAAATTGGAATTAATTTGCAAACTGGACACCATTAAATTAGGTTTGAATAAAGACTGGGAGTGGATGGTCATTACACAATGTAAATACTATTTTCCCATGCTGATTTTACCCCTACTGTTACTCACACCTTCTTGTCAACTGTTGGAAATAGGCCATCCCGATTATCACTACAAAAGTTTTTTTTTCTCCTGCTGATAATAGGCCACCTTAATTGATTATTCTTGTTATAGTTGGTATGGCAACACCCGTTTTTTCCATGCTTTGTGTGTGTGTGTATATATCTTCCTACTGTATTTTCCACTGAACGTATCTGATGAAGTGGATTTTAGCCCACGAAAGCTTATACTCAAATAAATTTGTTAGTCTCTAAGGTGCCACAAGTACTCCTCATTCTTTTTGCTGATACAGACTAACACAGCTACCACTCTGAAACCTAGAACCTAAAAGGATAACTCAAATGTGTGAACTGCTCCATTCATCTCAGTGGGTGTTTCCATACCCCTTCTGATGGTTTTAGAACCTGGGATATGTATGAAGTATACCTGTTCTCAGCTTCCCACCCGAAGGGGCAGAACTTCCCCAGACCCTGGCTGACGTGGGGGCCGGGAGGGGGCCTCAGACCCTCATAAAAGAGTGAGCCCTCACCGAAACCTGACTCATGTAAGTGAGGGTGGGAGAAGATCCAAACGTTGTAGATGGGCATGGGGTCCCCAGATCCTGGCACATACACAGAGGGCATAAGAGAGACTCAGACACTCCCAGAGGGGCAAAAGCCCCCCAGATATGGGCACACACACTGAAGGGGTGAATATGAGGCTGACAAGTGCCCTTGCCCCTATTCTCCAAGTCCTCTTGCCACTCACTCCTCACTTCCCAGTATCCCATACTCCCCACATCCCTAACCCCCATGCCAATCTCACCTGAGCCCCCAACTTCTCTCCATTCCCCTACCATCCCATTCCCAGTTATCTCCCAAATCAAATCCCCCATCTCCTTGCCACAGCCTCAAACCCCTCCCCTCATTCTTTCACTCCTTTGTCCCCTAATAACTGCCTCCCCCCCCGGATGCAGTCACGTCCATTTTTTTTCCTAACTGCTTTGATTATAATCCTCCCAAAATAGAATTGCCATCCCTGACTCACAAATTATAACAGCCTCCAGCCCCTCAGTCCAAAACTCTTTGTCTTAGATGGGGACTTGTGATTCATTTCTCCTTAGTTATGTTAATTGAAGCATGAGTTCACAGCAACCAGATTCGTGATTCACCCAGTCATTATTTCCTCTCAGTTTAACAGTACAAGGCAGCAGAAGGAAACTGTTTTTTGGTGGGAGGAGGGAGGAGTTAGGAGTGGGGGAGAACTGTATCTCAGGAGCCTCTTGGATAAATGACCCCAAATTTGGTTCACTAACACTATTCTGCACCTGCATATGAGGCAAACCAAATTTCCAAGCAATCAAAGTTGCTAGTCGCATAGGTGCCAGCTCTGATGGGAAGAAAATTATGGGAGCTCAGCACCCACCAGGAACCCCTCTAACCAGCTCTTCCCTCTTCCTCACAGTGCCTCCTGCCCACCAGCGGACCCTGCTGATCAGTTCCTCCCCCTCTCCCCAGTGCCTCCTGCCCGCCAGTGACCAGCTGTTCAGTGGCATGTGGGAGGCACTGTGGGGGAGGAGCAGGGACAGGAAGAGGCAGGAGAGGAGTGGAATGGTGCGGGAAGAGGTGGGGCGGGCCCGGAGGCAGAGCCAGGGTCGAGCACCTCCAGGAACTCAGGAAGTCGGTACTTAGGCTAGTCAGATTTTAAAGCACTTACAAAAGTCAAGCTTTAAAGCATATAAAATGGTTTCTTTAATGGCACATGTGCACCGTAAAAAAAAAATATTAAATACCATCCTAAGTTTGGGTCCCCCAAAGATTTTGTGAGTGTCACATGCATTATCTTGAGCAAAATTCAGATTGAGCCCATCTTGACCCTCAACGATTTGATCTTTATCTCTGCACACAAAAAACCAAAACCTCCACTAGCTAGAATTTTTTGAAAAATGGCTTTTCCATGGTTTCTCTCTCCATAAGGTCTGCCTCAAATGACCCAACATTTGAGTCACTAACTGTATCCTGTACCCTCCTGAGGTATACCAAATTAAAATGGACTCTGACTAGGCATCTCAATTTTAGAAGACTTTGAAAAGTCGACCTTTAAACAGAAATCATGATGCAACCTTTACTATAGCAGCCTTACCGTGCCACTATAATCCAATAAAATCAAATTAGACATACACAAAGATCTGACACTAAATTAATGCTGTTAATTATAGTGGAGTGCCAGGTCCAATAGTCAAGGTTGAGCATCACTTTCTATTTAAAGGTCAACTCTTCAAAGTGCTCTAATATTTGCATATTTATCCTGGGTTTCTTAAAATTTGCTATGCCTCAAGGTGGTGCCTCCCTAAACAGTATTTTACAAAATCTAACGTTCTTTGGATGCGTATGAGCCTAACTTTGTCTGGAAAAAATACTGTGTAGGGTGGGATGCGCCATCACAGCTGCTATCTTCTCGAAGTCTCCTGGACAAGGTAATTGTTATCAGGAAGACCGTGGCCATGGGTTCAAAGGGCAGTCTAGTCAGTCCTTTCAGCACTAGGTTTACGTGCCACATGGGAGCAGGAAGTCAAGGTTGTGGGAAACGGTTTACTATACCCTTGACGAACCTCTTAGTGGTTTGGGTGCTACAACATTGAGTATCCCTCAATAGGTTGGTGGAAAGCTGCTATGAATGCCAGATGGACTTTAGAGAGCAGAGAGATAGGCATGATTTCTTTAGGGTCAATGCATAGTCTAGGATATGAGAGTCTAGGATAAGAGTTGTCGATGTTGGGGAGATTTGCTGGATAGAACACCAAGCCTGAAACTTGGACCATTTCTGCAGGTTAGTGCATCGAGTAGAGGACTTTCTACTGTGTAACAGAACCTCTTGTGCCTCTCTCGAACAGGAGCTTTCCAGGCTTTGGAACTGAGCAGGAGCCATGCCTCATGGTGGAGAATCCTGTCCTGCGAGAGGAGGTGCTGTATGTCCGGGAGAGGGATTGGCGGGCATGTCGCAAGCTGTGACAGGTCTGCGTTGGCCAAGGCGGAGCAATCAGGATGACATGGGCTCCATTTTTAAATTTTTATCAGGACTTTCGCCAGACGGGGAAACAGAGAAAAGGCATAGAGAATGTCCCTGTTCCATGGGATGTGGAGGGCATTGCCCAGGGAACATTGACCCATCCCCACTCTGGAGCAGTAGCATGGACATTTCTTGTTCAGGTGAGTGGAAAACAAGTCTGTGGACAGTATCCCCCACCGCCTAAGTATGTCATGAAGTACTGTCAGGTCTATCTCCCACTTGTGGTCATGTGGGAATTTGAGACTGACATTGTCTGCTACCTAGTTGTGTGTGCCTGGGAGGTAAGCCGCAGACAGTGTATCGTTGTGGGAGATGCACCAATTCTACAGCCTGATTGGCTTGGTGCATAGGGAAAGTGACCCGGCTCCTCCCTGACGACTGATGTAGTACATGCAGGCTATATAAGAGATCGGCAACCTTTGGCATGCGGCCCGCTAGGGTAAGCCCTCTGGTGGGCCAGTTTGTTCATCTGCCGCATCCACAGGTTTGACCAACCGTGGCTCCCACTGGCTGCAATTCACTGCTCCAGGCCAATGGGGGCAGCGGGAAGCAGGACGGGCTAAGGGATGTGCTGGCTGCTGCTTCCTGCCACCTCCATTGCCTGGAGCATCGAACCATGGTTAGCGGGAGCTGTGATCAGCCAAACCAGCACACATGGCAGGTAAACAAACCAGCCCAGCCTGCCAGGGGGCTTACCCTGGAGTGCCACATGCCAAAGGTTGCTGATCCCTGGGCTATATTGTTGTTAGGATCGTCATTTGTGATCCTGTGATCACCAGAAGGAAATGGGCGCAGGTGTTCCTAACCGCTCTTAGCTCAAGGAGACTGATGTGAAGGGACATCTCCATAGCTGACCACTTGCCTTGTGTTGTGAGGCCATTTAGATGCATCCACTCCTGTAAGTGATGCATCAATCATGATGAGCTACGATGGTGCGCTTTGGGAGAAGGGGATCGCTTTGCAAACGTTGCTTGGGCTCTTCCATCAGTCTAGGGAGTTTTTGATCCCGGTGAGAGGCAACAGGGATTTGTCCAGCCTGTCCCTGGTCTGTAGAATCACATTTGGAGACATCGCATATGAAGCCAGGCAAGTGGTATTAACACCATGCTCGCTGCCATGTGCCCCAGGAGTTGGAGACAGAGTCTGGCTGATATTTGTGGGCTGCTTTAAACAGTGTCTAAACGTGGCTAAGGACTAGAATCTGTGTTGAGGCAAGAGGGCTCTGGCTTGTAACAAGTCCAGGTCAGCCCCTATGAATTCCAGGTGTTGCACTGGAATGAGGGTTGACTTCTGGGTATTGATCTGTAGGACCAGATCTGTAAACATGCACATAGTCACTTTGGTTACTCGGTAAGCGTCCCAGAGAGATCTAGCTCCAAGTAGGCAATCGTTGCGATAAGAGTAGATCATTATCCCTTGAGAACATAAGTGAGTAGCCACCACCAAAAGAAACTTGGAAAATACTCTTGGGACCAACGATAGCCTGAAGGGGAGCACTTTGTATTGGTAGTGGTCGTGTTGCAGGCGATTTCTCAGATTCACCCTACGAGTCAGTAGGAAAATGTGTGTCCTGAAGGTCAAGGGCCAAAAACCAGTCTCTCTGTTCCAACGCTGGAATGATCATCAATAGAGTGACCATCTTGAATTTTTGTGCCTTAATAAATTTGCTGAGAGCTCTGAGGTCTAGGATGGATCTCCAGCCTCCTTTCCTCTTTGGTATTAGGAAATAAGAGTAGAACCCTCTTCCTTGTAGATGTTGAGGTACTGGTTCTATGTCTCCTAACTAGAGGAGACAATCTACTTCTTGTTGTAGTATATTCTCATAAACGAGGAAAGGTGTTGTAGAGGAGGTAGGGAGGTAAAATGGATGGAGTACCCAGTTCATGGTTCAATGTTATGCATTCCCAGGCACTGTGGAACACTGCCAATCAGTGGTCAAATGGATGTGAAGCATTGGTCAGCTGTATCAGTTGGAGAGAATAGTTTAGTGGCCTGCCCATCAAGGGGATCAGCAGTTTCTTTCTTCAATCCACAGCCATTAGGTGTAGAGGGCTGCAGGGAAGATTCACGTCTGCCCAGGGACTCACAGTGCAGGTCCTGCAAGGGTCTGAGAGCTGCCTCCATGAAGATGATCTTCTGCCTGAGCTCTCTGTCCTTACAGGAACGTGGCCAGAGTTGCTGACAGAGATCACACTTTTGATGGATCCAGCCCTTCCTGAGGCAGCGAATGCCGTGGGAGTGCCTGTCTGCAATCAGAATGGCCTCCTTGCGAGTGAGGCACTTCTTAAAGCCACTGAACTGGGCATGCCTGCTGGGGGGGAAGGGTCCCCAGTGGGGAGAAAAGAGGGAAAATAAAGTTTTTGGTTTTTGTTTTTTATTTTTATTTTTAATTTTTGTGTGGATAATAAGAGGGTAAAGAACAACTATAACTATAGTATACTAATAATCTAACTATATAAATGCAAATAGCGTATGATCCTAATGGACTGCAAGTAGCTCCATCTTTAGCCAGAGCAATTGAGAAGGAACTGACAGGGGTTAGCCTATGCGCACTGGCTGGCCTCATGGCACAGCATGAGGAGAGACAGCTCATGCGCAGGCCTAAGAGACACTACTGTCAAAGTTCTCCTGTCAGCAGCACAGGAATGCCAGCACACCTAGGGTAGAACACACATAAGGACACTACTCAAAGAAGAATTCAAACATGCTCTACGCAGAGGTGAGAATGGTTGCCGGCATATCACTCCTTTTAACCTGAATGCTATCTCTTCTCCCTCTGCCCCCCTGAGATAGCACTGGGGGAGCCAGACCTCTCGGGGGAGCGGGGGGGGGTCTAAGCCCTTCTCCTTGCCCCCTTCTGTGTGAGTTGGGATCTGGGGAGCTGAGAACAGTCATGCTCGGAGCATGCACCAAGCACACAGTGCTGAGACGGGGTGAGGAGCTGAGAACAGGCATGCTTCATACATGGCATATACTCACAAGCAGAGGGGGAGGAGATTGAGGGATTTGAGCACACCTACTGACACTGAGCTGTTCACATATGTCACAGCTATTGTTTCAGGCCTTATTCATCTCCACAGGGTGTTCTTATTCAGAACATCTCATTAAGATAAATAGCCATTTCACACTTCTGAGAGGCAGATGGATGTGCAAAGCCCATTCTCCCTACAGCAGGCCCAAATTTTGGACAGGGATTCTGAACTCTGCCCTTTCCTGCCTCCAGCTAGTACATGCACTTCTCAGAGTCCCACCACTTTCCCTACTATTGTCCCTCCAAGCTTTCCAGGAATATGGAGTGGCAAAGAGGAGGATGGAACTGGTGTGTGGATGGGGGGACTCAAAGCAGCAGGAATGTGAGGTTTCAAGCACTGGAGTGTATGTCTAGGGAGTGCGGAGCAATTGGCATGATGGAGTGAAAGTTGCAGTTGGAGCAGTGGTAGTGGAACATGAGTAGTTGGTGGACTATGGCATGGGAGATGGGTGCAGTGAGGGTGCTATTGGAACAGTGCACAGCAGAGAGGGTTGGAGAGAAAGGGATCAGGGCTATACAGTGAGAGGCTTCTGTTCCAATTCCTCCTAACCCCCAAAACCCACAATTAACTTTTTATTTCCTGGTTTTCAGAAGTTTAAATGTAGTCCCTTCTCCACATTCTGTAAGGGCACATAGCACTACAGGGGAACCATAACTCTGCACCAGCTAAGTTTTGGGGCACTTAAGTCTAAATGACTGAAATAGCATTTAGCAAATTCTGAAACCATTACTTAGACATCTGACCAATATGACACCTTTTAGATTTTCAGAACACTGCACAAACGTTACCTACTTTGATTTTGTCCACAAGAGACCTCCCAAAATATAGAATACATTTCATTTTAATAGTCAGGCATAGGTTCTTTGCACTGCCATACCCTTCCAGAGGGACTCCTCCAATTCCTAGCTAACCCAGTAGAAACCTGAGCCTTCAGCCTTTATATTACCACTGATACAAAAAAATCTTTGGCCCTCAGTGTATATTAGATAATCCTTAGTTTAATTACAAATACTTCCCAAAGAAAATTATTTGGTCCAAATGTAAACAATATTTCTGAAGTGAGCCAGCCAAATTTCCAAACCTTTGCTTTGTTCAAGGGTCAACCATCTTACTTACAGACACAACCAAAACTCAGCTAACCATTTGTAGGAACTGATGGCATTAGATTTCTGTGGGCTGGTGGATTGGATATTGGTTGATACCAAATGAACAAATGTGATTACTGCACAATCTAACAGCTTTATCTCAAAGAGTTTCTGTTAAACTTCCAAATCAGGAACAGAGTTATTTAGATGTACTAAAATAGTACACCACCATTACAGGGCTGTGCAGCTGCACACACAAGCAACATAGGCAGAGAGACAATTTAGGGAGAGTAGGGGGCACCCCTTCCCCAAGTTTCGTACAAGAGATCTGCTCAAAGCACACATCCCAGTCCCAGGCGGAGCTCTTAGCTGTAGCCCCATGAAGCCAGGTCCCCTCCTCCAGGAGCCAGTATTCTCCTGGTCAATTTCTTCCACTATGTTAGCTCACCCCCCCCCACCTCATCTGCCTCCACCAATCATCAGCTGAGATTATACGAAGTGACAATCCTCCTAACCAACAGTAGTAGGGCAGTGAGCATGGCCTTTGGGGGTAGGGCAGGCAAGAAAGAGGGGTCAATCAAGGTGGAGGGGAGCACAGGGTCCACAGTGTTGGTGGGGGAGCATACCCCGTAGTGAGGGTGGGGAAGCATAGGGTCCTCTGGGGTGGTGGTGGTGGGAAGGGCAGGGGAACCACAGGGCCCCCACTGGCAGGGGGGAGGAAGTGGGATGCAAAAGGGGAGTCAATCTCCAGGGGAAGAGAGAAGTGAGGTCATAGGACTGTGCCCTGAGGGACAGGGCAGTGAGTGTGGAAGGAGCAGCTGAGGGAGGGGGAGCTGAAGAAAGGTGGTGGGGGGGGACTAGGAGCAGCTAAGTGGGTCTTGGGTCCCGTTTGCCCTCAGAGACGCATGGAGCACCCTCAGCTCTCTCTGGGAAGAGACCAGAGACAGACCCTTCTGGTCCTGACTTGTCACATCCATTAGTGGTTGCAACTTCAAGGACAGCTGTGTCGTGCTGCAAACCCTGCCAGCAGATGTTGAGCACAGGGGGATGATGGCTGTGCTGCTGGCCAACACAGAGATCGACCTGTACTCCGCCAACATCCCACCCCCTAGGCAGGTCCCCTTTAGCTACCACCAGAGGGCATCTCAACAGCTGACTAATGTTACAGTAGCACCCAAAGACCTTAAATCAATAGAGTCCCCCATTGTGCTAAGCACAAACCATTAGGAAGGCCCAGTTTCTGTCCCACAGATCTCTATCTAATCCTTTTAATTCCTATGAAGGCAGGAAAGTATTATTCTCATTTTATAGCAATGGGAATGGAGGCACAGTCTTCAAACACAGAATAGTACTTTCAAAAACATATATACAAATTCTAAATAATAAACAAGACTCGATTTTTTTTCTCAGCTTTAAAATGTGGAATTTTCTTGGCATTTGATTTTAAATATTCTCCTGTGAGAACTGCAATACAAATCACTGTAGTGCTGTGTTTAAGATCCTTTTGGAAAGTGACTTGAAAGTGTCAGTTTCAGTCCTGTTTAAAGTCAGTTTCTACCCTATTACTATTTGTAATAGGGTAACATCACTAGAGCCCCAGGCAGGTGCAGTATAAACTCACCAGGTCTTGCCCTAGCAGGATGTTTCCAAAAGTTAAATGATCTAGTCCAAGCTTTGTGAACTTCAAAAAGTAAGTAATCTAAATAATAGAAAGTAATCTAGAGTTTTCTACAATTGTTGTATTCAAGAATTAGTAAAGCAAGAATATACATTAAAATTTTAAACCTAACCAAAGTCCCTTAAGTGACTTGACACAAGATGTCAGAACATGTTAGTATTTAAGCTGTGTGGGTCTAACATTTATTTAATTTCCTTTCTTTATATGGAATTAGATACAGTGCTCTTGTCGGCTAATTTCTAAATTATCTGCAAGAAAGCTACTGTTGTCAGGTGCCTAAGTAACCCCTGGAATCACAGTTAAAGTTGCCCTATCCCCCACCAAAATCTGAAATGGCGCTCGTGAACACAGAACTATGGTACACCAAAAGAAATCTGAGTTAGTGAAAAGACCGTATATCACTCAACATCAGAAGAAGTGAGCAGCAGGAAAATTCCTTCTAAAACATGTGTTCTGGTTTCAGGGAGTGGAAAGCTGTGACAGGGTGACTGGCTCTTTAAGGACTGATGGGTCCAACCCCACCTGTGACACCGAGCTCACCTCCCCAAGTGAAGAAAATAAACAAAGTCACATGACAGGCAGGTCATGCAGCTAAAATCAGGTCTTCTGATATGGAGATAAAAACAGAAGCCTTGAGTGAGCCAAGAGAGACTATAAAGCAGGAAAAGAACCTGACTACTGGTGAGCTGGAGAAGCTGGTTTGAGCCATGGCACAGCCACAGGAAGGACGGTTGTGAAATCCTTAACCAGAGGTAATAGTTTGGTCCTGAGAGGCCAAAGGATACTGTATAAAGGCTCAGTATCTATTTACTTACTTTAAATATTCTGGGCTGTGAACAAACTGTCTGAAGAAGAAAGAGGGAAATGAGAATGGCATGCCTTGGACTTCTGTGGCCTCACTGGCTGGGCTTAAGGTGACAGATGAGCAAGACACCACTGAACTCCAAAGAAATAAACGCAGCAAAAAACAGAATACACCAAAGCCTGAGTTCTCTCACAATATTTGCTTATTGCCTGGAAACATTTCTGAAACTTCAACATTGGAAGGATGGATAAAGTTATCTTCTCCCCAACAAAAAAAGCAAGAGACAACTCCATGATATGTTTTATTGATTACCTTTTATGACACTTCAATATGGGTTTAATTTCCAAAATACAAGATTGCCACGACACTTTCCAGTAATCAGAACAGGTACACCTATGTGTGGTGGCAATGTTTAATTGAAATATGTACAACAAAATTCTCAAACTTCCTGTAATGCAATTTTAATTAAATTTCTCAAGAGAAAGTTCTTAAGGGAACAAAAATATACCAAATGATTTCACAGTTATTTTAATAATTTATATTGGTTGATAGGTTCTTATACCAACTCTTGTTAATTCTGTTGGGGGGAAAGCTGCAGCAACCACCATACTGTTTATGTCCTGTTCAGAGGTTCAATTCTGTAGGGCTACTTCAGAATGATGCTGGAGACTCAGAGTGCTGGGAGCCAGCACAGTGCAGTTGGAAGGTTCAGAAAATTAAGGGACAAGTGCTAAGTAAGTTCTACTACAGATGTACAAATGAGGAATTTGGGCAAAGGGTGACAAAGGGCACTACTCTGACCCTCAGCCATATTTTAAATTCTTACTCTAAACCATGGAGAGACATGCTAAAGCTGTTCAAAAAGAGCTGTAAAAATTTTAAACATTGACAAGATTCCCTATATTTCCACTAGCCTTGTTCTTGAAAGACAGCTGCAATATTTCTGATCAACCTTTCAAAGAAAATTTGACTTGAGGCAGACACCAAGCACAGAAAACTTCAGCTTAAATGGTTAAGGTTTGCCAAAGTTATAAGCAAATGAGAACAGGAGGTTACAAAGGGAAGCCATAGGCACCCATAATATAAGGCTTGCTATTGGTCCCCTTAAAATACACATACATACACACACATTTACATAAAAGAATTTCATGTACCTGTCTGAAACAATGTGGAGGAGCAGCTAGCGATCCAGTCTCTTTCAAGTAATTATCCCACTTAAAGTGTTCTAGAAGAGATAAAAAGAAAAGTTAGGCAACTCTTAAGGGAATGTATTGTGCAAACTTTTAGGGGGAAACAGCTGTTTAGGTGAACTCTAATTCCAGCCTTTTTAAAGTAAATTCTAAAAAGTGAATTCCTCTTGTGTGAAAGACACCAGACTGACAGCCTTTGAGAGACTTTAAAAACTTTGTTAATCCATAGGAAAGACACACCACAAAGATTCAGTACACAGTTCAACATAAAGAACAAGAGTACTTGTGGCACCTTAGAGACTAAAATTTATCTGAGCATTAGCTGTAGCCCACAAAAGTACTCTTGTTCTTTTTGCAGATACAGACTAACATGGCTGCTACTCTGAAACCAGCTTCAACATATTTCATCAGTAGTGAGGAAGGATGGTCCAGTAGTTAGGATGCTAGGCTGGGAATCACTAGAGCGGGATTCCATGTGCTGCTCCAGAGACTTCCTGTATGATCTTGTGCAAGCCTTTGTGTTTCAGTTCCACATTTGTAAAACGAGAAAAGCAGCACGTCCTATGCTGGAGGAGTGAGGATAAATTTGTTAAAGATTGTGAGACAGTCATATTCTATTGTTATATACTCTATATCCAGGACCATGTAAGCACTTTTAATAAAGAGTGTGCACATCAAGAACACTTGTGCAGAAGAGTCAACTAGTACCTTGACCCCAGTGCAAACCAGAATGGGTTTGGGGTTTAGTGCAATCTGTGAACATGACCCTAGCTCCACAACTAGAACCCAGGAATTTCTGGCTCCCTGTCCTACATTTGATCTAGACGAGGCTGCCTTTCTAACCAAATATGCAAATATTTTGCCTTAACACTTAGCAACAGAATCAAATAACACTTCATATATCACTAGGCTTTTCAAATTCTTCGGTGATTTTTAGACTGCTGTTCAAAGGGCTACAAAAATGTAGTTATATGAGTTAATCAATCAAGATGAAATATAATATGGCCAATGATCCAAATAAGCATGGCTTAAGTGGATACAAGTCACAAGAAAAGAACTAAAATACTACAGCGCACATTTTGCTTCTACAGTGAAATTGTCTATAATCTTTAAGTTGATGTATCTAAAAACAGAAAGAGAAGCAACAGTCATCTTGTCCATCACCTCTTCACAAGTTTAAATGAGAACATAAATGGTGTAATGATGCCATCTAGTGGCTAAATCAACAATAGCTATCATAGTGTTTCCATCAAAAAAAAAATCTTCGTTTTAGACAGCTAGTAAAATCAAATCGTCTTCTGGGAACTGGCATCAATGAAGTTATTTGGCTACATTTATAACTAAACATTAAACACAACTCCATTTAAAGAAGGAAAACAGAAAAATACCTCAAAACCAATTTTTTCCTAAGCAACAAAACACACAAATAACTGAAAACTTTTCAGTGTTGCCCTGAAAGATACCAGTGATGTTCATCAATGACTGTCCCATGGGAAAATATTCCAGAAGCACTAGCCTTTGATAGGAAAGGCCTTGGCTAATATCTTCACGATATTATCTCTGCATAGTCAGCATTTCCCAAATGATCACAGCAGTAGTAGCTGTAAATTGATGGGATGACTCAGCAGCAAAATGAGGAGCCAAGAAAGGTCTTTTCCTCAGGGGATCATGTTTACAGCAAGTAAACAAAATAAGGCAACAAACATAAAACTACACAGGTAGCTTTAAGGAAGAGTGCTTTCTTTCACTGGCCATTGAGGGAGTTTGCAGTTTCATTGACCTGCAGATCATTTAATAATAACAGGAGATATACCAATCTCCTAGAACTGGAAGGGACCTTGATAAGTCATCAAATCCAGCCCCCTGCCTTCACTAGCAGGACCAATTTTTGCCCCAGATCCCTAAGTAGTCCCCTCAAGGATTGAACTCACAACCCTGGGTTTAGCAGGCCAATGCTCAAACCACTGAGCTATCCCTCTCCCTATAACTGGATTTTGCATAGTCTGAAGTTGACATTAGGTTTCCTTCCTTTGCAAGCATAGGCCAAAACTGAAGTAAATTAAAGCTAAATTCATTTACAGCTAATACTTAATATTGTGCAATTTATTTCATGAAGAGAATATGAAACAGCAGAAAGGGGATGTGTGTGTCTACGGAAATTGTCACATGAGAAAATAACGCTCTTAAAAAAACATGCTTCTCTATATCCAGTGAAAGATCATTTGCAGATAAAAAACTAATGCTATTTTCTGAACATATACACCAATTTGAGGCTCTAGTATTGGAGAGAATTTTAGGAATGGAGGTAGAATAAAACTTCAACCTACAGGAAAATTAGCTCACAACAAACCATTTAATATAAAAAAATTTCCTTGTATATTACCCCAATTCAAGACACAGGTAATTTTATGCTGAATTACCAGAGACAGTAAGAAAACAAATGTAGTGTACTACCAGTTTGGTCAGTCCTGCTAATACTATCCTTTCAAAGGTTTAGACCAGAGGTAGGGAACCTTCTTCTATCAGGGGCCACTGACACACACACAAAAAATCAGTCGTGGGCCACAAAGAGCCCCACAGAGAGGTGTGGAGGCTTGGGGCTTCCCCTAGGCTCTGGGGTGGTGCTAGAAATGAGGGGTTCAGGATGTGGGAGGGGGCTCCAGCCTGAAGCAGGGGTTGGGATGCAGAAGTGGGTGAGGGTTCCATCTGGGGGTGCAGGCTCTGGGGCTGGCTGAGGATGAGGAGTTTGGGGTACAGGAGGGGGCTCCGGGCTGGGGCCAAGGGATTTGGAGTGTGGGAGGAGGCTCCGGGCAGGGTGTTGAGACACAGGTGGGGGTGCAGGGTCTGGGAGGGAGTTTGGATGTGAGGTGGGGCTGGGGTATGGGTAGGGGTGGCGGGGTCTGGGAGGGAGTTTGGGTGCGGCAGGGGGTTCCGACCTGGGGCAGGGGATTCAGGCTCTGGCCAGTTTCCAGTTGGCTGCGCAGCAGGTCCATGCTGTGCCTGGAAGCAGCCGGCATGTCCAGCCCCTAGGCAGAGTCACAGCCAGGGGACTCTGTGTGGTGTGTGCTGCCTCTGCCCACAGGTGCTGCCCCCACAGCTTACATTAGCCACGGTTCCCAGACAATGGGAGCTGCAGAGCCAGTGCTGGGGTCAGCAGATGGAGCTTCCTGATTGCCCCTCTACCTATACGTTGTGGGCAGAGGCACCGAGGCTCTGGGCTTCCAGCCCACAGCGTGGAGACTTGTCACTGACCAGATTAAATTAAGCAGTGGGCCAGATCCAGCCCGCGGGCCAGAGGTTCCCCACCCCGGTCTAGACAGACTGGTTTTTAGAACTGGCAGCCATGTTTAAGTTTTGTCTTCTGTTTTATTTCAGTTATTGAACTCTTGGCCATAGTCTGAACTGTGAATGTTCGTGCACTGCAGTTAGTCAGCAATGGCATCATTGGTAGCCTGTCATCAATATTGCAATCAATGGATTAGGCAGTATCATCCCCTCATTATTGTCCTGCTCTTCTGAAAAAACTACACAAACTGGATATCTCCAATGACAATGTTTATTACTGAGGTTCTCAAACTGGGGTTCACAAGGTTATTACATGCAGGGGGTCGCGAGCTATCAGCTTCCACCCCCAAACCCACTTTGCCTCCAGCATTTATAATAGTGCTAAATATTCAAAAAAAGTATCACACTCGGAGGCTTGCTGTGTAAAAGGGGTCACCAGTACAAAAGTTTGAGAACCACTGGTTTACAATAAACACAAAAAGTTACCAAAAATGTTCTCTTGTGCAATTATTTACTTTCTAATACATTTTACAGACATTTACGCAGCAACTTGTTTTTCATGTTTTCCTTGAACCCTCAGATGCAACTGTACATTATTTAATCCTTATCAGAACACCAGAAATTAGTCTAAGAATTCTGAATACAGATTGAAAGATCTAGCTTATGTACAATACATTAAATAGACAGATTTTATTATATTATTAAGCCTGCCCACCACAGTATAAAACCAAACGCCCACAATATTAGTTTTTGCTTCAGAACTCAGTTGTTCTCTCACAAAGCTTCCCCCCTGCCTGGCTGGTGTTTAGCAGATTGGGGCCCCCTATCTAGGCTCAGGCTCTCAGCCAGTTTCTAGTTTTCCACAGGCTCATTCTGGATTTCTGGCACATGGCTGTGTCCCCAAACTGACATCTGAGCTCTTTCTTTTGGGCTGGCATGGCTCCTTAGAGGTTCTCTCTGGATTTCTTCTGCTCAGTTGACTACTACAAGTACCTGGTACTTTCTTCAAGGCTGGCATAGGTCTTTTCAGAGCAGAAAGCTGTAAACCTCCATCTTTTTTGGCTCATTAGGATCTACAAGTGGGTATTCACCCATGAAAGCTTATGCTTCAATACTTCTGTTAGTCTATAAGGTGCCACAGGACTCTGTCGCTTTTTACAACTCCTCCCTCTGATGCTGTGGGGGGGAGTGGTCTGTCTCTCCGCTCCCATCCCAAAAACCCCTCTTAACATCCCACCCCTCCAGCTCTAAGAGTTGTATTCCCCCTCAGACACACTGAGGTTACAAGTAAGGTGTCCTCAAATTTTACAAGTATGGATTTTATGTAGACTTATTTCACTACTTTGGTGATACACAGAGCTCCTCGCCACCTTGCACACCAATGGCTGCTGGTAAAGGACACATCAGAGTGGCTTAAATTGAAATACGTATCCAAACCTATACATTTCTCTTTGGATTCAACCTCATTTTTAAGTAGAGTGCTGCTACAGATATGCAAGCAGTCTTAATGAAAGCTGAAACTTCACTCACTCTTCCTTCCAGGATGGCCACTGCTTGCTTGTTCTTCATTTTGCTTGGCGAGTTGATAGCCTCACATACTCTTGCAAATGGATGAGTTAAAATATGAAAAAAAGTATCCCCATAATGCAAATATTTCCCTTCCCTTGTACATTATCCTCAGTCCTTTCACTCCCAAATATCGTCTCTCATCGATTTACTGGAGCCCTTCTCCTTATCAGAAGATTTACCATACCCTTCCTTCCCTCCTTCAGTTCTTTTATTCTCCTCATTCCTCCTACCCGCAGCTCCAAGTTACACCTCCTCTTCAACTTCCAGTCTTAACTGGCGCGTCTCCCGCAGTCCTACTACAAGACCAAGGAGCTCCCACTGTAGAGGCACTCTGCATTCTAAGGCCACTCTGTTCAGCTGGCACTAAGAGTAGTTCCCTGTCTCTCTTCTAGTCAAACAAGCAACAATTGTTTTCATCCATAAACCTCAATGAACTTTACATTGGAGGGTATAACTGTCCTAGTATTATAAATTGATAAATGGAGGTATAGAGAGGTGAAGCGACTTGCCCAGGATCATGCAGTTCGTCTATGGCAGAGGTCGGCAACCTATCAGAAGTGGGGTGCCGAGTGTTCATTTATTCACTTTAATTTAAGGTTTCGCGTGCCAGTAATACATTTTAATGGTTTTTAGAAGGACTCTCTATAAGTCTATATATTATATAACTAAACTATTGCTGTATTGTAAAATAAAAAAGGTTTTCAAAACGTTTAAGAAGCTTCATTTAAAATTAAATTAAAATGTTGATCTTATGCCACCGGCCCGCTCAGCCCGCTGCTGGTCTGGGGTTCTGTTCACCTAGGCCAGCAGCGGGCTGAGTGGGGCCTGCGGCCAGGACCCCAGCTGGCAAGGGTCCAGCAGCCAGAACCCCAGACCGGCAGTGGGCTGTGCGAGGCCGGCAGCCGGGACCCCAGACCGGCAGTGGGCTGAGCGGCTCAGCCCGCTGCCGCTCAGCCGGGATCCCGGCTGCCAGACCTGCTCAGCCCGCTGCCGGTCTGGGGTCCCGGCCCTGCCCATATACAGTGGGTACCTACCTTCTCCCTGGTTCTGGCCCATTCTCTTCCTCTCTCTCTGCACTGAGCTGAGGGTGGGAGTGCACTGAGCACAGGGCTGGGGGCGAAGGGTCTGGCCAGGAGATAGAATGAGGGAGGGGGCTCAGGGTTGGGACAGGAGATTTGCGTGTGGGACACTTACTTGGGCAGCTCCCATTTGGTGCAAGGGGTGCAAGTGGGAATGTGGGGGTGGGGTGCAGGAGCTCGTTTGGTGCTCAGGGTGGGGATGTGGGGGGTGCAAGAGTCAGGGCAGAGGGCTGGGTGTGTATGAGGGGGGCACAGGGCTCAGGGCAATGGGCCTCGGGGATGTCCAAGGCTACGGGACTCAGGGCAGAGGGCTGGGGGTATGTATGTGTGTGGGGGGGTCAGGGCAGAGGGCTGGAGGGGATATGCCCCTATTCTACCACCACCCCCTTCCCCAAGGCCCTGCCCCCACTTCTTCTCTGCCTCCGCCGGGAGCAGTGAGCACTC
This sequence comes from Gopherus flavomarginatus, assembly GCF_025201925.1. Classification (NCBI taxonomy): domain Eukaryota; kingdom Metazoa; phylum Chordata; order Testudines; family Testudinidae; genus Gopherus; species Gopherus flavomarginatus. Next base: position 229,372,362 of record NC_066617.1, on the reverse strand, counting down.
TGACTCTGCTCCTTCCGGACCCCCTCCCTCGCAAGGGACATCAGCTGATTGGCCAGCAGGGGAGGGAGGGATGGAGAGGCAGAGGAGGGGCAGGAACCCAGCACACTACGGGAAGAGGCAGGGGAGCCGGCTTCAGCCCCCTGCCCCTTGCCCCGCAGTGGGGGGGGAGAAATCGGAGGGCAGAGAAGAGCAGGCCGGGCCGGGCAGGATTTTTAATGGCTTGCTGCTGCCTGCCGGGACTCTGGCAGGCAGCAGCATGCCATTAAAAATCAGCTCACATGCCGTCTTTGGCACATGTGCCATAGGTTGCCGACCCCTTGTCTATGGCATAGCAGAAATTGGCTCTCACGACTAAGTCCAGTACCCTGTGATCACCCTGCCTCCGATATATGGGTTACCTTTGCATCACTTAAGAATGCGCTCAAGAGAAGCTGAGTAGTTAGAATGTGGTCATGAAAGGAGAGAGCGCCATTATTCAAATCCCAAGAGCAGGAGGGATAAAAGTTGCCTCCTTAGCCACCTCCCAATTTGGGCAAGCAGAGTAAACAATTACTTACTGTAACTGTGGTTCTTCAAGATGTGATGTAGATGTGTATTCCACTTACGTGTGTGCACGCCCAGTGCACCGAAGCCAGAGAATTTTGCCTAGCAGTACCGGTAGAGGAGCAGCGCTCACGCCTGGTGACCATATCCCCTGCCCTGGCTATTTGAGGCTGTGCCGCCACAACCCTCCTCAGTTCCTTCACACCAAACACCCAGAGACTAGATGCATAGGAGACAGAAGCTGGGTCGGGAATACACGTCTGAATCACATCTCGAAGAACCACAGTTACAGGAAGTAACCATTTCTTCTTCTTTGAGTAGATGCGACCATTTATTCCACTTAGGTGAGTCACAAGCCGTATTCACGTCAGTAGGTAGGGCTTGGAGTCTACCTAAACAGGGATTGCAGGATTGCCCTACCAAAACTTGCATCCACTCTGGAAGATGCGGTAATAGCATAATAGTTTGCAAATGTATGTATGGAAGACTATAAGTATCCAATATAAAGATGTCACTAAGGAATGCTATTGTCATTACTTCTGCTCTCACAGAATAAGATCGCACTCCCTCTGAGGAGGTGCAGCCAAAGCTATTTCATATTCAGTCTTGATACAGAATGTTATTCATTTAGAGACTGTCTATCAAGGGACTGCGTGCCCCTTCATATAATCGGCATACAACACACACAGGTCAGGTGAAGCATGAAGCGGTTTAGTCATGTCCATATAGGCTAGACATCAACTGACATCTAATGTATGTAGACACTGCTCCTCTGGAGATGATGTGGCTTAGAAAAGAACATAGGTAAAAGTACCACCTGGTTCAAATGAAACTGAGAAACCACTTTAGACAAACATTTTGCATGTGGACATAAAGTCACTTTGTCCTTAGATAATTGTGTATAAGGAGGATCTGTCTTTAGAGCCTGCAACTGTCAGACTCTCCTTGCAATCGTTATCCTACTAGGAACGCAGACTTCTGACACAAAAGTGGAAATGTACAAGATGCCAGGGGCTTGAACGGGCATCCCATTAAAGTGGCTAGGACAGTGTTACGGTTTACCAGAGGAACCGATTCTTAGACTGGAGTATGCAATACAGTCTTTTTAAGAATCTTGCTACCACGGCACTGGAGAAGACAGATCTTCCCTGAATAGGGGAATGAAATGCTGATATGGCCACCAGATGTACTCTCAATGAGCTACGTGCAAGGCCCAATGACACAAGGTGCAGCAAGTATTCCAGGATGTCCTGAATAGAAGCCAGCGTCAGCTGAATTCGGTGGACCAATGACCCCATTGAAAACCGCTTCAATCTCGCCAAGTAGGCCATTCTGGTAGAGGGCTCCCTACTGTTGAATAGAACCTACTGAACAGCTTCCTCCTCATTTAGCCACGAAGCATACATACCATGAGATGCAGGGAGCTGAGCTATAAGGTGCGACCATGATTCTGTGTAAGTAGGTCAGGATGGAGAGGAAGGGGAATAGGAGGCTGAACTGACAGCACAAGAAGGTCAGAGACCCAGCACTGCCTCTGCCACACTGGGGCAATGTGAATGAGTTTGGCCAGATCCATCTTCAGCTTGAAAATGACTTGGAGGAAACGTGTACAGATTGCCAACAGCCAGCTGAGACGAAAAGTGTCAGACAGGGACCCTATACTGAGATCCCTTTGAGAGCAGAACAGATGGCATTACCTGTTGTCCCTCATAGCAAACAGGTTAATCGTCAGAATGCACCAAGCTGCAAAAATGACCTGGAAGACACTTGTCTTCAGAGACGACTCATGACTCAGGGAAAAATTCCTGCTGAGATTGTTCGCTAAATGATTCTGGACCCTGGGCAAGTGGTGACTAATAGAGTGATCATCTCTTTGATGCAGAACTGCCACAACCTGATTGCCTCTTGGCAGAGCATCCTTGCCTGTTCACATAATATGTGGCTGTGGTATTCTCAGTAAGTATGTGAACCACTGAGCCACTGATGCAGTCCAGAAAAGGATAACATGCACTGTAGATGGCCTGAAGCTCCAGCACGTTGATATGTAGTGACGATTCCTGCTCCAACCACAGACCTTGAACTTTCAGTGACCCCAGATGTGCTCCCTTATCCATTAGGGAGGCATTGGTGACAACAGACCTGGTTGGTAAGCACTGGACGAAAGGAACACCCTGACAAACATTTTCCATTAGGGTCCACCACTGCAAGGAGTCCAGGACCAGTGGAAGGAGGCAGACCAATATGCTCAGGGAGTAAAGAGTCGGATGATGAACTGTCCTGAGCTACATTTAAAGGGGGCAAAGACACAACCCTGCAAACTGGACCACCTGTGTGCAAGCAGACATGTGGTCCAAGAGCCTCAGGCACATCCAAACTACTGTGGAAGTCTGAGACTGCATACTAAACCAAAGGTGGCAAAATGCCTGAAAAAGGGTCATTCAGTAGAAAAGACGTGTACAGTCTATTAAGGCCCCAATGAACTTGATTTTCTGAGTGGGAACCAAAGTTGACATTTCAATGTTTAGGATGAGACCCAGACGGTCAAACAAGTGCACTATAGTGTTGACATGGGAAAGGACTTCCTTTCTGGACCTACCCCTCAGTAACCAGTTGTCCATATATGGGAAGATGTGGATTCCTTTCTTGCTGAGGTACACCTTCACCACAACTATGCATTTGGTAAAAACCCAAAGGGCAGAAGAGAGGCAGAAGGAAAGCACCATATACTGAAAATGGTGCTCCACTACGACAAATCAAAGGAATTTTCTGTTTCTCTGCAAAACTGTCCCATGAAACTAGGTGTCCTGAAGGTCAAGAACAGCCAACCAGTTGTTCTGTGACAATGGGGGGAGGACAGTTGATAGAGTGACCATTTGGAACCTCATGTATCTGATATATTTGTTGAGGCCTGGAAAGTTGAGAATAGGTCTTACCCTTCCCTTGAATTTAGGCACCAGACAGTACAGAAATAGAAGCCCATGACCCCAGTGTTCCAGTGGAACCTCCTCTACTGCTCCCAAAGCCAGCAGAGAGCAAACCTGCTTGAGGAGCAATACTTAATAAGAGGGGGTCCCTAAAGAGGGATGGGAACTGGGGGTGGGGAAGATGGAAAGGAACTGGATGGCATACCCCAATCTGACCGTGGTTAGGACCCAGCTGTCGGCGGTGATCAAGCCCCAAGCATTTTGAAAGCAAGCCAGTCTGTTCCCAAACAGAGGGAATGGGGAGAAGAGAGCAAAAATTGTAACACTGCTCTGGACCAAGAAGTCAAAATCAGGAACTTAGTGGGGGCTCCGGGGAAGGTGTGTCAAGTGGCCAAACCCCGGAACTAAATGCTTCTTCCTCTAGGACCTATGCCCCTTTCTGGGGTAGTTCTGCTGTCTCAGGGGAGGGAAAGGCTTCCTAAATGTGTGCTGCAAACAATACTGTTGCTGCTGCTACTGCTGATCAATCACTGTAGTGGCCTATCTGCACTGTTGGCATACACACCCCCAAAGATCATAGGGCAGCCCTAGAGTCCTTGAAGGAGTGCAGAATCTCGTCCATCCTGTCCAAAAAAAGCATCAGCTGAAGGGCAAATCCTCTATGGTTTGTTGCACACCAGGATAATGCCCATATTCTGCAGCCAGGACTCCCTTCTCACGGTCATCACCAAAGCCATTACTCTGGCTGAAGTATCTGCAATGTCCAGCATTGACCATAACAAAGTCTTAGTCACCAAGCAGCTGTTAGAGATAAATGCCCAAAATTCCCCCCTGAAGACTTCAGGCAACTGGTCCACAAATTCAGACATAGCCATCCTATTCACTAAGTCATATTTAGACAGCAATGCCTGCTGGTTAGCAATGTGCATCTACAAATAAGAGGATGTGTCAATCTTCCTACTCATCAGGGCCATCTGCTTGGATTCCCTATCTTTCGGAGTGGACTTAAATCTGTCCTGCAGGCCTCTATTGTTCACCATGGTTATGACCAGGGAATTTGGGGCTGGATGGAGTAAAAACCCCCAAATCCCTGCAACACAATGAAGTAGCAATTTCTCCATGTGCTTTGCGATAGGGGGTACTGAAGTCGACATGCTCCAGAAAACCTTAGCAGGCTCTAGGAGTGCATCATTAATAGGGAGGGCTACTCTCCCAGGGGCAGATGGCTGCAGGATGTCCAACAACTTATGAATATTCTCCTGCAGAAACTCTGTATGAATACACAGGGAAGGCAGCCACGTGCCACAAAAGGTCCTGGTACATCTTGAAATCTTCTGGTACCAAAAGAAAGAAAGATCCGGGCAACAGAGAATCATCTGGGGGTGAAGACAAAGTGGTTAACTGTGCCAGAGCCAGATCCTACTCCAGGACTGACAGACCTGGACAGGACGACTCTGGATGCTCCACATGGGAAAAGTTCACTGGTGACTGGGCCTGTGGCAGATCTACCGTCACTACCACAGGATTGCTCAATGATCTTGCTTTAGAGCAAGATGAGGAGTGGGACCTACGCAACCGAGGTGCATCCCACAAATGTCAAGCAGCCCACTAGTATGGAGAGGGCATTGGTGGCCAGTAGACACCAGGCCAGGGCCCCCACTTCCACCATGAGACAAGCACCTATCATGGTACCCATAGCTCTCCTTAACTGGGCCCTGATGCAGGTCAGGCAATGGAGAGTGGGTGGAAGAAGATCGCAATCTGAAAGCTGAGGAGTCCCGAGCTTCAGGGGATAAAGGTGGAGCCAGCCCTGAGGTTGCAAGCAACTGGCCTGACTCATCCATAGCCCAGAATGAAGAGGGAACTGGTGCAGATGGTGGAAACAGTACTGCTGGCATCAAATACACCTCCGTTGTTTCCAGTGCTTGAAGTGGTGTCAACCCTGAAGTCGAGGTGACTGACAGTGCTGAAGTGGAGGGAGGTGCGTGCTGCCATGGTTACATCAGTGGTGTCAACAGCAGAGGTGCCAAGAAGTTCCTAGTGCTGGGGAGGTCCCTTGTGCTAAGCCCAGCACCAGTCCCACTTTCACTGACTGTCGAAGGGAGACATTAGGGTGCGGTGCCAGCAGACCCTCAGGCTCAGCAGCCTACCCAGCCAACAGCGCTATAAACTAATCAGCCCTGGCAAAGTCCAGGGCCAAGGGAGAGGTCAGGACAGAAAGGCAGAGGAGGTCCATTGCCACCTGATATACCACCAGTGCAGAAACAGCCAGTGCCAGCATCACCCTTTTCAATATGGGACTCAATGGATGCCCAGAGCCAGAACCAGAGTTGATGGCACAGGGTCTCTGATCTCCCTGAATGGTACCAGGGAGTGGTTGATGGGACCGGCTCAAATCCGCATGCTGACATTCACACTGTGTATTAAGCTAGATGTCAAACCGAGCAATACTTCCAATATTGACGTGACATTTGAGTCCCTAAGTGTGGCAGCTTCTCTCACTCAAACTGGCAAAGGAAAGCAAGTGGAACACTAATCACAGAACCATTTCCTCTACTGCCCAGTATTTACTGGCAGCAACGATCCCTCCCAGTAGCTAGGAATGGAAGAGGGAAAAAACCACCTCTCTCTCTACAGCCTTAGGGAGGAGAAGAAAACGAGTCAAAATGACAAATGAAGTTCTGGAGAGCTTTAACGTGTTTGCAGACACAACACTGTGGTGAGATTACATCTACAGGTGGCGATGTCATAACAACTACACAGTTACAATCCAGATATCTAATATGACATGAGGATGTCATTCCATGGATTATTTGTGGTTCACTGCAATGCCAGTCTATGGAAAAAATAGCTCAAAGCCAGTGTGAGGACCAATGAGACTACTCTTCCTCTGATGGGAAAGATCTTCAGGGGTACCAGCCAAGAAGTGTCTGTAGCTGACTAAAAACTTCTGTTTAATTAGATGTCCATGGAAGCCCTTAGTGTTTTAGTTTTATGAAATTTTGTAACTCTGATGTGCTATCAAAGTTTTAACAAAAGATCAATTCAAAAGTTTTCTATCTCAGTCAACAGCACATGTGACATTCTCTGGGTAAAATACTCTCCACAAAACCCTTGTCAGTTCCATACTATTCTCACCTCTCCCAAATTCATTACTCACCTTGTTTCACCATTTCCATGCCTCATGAAGTCTCTAACTAGCTCCTCTACCTGGCAGCTTTTCCCTTTACCAGCAGTGATCACATGAGTTACTCCTGGGGGAATTCTGCACCACTGCACAATACCGAATTTGTGCAGAATTAATGTCCTGCACAGAATTTCATGTTTTCCCCCATAGACTTGGTGCTGCAGAGCTACTGGCCACCTGTAAGGGCCACTGGACTTTGCATGCTGGAGAAGAGCCAGGCTCTGCAGTGAGCCAAGTGCCTGGACTGGCGAGAATGGAAGCTCTTCACATTCAGGCAACAGGGCTTGATCCTCATCCACCTAACAGGAGCAGGCCTGGGAGACCCGGCTCTGGCAAAGGGTGAGGAAGGGCAGAGATGTACCACATCCCTCAGTGGGACAAACCTGCAGGGGGTAGGCTCAGGCGGGGGGCACTTGTCTGGGGTGGGGTAGCACGACTGGGCTCTAGAGAGAGGAGGAGGATGTGTCTGGGCTGGGAGGAAGAATCATGCAGCCCTCTCCAGCACCCCGTCACTGGAAATGGGTTGTCGTAGGTGTTTCTTTAAAAACTCTCTACTCCTGGGAGAATCTTTTTCACTCTCTGTGTTGTTGACATACTTGCTGATACGTATTTTTAAATAAATTACCAAAATAACTGAAACTGGTGTGATTATATTGTGTTATTTTGACAAATAATTTTTTAAAAAATATTGTGCACAGAATTTTTAATTTAAGCGCAGAATTCCCCCAGGAGTAAGTGTGTGGCTCAGTGGGCTCTGACAGTGGGAGTGTCCCACCCTTCTGTTAGTTAACAGGAAAGAGATGGTGGCAACAACTTACTGAAAACTCTTGTTGTTGCCTATAAGACATATAGCTAGGTCAATGGGTCAGCTTTAAAACAAAAAACTTGCATAACACGACAGGTGATTTCCTCACCCCCGCCAAATGACAGACCCATTGTCCCTGATGAAAAAACACATTTTCTGCTGAGAGTGAAGGCATCCATTTTTTATTTCAAATTATGGGAAACAACTGCAGATGGAAATGCTCTGAAAATTTATTTAGTCTCAAACAATCAACTTTGTGTTTTAGTTTTTCATACAGAAGAACAAATGCATAAAATTATTTTACCTTCTCTACCTTCATTTAGCACTAATGAAGATTCAGCCTAATTATTGCAACTCCTCTCTTCAGTATCAGCAAACATGCTAGTTAAGGAGAAAAAACAACGGAGACTTTTCAGAGAGAAGGCAGAGAAAAGGTATAGATAGGACTAAAGGAGGAGGTAGAAAACTTCATCTTAAAAAAATTGGGATGCACACATTATTTTTGTTCAGGGGATTACATAGGTAACTAGTATTTGCCTTTTGGCCAGCTGAACTACTATGCTAAAGTCAATCGTTTCACTCTTCCAAAGACATTTATATGTGCATTATCAAAACACTGTCTGCTAATGAAGTTAAGAGCAGTGGTTCATATGATTCTATTCTTTTATGTATTCCAGTCATCAGTAGCAGCCTGAGAGGTGTAAAAGATACTCAGACAACACAATCCAAATATTTACATTTAAACATTACCTTGACTAAATACCTACCATTTTTTAAAGACACGTTGTTTGACTGCTGACTCTTCCCATGTTTCTCCTTTTTAACATTCTTTGAATCTACAACACATAAAATGTCATTACATAACAGATTTAGCATTCATATCATACTAAAGTCGAGGGTAACAATTAGTCTAATATACAGCACTTTTAAAACACAACTCTCAAGACAAATACATTCTATTAACCACAGATTTTTGTGTATATATCTCACTATGTCATAAAAAGGTAAATTTTATTCTTATTCTAGTTCATCTCAGAGTTTAAAAGAGAAACTAACATCAAGATTAAAAGGTACAAACACAGAAAGAAAGAATTCTAAAAAGAATGCTTCTTGGCCGTCAAACATTTTCCAAAATTTTAAAAACTGCAATCTACCTTTATTTTCTAATTGCTTTTATTTTGTTTTACAGTTTGAGGGAGAGTATTAAACCAAAGAACATCTTGGACCTTTGAACCAAGGTTTCCAAAAAACATTAGTGATTTGACACACAAGAAAAGATCTTGATGCTCAATGTGTTGCACGCGACCCTCTAAAATTCAAGCCCCTCTAAGGTGTCTCAAGTTGGCCACACAAAAACTACAGAACCCAAGATCACTAATCATTTTTGACAATCTTGGTGAAGGTCCTGACAAACAAACAGAAAAAAAATATTAACAGTTTATTTCTCAGTTAGGGGTCTCACTGCAACACTAATTCATTGAATACAGGCCTGTACCTATACCACACCAATGAATCAGCAGAAAAAGATGGAGTGAAACCCATGAGTAGCACACAATCAATTCCACTTGACTTACTTCAGGTATCAGTACCACAAGGAAAAGCCCCCTGTGTGGGGAACAAATAAGGGGGAATAAAACTAGTAGGACTGGCTGGAGAGATAACTCAAGCCATAATGTGAGTGTTGCCCCTAACTCAAGTTCCAGCCTCTCACAAAATCCCTTGAGTGTAGTGGTGCTTTTAATTCAAGTTGGCTGGCCTGTCAAGGGGTATATGCTACAGCTCAAGTGAGCACAACTACTCGGCTGCTACCACAGCCATTCTGTGCAGCTTGAGCACTACTTCAGTGTCACTGCTCTCACTCAAGCTAGCCTAACTCAAGAGAAGTTAGCCATGAAGATAACCATAGACAGATGAGCTACCCATAATTGACTCTATTCACAGCTTTGCCACATTAGCAAATATTAAGACATCCATTGTGCTGCAGAACATTCAAATCCCTTTTCAATTTAGGATCATACTTCAATTTCAGTTGCCAGTTCCATACAAATGTCTATATTTTTGACAGATGTTTGATACTTACCTGGAAACTAAAATGAAGGTACAATCCAATGTCAAAGAGGATCATACATTTTGCGTGTTACAGAAGCAAGGAAGTCGTGGAATTGAGACGCCATTATCTCCAACATACACAATTTAAAAGTGGAAGCAAATAAGTGAGCAAGTGCTCTTTGTTGCTTTTGGGCAGAGAAAGACAGCATAGGTTATTTTTCACCCTGTGTAGAAGGTGGTAAATTTTTCAAGACATGAAATAGATGTAGATAGTTTCACATGGCTAGAACTAAGGCAGTGGATTTCAAATCTCAGTCTCTATTTTTCTTGGTTAACAAGTATATTTAAACATAGCATTATTGCACTCAGATCAGTGACAGCCTTGATATTTCACAGCTATGATGAGGAATCGCTGCTGTGATCACAGTAGGTGTTTTAAGCATAAACAGTAAGCTACTATTCCTTTTTTTAATAATGCAACCATTCTCTCATAATATTGTGCAACCCACAGTTATAGTGAATGTGAGCTCCTGTTTTCTTGCACTATTTTCAATGTAGCCTTTTGGGCTAACGTTTTCACTGATGTTGTTAACCCAACAAATGTTCTTCATGTTTTAAACTAAGAACAAAGATATGATCTACTGGCCTGCACACAGGATGGGGAGCCAGTAATCCCTTACTGAGCTGTAATCTCTTAAAGATTAAGAGTTCAGATTTCTGGTCTATTGACTAAACGGGAAATTTTCTCCTCTTCCTTGGCCTGTTTTCCATTTCCTTCTCCATGCCTTAAAATGACTATCCATACAAAAATAGTAAGGCAGTAAGGCCAACACCAGGGAAAAGGATAAGTAAAAGGTCCAATAAAACCCCAAGATGGTGTGTGTACATATCCTTACATAGGGATAACAGTCACAACACCATCCGCCAAATGCAATTCCCTTCCAAATCAATATTATTTTGGTCTAATTGGGATTGATCTGAAAATAGTTCTCTTCCAAGGTAACATCGCTGCTAGATATTTAGAGACTAATGAGACTGCAAATATGAATTACATGAAAAATATAAGTGGAATTATCATTAGCATTATTTATAAGATTTAGGAATGGACAAAACTTCCAAAGCAGTTTCCCACTGAATAGGAAGTGTTTGGAGATTGAATCATGCTGGATCCCACATGACTGAGATCTTGAGGGTGACAAAAAATTGTCCATTGCCTTCTGGTAAGACCCGAAGTTTTCAACAGAATGGAACCATGGATGAGCAGTTCCATCCACCGAGTTACACTTTACAGATACTATGTATGGGAGGTTGGCCTGGAGCACCTCTTTCCAATCTGTAGACATAAAATTCTTCTGCTGATAAGATCACTCATCAGAAGACAAGCCAGAGTAATCACAGTCATCATATAAGAAATCAGAGACAACTGGAGATTGACCCAAGCTTTCTTCATTGACTTGCAATCCACCAGGGACCAAGAAGGCTAACTCCTTCGAGCATAGAGTCTGGTAGAAGCAACTGAGATGATCCTAGTGACCACTTACAGTTCCTCCTAACACTGAACTCCAGTTTCCTGACACAAGAGAGCCTTCAGAGAAAACACCCCCTTATTAGAAGAGCCAGTTTCTTAACCAATGACATGACTATTACACCTCTAATAGGAGAGTGCCCCAAGTCTTGTAGAATCTTTTTGGGACATCACGAAAGCAGTGCATTGCCTTAGAAAGTATGTCTCAGTCTTTTCCCAATACACTATTTCCTTGATATCCTTGTGGGAAGGGAGCAATAGAGGGTCGGTCTATCAAGATCTGCACAGCCACTTCCTAAAGACTTATTCTTGAGATTCCGGACACCACTCCAACAAGGGAGTCAAAGTCTTCTACCCTGGCTAGCTCTGATAATGTGTGAGGAGCCTCCCCCCAAGGAGTCTCTACCTCTGCTTCTCAGAGTTGTCTCTACCTCTGCTCCTCAGAGTTGTTGAGCACTTTAGAGTGACAGATGGTGAAAGACTATTCCCTCCACCCCCACAGAAGGCCTCAGCTGCACCTCTGGAATGGAGGACTGAGATGGAGTGGGGGAGCATTCCCCAACAAGTTGACCACTGCCCTTTTGAAAACCTGTGATGGCAACCAGAGGAGGGGGAAATGTTTGATCCCCAATGCACCTAAGACTCTGTCTAGGTCCTTCTATCCACCTCCGAGAGGGGGCTGGGAAGAGGAGATGCTGAATAACATCTTCCATCAGGGCTTCTCTCAAATCTGTGTACACTCTGAAGTAGGGTGGATCTGGAACAGCTCCATCTCCTTCAGCCTGTGTTTGTTATTCTCTAGGTGACCCATCCCAGATGGGCTTCCAGCCTGTTTGTCTGCCAAGAATAGGGCCTGTCTTGCAGCATCTTCAAACAGGCAGGGCAGAAGCCTGCCATACATGGAGTAAGGTTCCTCCACAGGCTCTGCATCAATTTGTGCAACTATTACATGCAGAACTGCAGTCATCATAGATCAGGGGTCGACAACCTTTCAGAAGCAGTGTGCCGAGTTTTCATTTATTCACTCTAATTTAAGGTTGTGCGTGCCAGTAATACACTTTAACATTTTTAGAAGGTCTCTTTCCATAAGTCTATAATATATAACTAAACTAATGTTGTATGTAAAGTAAATAAAGGGTTTTTAAATGTTTAAGAAGCTTCATTTAAAATTAAATTAAAATGCAGAGCCCCCCAGACCGGTAGTCAAGACCCAGGCAGTGCGAGTGCCACTGAAAATCAGCTCGCGTGCCGCCTTCGGTTGCCTACCCCTGTCATAGATGATCCACTGCAGCACAGACCACCACTCAATTTACAAGGTAGTAGACAACTGCAGAGAAAGCAACTGGGCTGAAGAGGTGGAAGGCATGAATTACGTGAAAAATCTTAGCCACTTCTGTAGAGCAGAAGTGCCTGTTCCAAAACTGAAAAGGACCAGTTACAGAGTAGTTGGGCTCTCTTCACAAGATTCTGTATTTCCATTTCATGCCTATTCTATTATTTCACACATTAACTTCTGCTCAAATCTCACCCTCAAGTTGGTGCAAAACACCATAACATGATGTTTTCCCCCCGATACAGCACAGTAGAAGACATGACTAGAGAGAATGTCACTGAATAGATGAGAAATTAAACTGCATAAAACAAACAGTTTAACCGGTCTACATGGGCTTTTGAAAGATAGTTGCTGATGCAGTTTGCTATTGTAAAACTTAATACCTGATATTACATATTACTCTGATAAACTATGCAGATGTCACAGAATCCAGTTATCATCTATAAAGGATTATATTTTAACAATACATCTAGATATGTGCTTACATTTTCTACTGGGACTCTGTTTTCTAGATTGTCAGAGGACAACAGTTATTTTGGGTGAAATTATATAGAATGGTTTAAATCAAGGCAAAATTTAGCATGCCTACTGTAAGTTTGGGATTTTTTACTTTAATTTGATTCATAACAAGTTCCGTGCATATCACCATCCTATTTCAACTTAACAATACAGCAGTTATTATTATTAGGTATAATAATACCCCATCTAATCAAAAATAGCTTTTATGTTTTCTACTTTCTTTCCTTTTGGATAAAAGCCACCAACCTTACCTTTAGCTGCTGTTCTCCCCATGGTAACACTTCTGTGATCTTCCTTCTCACAATAAAAAGGCTGAAGTTGAAAGACCAGTTAATTCTTCCTTTCAGCACAACAGTTTCCTGTGGAGTTAGTTATACAGCTAGTTAGTTATAGATTCAATACAAAAAAAAACAAAAACCAAAACCATTATCTTGCTGTTTTAAAGCTGCAAAAGTTTAACAAGCTACTTGTAGAGGAACTTCGTGTAAAAAAAGAGCTAAATCAAAGCAATACTGGAGGAGGAGAATAAATTAAATTTTATTACTTTATTTTAAAATGATGTAAACCCTTGAAAAGAAAAATCAGATTGCTTCACATAGCATGTTATGATTTGACATTAAAAATATGCTTTTGCTTTTACTTAAGTTTTCTTTTTAAGATTATAAAGATTATTTTCAATTTCAACAGCTCCAATCTGTTTTCCTTCCATCTTACATACACACAATCCAACAATGGTCATACTAGAAAATACCACTGCGGGAAATATTATGCTATTTAAAAAATAAGGAGTAATGAACTCATGTTTGGTGTCATGTAAAGTCAGATCACAGATATTCATAAGGATAACACTAGTCTCAAATATAGCACAGGCCTAAGTTGTTGCGGGCTTTAAAAACCAGCAGGTTCAAGTTAGTTAAGCCATGCCACCTCAATAAAGAGAAACGAGAAATATCTGTTTTGTTACTAGTTCTCCAGTCTAGCATCTACTTTGCTGAACTTTACTGATGAAATTCATCAGCATTCCACTGAAATCAGAACAGTCATGGGTTAGTCTGGCAACAACAATGCTAGTAAGTCACATATTTTTCCATTCACTGCGGGGGGGGGGGGGGGGGCGGCAGGGGGGGTAAGAATCTAACACAATTTTCAAGCTACCAACTTTGACAGTTTCCCTTTAAGACTGTCAGTTTCTACTATGTTTAGTGTACAACTTTCTGTTTTAAGAGTTTTGTAACTTAGACATACACATTTGCTCTACAACAAAATCTGGCTAAAGAAGATACTACCATGGATTTACAGAAGCCAGACTTTCAAACATTCATCAATCTAAACAACATATCTATTATAACAGGAACAATAGCTCAAAGCTAAGGAAGCTACAGAAGTATTAATTCTGAATGTTTAGAACTTCACAGGGGTATACTGGAACATTTAAAACATACACATTAAACATTCGTTGTTTCATTAAACAGCTGAATAGCTTTTACCAAAGCTTCACAATTTCAAGGTAATTTAAAGTCTGTAAATTATATACTATCATGATGGACTTCATTACATGATCTTTTATGTCTACAGTATACTTCATGTGGATAAAACCAATTGAAAACTTAATTTAATGTCATTTAATTAAATTTGTTAGTTTTAAAAATATTCGTAATATACCAAACACTAATGTATTACCACTAAAATTATCAATGCAAATAATTAAAGATTAAAAAATAAAACTGAATACTAAAACAAGCAAAGCATTTTTGCTATACAATAATGCTATAAATGATCATCAAATGAATAATTTGTAGGTTTGACATGATTGTAGAGTTTCCCCCAAAGCATTTCAAAGCTTTTCCTCTTTAAGCAATAAACTATGAAAGGTGTTGCAGAGTCAAAGTAGCTGCCTTTATAGATAGATTACTTAAAACAGTGCATGGTTTTTATCTTTTTTGTTCCAAACACTAGATTGCACTTGGTGCTGTAATAAAGATTCCAACCCTGCAGTGATAGTCATCAAGTTTAGCACAAGTGGAGTGTCTGTCAGAAACATAAAAAGGATTCCAGCATTTCATTAGTTTGTGTAGCACCAGATAGGCTATTTTACAACATGCTCACCAGCCTGTTAAAAATGTAAGACAATTGGAAATTCTAAACCGTTGTTTGAAATAGCGCAAATCCAACAACAGGATAAAATTTATTACTATTTAGAAGAGGTGTTACTTAAAAGCCAGTTGCACCAAGTTTATTCTATTCACGGTGCTTAAGTGAGCTTTTAGAAATTATTTCTCATCATATAAATGAAGTTGTACTTAAAAACTGAATTTCTGAGCCTCCATTCTGAAGAACAGCACGAAAGCTAAATCTTTGCAGAGACAGTACAGTCAGACTGAGGCAGAACATAACTCCTTTCTGGGGTAGAGTTGAGGAGCACTCTAGTTCTGCGTTTCTCAAGGACTGGTCCATGGAGCGGTGCTGGTCCCTGTGATCTCCCTGACACAGATTAAGGAAGGAAGCAAACTGGTCCCTGGTATCAAAAAGGTTGAGAAACACTGCTCTAGTTCACCCCACCTAATTAATTACCTTCTTATCTGCTGCCTACTCCCTACCCCAGCCAGGGTGGGAGCTTTTTGCATACAACTTCTAACATCACTGCAAAAAAGCTGGACAAATATAGAGTGAAGCTTGCAGAGATCCTTGGGCAGGACAGGCAGGGAAGGGAGGAAGCCTAAGATATCCTTGAATATGTGAGTGAACAAGCAAGCAGAGTGTGTTGGAAAAAAAAGATAGGAAATTAGGGTAAGAAGGAAGGTAGACATAAATCTAGAGAATGGAAGTCAGAAACAAAGGAAGGAATGAACCAGGTAAGAGAATGAAACAGTGGGAAAGGCAGATGCAAGGACAGAGAACTAGGAATAAATAGTCATAAGAAAGTAATGGGAGAGTTGAGGGGAATGGAAAGAAAACCAAAGGCAAAAAAAGAAAAATATGGAGAAAAATCAGTCAAACTTAGAACAGCACTTATGTCAGTCACAATACAGGAAACACCCCATGAAGAGTCAATTCAGACCTTGAAAGTATAGGATCAACAGTGGAGATGAACAATAAGTCACCTGACCTAAGCTAGGAAAAATGAAAATCAAAGGCAAAGGGCAAGAGAGAAAAAAGTGTCATGTTAGTTTTAACATTAAAATGTTTGTAAATGGAACCCAATAAAAAAAGTCAACATGGAGGATGTCCGCATGCTTGCTACTAATATTACTTATAGCTGGGGTTTAAAGCATCCAGTAAATTCAGCTTCATCCCTTCTGTTTAACTCCCCCTATTTCATTTAATTCTGAATTAAATGGCGAGCTTGTCTCTGCCTTTAACTTCCTGATAAGGCTTTTGTTGTCAAACCCCATTCACCCTTACTAGTCACCTCCCACTGTGTGAGTTCTTGGTTAAAAATATATACGAACAGACAAGCCTAAAGCATTTGCATTTCCAAAGTTACTACTACATATTATGTAAAATTATTTTCCATCCTACTCTAATAATTGTTCTGCTAATTTAGAAAGTCAGCTTGAAGGGCAAGAATTATTGCTTTTGAAAGAGGTCAGCCTTTTAAAGAGAGACTGTCAAAAATCATAGCTTCTTTTGGTTGGCATATCACAACTATCCCTTCCGCCATCTACACGAGCGGTTCTCAAACTGGGGGATCGTAAGCTGTCAGCCTCCACCCCAAACCCCACTTCGCCTCCAGCATTTACAATGGTGTTAAATATATTAAAAAAGTATTTTTAATGTATAAGGGGGGAGATCGCACTCAGAGGCTTGCTATGTGAAAGAGGTCACCAGTACAAAAGTCTGAGAACCCGTGATCTACACCATTCTTACAAGTAAGCAAGACAGTTATCTAACAGAAATTTGTCCCAATATTCTGCCTGTTCACCCAACCTAGGTTTTGGTTTCTTTGAAATATGTGTTAAGTTGTTTCTCCATGTTCAGTGTGTTTACTGTATTTTTGTGATCACCCAGCATAGAGATTGGAGACTTTTGTTTTGAAGAATCAAATGCTTCAGGCTTGGGTGGACAGTTAAATGAAAGAAGTGGTGGAGAGGAAACACTCTTAAAGCAGATTAGGTTTTTGGTCCTATCAACATTGATGGTATAGCTCAGAGTCCTCAGTTAAACAAAATTAATGGGAACTTTTGGCTGGGTAAAGACTAGGAATCCATTTGAGTCCACTTGATTTCTTTCACACAATGTGTAAGGATAACTATACAATGTACAGGAGAGTCAGATATATGAGAATAATTTAAAAACCTCTCTCAAATTTCAGATTCAACTGTTTAAAAGAAACAGTCACATTGAAAAGACACGGTTAATTTCAGGTACTATTGTTATCTGTGTGATTTTTCTTTTTCCTCATATTTTCTTAATGTTTCCTCTAACCTTGGCTTCTATGTGAAAGTCCCACATAAAACAATATGGGATATTTACTGTGCAAGATGAACAGGGGAATTGGCTATACACAGAGAGCTGTCAAATGTACAAAGCAAACAAATTGATATTTGTGCCCCTCTAATCTCTTTCATTTATACTAATAATAAATTTTACTTCATAGTTTATATAATCAGAAGATTATATTAATTATAATATAATATTAAGATTATATGGATTAATTCCTGTTTGGACTAGAGAATATATCTTTGCAATACTATTATCCATTTATTACTAGTCTCATAACATTTATATATAAATTCAAACTATCCAACTCTGTACACAGCCGATCTATATTAACATTCTTCTTGTTTCTCTCCTCCTGTTTGTCATATGCACTATTGCATCCTGATTTAAATTAGGCAGAACTCTTAATGGCAGGGACTGTCCTACTCTGTGCTTAGCTGTGCACAGTACAATGAGGTCACAATCCTGATTCAGACTTAGTGCTACCTTAATGCAGACACAGGTACAGTATTTCTAGACAGAAGTGTGACTTCTAAGTTAATGAGGTCCCTTCAAAGTATTTTGAAAAATGAAAAATTATTTTCTTAAATTTAATAAGCACCTCTCTTAAAAAAAATTAAGAAGAAGGTTTGAGGCTGTTTTGACGAGAGATAGGAGAAGGTATAGGGAGACTTGCAGCAAGTTATTTATATTTTATATATAATTTTGACTGATTAAATACTTACTTTTAAGCATTCCTCACCCCTTGATTTTTATCAATTTAAATTTTCACAGTTGTGTGAAATTATAGGAGAGGTCAACATCCAGTCAAGTATACAAAGTAAATATCCTTCAGCTCTAATGAGTTATCAAGCAGCATTTTTCTTAATTTGTCTATCTATAAATTTCAATTATCAATGGAAATATTTTTTCATTGAGGGCTGTGCATGTGAGAAACTGACATTTACCCACCCTCGACAAAAAAAAAAAACAAAAAACACCTAATCATTCCAAGCCTACTATATGGTATTAAATACTTCAGAAGCACCTTTGCTATTTGCCATTCTGGGATCCAAATAGGTTTACTTTCTTTCCCCCCAAAAGAAAGTAGTGCATGCTTATTTCTGCAATACAGATGTTCCATAATCCTAATGCAGGCAGTTGGGACCTACTGAACAACAGAATTAAGGTACTGGTGGAAGAGAGAGACATGTAAAATCTGTTATTTTTTCATTTATTATAAAATTAAAGCAAACTACCTGTAATATTAATGTCAGTAACACAATGTATCATTAAAACGTAGTTTTCCCTCTTTTGTAGATAAAAAGTAGATATGGGTATTTTTAAGAGGAAGTTAGGTCTAAGGTAGAATCCATTTTCGTCCATCCATTTAAGAAAGGCAGGCTGTCAAGAGCCATAAATTCAATTTTCATCTTTTTATACTGCAAAGCTGATAAACCATTAGCATAGAAAAACTTCTAGTTCATAAAAATCTGGCTCAGCATTTTTAATACATATCTTGGCTTTTTACAGACTTGTGCCAGTAAAAGAGCAAATATAATAAATCTTACAGCTAGATGATAAACACCAAAACTAGCTTTATCAAAATATTTCCTTCCTGAACTGGAAATATATTGATTATTTAACAAAAATACTCCTTTGTATTATCTGTTGCTATAAAGATCACTAAGCAAGTTTCTATGTACTGTCAATAGGATTATGGGAAACATTACAGCACAATATGCAACATATAATTCGAATAAATATAAAGCATTGAATTTTAACTATCTACAAACAGTATTATACTGCAAAGTTTTGAGTCTTTTTAGACAAAAAGCAATATGTCATTAGAATCAAATCAAACTGCCTGATCCTTCACAAATCTATTTCATAATAATCCATTCAATACAAAGTAGTAAATATCAGTTTCCATCAAGAGACTGTGTTAAAAACCTTACACCTGTACCTCAATATAACGCTGTCCTCGGGAGCCAAAAAAATCTTACCGCGTTATAGGTGAAACGGCGTCATATAAAACTAGATTTGATCCACCAGAGCACACAGAGCCCCCAACCCCCCAGGAGCATTGCTTTACCCCACTATATCCGAATTCGTGTTATATCAGATGGCATTATATCGGGGTAGAGGTGTACTTGAACATACTTTAGGCTGAAGAGTTATCACAATAAGAACAGAAAAATAAAAGTTTTCAGTTACATTTTTAAAGTGTAACTTCTCTTCAGTTATGAAATTTAAATCAAAACCATATTTTGTTACTGTATGAGAGCCAAGATGTGAAACTGACCAATGTAGTTTCACTGTTCAAACAGAGCAAAGACAGACCAAGTTACTTGTGCCAAAAGAATTCTGAAATAAAATATGAAACTAGATCCAAAATTAGCTAAATCAGCAATCCTTTCAAGGATGAGAGAAGGCATGCCACCCTTCTTAAGGCTGCAGATGCAAAATGCAAACAGTTCTCCCATCATGCTTTCAGGTTCTCAAAATTCTAAATCTTCCAACCTAGAATGATGAAATAGTATGTAAGGAGGCACCAGATCTTTTAAGAAAGCTGGACCCAAGCCTAACAACATCCTTAAAACCAAAATCTTCAATGCAGTCTGCCCACAAAAGAGGAGATTTTGAATATTTTTATTCATACTCCCAACAGCTCAAAAAATGTCCTGAAGCATTTTTAAACTAAATATGAAATTCAAAGTCAGATTGGCTGAAATTGTAAGCTATATTTTAATATTGTATATTTACATTATATAAGTGCTGGAAAAAACACTCAAACAATTTGGCAAATTTACCATCTTAAACATCTGTGTTGTTTTCCATGTCCCCATACAAGCCTGGAACACTTTCTTAGAACATATTCATCAGGCCAATATTCATCAGGCCACTACCCTAGTCTCATTCAAATCCCTGCCAAAAGACTCATTTCTGCCACAAAACAAATTATTTAAAATATTCAACTTTTAAGAAAAATCTTTGCTAGCATGCTAAGAAATTAGCATGGGCCTAACATCTCCATATCACAATTTATGTGCCCTGTTTAATCCCACCGCTAACCCCTCTAACTTTAACTAACCCTCACTTGCCATGGCAGGAAGCTTATTATTTGTTCAGTGAGGCACCTAGCATACTTTTGAGCATAGTACAAATAAAACAGGTGGGGGGGAAGAGAAGGGAATTCCTATTAGAAGTGTAATAAGAGATGACCAGACACTAGTATGGAATGGGATGCTAACGATCCCTGTGAAGCTGTTTGCACTTCTCTACAAAAGCAACCAGCAGAACCAACAATGTAAAAGCAGCACTTAGCGAAGGTATAGGGGAAGTCCTTATACAATTATCTAGGGGACTGTGGCCTGATTCAGTTAGCATTACCTCTAAGATCCAGGATTCTGGAAGCTAGGATCACAGAGGGTCTATGGACAGAGCACTGTTATTCTGGATTCTGTGAAATCTACCCCTTGTCACAGAGCTGTAAGCCAGAATTGAAGGTATCTTTTATAAAAAATAATAATAATAAAAAAAAGTTTTAACCCTCATGGTCCCGAAGAAAGTCTCCCAAGAACAGAGTGTAACTGATGACAGCTTTAATTGATAGTGCAGAAAGGTTCTCATTCCAAAACTAAAGATGACCATTTCATTGTCAGTGGTGTAAACTATATCATTGCTGATCATTTTACAGCTACTGTGCTTATCTCCAAAATATCTTAAAGATTCTGTGCACCCAAAATTTGTGTGTAGTAAATAGTGACACTCTCCCTGTGCCCATAAGTTGGATGTTGAAATACACTGGGGGGGCGGGCGTACAACACTTCCCTTCCCCTAAAATAATTTTTGTATCCAAACAACTTGGGGTAAATTTAGTAAACACTAAAACAATTGAGCACCTAATGAAACAATAAGTTTGATTTTGTTGGTCTCTTAACACAAACCTAACAATACCACATACATTATATATACATATACATTTACATACATATACATATATATATTGCTAGGAGCATGGGCAACACTGACAGTCCTGGAACCTAATGGCACAGAGTCAGTCTGCACTGCACAGGCCCCTGCAGCAGCAAGAGGAAGCTTAGCAAGATCAGCAGGATCTAGCACCGCAGCAAATGGCAGAAGTTGCAGGCCCACCATTTCCTCAAAGCTGGTTACAAACTCCTCCTATGTGGCAGTTTCATACTGGATTAAATAGATGCCATGCTACCTGCACCCACAGTGCTAGGAGACATACATTCTGTGAGCGTCCTCTCCCTGCATTTAAGGTGTCTCTCTCACTGGCAATTAAAGCCAGCACTATCCAACTGCCACCACCTAGACAATGCTGATAAAGGCAGTATACAGATAGATCCTCCCGCACCAGAACTACTTACTGTTGCAGCTCATCCTCACCTACACAGGCAGACCAGTATAGTCATCTGTGCATGGGAGGCTGAAGTCCCCTCAGGACAGGACACAAGCTTTTCCTTACCGTCACAAAAGATGCTTCTGAAGGAAGTAGGTCCTAGAAAGATTATTCCCTTCCTAAACTACACAGCTGAACTCCAGGCTCTTACACATTCCCATGCCTGATTAGGGACACACTTCTACTACCTCTGATGGTGGTGGTTGCATACCATCCCCCACCTGCTAACTCCTGCTCCTCTGCAAAAAACAACCTCGCTCCCCTTGCAATTGGCTTCCAAATCCCAACTTTCAAAAGCCAGTAGGAGCATTTCCAGTGCTAATACTGACAAAAACATATTTGTGTGAAAATTCCCCAAAACACTGTGTTTTCTGCAAACATTCTTGTGGATAAAACACAAACAACAAGAGATCACAAAAAATAATCAGAATTTTTGCAAATACTGTGCTGCAGTATTTGCCCAGCTGCATTATTCTGAAAAAGCCCCTTTTCCATCCCATTTCATATGGTGGAAAAAACAGACTATGAGTTTTCCAGTTAAATCAAAGCATTTCATAAGGGTCTTCCTTTACAAACTGTCGTTTTTTCCCCACAAAATTTGTTGTAGCTGAACACAGTAAAAATGCATTCACAAATCCAGATGGTTAACATTTTTCTGCAACGAGAAGAAAATACTGCTTGGTACCATCAGATTAACTTTCCTGATCTCTTCCCTCATGCCCTTACAGACATAGCTATTTATCATTTTTATTTACCACCACCAATACAACCCTCTCATAATTATTTGTCCTTTCCACTCAATTTTGACTCCTAATTATTCAGTTCCAACTATACCGTGGTGCCACTGGTAACTCTGACTCAACGATGCATGGCACTGAAAGCCCTTCACTTCTTTCTATCACAAAATTTACTTACATAATCAAACTTTTCTTTTACATGGGCTTTAAAAAGTAACACAAAAATGACATCTATTCCATCAGGTTTTCCTATATTTGACCATGATAGAATCCATCAGGTGCTTAAATAATGATACACTCTCTTTTTTTAATATACATGCACCTAATTAAAATGGTGCTACTCTCTTGTAGGTTTTATAAGTTTCAGATGCTCTATGACCTAATGTATGCTAAGAGTCTCAACCTACTCTTTGTCCAAGCTAAAAAAAATATCATATTATCTTAAAACAGCAACAATTTGGGATACCTAGCAAAGAAGCCCATTCCCTCCAGTAGGAGACTCATTTTCCTTACCATTTCACATTTTAACTAAAATTGTTGGTCAGATTTTAAAGCTGAAGGTTCAGCTACAAAACTAAGTGGTTTGGTGAAGACCTCTACCTTCAATGCCTTACTTGCTTAAGACACCAACAAACAAGGGGAGAGCTGCCTATATGTTAAAGGGACACCAACTTGAAAAAAAAATGTGTCTGAGAAAGTTGTGCCAACTATAGTTACAAGCAACACCTACTTCATCTTTTAATGTGAGATAAATAATGGTAGATATTTCACAGAACACACACACAAGATCACAGCCCTGAGGAGCCTACAATCTAGAATTTTAGACATGACCTAAGAAGAGAACAAACAAGAGACTGAGTGTGTGTAGTGAGGGAGGAGGGGGGTGGTTTTTCAAGATGGTGTAGTCCACTGGTCCTCAACCAGGGGTACACGTACCAATGAGGATACGCAGAGGTCTTCCAGAGGGGTACGTCAACTCATCTAGAAATTTGCTTAATTTTACAACAAGTACATAAAAAGCACTAGAAAAGTCAGTACAAACTAATATTTCATACAGACAATGATTTGTTTATACTGCTCTAAATACTATACACAGAAATGTAATATTTATATTCCAATTAATTTATTTTATAATTTATGGTAAAAATGAGAAAGTAATCAATTTTTTCAGAAACAGTGTGCCGTGACAATTTCATATTTTTATGTCTGATTTTGTAAGCAAGTAGTTTTTAAGTGAGGTGAAACTTGGGGGTATGCAACACAAATCAGACTCCTGAAAGGGGTACAGTTTTTCTGTGGCCTGCATTGTGCAGAAGGGCAGACTAGATGATCATAATGGTCCGTTCTGACCTTAAAGTCTGTGAGTCTGGAAAGGTTGAGAGCCACTGGTATAGTCAGTGTTGATCCCACTGTAGGTGGGCATGTACCTCATGCACATGCAACTTTCTTTTTTTTTTAAATAGTGGTGTCCGCTCCTGTGAGGCCACTCTTGTGCCTTGTGCCTCCTCCTCAGCTGCTATCCTCCATCAATACCCTAGCAGTTCAAAGGACATGGACTCCAAAATCCAGGGATGAAGGATGTGTCCTGGAATCTACACTGACTACTATAACATCTCAAAGTACTTTATGTTGATAATGATTTGGTCCCAGTGTGAATCTCAACTGCTTCCTGCGTGCCAGTTGAATGGCTACATGGAAGAACTCACCTTGCAGGTTAAGAGCCATGAACCAGTAGAGCCTGCACACATGGGGTGCTGGAGGCAAGCATTATATTCTGGAATCTGAGACTATACATACAATTTGTTCCATCTCCTCAGGTCTAGGATAGGACAAATTCCTCTTTCTTCCTCAGGAAGGAGATACTGAAAGTAGAAGCCTCTTCTCCTGTATTACTTAAGAACCCTTCCATGACTCCTAGCAGAAGCAATATGGCCACTTTTTTTCCCCCTCTCATGAGATGCATCCTGAAGAGTAACAAAGAAAGGGATGAGTAGAGTGGAGAGCATGGAAGTGAATGACATAGCCAGGGGCAACTATATTCTACATCTATTTGTCTGAAGTGATGTTGGTCCACGCCCAATGGAATGAGACAAGGCAGTTCCTGGAGATGGCTGCTAGTTCCTGATAGGCTCTAATATGGTTGCTAACATTCCCATCAAATCTGCTGAGAAGGTGCCCACCAGACAAGCAGCACAATTGTTTCTGCAGTGAGTACTCTATCTGCCCCCAAAATAAGGACAAAACAGTTGTGTCTGTTGGGCTTCCTGTATGAGTTGGTGTATACATCCCCAGCAACCTCAGAGTGGTCCTTTATCCATTCCGTATTGAACAACTCCATCCCCTGAAATAGGAGGTCCTGGATGGCATCTTGGACTTCTCTTGGTACTCCAGATGCCAGCAGTCAGAAAGCCACGGCCATGACTATCAACCCTGTGGCCGTGTCTGAGGAATCCATAGCATCCTGGAGACCTCTTCTGGCTTTTGTTGATGATCTCTAAGCTCCTCCCTAGTGTCCTGTGGTACTTTCGTCAAGAAGGGATCTCCCTTTCCCATGTCAGTACATTATATTTGGTGAACAATGCCCGGCAGCTGCCACCCAGAGTTGCAGACAAGTAGGCAAGACAAGTAATGCCTGGACAGGTCTAGCTTTTGGAGGTCCTTGTCCACATTCCTTTCATAGATTTCAACTTTTCCTACACTGCTGCCTCTACTAATGCTCCTGGATTTCAGTGAGAATAGAAGTTTTCAAAGTTTTCCTGAGGCACTTAGCAGCACTCAGCCACTTGATTAGATGTGGGCTGAATGGTGGCTGGGGTTTGCCAGAGCCTGTTGCTGTCTCCAATATGCCCTCATTAATGGGGAGAGCAATCCCGGCTGGGGCTTACGTAGTCAAGGCATCAAAGAGCTGGTGAATTCCTGTAATGTGTTGTGGTATCTAATGTCTCTGTGATACAAGATAAGAGATCCTTAAAGGTTTTAAAGTAGTCAGGCACCAGGGCATGGGCTGGTGGGACTGCCTCAATGATGACTACTTCTTAGCCGGAGACTGGAGTGCTGCTCTTTATGTATTGCTCCCACTTCTTGGGTACTAATGATAGACTGTGGTATTGACCATCTGGGCAGCGATGCTGCCTGGGAGCCTGATCTCCTCTTCACAGGAGGGAGGAAATCTGCTGTGGATGCTTGAAATGATGGTCCACAGCAGAGCCAGGACAGCCTCTTATATTGACACTGGCCCATTTGTGACTGGTTAGACCAATGCCACTTGCACCTCCTTTGCAGTGGTGCCCTGCATGAGTGATCTCCAGTACCACCTCTAGGGTCACTCTCAGAAGATAGAGGAGAGACATCTCTGCTTGATACCAGGAAGAAGCAATAGCAATGAAAAGTAACTCTCTACACATGGCAGTGCTATGTGGTAATGTCTCAGCTCCAGCGACTGGTGCCACCCTGGTACCTATGAGGGTTAAGAGAGAGGTTTTTTTCCCCCACCAAACTAGTTGAGAATAGGCCTTTGAAGATCAGAGAAAGCAGTGGGTCAGACATTTGCCAGGTTGTGTCTCACTATCATGGTTGATAAACTTCACCCACTCCACCCATTACGCCCACACTCGGGAGCCTAAGGAGATACAGGGTGCATGTGCACTCCCAGACAATGCTGTTCAAAAAAACCTGACCTCACGCACAAGGCACATATGCACCTACAATGGGATTCATACAGACACATACCTGAAGAAGAAACTAAAAGTTCATTTTTAACTTTAATCATTATACTTTTATAGAGTGTGTCAGAAATAAAGGAAGTGTCCCTCAACTACACATCAAATATACATGCAATATGTTTTAACTGAACCATGCCTTGCCACAACCAGACATGCCCACTCAGTAAAGAAATAAACTCTATCACTCAGCACAGTGGCACTCAACCTTTCCAGACTACTGTACCCCTTTCAGGAGTCTTATTTGTCTTGCATACTCCCAAGTTTCGCCTCACTTAGAGACTACTTGCTTACAAAATTAGATAAAAAAATACAAAAAAGTGTCACAGCACACTATTATTGAAAAATTGCTTACTTTCTCATTTTACCATATAATTCTAAAGTAAATCAAATGGAATATAAATATCATACTTATTTTTCAGTGTATAGCATATAAATAAGTATAAACAAGTCACTATCTATATGAAATTTTAGTTTATACTCACTTTACTACTACTTTCTGTAGCCTGTTTTAAAACTAGGCAAATATCTAAATGAGTCAATGTACCTCCTGGAAGACCTCTGCCTACCCCCAGGGGTACGCGCACTCCTGGTTGAGAGCCACTGCCCTAACACACAACAAATATTGTATGTCTTTCTACCATTACATGAAGAGACCATCATAATATGGCAAATTTTAGCCAGACAATTTCTATTTTTAAAAATTTACCAAAACATCATTTTAAGTAACTATTACCAAAACATCTTGGAAATTTAACTAAGATCCTGGCATTTCCTGTTATATTAAACACAAGTCCAACTATAAAATCATCAGAAAGGTGAGGAAACCAAAGTCTAAAGTTACAAGAAAAATCAAATCAAGTGTTAAAGAAAACAGCTGATCCTCAACTTTAGGGAGTAAATTTTCTGGGACACTCTTTTGTATTTTCTTTATTAAGAGAGGATGCATGTGCTCCCTATTTACATACTGTCCTATCAAAACTAACAGATAACTATACTCGCTTTCTAAGTTTTAAAGTTCACTTGGTTCTTTATTTGAGCTGGAAAATCCCAGACCTCAAAAGTCTCTTGACCCATTTTCTTTGTATTTAAGTCTCACTGAAGCCTAACAGCACAGTCCTTTATATTATGTCATTGCATGTTTTTATTTCCGGGGTAGACAGCCAGGACATACATTGTGTGCCAAAAGATATTTTTCCAAATCTGAATAAATAAAATAGATTTTGAAATTCCTGGCCGCACACAGAATAAATAGTACTGTAATTAGAAATGGTTCCCCCACTTCCAACTCACTCATTGAAGTGAAGTGTCAGAGGGGTAGCCAGGTTAGTCTGAATCTGTAAAAAGCAAAGGTGCCACAGGAATCTTTCTCGCTTGTTGAAGTGGTGGTCCACAACCCAATTCAGAAGAAAAAAAACATGGAATGTGCTTAATAGATCTGGGGACCCACATGCAAAGAGCAGAGGCTCTATTGATTTTATCTAGCATCTTTCACATCCTCCATTCATAAGGAAGCCTGGGTCACCATCTCTTGAAACAAAAGAATAGAGTTGGGATAAATAAATTCTCAGCACCATTTAACTTCAGGTAGTTGCCTGAATGTTCTTGGTCTTGTATTGGAAACATCACCTATCAACAATTCCTTTGAGATTAAGCAGCAACATGAAGTAGTTTGCCACTTATTTTGCTCAGGACATTCCACATGGATCCAGTGAGGGAGTCAACAGCAGGAAAGGGCACCTGCCTGCTTAAAGAAGTAATGAGAAAAATTAAAATAGATACATTTGAGAAGTCTGATGCTGCTCTTTCACTCAGCTTTCCTAAGTGTAATAATAATTTACCATATAACCAGATTTTAAGATAGAAGAATACTCCAGACATCAAAGCTGTACCTAAGCTTTGGATATCTATTCAGTTTCTTCTTGCAGCTGCAATATATCTTCGCACCAATTATAGTGTATGCTAGAAAATGAGCAAATGTTTTTGCATAGTTTAAACAATTACTGCAAAATATTTATTCTTAAATGCACTACAGTGCATACGTATACAGCAAAACAAATTTGCTAGACAGACCGTATTATTTATAGCAACTAGACAGCAAGAGTGTAAGGTTTTGGTAAATGTTAATAAATAGAGGTAAAGGATATTACTGTGTAAGGATCTTTCACTGGCAGAAGACCCCGCAAACCCACAGAAGGTTAAGAAAGTGTGGTGGTGCCTAAATTTACCGGGTTATGCCTTGAGCTAACGGAAGGGTAAAGGTGAATGCCATACAGTGTGCAGGTAACAAGAGTACTAGCACCGTCAGCTAATCCTTACAGTGAAATATTAATGTCAAGTATTTTATTTTAAAGAGTCACATCACTGACTTTCATATTCAAACAGTGTACCTGAAATGTTATTAAAAGGGCCTTTAAAAATATTGAAATTATTTTTAAACTAGAGGGATAAACTTTGGTGTTACATCACACTCTTCTCCACTGCAGCAGGTCTGCATTATTGCAAAGCTTTCATTAAATCAGATGCTAAAAATAAAAAGTTCAGAAAATTCTTCTACTCTTATTTTTTTTCTTTACACTAACTCAAGTAATATCATCCTGGCAGTATAGTAAATATTAAGCACTACTCACAAAATTAGCTTTTCTTGTTAATACATAGTTTGATTGTACAAATAAATTTTCAGAATGCACTGCTAATGCAGAAGTAACTCAGTGGTTACTAGACTACTGGTGGTCTGTGGAGCACTTGCGGGTGGACCAGAGTGTACTGGTTTCCCACATGGTGCTGGCTCCCCTACTTATTTCCTGCTGTTAAACTGCTTTAAAAACATCTAGAAATACATTAAAGTTAAAAACATCTAGAAATACATTAAAGTTTTCCTAACATTACTTTTCCCACGTAATCAATTGCTCCAGTTATCACAGTGACTTTAAGTGATTACAAATGGTAGGGTTGTTGTCCGTGAGACAATCTACTACAATGTCATATATGCTATAAGCCTTTGAGAAGCTCTACATTAATTTAAAACTGAAATATCTGATAAGTAAAAAAAAATTAGAGATCCCATATTCAGTTACTGTACAAGTACTTAAAGTTTTTACTGAAGAAATGTTGGCATTTCAGGTGTGTTTTGAAAAGCCATTATCAAGATATAAAATATATGGGTTTTCGTACTTAATCATCAGATTTGTTAGATTAGTTTTAGGATTACCAAGAGTTAACAATGAGGTTAAAATCATTTTTAAGATGAATTACCTCACCAAAATATTTACATATCCAGGCAAATACTCTTCCTCCTATTTGTTATAATTCCTAGGTTATTAAGCTATTTAATTATTTTTGCAGTCCTTTATAGCTGATTAATCGGAAAGAGGAGAATTAAATGACTGTGGGAAGAAGAAAGGTATTAACATATTTTAAATTACAATAAGTAACTATTTAGGAAAGAAAAACACATGAAAGTGCTTTTTTATTCCTAAAGTTTAACTGAGCATGAAATATAGCTTTAATAAAATAAGGTTCCACTTAATTACTACGCCACTGCAATCTGTTTTGCAATTTGCCCCAATGGCTACAGACAGTGGCTACAGACAGATAAAGATTTTTTTAATGAAATTTGCAAATGAATATTTCATTGTCAAAAAGCATATATAATACCACAAAGAAAGTTAAGAAATGTATCGCTGAAAAACAATCCCTTATACAATAAATCCATAATAACTCACTCTGCAATCACTTGTATGTATGGTATAAATTAATTTCAAGCTCAACTTTATGCATGTTTTAACATGCCATATTTTCCAAGTGTAGTATGAGTGTTCCCCAACCCCTAAAGCTTTCTGCCAGTCTGAACAGTGATCTATTGAGTAAATGATCACAACATGACCCATTTTTGACAAGTAACAAACACATTGGTAAAGGTGTTTTTGATTGGTTGGTTGGTTGGTTGGTTGGAGGGTTTATTCTTTGTTTTTTGGGCATTTTTGCTATCGTTTTTACATTTTCAGATGAACACAGTTTCAAGAAACAAATTTTAAAAATTATTAGAGTACTTCACTTCATGGTCATGCAAAATTAGACAGGTTTTCATTGGCTCTAAGTAATGATATTTGAAAAGTAAACATACTTTCACACAAATTCAGAAGGGAAAAACATAAAAAAACCAGTTATCTACTGCTCAGGACCATCATGGTTTTTCTTGAACAGAGAGGCATTGACTAGTCTCTTGCTAACCACACACACAGTGAGCAACAAAGAAACCTTATTCCTGCTGCCCCGCACTTCTCTCCGGCTGGAGAAGGAACCCGCCAGACAGGCTAAGGCTGCGCTAGGGCAGGAGCTCGCTCCGTGCATCCCTCTCCTCTCCCACCGTCCCATTTCAGGCCAAGCCCTTCCTGGGGCAAAACTCCCGTTGACTTTAGCTGAAGCTCTGCATGACTCACGAGGGTACACGTTCACTAAGGAGGGGATGCAAGTGCAGATCTCTTGAACCCGCTCCTCCAATGTCCCCGATCCCATCCGCTCGGGTGAAGCTCCTGCCCTAGATCGAGAGCAGCAGAGGTCCACGCGAGTGTATTTAGCCGCCGCCGCTGCTGGGCAGGAAGAGGATATACCCGCCGGGCTGCTCCAGCAAAGGGAGGTGTGTCCTAGTCACAGTCCCTGTCAAACGCTCACACCCGCACCGAGGCGATCCTGCGCCCCCCGCAACAAACGGGGCTGTGCGCATGGTGGAGAGGCAGCAGCTAGCTCGGGGAGGGGACACACCGGGCATTGCTCAGCGCTGACCCCCCGCTCAGGGACAGGTAGATGCACAGATAACGGGGCACCAGCAGCTGCCCGGGCACCCTCCCGCTCTGCCCCTGCCGAGGCTGAGTGCGACGAGCAGCGCCAAGGATGCAGCGTAGCCATCGCTGCTGCGCTTCCCTCCAGGCGCCCCAGGAGCGGGGCTAGGCGGGACCGAGCGCTCAAGCCCCGGGACGCCAGGAACTAGCGGGCGGCCGTTCACTGCACCTGGGGCTGGGGGCAGAGCATCCCCCGCCTCGCGGCCGCTCTTTTACCCCCGACGCCCGGGGACGCGGGCTGGGAGGCAAGAGGCCGGGATGGACCCTCCGCACCCGCGGGACTTAAGTCCCTCGCCAGCCGGCTCTGCAGCTTTTACTCCCCGAGCGCCTGGGCTGCGGCTGGCCCAAGCCCTCGGGGGCTGCAGGAAGATCCCTGGCTCCCCTCTAGCCCTGCCCCAGCTACTCGGGACGGTTTACAGACACCCCCCTGCTGCCGCCCGCTTTCTGTCCTAGGGCCGGGGGTGCGCACCCACACCCTGAGCAGGAGGCGGCAGCAGCAAAGCCCTTGCCCGGGCTGGGGCATCTGCTGCCCCCCGCACCACACACGCACACACGGGCCAGCGCCAATACCTGTCCCGAGAGGCGCCGCCGAGCCCGGGCTGGGAGGGGGCAGCGATGGGGGAGAGGCCGGGAGGCGGCTGTGGAGCCTGAGGAGAAGAGAAAAGACCCAGCCAGACCCACCGTCTCCACCGGGGGCCTCTCCGGGCGGCGCAGCCCCACGCGCCCCCCCGCCAATGAGCCGGGGGAACAAGGGGGCAGCTGCCCCGCTTCTCCGCCCCCTTCCCCGGCCGGTCCTGGGGCGGGTCTCTCGCTTCCTCCCCGCAGCCCAGGGCACCGCGAAGCCGCCGCCACTCACCGGGCTAGGGGCTGGGGGAGCCACCCGCTTCCTCGCGCGCCGCCGGCGGCTCGTGGGTCTGTCAGGCAGCGCCCAGCCCCCGCCGCCGGGATTCACGCCGCCGCCACCGCCGCCGCCATGTTAGTGGGGCGCCCGCGCATGCCCGCCAGCCGCACTGGGGGCTGCCGCTGCCGCCGCCTCCCCACCACAGCCCGCGCGAGGCGCTGGGGGCCAGCCCGCCCCTGTCAGCCGCGCAGCGCCTGTTTGCTGCAGCCTTTCAGGGGTCTGTCCACAGGGCGCGCTCAGCCCCGGCGGGAACTCGGGTTCCAGCCCAAGCGCCCCGCATCTGGCCACACTCAGGCCCGGGGTCTAAGGCTCCTGGTGGAAGGCGCAGTGCTGGAGTCCCGCAGTGACTGGGGTCTAAGCTGTGTCATTTTGCAGGCTGGACCCGAGTCAGGCTGGCTGTGAGCCAGCAACTGGCAACCCAGTGAGGAATGGATGCGCAAGCACAGGCTTGGCAATAGGGTGACCAGACAGCAAGTGTGAAAAATTGGGAAGGGGGCGGAGGGGGGGGAGGGGTAATAGGAGCCTATATGAGAAAAAGCTGCAAATATCAGGGCTGTTGCTGTAAATCGGGACATCTGGTCACCCTACTTGGCAATGCCTGGATCCTACAAATCCAGGTTTACAGTGCATCTTATGGCAATGAAACCGCCAGGGCTGACTCGGGCTCCTGGGATTTCAGCTGCAGAACTATAAAACTGCAATGTAGCCTTTCAGCTCCAATGGGAGCCCAGACTTTAGGACCCAGCCCCAGAGGTGGGTCTCTGAACAGCTACATTGCTATTTTTAGCCCTGAAGTTTGAGCCTCACAAGGCCAAGTCATTTAACCTGGGCTCTGAGACATAGTGCTGTGGATTTTTTAGACCCAAGAAGCATAAGGATGCTAAACTTACCCCTGCAGTTATGCTGCAGGCAACACTGAATGTGTGAGTGCAGGTGCGGCCTGTCCCTACAGGCGAACGATGCAATTGCCTAGGGTGCCACGTGAAATGAGGCACCAACAGAGGTGAAAGTAAGCTGGTACTGGCTGGTACGGAGGACCAGTAAGAAAAGGAGACTGACTGAGGGAGGGAGAGAGAAGCCTGCTCCTGCATAAGGATAGTTTAAACTCAACTGTTCCCTGATGGTTCACCCCAGGGCTAGGTTTCTGGCATCCTTGTTAATTTCACTCACAGTAGCTGGGGGGAGGGGGTCGAGGGGAGGGTGTGTTTGACCAGGGCAGGGGCAGTCCTTTTCTGCCCCCGGGATGACGGGATCTCTCCAATACTAATATACACAACAAATACAAGCATTTGGCTGCACAGCTTAAATCCAGAGCTAATAAAAGCAGGTGGAAGGGGAAAACTGACTGTTACATTGGTTTCTCGGCTTCTCCCTCCCCCTCCTCCAGCCAGGCTGCAGAAAAGGATCCGCATTCCTCCCCCCTCCCCAACAGGGGTTCTCCTCTATGCTCTAGCTTGCAGTAGGGACACTGGCTGAGATGCCTGCTGCTGCTGCCTGCAAAAGAACAATTTAAACTAAGCTGTTCCCTGTGCAGTTCAGTGTCCATAGTTAGGAGCTGTTTCTGGCATCCTTGTTAATTTCAATCCCAGTTGTTGTTGGGTGTGTGTGACCATGGCAGGGGCAGTTCTTTTCTGCCCCTGGGTTGAGGGGATCTCCTAAACACAATCAAAATCAGGAACCATTTCCAAGTTCAAATCTATCCCATTCCCTCCCCAGCAGAGGATCATGGTTGTGCTGTCCAAACTGCTTGCAGATCCTCTTTGAAATGTTACTGTTTAAAAAAAACAACACAAAAAACATGGAGGAAAGATGTGTCATGATGATTAGGGTTTATTTTGGGCAAAGCAATTTTGCTAAAGCAACTAAAGATTTACAGGAAAAGCAAATAGCCCCCATAGACAAAACCAAAAAGGGATTGGAAAGGAAAACTGAATATTCAGGGAAATTATTGTGCCTTCTCTGAAAGAAATAGTAGTTTTCCTTC
The DNA here is from genome assembly GCF_025201925.1 of Gopherus flavomarginatus. NCBI lineage: Eukaryota > Metazoa > Chordata > Testudines > Testudinidae > Gopherus > Gopherus flavomarginatus. The sequence continues at coordinate 229,338,447 of NC_066617.1, read as the reverse complement.
CAATGCACCCTATTTATATATCGATTTAAACACCTGAAATGTCCTTAAGACATCGGGTGCAATCGCAGATCTCTTTTTGTTTTGTCCTGCCTGCAGAGTGCAAAGGCTGAAATTGACAAAACTGTCTCTAAATATCTTGTATATTTCAAGAAGGCTATTCCAGTTGTCCTTCATTCACCTCTGACTCTCCCCTCCCCTCCCCCGGCTCCCTCCCTGGCTGGCTGGCTGTGGTTTTTGCCTTGGTTTCTTACTCCTTGGCAGACCCAACCCAGTGGCACCTGCTGGATCTCTGCAGGCAGCAGCCCACAGGGGCTGGTTGCTGGGGTCACTGCTGGTCGGTGGCAGGCTGCAGCTGCATTGTTTATGACACATTCATACACATACACACATACAGTCAGAGGTGAAAGTAAGCCAGTCTGGTCCGGTTCGGCATACCAGCAAAAGAGCCAGTACGCTGTGCTGGACCGCATCGACTTCCATGGCGGGGATTGAAAGGGCTCTGGGCTGCCCGCGGCTTCAGGCAGCCCACAGCCCTTTAAATCCTGGCCACGGCTCCGGCGGCTGGGCTGGGGCAGGGATTTAAAGGGCTCAAGGCTCCCCGCGGCTGCGGGCAGCCCAGAGCCCTTTGAATCCCGGCCACAGCTCTGGCAGCTGGGCTGGGGCCAGGATTTAAAGGGCTCCGGCTTCCCTCAGTGGCAGGAGCTCTGGGCCCTTTAAATCCTTGCCCCAGCCCTGCAAATCTCGGGGTTCCCCCAGCGGCCAGAGCCCTGGGCCCTTTAATTTGCCCCTGAGCCCCGGGGGACTCCCAGCCACCTCTGCAGCTGGGAGCCCCTGGTTGATTTAAAGGCCGTGGGTCTCCCAGCCACAGCTGGTTCCCCAGGGCCTTTAAATCTTGAGAGGCCACACCTCTTCTGGATGAGGCCACACACCCCTCAGGACTCCAGCAGTACCGGTAAGTTCTGTAAGTTACTTTCACCCCTGGGCACCAAATTAGAGGAAAAAAATCAAAATAAAAAATTTAAAATAAAAAAGATGGAAACAATACAAATAAAATAACGAAGATGTCATTATTTCAATTCCTATGCACGTATGGAGGTAATGTGAATTATAATTCATTTCTCTACATTTCTGATTATTTATTTATATACATAAATCTTTTATTTACTGCAAAACTAAATAGCGAATTTTTTTTTCAATTTGCTATGTAGGGTCAAGATGACCCACTCTGCAATTTTGATAAGCAGTAACTCAGCCACAATGAAACACATCTGCCGGCAACAAGAGCTGCGATGTTAGTGACACCTATCTCAAATATACATCAAGGTCACATAGCCGGAAATTCATGTAGAGTGGAGATATCAAGAGTTGATACATGTCAAATGGTCATTTTAACACACGTTGCAGGTAGATGGTTAAGAATCGAGCAAATAATGTGGAAAATTATGTTTCTTGGTGCCATAGAATAAAGACTAACGTCTTTCAGCATTATAAATCCCAAATGTGAATATTTTTAAGAGTTAAACCTTAGCATGATTATTGGGCTGTATAATTATGAACTTTTCTTTGTTATAACTGGTTCACATGTAATAAATAAGGTCCATAAAAAAAAAGTAACGATGTTAACGCTTAATAGACTACGAAAGTGATGACGTCACACTCCAAGCAGGTAACGGTGAGGAAGGGGATTACTTTCCAAACAGCCAGTGTTGGGTTATAATGCCGAAAAAGGTCATTTTGTTTCCATGTAAATGCTGTAACTAACTGTTTTAATAGGTAAGTGAGTATATGTTACTAATCTGCATGTTTTAAGAGCACAGAGTGTTTTTTATTCAGAGTGTTTTGCAAATAAAGGTTAAAGTTCATTGAAGAGTTTTCTTATTTCTTTCTCTATTGGATATGGTAGTAATGGCAATTAAAGCAGGATAGTGTAATGGATGATTTGGATTTGTAATAATAAAAATTATAATTAACATGTTTAATGCATTTTATTTGAAATTGGACTGAAATATCATCTAGCTGTCATGTACAAATATATTCTGAAAATGTCATGTCTCTCTTTTATCTGATCTCAGAAACATTGGCTGGACAGACGGATGGACGGACAAACCAATAATTAAGCCTCTGTTTAAAAAAAATGTGTAAAAATATTAAAAGGAAAAAAGGGGCAAAATGTTTCCCAGTTTACCAAAAACCTCAGCCTAGATCTGCCCTTGGAGTCTGGGGGTGCCGATTGCATGGTTCACCTAGGGTGCCAGTTGCTGGCAGCTAATCTAAGGCTGCCCCCATGTGAGTGTATATAAATACTGTATACACACACACACATATCTGCCTAGAGGTGTAGAGGCAGACTATTATACTGGCATATAAATGAGCATATATTCATTCTCACACAGAATTATATACCTGCTTTGTACATACATATAGTTATACAGATAGTTCAAGAAGGTGTAAAAATTAGTGTGCAATATATGACAAACACAAAAAACTAGGTTAAAAGACCATTATTATGATTGCAAAGTCAAGCACTCAAAAGTTAGTAAATGCCAGAATTAAGGCTTCCTGTTCAACTGAATTCTTTAATTAAATTCTATTTTTTCTGCAGGACCCTTGCTCATTTAGTGTAAAGGATGGACAGTGCTCACTTAATGAACAACTATTCAATATTTTGTTTTCTCATTGTTAAACACATGCCTTATTTATTGCACACTACTCAAACCATGTTGTGAAAACAGAATTATTAGCCTCCTCATGAACTTTTCTGTGATGCTAATCACTATAATATCTAAGTTCTTCACAGACATTAATGAATTTATTTTCAAAGTACAATTGCCCTTGAGATAAGGGATCATTATTATCCCCATTTTACATATGGAGAACTGAGACACAGAGCGCTTAAGATAAAAAATTTCCACTAATTTTGGGTCCCTCATTTGAGACTCATAGCAGCTGATTTTACAGAGTACTTAGCATTATATAGCACTTTATATGTTCAAAGCACAGCTTCTATTGACTTCATTTGCAGCTGTGAGTGATCATCACTTAGGTAAATCAGACCCACGGCTTAAGTTAGGTACTCAGAAAATAAGAAACACATTTAGGGAAAACCTCTGAAAAGTTTGGATTTAGTGACTTACCTAGAATCAGATAGGAACTCTGTGGCACAAGTAAAGATAGACTCCAGTTCAGGGTGGATTGATTTAAATAACTTATTTTAATCATGATTTAAATCAGCCAGCAGGAATCAATCAATTTTAATCAAGTTTTGCATTTGTATTTTTTTTATTTTCCTAAAGAAAGGTTTTTTCTCACTGGTTGGTAACTGTTAAAAGATGCTGACTTACAACTACATATAGCCTTTCTACTAAATATTGTGCTTCTTTTTGCTAACTGTGAGAATACAATATATCAATACAAATTTATTTAGGCAATCTTATAGCTTAATTCACATTTATGAAGATTCTTATTTTTTATAATTTTTTGAAAATGATTGAAAATGAAATGATGCATTTCTTATTTACTGATTGATTAATTTCTTACTTGTTATTTGCATCAAGCTACATGTGGATGGAATTCAAATTAAATTAAAATGCACAAAAACTATTTAATTTTGGTATTAAATAAAATTTTCTCAAATATGCAGGAAATGTAAGAGAAAAAATTGTATCAAAAAGTTTATCTGAACATGTTTTGCTAACTGATGTATTAAATAAAGGAAATATTACCTATTCTTAGTATATTCAACTGATTATTTCTGGTCACTATATCCTTCAAGACTTTAGAACTAATAGATCTTATCCTCTCACACCTAGTTTTTATTCACAAATTGGTAGAGAAAACAAGGTTTCATACTTTTTCAAATCTCAATTGGTTTCTCAACTTTGAATGAATTATAGTCATTTAACTGACTAAATGAACTGAATAAAATGAAATGAAGAAATATTAGTTCCAGTGCACCTGCAGAAGAGGCTACTGTTGTCAAAAGTTGGGTTAACACCTCCACAAAGCCTGGTGCTTTTCCAGTGACTTCCGGTAGTTCAGTGGTTTGACTTTAAATTATTTTAATAAAGTATGTTATTTTCAGGTCTTAACAATGGTTGTCAATTTGAAATTAAATTTTGAATCAGATTATTTAAATAACTATTTAGTTAAAATTTAAAATTTTGATTTAAATACATTCAAATATTGTTTTAATTTTAAAAACACAGATTTTTATCCATCCTGATCCCATTCTCCAGGTTACTTTTAACCATAGACCATTCTTTCTTCTTCCTGCAACTCTTGTCTCATTCACAACACTCATTTCTACTTTAGCACCCCGCTTCATCTGTTGCCACACACAAGAGTTTCCTTCGTTACACAACCTTCATTCATCCCCAGAGCAGGTCTATCTGTGAACTAAATGAAAAAATAGAAGTCCTATGGAAAAAATAGTATATGATCATGTAATTAAAGACTGTATGAGGGAGTCAACTACATTTGTACAGGCAGCCTTAATTCTGGTATATCCTAACTTTTGAGTGTTAGGCTTCATTCCTTCATGTGGCACATGGTTCATGAGCAGGATGACTGGAACATTTTTTTCCCATTGCACAGACTTCTCCCCCTTGAGCCAAGGGACTAACTGATAGCAGTAGAAGGTTTTAATTCTCTGTGTTGACCAGTGCTAGAGAGTGATGGGTCACTCTGCCAGTGGGTTTCCCAGATACGTGCTGACAGCAGAGGAATTGTGAACCTCAGGAAACCCGGGTTCCATTCCAGGTTCTAAAGGAAAGCATGCTCTAATGGACGCAAACCTTTCTGCCGGTTCCGTTCCAAGCTTTACCCTTCTGTCCCATCCCAGTCCTGTCTCTTCCTCATCTTTGACTCATTGTCCCAGTCCCATTCATATTGCATGCCCAGTCCCAATCTCTACTCCTAAATCTTCTCATCTCAGCCCCAATCTCTTTGCCCAGCCAGTTCTAGTTTCCCACTCCAGGCTTCCCATTTGAGTCCATCTCTCTTGCCCACTCCTAGTCGAGTCTTCTCTCCAAGCCAGTCTCTACTCAGCCATTCCACCCCCACTCCTCATCCCCTGGCTCCTTGCCCAGCCAGTACCAGCTCCCAAACACACAATCTTTGTCTTTAGTCTCTTTGTACTGGTAACCCAGTTCCTCCCTCCCAACACCTACTCCAGCCTGTCTCTTCCCTGTTCCACCTGCACACATGTTCACACACACACACCCTCTCTCTTTGCCTCTTCCCCAGTCCAGGTGTCCTTGCCCAACCAATCCCACTCTCTCCTCCACTCCCCCATTCCTCAGCTCCCAGTCTCCTTGGTCACTCAGTCACAGATTACTCTTCCCTACAGCTTCCAGTCCCCTTTCCCACCCAGTTTCAGCCTCCCCTTCTCTAACTCCCAATCACACTTTCTCTCTTCCTCCCTCTCTTTTCCAGTCCCAGTCTCAGCAGTCTCTTTGTCCCAATGTATTCCTTTCTCTCCCCCACCCCTCCTCCCATCTGGGTTTATCCCTTCTGCATTAAAGTCAAAACAGCTTCCTCCTTCACCTTGCCTGGGGCCAGTAGGGGGTGTCATTCAGAGCACAGGAGAACAGGGAAACTGTCTCTTACTTCAAGTGCCCGGCCCCACCTGAGTCCAGAGCGGCTAGGATGAAGCATAGTCAGTATGCACAGAGTCTTCATAGAATTTAAGCAATAATACTCTAAGACAGTGGTCCCCACCCTTTTTCATCTGGCGGGCACCAGACAACGAGCCATGGAGGACCATAGCAGCGGACAAGCATTCGCCTAAATGCCACCGACAAGCAGCATCATCCAGAGGCGTTGCAGCCAAAATTCGGCAGCATTTCAGTGAAAGCTCATCTGCTGGCCAGTATGCGGGTGTATTTAGACTCCCCAGTGGGCGCCATGGCGCCCGGGGACACCGTGTTGGGAACCCCTGCTCTAAGATGTGTCTACTGAGCTTGTGCACACTGATTTTTCATCAATTTATAACCTGCCTAAAAATTTCAATGGATTTTCTTAGGAACAGGAAAAAGTACTTACCTGGCACAAAGGCTACCCTGGTACCAAACTGTAAGTCTTGGCTCCAATGGGAATGCTAGAACTTTTAAAAGAAAAGGTCACCAAATTTTTTAAACATTGCAAAACTCATTTTCCCCTGGCCTTGTCCTCAGAAATGGCTGAACCATTTTGGCAAAAACTTTTCAAAAAATTCCACCTAAGGTAGACACCTAGAATGGAAAATTTCAGTCCAGACAGTTAAAGTGTGTCAGAGTTGTAGAAAACTGAAAACAGTCTTATAAAGCGAAGTGTCAGACAACCTTAATAATTGGCAAAGCTACCAGCCTCATCTATAATATATAAGTATTTGTACATCTGACATAAGTATATAAAACTGAATGTGGGACACTTTTACATACCAGAATGTAAGCCTATGCGCTGTTGCTATCTATAAATTATCTGTACAACTTTCTGTATGAATGAAATAAGTATAAATGTGTGTGGGTATGGTACCAAGTTTTAAGATCTATAGTAATAGCTGTATACACATATAACTACCACATTATACATATGCATATGGTCACAATCATATCCTGCATATTATAATCTACAAACAGGACTGTCAGATATATAATAGATGTATATACATAAATATACAATTCCATATTATATAATAGATACTGGGTAAAATATTCTAAAATGCCTAAATTACTTGAGAGCTTAAAAGTAATTTTCAAAAGTGATTTAGGCATTTAAGATGGAACCTAGGTTCCTAATTCTATTAGGATCAGATCCTAAACCCCTAGGCAATTCTGAAATTGTACACACTTAGATGGACATATGAATATAATGCACATTAGAACAACTACATGCATTATAAGTTATTAATATTTGTTTTGTGCATTAGGTACTTCACAAGAAACATAGAGAAGATGGGCTCCAGCCCCAGAATGTAAATATGTTCACTTTGTAGACAATGCTGAGGAAGCAAGCGGAATGAAAAATATGCAGCTCCAAATGAGCAGGAAAATTTAAAACAGAAGGACGGAATTACTGCATATATACCTAAATACACAATATTATATATAACAATTATAGTAATTATATATATGCACACAGCCATTTTTAAATGCACTAATAGCTAAATACATACAGAATGATGATTAATTTGATAGAATACTTTTGCTTTTCAACTATAATCAAAGGAAAATGTAAATAAGCATTATTATTTCAATTTTACACATGGATACAGTCTAGAGACTTGCCTAAAGTCCCACAGCATGTCACTGAGAGAGCTGAGAATAAAAACCATGTGTCCTGATGCACTCCTCATACTGATTCCACAGTTATTTGTAGGATTTGAAAAATCCATTTACCCTGGGTTAGTACAGGACACCATTAATTTCTGCAGATATTTGAGTTTGTTTTAAAAATAGGTTTTAGCTCTAATGGTTGCAGAGAAAACCTTTCAAATATAAACTGATGCAGTGTTATATACTAACAGTTCTTGCTGCTACTCATACCTTTCCCAAAACAGACTAAAATTAACAAGACTGGCCAGTTTTAATACTGCTATTCAGAACCATGGGGGCAGCTGTGAAATGGATAATAATCAGCCAGGGCGGGTGCAACCCATTAGGTGACCTAGGCTGTCGCCTATGGCATTAGCATTTTGGGGGTGGCATTTTGGGTCCTTCGGTGGCAACTGCGGCGGCTGGATTTTCGGCCGCCCCGGTCGGCAGCGGTATTTAGGCAGAGGGACCTGGGGCAGGTGGGGAACGGGGAGAGCCGCCTGCAGCAAGTAAGGGGGAGCGCAGCATGCAGGGGAACCGCTGCCCGCCCAGCTCACCTCTGCTCCGTCTCCTCCCCTTAGCACGCTGCCCCACTCTGCTTCTCTCCTCCCAGGCTTGTGGCGCCAAACAGCTGATTGGTGCCGCAAGCCTGGGATGCGGGAGAAGTGGAGCGGCAATGGTGTGCTCAAGGAGGAGGTGGAGCAGAGGTGAGCTGAGTGAGGAGCTGCCGCACGGCTCCCCGGGCCGGGGGAGGGTGCCTCAGGGCAGAGGAGGGGAGCTGCCGCGGGAGGGGGGGGTGCCTCGGGGTGGAGGGGGTGCGGAGAGCTGCCACTGGGCTCGGGGAGGGGGGTGCAAGGTGGAAGTTTTGCCTAGGGTGTGAAACATCCTTGCACTCACCCTGTAATCAGCAGAGAAGAGATGACAAAAAATAAAATTCAGCAAGGAAACATTGCATATGTCAGGCAAGAGCTGAACTAGAGAAAGCTCCTTTCCCCCCCTTGCAGACAAACAGGGCCAGAGGGGCTTCAAATGCATCATTTACTCAATAGTTAGAGTCTGATGCAAAAGAAGGAGCCTCCTAGTGGGATCCCTAGGAAAGCACAGAGGCTACGTCTAGACTACCCGCCGTATCGGTGGGTTAAAATCGATTGCTCGGGGTTCGATATATCGCGTCTCATCTAGACGCGATATATCGATCCCCAAGCACGCTTATATCGATTCCGGAACTCCACCAACCCCAACGGAGTTGCGGAATCGACAGGGGGAGCCGCGGACATCGATCCTGCGCGGTGAGGACAGGTGAGTAATCCGATCTTAGATATTCGACTTCAGCTACGTTATTCACGTAGCTGAAGTTGCGTATCTAAGATCGATTTCCCCCCCTAGTGTAGACCAGCCCAGAGAAAGAATCTCACATCCTTCCATTTTCCAACAGCTGCAGGTAGGTGGTGAGCTTGTCACTGGGATATTGCCCAGAGAGTTTTCTTGTGGACAACCTACTCATCTTTTGTATCAACCTATGGCTAGTGAATTTACTCCTCTAGCTAGTAGGCGTCTGGTACATTTTGCAGTTTCTGGCTGTTGCATACCCATATGTACACTATGTTATATATTGCCTCACACTTTTGTAGGGAGACTCCCTCACTTTAGATTTGTTTTAAGGACAATTTCAAAGTGTTATCTTCTTATGGGAAAGGATTTTACCATTTTGTGAAGAGGTGAGCAATGCTGACAGCTCCCAACAAGTAAAGTGTTTCAATAAGACATTTAAAAATCTCCCTCAACATTTTGAACCCTCCTTCATTCAAATTGACCAAACAGGACAACCCTGTGTATAAAATCTGCAGAAAGTATGACAAGGTGGTCAATGTTTTCATACATTGCCACAGTTTACATATTACTAGGTCTGAATTCTGCTCTTGATTATGTTAGTTCAATGGGAGTTGCAGGCACATATCTGAAGACAACATTTGGGCCTTTGTTGGATATGAAGACTGGCTATTTGAGAGTGAAGAAATTACGCTGACTGTGAATGGACTGAATAACTCAGACTGAGAGCATGTCTACACTACAAAGTTAAGTCGACTTTAAGTCCACATCAAGCCTCTGAATTAATTAAGTTGGTCATGCATTTCCACACCACGCTCATTCTCTTGGTGGAATGCATCCTCACTAGCAGCCCCTGGGTCGATGCATAGAGCAGTGCACCTAGCCACAGCGTGTTTTGGGAAGGGCTTGCAACGCTCATGGGACCAAAACTTGCCACGGGTGATAACGGGAACTTGGCTTCAGCCTCCCCTGATGCACTTTCCTCCCTCCCTCCCTCCCCTGATATCAACGGCAAACAACCCATGTTTTTTCAGGCCTTTTTTTGGAAGCCTGACTTAGCTGCTCCCACGAAGCATGGATCCTGCTCAGCTGTGCACTCTTGTTGTGAGCATTATGAACATCTCATGCCTTATCTGCAGTATTTCCAGAGCCGAGACAGGAGCCACTGTGCAGAACATGGTGATGTCATGCAAGCAGCCCTTCTGCAAGCCATAGAATGAAACAATTCCTGGTTGCTGCTAGCAGTCACACAGCAGCTGAACACAGTGGAGTGCCTTTTCTGGTCTCAGGAGACAAGCAGTGACTGGTGGGACTGCATCGTTATGTAGATGTGGGATGATGAGCGGTGGCTGCAGAACTTCCAAATGCGGAAGGCCACTTTCTAAGAACTTTGTGAAGAGCTTTCCCCAGCTCTGAGAGCTGTTCTGACAGCAGGGAAGCGAGTGGAGATCTCTCTTTGGAAGCTTGCAATTCCAGACTATTAGCGGTCAGTGGGGAATCAATTCAGAGTTGGTAAATCCACCGTGGGAGCTGTTGTGATCCAAGTGTGCAGGGCCATTAATCGACTTTTGCTAAGAAGGGTAGTGACTCAGTCCAGGCAATGTGCAGGCCATAGTGGATGGTTTTGCAGTGATGGGGTTCCCTTACTGTGGTGGGGCGATAAATGGAATGCATATCCCTCTCTTGGCTTCACTCCATCTTGCCAAAGAGTACATAAACTGAAAGGGATACTTGTCAATGGTGTTGCAAGTGATGGTGGATCACAGGGGGCTTTTCACCAACATCAATGTGGGATGATCAGGAAAGGTGCATGACACACACATCTTTAGGAACACAGGTCTGTTCAGAAAACTGCAAGCAAGGACTTTCTTTCCAAACTGCAAAATAACCATTGATGATGTTGAAATGCCAAACCTACCCCTTGCTCCCATGGGTCATGAAGCTGTATACTAGTCACCTGGACAGCAGTAAGGGGCAGAATGGTGGTGGAACGTGCCTTTGGATGTTTAAAGGGTCGCTGGCACAGTTTGCTTGCTAGGTTAGACCTCAGTGAAAGCAGTATCCCCACTGTTACCACTGCCTGCTCTGTGTTCCATAATATCTGTGAAGCAAAGGGAGAAAAGTTTCCACCAGGGTATGGTATGGAGGCAGATAGGTTGGCAGCTAATTTTGAGCAGCCAGATACAGGGCAATAAGAAGAGCCCAGCAAGGAGCTGTGCATCTCTGGGAGGCTTTGAAAACCTGTTTCAATAATGAACTACAGTAATGTGCACTGCTTATCTGCATTGTGCCTTCCCATAGCATCCCCTGTGTTGCATTAGTTTCCCTGTACCTCCCTTCCTCTCCTCAAACTCCTGTGCTTGGAATAAATTAAGCATGAAACATTTAATTTTATTATGCACACACAAAGAAACTGAAATAACTAAAATAAGTTAACCTTGGGCAAATGGGCTGATAAAATTGGGAAGGGAGAAACAAGATCAGCTTGTTTTCAAGAGCACAGTAGTCTCAATTATCAAAGACCTTGCAATGGGCACATTCTTTTTACCTTCCCCCAGTGTTGAGTGGAAGGGATATTGAACTCCCCCCCCCACCTCATGGAACATCTGTGGGAGGGGGATTGTGAACAGGGTGATGTTTGCAGGAAGTTCTGCAGTGGCTGCAGAGGAAGTCTAGCCTCAGGCTGCTTTTCTTGCAGCTCAATCAGACACCTCAACATGTCTGACTGGTCTTTCATAATCCACAACATCTCCTTCTGCGTGGCACACTCCTGCTCCAGGGATGCTCTCCTTCTCTCCATATCCATGTTCAGTTTCTCGGAGAGTGAAATCCTCCATGTTCTGAGCTCCATCTCAGCTGTGTCAGAAGTGTTCATTATCTCACTGAACATGTCAACCCATGTCCTCTTTTTCTGCCTTCTAATCTGCAAAAGCCTCTCTCCTGGTGTGGAGGATGTACCAAAGGACAAGCTTTCCACTGCAAGGCAACCATTGTCAGTGCATACATTGTTTCTAGTGCAAGGTTGCTATTTAAAAAAAAATCCCCTTATTACACTGCACTGCAAGCCAGAACATAATCAGAATCCTTAGCTATCCAACAAGTCAGTTCCAGCCATTGCCCCAGGACGTGGGTGACAGGTCTTTTGCTGCAACTTGTGGCAAACCCACGTGGGGAGCACAGGTGGGCAGTTGGACAATGCCATCTCCCCCTACCAACATTGATGTTGCTTGAGAACAGGGACCAGTGTTAAGATTGACAAATTGCTATCTTTTCCCAAGGTGGCTTTGGGTGGTGGGGGGAGAAAAGACACAGCGAGCCCTCCCTCCATCCCTTAATGCTGCTCATAGTAGATGCCAATCCATGCCAACCAAAACAATGGCACATTAGGGAAAGCATGGTTGAGGGACCTGGAATTCAGCATGGGGGGTTGGTGGATCACATGCTCTATTGTTTGTGGTATGAGCACTTGTATAATGAGAACTTCCCCCCTTTCCCCTAGATGACCCTATGCGATATCACTCTCCTGAGGATAACAGAGGCAGAAAGGGAGCAGTTGCTGCAAGTGTCTAGGCTCAGACCTGGTCCTTATATTGCTATGCTGTGTACCACAATGATGCCGGCAGAGTTAATACTGGAATGGCATGGGAAAGTATCCTACAGGGAGTCGCATCTTATGAGGGGGTTAGGTTCTTAAGTCAGCATGTAAGGCGAAAATCACGTATAATCAAATGCTCATTGAGTGGAATGGCGGGAGGAGTTGCCCCCAATACAGGTACAGTGTTTAAATTGTTATTTTTCGCTTTTTTGTTTTGTTTTGCCGAGCGCGTATCGTTAAAATCGCGTAAGTTAGATGCGCCTATGATGCGACTCCACTGTACTGTCGTGGAAGAAATAAGGATTGCAGAGTACTTGCATGAAAGTTTCCTGGAGATGTCCATGGAAGTTTCCTGGGCAATCCCTGTTCATATAAACAGTCTTTTTCGGGGAGCACCTTCTGTGTAGCTGGAGCCGTCACCAGGAAGCAGATACCTACTGCACCTCATATATTGTTCAGATTAAACATAAAATATAATAGCATGTAACCCCTATAGTTTGACTGGAAATGTGTATTCACCCGAGGTGCCTTCTCCGGTATCACACTCGAGCACCACTTTGTCCTGCAACCATCTAGGTTCGGGAGTTTAAAAAAGCTTCTGGCTGTTGGGGAGAAAGGATTCACCACTTGCCTGTCTCCCATTCTCCTTATTCAGAATGTCCTCCTCACTGTTGCCTGAAGTAGCCCGGCACTCAGACTCCTGGTACATATCTATGCTGCATTTGGGGGTAGTGGTGGGCTTGCCACCGAGAATTACATGCAGGTCATTGTAAAAGCGCATGTCTGTGGGGCAGAACCAGAACAACTGTTTGTCTCCCTTGTCTGCTGGTACACTTGGCGAAGTTCTTTTATTTTCACACGGCACTGCTGCATGTCCCTGGTGTAGCCCTTCTCCAACATGCCCCATGTGATCTTGGCGCAGATGTCAGCATTTCTTCTGCTGGATCGGAGCTCTGCCTGCTCAGACTCTTCTCCCCACACAGCAATAAAATCAACAACCTCCTGTGTATTCCATGCTGGAGCATGTTTGGGGTGTTGAGTCTTCATGATCAGCTGGGGTAGCAAACGCTCCATGCTGATCAAACAGGAAATGGGAATTCAAAAGTTTCCAGGGCTTCACCTGGGGAGGACTGTTTCCCATGTACCTGGCTACTGTGCAGCAGAGTTGAAAAAGCTCTCCAGAGCAGTTACAGCAGAGCATTGTGGAACACCTTCAGGAGGCTAATTAAGTCAAATTACACAACACTGCATCTGCTCTACTTCTGTGTCGACCCATGAACATTGAATTAAGTACTACCCCTCTTGCTGCGGTGGAGTACAGAAGTCAACATTATAGGTGACTTAGGTCAGTGGAAGAAAACTGGTAGTGCAGATGCATACACTATTAGATAATTTAAGACAGCTTATGTCGACCTATGTTTGTAATGTAGACCAGGCCTTAGATGTCCTCCAAGTTCTGAATGTGTGACACTGACTCAGGTTTTTAATAAAACCTCTTTCTATTATGCTTTTTATTTTTTGCCTATTTACAGGAAACCTACCTCCTGCTTCATGAGTTTAAGCTGTGCAGATTAAAAAAGCAGGAATAATTAGCTAGCAACTGTAAATAACATTAATTATAATTATATTTGGAAAAGAAACAGTAGTTGTTGCATTCATCTTGTAAGTTACAGTATACACATAACTTGTTCTCATCTATATACACTAATTACATTAGAAGAAAAAAAGTCAAATTCTGCTCTGATTTACATGACTGTAAACCTGAAAGAAGTCTGCTGTTTTAAATGACGTTTTCCAGATCTATACTACTGTAAGTGAGATCAGAGTTTTCACCAACATGCACTGTTTTACTACTTTAGTTAGTCATAACGTGAAGGTCAGGGGAAGAAACTGTTTTCAGAGGAATCCTGGCTTGGGCTATAAGTAGTTTTTTTGCCATCAGAAAGGTGCTGATTGCAACTTATTAGCCAAGACAGCTACACAGGGAATCAAATAAAGCAAATCTATTTGTATGGTGTTAATGCCTCCAATGTGTTGTGGGACAAAGGATATTTGCTTTTAAAATATGAGATAAAAACCTGTAATAGAATATAAAATTTGAGTTATGTCAAGTTTTCTATACCCTCAGTTTCATGTTGTCACATTTGTGAGGTAAATAAGGTACATGAATAGAATGTGAGATGACAGGTTTATATAGAATGGATATAAAAACAGGGTTTGTAATGAATAAGGGTGTGAAACACAGGAATGGTGGCAAGAAATAAAAACTTTATTTCCTGACCATAGTCATGTTATCTAGATGAGGTTTCCAAAAACAGATACCCCATTATGTAACATAGATAAGTGTTCACTGTGTGCATTGAACATTTTAACAATGCACATTGGTCCCAATTCTGCTCTGCCTTGCAGTAGTATAAATCTGGAGTAACTCATTGCATTCAGTGGAGTTACTCTAGATTTTTACCCATGTAAATGAAAGCAAAATATAGTCTACCTTCTGTTTGTATAACTAATTATTTTGTGTATAGTTCAGAATCTTATGTGGATACCATAACCTTTACACTATAAATATGGCAATCACTTTTGTTTATTTTCAAAATATAATTGTAATGAATGTTGTCTGAGTTGTTTACAGTTACTCCAGATTTACACTCAAGTAAACAAGAACAAATTTTGTCCCCTTTTCTCTTAACATAATTAGTCCCCGGTGGTTATGGTTGCATCTTCTGGTTAAAAAAGGATCTACTGCAACTTTAACATAGTGTCAATAAAAAGAAATAACTAATGAAACCCATCAAAAATTACTGTCTCTGAAATTCATTGCTTTCTGATCACACAACCACTTCTTGTTCTCAAACAGTTTCTTCTGCAGTGGTTTATTCAGCTGCTGGAATGGATTCATTAACTTGTCTTGAAGGCTGCTTTACATTACACTGGCTGCCAGCATTCCTTGTGGGGTGTTCTGATAGGTAGGCCATGCCAGGATGTAGGGATAACCTGACTATGCACCCTCCACTGGAAGCAGGGCAGTGTAGGAGTTACTAGAGCAGCATCCCATCACCCGAGTATTTACCTGCCTAGAGATATAGCGTGCAGGCTGTTTTCATGAAATGTCCAACTGCTTTGCACTAGGAGGCCAGAGCAAAGCTGACAGTGCATGGGAGCATTGGGACTCATTATTGTATTCCACAATTCTATCTGGCAGAATTTGTCACAGAATTCACCCCTGGTGGAAGAATGATGTACCAGAATCATAAGAACATAAGAATGGCCATACGGGGTCAGACCAAATGTCCATCCAGCCCAGTATCCTGTCTTCCGACAGTGGCCAACCCCAGGTGCCCCAGAGGGAATGAACAGACCACGTAATCATCAAGTGATCCATCTCCTGTTACCCATTCCCAGCTTCTGGCAAACAGAGGCTGGGGACACCATCCTGCCCATCCTGGCTAATAGCCATTGATGGATCTATCCTCCATCAACTTATTTAGTTCTTTTTTGAACCCTGTTATAGTCATGAGCTTCACAATATCCTCTGGCAAGGAGTTACACAGGTTGACTGTGCATTCTGTGAAAAAATACTTCCTTGTGTTTGTAACCTGCTGCCTATTTAATTTGCTGACCCCTAGTTCTTGTGTTATGAGAAGGAGTAAATAACACTTCCTTATTTACTTTCTCCACACCAGTCATGATTACATAGACCTTTATCATAACATCCCTTAGTCATCTCTTTTCCAAGCTGACAAGTCCCAGTCTTATTGATCTCTCCTCATATGGCAGCCATTCCATACCCCAATCATTTTTGTTGCCCTTTTCTGAACCTTTTCCAATTCCAATATATCTTTTTTGAGTTGAGGCGACCGCAAAAAAGCTAAGAGAATGTTGGGAATCATTATGAAAGGGATAGATAATAAGACAGAATATATCATATTGCCTGTATATAAATCCATGGTACGCCCACATCTGTATGCAGTATTCAAGAAGTGGGCATACCATGGATTTATATGGAGGCAATATGATATATTCTGTTTTACTATTTATCCTTTTCTTAATGATTCCCAACATTCTGTTCACTTTTTTGACTGCCGCTGCATATTGAGTGGATGTTTTCAGAGAACTATCCACAATGATTCCAAGTTCTTTCTTGAGTGGTAACAGCTAATTTATATATATATAAATTATTTTATCATTTTATATTCATATTTGGGATTATGTTTTCCAATGTGCATTACTTAGCATTTATCAACATTGAATTACATCTGCCATTTTGTTGCCCAGACACCCAGTTTTGAGAGATCCTTTTGTAGCTCTTCGCCGTCTCCCTGGGACTTAACTATCTTGAGTAGTTTTGTATCATCTGCAAATTTTGCCACCTCACTGTTTACCCCCTTTTCCAGATCACATGTTGAATAGGACAGGTCCCAGTACAGAACCCTGGGGGACACCACTATTTACCTCTCTCCGTTCTGAAAATTGACCATTTATTCCTACCTCTGTTTCCTGTCTTTCAAACAGTTACCAATCCATAAGAGAACCTTCCCTCTTATCCCATGACAGCTTTCTTTGCTTTAAGAGCCTTTGGTGAGGAACCTTGTCAAAGGCTTTCTGAAAATCTTAGTACACTATATCCTCTGATTCCCCCTTGTCCACCTGGTTGTTGACCTCCTCAAAGAATTGTAGTAGATTTGTGAGGCATTATATCTCTTTACAAAAACTATGTTGACTTTTCCTCAACAAATTATGTTCATCAATGTGTCTGATAATTTTGTTCTTTACTATAGTTTCAACCAATTTGCTTGGTACTGCAGTCAGGCTTACCAGCCTGTAATTTCCGGGATCACCTCTGGATCCCTTTTTAAAAATTGACTTCATGTTAGCTATCCTCCAGTCATCTGGTATAGAAGCTGATTTAAATGATAGGTTATGGATTACAGTCAAGAGTTGAGCAATTTCACATTTGAGTTCCTTCAGAACTCTTAAAAGCAGCAAAGAATCCTGTGGCACCTTATAGACTAACAGACATTTTGGAGCATGAGCTTTCGTGGGTGAATACCATCAGGTCCTGGGCACTTATTACTGTTTAGTTTATCAATTTGTTCCAAAACCTCCTCTAATGAACCTCAATCTGGGACAATTCCTCAGATTTGTCACCTAAAACGAATGGCTCAGGTTGGGGAATCTCCCTCAGATCCTCAGACATGAAGACTGATGCAAAGAACTCATTTAGTTTCTCGGCAATGGCCTTATCGTCCTTGAGCATCTCGATCATTCAGTGGCCCCACTGATTGTTTAGCAGGCTTCCTGCTTCTGATGTACTTAAAAAAATCTTTGCTATTACTTTTTGAGTCTTTGGCTAACTGTTCTTCAAATTCTTTTCTGGCCTTCCTAATTATATTTTTACACTTAATTTGCCAGAGTTTATGATCCTTTTTATTTTCCTCACTAGGATTTAACTTCCACTTTTTAAAGGATGCCTTTTTGCCTGTCACTGCTTCTTTTATTTTGTTGTTTAGCCATGGCGGCATTTTTTTGTTCCTCTTACTATGTTTTTTTTAATTTGGGGTACACATTTAAAGTTGAGCCTCTATTATGGTGTCTTTAAAAAATTTCCATGCAGCTTGCAGTGATTTAACTCTTTGTGCTGTACCTTTTAATTTCTGTTTAACGATCCCCCTCGTTTTTGTGGTGTCCCCCTGCCATAAACAGATAAGAAAAGTTAATAGCACAGAAGTACTTTATATCTCTCTAACTGTAAAGGGTTAACAAGTTCAGTAAGCCTGGCTGTCACCTGACTAGAGGACCAATCAGAGAACAGGATACTTTCAAATCTTGAGGGAGGGAAGTTTTTGTGTGTGCTGTTAGTTTTGGTTGTTGTTCACTCTGGGGGCTCAGAGGGATCAGACGTGCAACCAGGTTTCTGTCCAATCTCTCCAATACAGGCTCTTATAAGTTCAGACTAGTGAGTACTAGGTAGATAAAGCGAGTTAGGCTTATGGTTGTTTTCTTATTTTGCAAATGTGTATTTGGTTGGAAGAAGTTCAAATGTGTATTTGGCTGAAAGGAGTTCAAATTGGTATTTTGCTGAAAAGATTTTAATTTGTACTTGTATACTGAGGCTGGGAGGGTGTTCCCAGTGTCTATAGCTGAAAGACCCTGTAACATATTCCATCTTAAATTTACAAAGATAATTTTTACTGTTTTTCTTTCTTTAATTAAAACTTTTTCTTGTTTAAAAACCTGATTTTTTTTTATTCTAGTGAGACCCCAGGGGACGGGGTCTGGATTCACCAGGGAATTGGTGGGGAGAAAGGAGGGAAGGGGGAGAGAAAGGTTGATTTCTCTCTGTGCCAGGATTACTTTCTCTCAGGAAGAGTCTGGGAGGGGGAAAGAGAAGGAGGGAGGAAAGTGAATTGTCCTCTCTGTTTTAAGATTCAAGGAGTTTGAATCACAGTGATCTTCCAGGGTAACCCAGGGAGGGGAAGCCTGGGAGAGGCAACAGTGAGGGAAAGGGTTTACTTTCCTTGTGTTAAGATCCAGAGGGTCTGGGTCTTGGGTGTCCCCGGGCAAGGTTTTGGGGGGACCAGCGTGTACCAGGCACTGGAATTCCTGGTTGGTGGCAGCGCTACAGGTTCTAAGCTGGGATTGAGCTTAGAGGAATTCATGCTGGTACCCCATCTTTTGGACGCTAAGGTTCAGAGTGGGGATTATACCATGACACCCCCTTTCTGAAATTAAATGCCGAAATTAAATCTGAACATGTTTCTTTCTTTTTTAAAACATTAAGCTTTCAGCTGTTCTAGTTATAGAGAGACCATGAAAAAGTGAAGGATTGTAAGCCAGTGCCATGTTATCTTGCTGAGGTGGCAGAGAGCCTAAAACAAGTTTTAAGAGGTATGAACTGCCCCATTCATGGCCCTTTGGGCTTCATGATTCCACAGTCTCAGAATTCAGCATTTCTGCAATGGAATTTGCCATGTGCTGCAGGCATCTCCTTGCCTTGCTGGGACCTGCCTACTGTCCTCCTGCTCTGCAGCTTTCCCCACAAGGTGCAGCGAATTAGATTACTGTGCATGACCTACAATTCCATGGTGCAAGGCAGCATAGGAGGTCATTTGGGAGTCAAAGCAGGAGTTCAGCTTCTAGCCAGGGAGTGGGTAAATGTCCAAAGTATAGGCTGGCCATCTGGCCTGACTGTAGAACGCTGCAGCAGCTGTGGGCTGGCAAGCTAAGAAAATGAGCTGTTAAAGCTGGCTAAAGGCGCTCCACTTTCCTTTTTAGTGCTGGGCCACCTAAACAGCCTTGCAACCATCGCGGCCCTTGCTGCTGGGCCTCTGGAGAACATAACAAACAAACAAACAAACAAACAAGTGTCAAACAATCATTGCATCAAGGTATTTTATACCAATAATTAGTTTTCACTATGAGCTACAGTTGCATCTGTGTTTGAGGATGGGAATGGTGGATATTTAAAATAAATTAACCTTCCTGTAGAATTTAAGGGTTCTTGCGGCATAATTTGGTTCCAGTGCATTGTGGAGTAGATGGGACCCTTCCTATATATCTTAAATTGAGTCTTTAACATTGGAAATAAGAAAAGCAAAATACCCTATTCCTTCCCAGCTGCAGCTTTATAACAGAGGATGAAGAGGGGATCTGACCGGTCATCTTTGAACTCAGGATTTCACGATTTAGCTTAGAAAAAAAGATCCAGTACCTCTTTTTAAGTGTGCCCAATTTTGCTCACTTAAATGGGTGTCTAGTAAAGCAAGTTCCAGAGATGTAAGTCTGCTTCTGCAAATATCCTGCCTCTGGGTCCTACAAGCATTAGCCTGAGGATACTGAATTCTAGCACTCTGAATGAACATAGGTTCTAGAAAAAAGGCAATGTTTATGGTAATCTGGATCAAATCCATTTGGGACCTTATATATAATGACCAGAATACTGAATTTCAACCAGTCAACTGGCAGCAGGTGCATCCTACTAAGAAGGCAGCCAGCTGTATTCTGAACTAGCCAATGCTCCTAAGTGGTTTTCCCAGCCAGTCCTTTACAGTAGTCCATCTGAGGATTATAGAGGTGTGAAGAACTGAAGTGAAATCTACATCTGTATTTAACAGTAAATAATTTATGCTCTTTGCTGTCACAGTGCATGTTTAATTCAGACCAGTTTAGAATGATGTGCTACATTTTAATTTTGTACTAGATTTTATAATATAAACGCTGATGGGGGAAAGAGAAATCTCGTGTTTAACATACTCCACAGGAAAATGTGCTAATATGCTACTGTTAACATACATAAGCTATTTTTAGAGTAGTTTGGAGAAAAACATAAATTATTAATGCTAGGTTTCTGTCACTAGTATGATACCAGTAGAAAACTTTAGATGTGGTGTCCACTACAGCTGCCACTGAAGATTCACATTTACCACAGTTAAGTCCAGTTCTAAGGGTAAAATAATACTGTGGTATCTTATACAACTGTGAGGTAAATCTTGGCAAATACTGACTTTATAATGGTAACCAAAGTATCTGTGCAAGTTAAAGAATGACACTGAAACACAAGGGCCCATATCCTGGTCTCAGTAACAGTGGTGTAAATCAAGGGTAACTCCATTGAAATCATTGGAATTACATTGGTGTAAATTCAGTAGCACAGAGAAAAGTAGTATTAAAAATATGGGGGACTGAGTCCCTTCTCACTTCCACTGGCTTCACGTTCCATTGACCCTTAGTAGAGTCACTCATGCTTTACACCGATGTAAGTGAAGGGAGAATCAGGCCCCTAAGCTATTACTGGATAAGTGCTGTTTATTCAACATCAGAGCGAAAGATGAAATAGGTCAGCTAAAATGCTGATGATACAAAGAATATAATAAATAGATGAGGCACCAAGTGTTGCAGTAAACAGGTACTTCTTAAGGATGAGCCCAATTCTGCTTCCATTACAGTCAGGAGTGTTGAAGACTTTGTGTATTAGCAGTCATTTATTTGACTAGTGCAATAAGAGTTACAACACTACTCAGAGAGGACTAATGGATAACTGTAGTTTTAAATTACTCATGAATGTGTTTGAAAAGATTATGATTGTCTAGATATCACAGAATGCACCCACTGAGAAATGCCATCACAGACATGAATAATATGATAGATGTCATACTTCAAATTAACAGCGAGTATTTTTATTGCACCTACATGAAACTCAAGAAGTTAATTAGGTTTGTCCTGCTAAGTGCCATTGGCAGCTCATAGCTCTGTCACTATTTTTAAAAAAGATGACAGACGTGATTTGCCAGTAACTTTCAGCTTGCAGGCCACATGGAAATTATATTAGTTAATTTTAAAGGTTTTTTTTAAAATATAAAAACATTTATAGTTTAAACAGAGTGCATATCAGTGAAGAGTTGTTAGTACAAGTAGTTTCACTCATTTGGGTTTATTAAAAGCAGATATTTCTTCCCCTTATAGGTGTCCCAAGATCAATATAGATCTCAGGACTTATGTGGGCATAGGAGGCAGAAACCACCCTCCCCCATTATTTCCATAAAGGGACAAACCTAGCCCCATTAATCTCTGTAATGAGTGAAGTGAGAGGGAACTCTGTAAGTAAAGTGTTCCCTGTGATTTGAAAACATTGGGCCTGATTCTACAGTCCTTACTGAAGCTAAATTCCTATTAATTTCCATAGGATTTTTACCTAAGTAAGCCCTTAAAAAAACAAAACAAAACAAACTCAAAACTTCAAAAGGTTAGCACTGATAATAGCCAGGTAGTTCAAGGTTACAACACCCAATATAAGAAGAAAATCAAAAGCAGCTATTTTAAAATCAACATAGCCAGTCTGACTTCCAAGAACAGTAGGAATGATGTAACTGCTGATGAAGAATTCCTCATAATTAAATTGTTTTATTGTAAAATCCAGAAATAGATAGTTCTTACATACACAGCTCGCTCTTGAATTTCTTTTAACAGATAGGTTAAGAGAAAAAGGGAGGTAGTGGGGAAAAGAAAAAAGCATTGCCTCTATTTCAACTAGATCTCATTTTTAAAGAGAGGTTTACCTAGTGCTAGATAAAAATGAGATGTTAAGAATCTCGACAATCTCCAAATCATCTACAAAAAGGGGCTATTAAAATTATGATAGCATCAGAAAATACTGAATATCAGTATGAAGGAGGACAAAACCTAGCAAGATAATATAAGTAGAAGGATTTTTAATATATAAGAACAGGCTCCTTAAACAGCACTCACCACTTATTTTACTACTGGTGTGTTTCTGTGCATGAGAGAAAAATGAGAGAAGAAAAGAAATAAAGTTGTTGGGGAAAGATGAAGGCATGACTTTACTAAATAGAATAACAGTAATGAGACATTGTTCAAGTATATCAGAAAGGAAGCCTGAAAGAGAGCTAGTGCGTCTGCTGGACTACCAGGGACTAAAGAAAACAAATAGAATCTAAGGAGGATGAAGACATTGCAACAAAAATCTTAATTTCTGTGCTTCAGCTTTCCTCAAAGGATGCTGGAATGGTACTTACCCGAGTTCTACTCTTTTCAAGTAATAAAGATGAAATACTATCACAGATTGAGGAGTCAAAAGACGAGATGTCGGAACAAAGTAACAAGTTAAAGGACAAGACACCAGGGTCAACTAATATTTGTAAAGAACATAAGAGTGGCCATACTGGGTCACACCAAAAGTCCATCTAGCCAGTATCCTGTCTTTTGACAGTGGCCAATGCCAGGTTCCCCAGAGGGAATGAACAGGTAATCCATCCCCTGTCATCCATTCCTAGTTTCTGACACCAACCCTATCCATCTTGACTAATAGCCATTGATGGACCTATCCTCCATGAATTTATCTAGTTCTTTTTTGAACCCTGTTATAGTCTTGGCCTTCACAACATCTGCTGGCAAGGAATTCCAGAAGTTGTGTGAAAAAATATTTCCTTTTGTTTCTTTTAAACCTGCTGCCTATTAATTTAATTTGCTGCCCCCTAGTTCTTGTGTTTTGAGGAGTAAATAGCACTTCCTTATTTACTTTCTCCACACCAGTCATGATTTTAGAGACCTCAATCATATCCCCTTGAGTCGTCTCTTTTCCAAGCTGACAAGTCCCAGTCTTACTAATCTCTCCTCATAAGGAAGCTGTTCCATACCCTTAATCATTTTTATTGCCCTTTTCTGAACCTTTTCCAATTCCAATATATCTTTTTTGAGGTGGGGTAACCACATCTGCACACAATATTCAAGATGTGGGTGTATGAAGGATTTATGATATTTTCTGAGGCAATATGATATTTTCTGCCTTATTATTTATCCCTTTCTTAATGATTCCCAACATTCTGTTCACTTTTTTGACTGCTGCTGCACATTGAGTGGATGTTTTCAGAGAACTATCCACAATGACTCCAAGATCTCTTTCTTGAGTGGTAACAGTTAATTTAGACCACATCATTTTATATGTATAGTTGGGGTTATGTTTTCCGATATGCATTACTGTCAACATTGAATTTCATCTGCCATTTTGTTGCCTAGTCACCCAGTTTTGAGAGATCTTTCTGTAGCTCTTTGCAGTCTTGAGTAGATTTGTATTATCTGCAAATTTTGGCACCTTACTGTTTATCCCTGTTTCCAGATAATTTATGAATATGTTGAATAGGACTGTCCCAGTACAGAACCCTGGGGAACGCCACTATTTACCTCTCTCCATTCTGAAAACTGACCATTTATTCCTACCCGTTGTTTCCTGTCTTTTAACTAGTTACCAATCCATGGGAGAACCTTCCCTCTTATTCCATGACAGCTTTCTTTGCTTAAGAGCCTTTGGTGAGGGACTTTGTCAAAGGCTTTCTGAAAATCTAAGTATACTGTATCCCCATGATCCCCCTTGTCCACATGATAGCTGACCCCCTCTAAGAATTCTTGTAGATTGATGAGGCATAATTTCCCTTTACAAAAACCATGTTTACTTTTCCTCAACAAGTTATGTTCATCTATGTATCTGACAATTTTGTTCTTTACTACAGTTTCAACAAGTTCTGATGGAATTTAAGAAAGAAATGAGTGAGCAGTTAACAATAATATAAAATCTCTCTTTGGCAAGCTCGATGCAAAAAGGTCCAGTAACATCTTTGGAACTTCTTAATAAGATTTTCTCTGCCTGGGGTATTTATTTAGGCATTCTCTAAAAAGACAGCGAAACATGCTCTAAGTACATAAAACTATTCAGGCATTCTTCAGAGGTGTCTGCTTCGAACGATCATTATCAAAGGAAGGCTTACAAAATAATATATATAGAGAGAGCAGGTTTGCTTTCCTTTCACTTATTTGGAGAATTCATCAACACAGTCTAACTTCCTCCAAGTCTCTCACCATCTATGGAAAGATAGGCCTTCGATACTACCATTGATTCCCATTATGTCTTGCTCTAGGCTAAGAATATAGCATAGCTCTTCTGGTGGACTACATTTCCCAGCCTGTTCTGATCACCAGGGTTAGAGAGAGAAAAGAAGAGAACAGGGGAGCCTGGCTGGAACTAATAGCAGCTGGCTTGCTCCTTTACCATTAAGAGGAAAAGAGGAGTTCTAGCCCATCTTGACCATAGAATACTGCACTCAAACCCCAAAACTAAGGTTAGCAGCCTGGACTGCATTATAAACTCCAGATTGTTTTCTCAAGATAATTTTTCTATGAGAGTGCATTTGAGATAAAAGACAAAACCACCCTATCACTCGTGGGCAAACACTTTTCACAAAGTGATCACTCCATATCTGGCCTCTAAGTCCTTGTCCTCAAAGAAACCTGCACAACACATTCATGAGACAAGCCTGGAACATAAATTCATAGCTCTGTTAAACACTATGTACCTAACAGAGACACAGGACCGGGTCCAGGTTTTCTGCCGTCCCAAGTGGGAAAAAACAAAACAAAAAAAGCCACAGCAGCACGATCACGCCGCTCCACTCTTCTGCGACAATTCAGCGGCAGGTCCTTCGCTCCAAGAGGGACTGAGGGACCCACCGCTGAATTGCCAAAGACTTGGACGTGCTGCTCCAATAGCTTCTTTAGCTGGTGCCTGGAGCCGGCCCTGCAGGGACACTGATTTTATGGTCCATCACAACAATATGTAACATACCATACTGCCTGCTAACCCTTAGTTGCCCCACTAGCGTAGCTAGTGGGATTCATCAGATGCAGCTGCTTCTCCTCACCATATTTTAAAAAAAGGCGACACCTCATGGCACCGCTCTGAACGGCCTGCCCAGCTTCCCCCAGCCTGCCTCATCATACCCCGCCCTGCCCCCGCCGATCACCTGTGTCTCCCAGCAGGAGGGAGATAGCTGATCGCGAGGTGGGGAGGGGAAGACCTGAGCTCCAGCAGCAGCAATCTGGGCTGGCTCAGTCAATGGGAGGAGGAGGACTCTGAGTTGAAGAGCCCTGGTTTAGTAGCATATCCTGCTGATCAGCTGTGTCTCCCAGCAGGAGGGAGACAGCTGATCGCTGGAGCTCGGGCAGCATGTTGGGCTCAGTCAGAGGGAGGAGGACTCAGAGAGGCCCACCTTCTTGGCTTAGCAGCATACCTGGCCAATCTGTGTGTCTCCCAGCAGGAGCTCCTAACCTCTCACCCAACTAAAGGTAGCCAGTAGCAGCAGCTGGTAAGTGTATTTCAAAGGGGGTCTTTCTTGTGGTGAGGGTTGCTTAGGGGGCACTGGAAACCCTACAGGTGGCTGTGAGAGCCAGCATCTGGCTGCTGGTGGGATGGTCGTCTGCATGGTGGGGGGCAGGGGGCTCAGCCAGAGACATCTCCAAAAACATCCCCTGCACCTGGGCAGCTGGATCAGGATAGGCATGGGGGGGGAGGGTGCATCTCCTGGTCTCCTGTGTGGTGTCCCTGCCTGCCCTCCCGGCCCAGGCAGAGATGCCTGCCTCTCAGAGACAGTGGCCATGTAGTGTGCTTGGTTCCCCCTCCGTGGCATCTGGGTGACTGCCTCTTAGGGGGTGAGGGGTGGAAGGGAAGAGGCAGTGGGGAAGGGATAGGGGTGGGGGGTGGGTAAGAGAGGAAAACTGAGACTATCAGGGGAAATCTTCTTAGCAGTACAATCTCTGCCTTGAGGGTGTGGATAGAATTGTCTCCCAAGAGAAGGCTGGAACGAACTATCTGCTGTGGTAGTATGTGTTTAGTTTAGTCCATGTGCTCTGGCAAACACAAGTCCAGGCACCATGTTGGGGGGCAGAGAGAGGTAGCCTGATTTTCCCTCTCCTATCAGGGAAAAGTTAAACTTGAATTGTTTCCTAAGAGAAGGGCTTTTGATCATGTTGGGAGGAGGCATTGCTGAGTCCCAGGGTTGAGTAATTCTCTGGTGATGGTGGTCATTAAGTTACTAATTGTCATTCACTTGCTGCACAATGGCTGGTGATGGTTGTTTAACAAGGTCAATGCCTTGTTTCTTGGGAATTGCCTTCTGTAACTTTTCTAATTTCATTCCACTCTTTCCTGTGAGTACAAATTCTGGTTCTAAGGACCTGGATCCCATATTGCCTTGCACTGAGATTGGGAAATAGTGCCCTGACATGCAACTCCTCTTATTGTGCCAGTGTAGATCTTGCTGTTAGTACATCTCTTTGCAGGTGCCCTTGTCTTGTGTTTAGCTGAAACTTTGGACTTAGTTTAGTGGGGATGGATTCAGAGACTGAGAGCTAAACTGACACTACTGTCCTGCTGTGTGGATCCCAGTGTGCTTGTACTGTGAATTTTTGGCATGCACATGTGGTTATATTTATCTCATTGTGCTGATAGCGCTACTTCCTTGGTGTGATGATGACATTATACTAAGATGAATTGTGAAAATAGTGTCCTGGTGTGATGGTGATCACTCTGCTGTTCACGTGAATCTTGCATTTTTGTATGCTGTGTTGGTGTAGCCCTGTTGTTCCCAGGAAATTAGAGCCACAAGGTGGGTGAGGTAATATCTTTTATTGGAGCAACTTTTGTTGGTGAGAGAGAAAGAGCACTCCATGAAAGCTCCAAAGCTTCTTTCTTCTTCCTGAAGAAGAGTTCTGTGAAAGCTCAAAAGCTTGTCTCTCACCAACAGAAGCTTGTCCAATAAAAAATATGTTACCTTACCTACCTTGATATTTATTACCCCTCCCCCCCCATATTACCTCACTCAGCTTTCCAGGAGTGAATTTTCATGATGACATGGGAAGTGCTCTGACTGGTCCTGACTTCTCTGTATCAGCCCCTCTAGCTTGCACTGCAGCCCAGTACCTGGGGGCTGGGTGCCTGCAGCGCTGAGACTCTGTGAGATCAGGGACTCACAGACCCAGCTGGGAGGGGAAGGGCACCTCCTCCTCGGCCTCCCTCTCTTGCTGCCTCCTTTTCCTGAGTGACCTCATGATGCACAGAGCCAGCGTGGATAGATGCTGCATTGGAGAGTCTCCCAGTGCAGCCCTCCACCCCCTCTCCCCCATGTGAACCCCCAACAGACCCTGCCCACCTCTGTCCAATTGTCTCTCTCATGTGGGGGACTGAGCCCCCCCATCCTGTGTGCTGCCTGCTTCCAGGGGCCACAGATTGCAGAGCAGCCCCCTCAGGAGAGATGAGATTTTCTGGATTAGCTTTGCTCTCCATTGAAAGACAATTGGCTACTGAAATAGATTTATAATAAAAGTAATAGATAACTTTGCTAGAATGAAGCTTAGACAAAAGAGGCTGTCGTAATTGCTTCACAGATTATCATGTTGTTTTGATCTTATCTTTGAACTATAAAATAAGTAAATAACGTCTTTTTATTATGTTTTGATTTTATAAACAATACTGTAAACTTTTTGTATATTAAATGCAAAATAACACACGTACTTCTAAAACAATGTCATTCTTTTGTTTTTATTTTAAGTACAAAATAACTATGTATAACAAATTTAAAAGTATGTAACTAGTAATTTGATATGTTGGGTGACGCCTTTTTTTATGTGTTCGCTCTCCCTGATGTTAGAAACTAGCTATGCCACTGAGTTGCCCACTTTAAGTGATCTCCTTGAGCATGTGTGTCTTACATTTAACAATCTGTTCCACCTTGCATACAGATTGGACACTCTCACTATCTTTTCCAGACCTGAGGAAGAGGTCTGTGAAACTCGAAAGCTTGTCCTTTCCATCAACAGAAGTTGGTCCAATAAAAGATATTCCTCACCCACCTTGTGTCATATTGTGGGACCAATACAGCTACAACAACACTGAAAACAGATAACACAGAGGGCAACTGTAAAGAAA
This sequence comes from Gopherus flavomarginatus, assembly GCF_025201925.1. NCBI lineage: Eukaryota > Metazoa > Chordata > Testudines > Testudinidae > Gopherus > Gopherus flavomarginatus. The sequence goes on along the minus strand of NC_066617.1, from coordinate 229,309,958 downwards.
AAAAAGTCAAGTATAAATACACTTACACTAGGTAGGAAGCAGGCATCTTGCTTTTCATTATCTTTATTAGCTTCAACTGCTTCATCTGTATCTTTGTCACCATCAAATACACCAGTATCTCCTTCCTCTTCATCTGATGAATACTGAGTCATCTGTCATTTTCTTCTCTAATCTTAAATTGTGATACATGGTCACCAGCTTCCCAGCAGAGGTGTTCAGTCCATTTCTGTGTTTTGTATGGATGAGTCCCCAAACTGACCACTTTTGTTCCACACATGCAGTAGCACACAGAAGTGTAAAAAGAATGTCTGACAATGTGAATAGAGTACAAGGTGGACACAACTCTTTCCACCATGATGAAGGAGCAAGCTGTCTTGATTCATCTGCTGGAATAGCACTTTGCATTGTTTTATGACTGAATAGGCTGCTTCTTGTTTTATGTCAGAATTGTTTGCTCGTTTGTATATCCTTTAAAATTTGCAACAGCCACTATGAGATCACAAACTGAATCAAATTCATCACTTGGCTCTTGGTCCTGGAAATGTGGATCAAGAAAGTGGGCAGCATTATGTGTGGGAGTGATCACTTGATTTTTCTGTAACGTTGTTTTGTCTGTTATTGTTTTCTTTTCATCTTTGGAAGTGGACTGTATTCAATATTCTCACAAATATGTTTCTTAACATTCTGGAACTTGTTCTTGGCATCAGACAATGTAACTATCATTTTACTTGTTCTGAATGGACTGAAATATCGGTTTAAGCAGTGAAATTAATTTTTAGTTGTACATCCAAAAGATATCATCATCATCATCATCAAAAATGTCAGTGTAGATTACTCAGGGGAGATGCTGGGTCATTCCTTTTTCAACAGAAGCTAACTGAAGAGCCTTCTTGCATATCTGAAGACCTTTGAGACATTTAATAGAAGATACCTATCAAGTACGACAAGGTTTATTTAGGGGGATGAAACTGAGCACTGTACTAAATAATTCTGAAACCTGGTTTCTGGTATTTGTTTGTTTTTGAGAACCTTGGCAATGTTTTTTATTATTGACATGTCTTTGAGTCATAGAGTTGAAAGCCAGAAGGCACCACCAGATCATTTTGTCTGACCTCCAGTATATCACAGGCCTGCAACAACATGTTATCAGAGAGTTGTCAGATCTTCAAAATCACCAGTGAAAAGCTTCATCATATGGGAAGCACACCCATAACACAGAAGGTGTGGATATTCATTAATCAACAAAAGCCAAGCAGCATTCATAGTAGCTGTGTTGTTGATCACAGTTCAAATAAACTTCAGTGGACCCAATTCATAGTTTATATTTTTAAACTAGTCAGCAATATATTGGCCTGTGCGGTGATGCTCAGTTCTGCGATGGAATGAGTAAGACAGGGGCTGTGGAGTTTTTACCATGAAGTTGATGACACCTTACTGTGAATATTGCTCCATCCATCCAGACACTAAAGATACATGAGGAGCCTGTGTAATTAGAATAACAATTCTCCTTTTCTCATACTCCACTTCAGCATTCAGAAGACTTCCTGCAAGCCATTTACAACTTTATAAATTGGATGCAATTTATGAAGAAATTCTAGAATACAATGATTTTTTACTATATGAAATGGTGTATTGCTGGTACAAATACCTCCAGATAAATGTTTTTCTGGTCATGGGATATTCTATTCAAAAACCTCTTCATATCAGTGTGATGAACATCTGAAGACTTTCTAGGAGGACTTTTCGATGCTGAAGTAGATGGAGTAGCAAAACTCTTATTTGAAGATGAAGAAATTGACTTTTCACTTTCACTGTCACTCCTATCACCATCTCCATCAAAAGACTCCATTCTTCATGATGATTCTTCTTCATAAAGAAGCAGAAGTAGAATGCACAGAAGAAAACGAATTATGATGGAGTCCAGTTTTCCTTTCCTGCTGTTTGACTTCAGTAATCTATATTTGACAGTAGCTGGACACAAATTGCAAGAATTCAATAAGTATTTCTCCTTTCCATCTACACATGTCACATAATCAGGAGAACAGAACTTGTATTTAGCTTTAACAGTTTTTTTTTCATGTTCATGTCCAGAAAAAAAAATTGCATACAAATTATCTTGGCTTTCCTCAACTCTACATGATTTATGATGTCAGTGTCATTAATATCTCACTACTACTGGATGGCTCTCTAGATTATGAAGTATCTTTTGTATTTCAAATCAACCAGTAACCCCATTCTGTTCCATCTCTAACTGCTGCTGTTGCAGAACATTCCAGACAATCAAAATGTTTTTGGCCTTGCTGCCCCCTCCCTCCCAGGTCCCTTGCAGACTCCCAGATCACATGGAAGGGGAAGGGAGTAGGTGGCTCCTCCTCCATGTAGCAAATACAATGGATTCATAATCAGCAGCAGGAGGAAAAACAGAGAGGAAGGGAGGAATCTCTACTGAAATGTGATGTCACACCCCCTCATCCCTATTAGTGTAGCACATGTGGTATTTATCAGTGAGGTTTGGCTGGGGATAAGTGTATGGGGGGGGCTCCAATGGGGATTTTTGTGGAGAGCAGAGAAGTGGGAGTTTTTTTACACCAACATTTAATGTGGGTTGTTTGCTTTGTTCAGGTGAGGAAGGTGTTGTTGTTGTGGGTGCTGGGGGTTAATAGCTATGATGTTTTTGTTTAAGGGTGAGGTTTAGTCTTTTTTCTGTGTGTTGGGGAAGATTAAAGGACTGTGAGCCTTCCTGTCTTTCCCTTACTCCCTTCTGTGTTAATTTCTATATGTTTGTATAGTGAGCATAGACTGTAAGACGGGGCAGGCAAAATTTTTGGCCAGTTAGGGGCAGGGCCGGCTCCAGGCAGGAGCCCAGCAAGCAGGTGCTGGGTGCGGCATGTTGGGCTCTTCAGTGGCAATTAGGCAGCAGGTCCTTCACTCTGAGAGGGACCGAGGACCCGCTGCTGAATTGCCGCCGAAGAAGAAAGTGGCGCGGTGGAACTGCCGCCAATCACAGCCTTGTTTTTTTTGCTGCTTGGGGTGGCAAAAACCCTGGAGCCGGCACTGGTTAGGGGAGGGGGTCGTGGCCCAGCCTCCACCTTCTATCCTGCCACATCCAACCCTCCCTCTTCCCTGACAGCCTGTCTGGGACCCCTGCCCTATCCACATACCCCTGCTCTCCGTTCCGTGACTGCCCCTGGGCTCCTGCTGCCCCATGCAACCCCTCCTCTCATTCCTCACGGCTCCCCCCGGACCCCTTCCCCATCAAACCACTCCTTCTCCCTGTCCACTGACTGCCCCCTGCCGCCGCATCCAACCCCTCCTCTCATTCCTCACGGCTCCCCCCGGACCCTTTCCCCATCAAACCACTTCTTCTCCCTGTCCCCTGACTGCCCCCTGCCGCCCCATCCAACCCCTCCTCTCATTCCTCACGGGCCCCCCCGGACCCCTTCCCTATCAAACCACTCCTTCTCCCTGTCCCCTGACTGCCCCCTGCCTCCCCATACAACCCCTCCTCCTTCCTGACTGCCCTCCCAGGACCCCACCCCCATTCAACCTCATTTCCCCCCCAACTACCCCAACCCCTATCCACAGTCCCACCCCCTGACCACCACCCTGAACTTCCCTGCCCTCTATTCCCCACCCCACCCCCTGCCTGGAGCACCGGTGGCTGGCGGCACTACAGCTACATTGCCCAGCTGGAGCTGGGTCTTGCTGCCGCCACCACCATCTTGCAGCACAGAGACTGGGTCAGGCCAGGCTCTGCAGCTGTGCTTCCCCAGGAGCTCTCAGCCCCACCGCCAAGATGATTGCACTGGTGGCGGAGCGAGCTGAGGCTGCGGGGGGGAGGAGGGACAGTAGGGAAGAGGCCAGGTACTAGCCTCCCAGGCCAGGAGCTTAGGGGCCGGGCAGGACGGTCCCGTGGGCCAGATGTGGCCCACAGGCCATAGTTTGCCCACCTCTGCTGCAAGATCTTCAGGGCAGGGATCATGTCTTTTAGCTTGTTACTTTGTAAACCTCCATGGGCTGGTATACAAATAAAGATATACTTACAATGTTTGTTCTATCAAATTCCAGCCAATTATGAGTCTCAACTTCCAAATACTTCACCTTTTCCCCGCAGCAGGTGGCATTAACATGTAGTAAAATAAGTGATCCACACTTAAGTAAGCTTGCAAACAGATGGCACCATAGTGCAGTCAAAAAGCTAGGCCGCCACCTACATCAGGACATTCTTGCTAGAATATTTGACTGTGGTCAAATAATAGGCAGTCAGATGGCATTGACTGCTCAATTAACCAGCTTGCCAAGCCTATTCTAAGGCATCTGGTAGTGGTCATTTTCAAAGCATACTGAACTAGATCAACTATTGGTCTTATCCAGTATGGCAATTCCTATGTTCCTAAAGAAGGAGAGCTTTGGTGACACAAATACTGATTAGGTGGAAATGAGGGAGAGGGGAAAATGATGTTTCTAATTGAAAAAAAAATGAATAATGTACCAAGACTCTGAATTGTAAAAGTGCTACTTTTCATACATTTAATGTTTTCCCCTCCTGTTACAGGTAAGTGCTTGCACACTTGAGACAAAAGGCTTACAATTTTTCCTTCATTTTTTTCTCCTATAATTGTTTGTGAAGTTACTGTCAGAATAGTGAAACAATGATTTTGAAGATAGAGTAAATAATTATATGGACATGGGACCTAACCTCTGGAAATCAGTCTTTCCATTGAGCTTTGGATCAAGATCATGATGCAGAGAAGCTGGGTTCTCATCCCAGGTGGAGTGGGTATGTACATGCAATTAGGAACCTTATCTCTTCTCCTCAGCTACATGGGATTCTCCACACCCCTGAGCTACATAGTTCTACCAACACACGTTTGTAATGTATACCAGGGCTCCAGTGATCCAATTTAGGTAACCCCAAGTAACTCTTTTAGAAAACTTAGGCAATGTACTGAGAAATGAGGTTGTTTTCTGCTGTTAAACATGCTATCAGCTCAGGATATTTTAGGCTTAAGTCAGAAAGTTTTATTTCTAATGCAGGATCAAGCCTATAAAAAGGGTTGAGTTCTATATTCTTTCCTTTGATTCCTCCAAAATATATTTCTTAGGTGATTGAAAAACAAGAACTATCATTTAGCCAGAGCTGTTAGCTGATATTTGTGGTCTTGCGGTGCAGTCCTGTTCATTTACAAAGAATGTCCATAAAGTCCTATTTCCCTGAACACATTACGAAGCAAACAGAGGAAGTCAATTTTCTTACTCACGGTTCCAACCCAACCTTTTCAGCCATGCCATAAAAGCTCTGTCCCTTGGCTTTTGGCTTCTTCACCCACAGACAGACACAGCTCCATCAGTCAGTCCTCAGGCTCTGCCTTTATCCATCCTCAGGGATACTCCTCAGATTGCGTGACCCAGCCTCTTCCAGGTCTTGCATGTAGTTTAGTCCTGGGGCAGTGGTTTCCATTATTTCAGCTATCCGTAAACAAAAAGGCAATTAGCTGCTGCCTCATTTAGCTGGAATGAAAGGCAGCTAGCATGCCCATCAGCTTCAACAAAGTCTGTGACTTCCCATGGATCAAAGACACACTTACTAGGAACCACCCAATCTCTAATATAACAATTATTTGAAGGAAAGATTTATGGATTAGCTAGAAATTATAAATAAATGCAGACTACAGAATTAAAAATGCTGATAATTTACAAAAAGAATGTTGTGAATTCTAAGTACTAATATGCCTCTGACCTCTTCCCCAAAGAAATGCCCATTGCAGGGGGAAAAGGACTCATTCCACAGGGACAAGCTGGGTGAGGTCATATCTTTTACTGGACCAACTTGTGCAGGTGAGAGAGACAAGCTTTTGAGATACACAGAGCTTTTCTTCACATCTGGAAAAGTTACTCAGAGTGTCACAGCCAACACAAGGTGGTACAGATTGTTTAGCATAAGCAGTTTAACGTATATTCTAAGGAACTATGATGGGATGTTCACCCCCACGCTGGCCTGGAGAGCATTAATGAGACTGAGAAGGGGCCAATTAACTGGATAGGCCACACATGAGAGGAATTTGTTGGTCAAAACAACCCCTGATTGATGATGGAACCCAGCTGAAAAGGAACAGGCAGGGCTGGTATAAAGACAGGAGGTTGGCAGTAGAAAGTGGGTGGTGTTAGGTCTGATATGATGCAGATGCTAGCAAGATTGCAAGGTGGTTGAAAGAGGCTGAGAGCTTGGGCTTGGAACTCAGGGATGGTTTGGGCTAGTGGCTGGAAGTTATGTTGGGAAACGAGAGAGAAGCAGCAAGTGATAAGGAATGGCTTTCAGATTAGGAAAAAGAAAAAAGAATAGAAGTATCTGTATCTGAAGAGGTGGGAAAAGAAAATGATGGAAAAAAGTAAGAAAAGGATCACCATCTTACAATTATCAAATCACTAGCTGAAGATGTAAAGCTAGGGGATGTTAATCCCTTGAACACAGTGGAATGGATTAGGTGAAGTATCAGATATGTTAAGAACTCAAAGAATGCAGGGTGCAGATTTATTAGTAGAATGTACACATTAGGAACAGGCTGAAAAACGTCTTACAACTACTACTAGGGAAAATAGCAGTAATTTGCCAGCTACCTTAATGTATGTCAGAAGGAAGAGGGGTAATGTATGGGGTTCCAATCGGTATGACTGAGAATGAACTTAAAAGGGGTATAGGTGAGGAACAAGTGCTGATTAGCAGGAAAGAGGGAGAATATACACCAGGGGTAGGCAACCTATGGCATGTGTGCTGAAGGTGGCATGCGAGCTGATTTTCAGTGGCACTCACACTGCCTGTGTCCTACCCACCAGTCCAGGGGGCTCTGCATTTTAATTTAATTTTAAATGAAGCTTCTTAAACATTTTAAAAATGTTATTTACTTTACATACAACAATAGTTTAGTTATATATTATAGACTTATAGAAAGAGACCTTCTTAAAATGTATTACTGGCATGTGAAACCTTAAATTAAAGTGAATAAAGGAAGACTTGGCACACCACTTCTGAAAGGTTGCCGACCCCTGTTATACACTATCCACTACCATCCAAGTAATGTTTAAAGGTGCAACACTATCTGACAGTATTAATAAAGGATATCAACTCTTTGGGTTAAACCATATATCCTGGTCCCTTTGAGATGTTATTTATGTCAAAGGTTTGGGCACGTGGCAGCTAGCTGTAAGGGGAAAAAGAGTTGTAGTACATGTGAACACTCATATGAGAACTGTATGGAAGGAACAGAACTAAAAAGAAACAATTATGTGGATAAACACAGTGCAGCATACAAAGGCTGTGTGGCAGTGGAATGAACTAGAGAGATACAGAAAATTAAAACTATCCATAAAATGCCTTGTGTAGAAGCTAGCAAAAGATATTCACAGCTGAATGTGGAGAAGGAGGAAAATGCCAGTGAGTGAAAAGAGCTACTAGTACAACAACAAGCAGTTCAGGGCAGAAAAGAAAATATAAGGGGAATAGATGCAGATGTACTGCTTGCAGGCAAAGAGAAATTTAAAGCATTTATTATAGAAGTGCTTAATTCCATTTTAGAGACAGGGAAGAAGACAAAAAAATAAAAATTATAACAAGTTGCTGATATGCAAATATTTTTCTGCCATCTCTTGATAGACTGCATTCATGCCATTTTAAATTAAGGTAATAATGCAGTTTAAAAATCATGGTTCTAATGTGTTTTGTTTTTTGCTGAAACACACATAGTTTAATAGCACATGATCAGGAAAACTGTATTTTGAAATGGAAAACATACCTGATGTGATGTGTACAGGAAACATGGTTAATGAGAAAACATGTTTAGACTTCCAGGATATGATGTAATCAGATGTGATGGAGAAATAACAAGAGGAGGAGGGGTATCTATTTAAAATAGAAGGTCTTAGTTACACTGACATAGATGTGCGGAACTCAAGTTTTGAGTACAATTCTGTTGAGATTCCTCTGCAGAATAATAGCACCTTTATATGACTTTATATTGTTTACAGCCCATGTAAAAAATACTAGACAATGTAGTATTAGAAGAGTTAGTTAAAGGTGTCAAAGAGCTGTATATTGTTTGTAGAGACCTTGATAACCATAATTAAGTATGGGGAAGCCGAAAATCTGATTATAAAAGCAAATGCCTGTGTAGTGGAGTGGCTGCCCCACTCCTGCAGAAAAGGGGTTAAAAGCAGCCCTGGAGAGGGCTAAAGCAGGGAAAGGGATTAAGAACAGCTGGAGGAAGCTGACTGGGTAGCTGACCACAGCTGTGGCCAGCTCAATCAGGGCTCAGCTGGCCCTTATAAGAGGGTTGTGGGACAGAAAGAGTCTCTCTCTAGCTGTGGAGAGAGAAGGGCCTGGCTGCCTGGAAGCTGAGCAGTGTACCTAGAGTGGAGCAGGGCTGGGGGAAGGCCAGAGGAGCTGGGGAGCTCCAGCCTGAAAAAAACAAAGGTTACAGGCCTTGCTAAAGGCCAGGAAAGGTACTGGGGCTACGGAAGTGTAGCCTGGGAAGAGGCAGAGGCAGCTGGTCCAACCCCCCCCTTGCCAATGATGAGTGGTTTACAGGCTGCAGTCTGCCCCAGTGAACGGGGGCTAGATGGTGACTGGCAGTAACCACTGAGGCAAGGTGAGGATAGAGGGTTGGGGCTTCCCTTGGGTGGGGAGACCCAGATTGTGGGTCACTGCTGGTGGCAGAACCTTGATGGTACCGGGGTCCGGGAGGGGCACAGGGGCCAGTGGCAGGTGAGACACTGGCCTGCAGAGGGCTCTCCAGGCTGGAAGAGCTAATTCCTGGGACAACCAGCAGGAGTGGCAGCTAGTTGCACTGTGCTGGTGAGTCTTTGCTTCGCTACAGCCTGGAACAGTTCATTGACATGCATAGCTGGTATTGCTTAATACTAGAGCACCTACTAGTTTTAACTCAGTGGATGTAACCTTGTCATGTTCAGATCTGGGAATTGCAGCAAGCAATATAGAAGACAGAATGGGTGGAAGAAGTGATCATTTCCCTATGATGATTACATATCAAGAACAAGGTAATGTTGAAAACACTGAAAGAATTCCTACCTGGAACCTTAGAAATGCAAACTGGAAACTTTTTAAGAGTAAGTGTGCTGAGTACCTAAATACCTAAATAATCTCTAAGAACTTCATGATAATATAATAAAAGGAGTTGTGGCAGGAGCCAATCTAGCTGTACTATATGTGAGACATCAAATTGCCACAAACTCAGAAATTCAGTTCCCTGTGGAATGAAGATTGTAAAACATCTATTAAAGAAAGAAATAAGGCATACAAGCAAGCAAAAGTACAATAAATAGCAAGGACTTAGTGAACTATAAAGGATGTAAACAGTGGCACAAAGAATTAACAGGCAAAAAAAGAGAGTTGGAGGAAAATATTGTGGGAAAATTAACAAAGATTCCAAGGTTTCAGAGAAGAATAAATGGGATACAGCGTACAAACACATTTATACGTGGTCTTATAGTAAATGATAAAGTTGAAAGTTCTAACTTAGGAAAAGCAGACATTTTAGCAAAAGAGTTAAAAAAGTTAGTGATACACAACAAAGGATTTTATGAACAAAGAATGTTCACTGTAGAAAATTGTGAGCACTTACATGGATGGGTTGACTATAAAGATGATGTACTGAATGAAAATGTCAGTATATAGAAACAAAAGAAGCTGTAGACAAAAGTAAAAATACAGCCTCAGGTAAAGATAGCACGTGTAATGCAATGCTTAAGCACCTACTGGAAGGGAGTTTGAGTTTTACTGAAATTATATAACATGTGGGGAGAAGGAATACTACCAGCAGTATGGAAGCAAATGGTAGTTATACCAATAGGAAAGCCTGGCAAATTATGCACAAGACCTGATACATATAGACCTATTGCCCTCATATTATGTGTGTGTGAGGGGGTAAAATTATGGAAAGAATGATAAATGAGAGAATAGTAGCATACTTGAGGGGAAAATGAAATTATAAACTGTGTACAAGGTGGTTTCAGGAAAGAAAGATGCATGGGTTGTCATATTGTAAGATTAAAAACAAATACACAAACCCATGAGGAATACAGAGTTTGATAGCTGTCATTTGGACATTATAAACTAGCTGCAACTAGAATAAGAGGAAGAATATTCTGGTGGATAAAACTTATTAAGTGACAGAATCACACAAGCCAGGGCAGAGGTGGCTTTGTCGAATATTTATAAACTTACAAATGACACTCCACAGGGAAGAATTATCAACCCAACCCTGTTTAACGTTATGATTAATGTTCTCCTAGAGAGTATACTGGCAGGAATAGGTATTGCTTTATTTGCAGATGATTATGCTATATGGGCCAAACATAGAAGATGTAAGATAGCTGCAGAGACAAATGATGAGGAACTCAGGGAGATTTCGCAATGGGGAAATACTTGGGGGATTTAAATTCTCACTTGCTAAACAAAGGGAATGGTCTTCACTAAAAGGAAGATTGTGGAAGAATGGAACCTATATCTCTATACAGAAAAAAAATTAGGGTAGTTCAAAATTTCACATTCTTAGGAGTTATGTTCGATAACAAACTAACTTGGAAGAGTCATTTAGATAAAATCAAGACTAAATGTAAATTAAGATGAATCTGTTTAAAAATATTGCTGGAAACAACTGGGATGCAGATAACACATTGTTGACAGTGGCGTAGCTAGCGAGGTGCAGGGGAAGCAGCCGCTTCCCCTCAGCACATTTTCAAAAAGCAGTGCCTGCTGGGCCAGCACTGGCAGCAGCACGGCTGGAGGAGCCATGGGGAGGTGCGACAGGCACTGCTGGAGGAGCGAGGAGGCCGGCTCCTCAACCATCGCGCCCCATGCTCAGATGTGGCCCCAACATCGCCACAGCCACCTCCTGCGGTGGTGGCTCAGGGCTTGGTGGCCAAGCATTCTCTGCCCCTTGCTAATGCGGCGGGCAGGAGGAGGAGGAGGGGGAGGCGAAAGGGCCCCTGCGCCTTGAAGACCGCCCGGCTGGCAAGCCCTGCATGGAGCGCACCGAGGGCCAGGAGCAGGCTGGAGACAGGTGGTGACACAGGATGGAAGGTGAGTGGTGGGGGTCCGATGCCTTGCAGTGGGGGGTCCAGGCAAGGGGCTCCCCAGGGCCAGGTCCGCAGGGCAGGGGTGCAGGCTGCGCTGTCTGGACGGGGGGCCCTGGCGCAGCACAGGAGCCTGGATCCCAGGGCAGGGGGGACAGGACCTCGTGGGTAGGGCCAGGCGGCACAGCCCAGCGGGGGACACCTGGTCCTGCAGAGTGCACTGGGCAGGAGAGACTTTCCCAGGACCTCGGGGGGATGGGGGTATCCGCACCCCCCGGGAAACCCGCAGGAGTCTTGAGCTGGCCCCAGGGTTAATCTGGGGGGGGAAATGGGAGGAGCTAGGGGGCATGGCCAGAGGAGGAACCAAGGGGAGTGTCAAACAGATAAGCAAGAGTTAATAGAACAAAAGTACTTCATATCTCTTTTGCCTCTAAAGGGCTAACAAGGTCAGTGAGCCTGGCTGTCACCTGACCAGAGGACCAATCAGGGGACAGGATACTTTCAAATCTTGAGGGAGGGAAGTTTTTGTGTGTGCTGTTAGATTTTGGTGGTAGTTAGAATCATAGAATACTAGGGTTGGAAGGGACCTCAAGAGATCATCTAGTCCAACCCCCTGCTCAAAGCAGGACCAATCCCTAGATTTTTACCCTGGTTCCCCAAATGGCCCCCTCAAGGATTGAACTCACAACCTGGGGCTTAACAGTTCTCTCTGGGTTCTGAGAGTGACCAGACGTGCAACAAGGTTTCTCTCCAATCTCCCTAATACAGGTTCTTATAGATTCAAAATAGTAAGTACTAGGTGATAAGGCGAGTTAGGCTTATGTTTGTTTTCTTTATTTGCAAATGTGTATTTGGCTGGAAGGAGTTCAAATTTGTATTTTGCTGAAAGGATTTTAATTTGTACTTGTATACTTAGGCTGGGAGGGTGTTCCCAGTGTCTATAGCTAAAAGACCCTGAACCTATTCCATTTTAAATTTACAAAGATAACTTTTACTGTTTTTTCTTTCTTTAATTAAAAGCTTTTCTGGTTTAAGAACTTGATTGTTTTTTTATTCTGATAAGAACCTAGGGGTCTGGGTCTGGATCCACCAGGGAATTGGTGGGGAGAAAGGAGGGAAGGGGGAGAGAGAGGCTAACTTCTCTCTGTGTTAGGATTACTTTCTCTCTCAGGGAGAGTCTGGGAGGGGGAGAGAGAAGGAGGGGGGAAGGTGGATTTTCCTCTCTGTTTTAAGATTCAAGGAGTTTGAATCACAGTGATCTTCCAGGGTAACCCAGGGAGGGAAAGTCTGGGAGAGGCAACGGTGAGGGAAAGGGTTTTCTTTCCTTGTGTTAAGATCCAGAGGGACTGGATCTTGGGTGTCCCCGGGCAAGGTTTTAGGGGGGACCAGAGTGTACCTGGCACTGGAATTCCTGGTTGGTGGCAGCACTACAAGTACTAAGCTGGTAATTAAGCTTAGAGGAATTCATGCTGGTACCCCATCTTTTGGACGCTAAGGTTCAGAGTGGGGAATTATACCATGACAGGGGGCGTGGCCAGAGGAGGAGCCAGAGGGGGCACCTTTTTTATGTTTGCTCCCCCTACACTTAGAACCTCGCTACGCCACTGATTGTTGATGCTGTATATTAGGCATTAATAAGACCAGTTGTAGGTTATGAATGCCAAGCCTTTACTTAATCTTCTAAATCAACACTAAAAAAATTAGAGCTGATCCAAGACTAAGCTCTGTGAATCACATGCATATTATCACGAGTATTATGACTCCTTTGTGTGTGCTGCAGGTAGCAACTGGATAAATGCCTATAAATTTAAGTATTAAATTGTTAGATTTAACCTTTTGGGCTAAGGTTAATGGAAATAGGGAAGGTAAGAGTATTAAACTAACACATGGGTGCTGCTGGGAATTAAGTAGACAAAAAGTAACTGGTGCCACAAACTTCCACATGCTAATAGGGTCAAAAGGTGAGTAAAGAACTTGGGTGAAAAGGAAGGACTGGAAGAAATTAAAATATTTAGTCATGGGAAATCCAACTATAGTGGCTAGTTGTCTCTCTAGTTGTTGATTTGGAGTTTTGTTTTATGATGCAACAAATATGACAACTATGATTTATGAGTTTATACATGGCAAATGGGGTCTGCATTGCCAAATCTATACTGATGGCACCAGAGATAACACATGTAGAGTGGGAACAGCCTTTTGTATCCCCGAATTTGGAATTGAGAGATCTATGAGATTATATAATTGATGGTGGCTAAATTGTGGGGAATACTGTTGGCACTGACCAGGATAAGGGGATGTATGCCCAGCTATGCTATTATCCTATCTGACTCTTAATCAGGTATAATCATGGTTGGAAAGAGAGTCTTGGAAAGAATGAATGACTTTCTCAGTGATGAAATATTGTTCTGAACTACAGAGCTAGTACTGGGTATACATACAGTAATAGTATGGATTCTGGTGCATATTGGAATAGTGGGCAATAAAATGGCAGATAAATCAGCAAAAAATACCTTTAAAATGAGGTTGAGATCCCCCTAAGTAAACAAGACTTTAGAAGTATGTTGAAGAGAACTTAAGAAGGAATGGCAAAAACTATGGACCAAAGAAGAAAAAGGACAAAGGTTCTATGAAACATGTCCTAAACTTGATGATAATGGTATACTTAATAGCTATGACAGAAGTGAAGTAATTACATTTAGAATCCTAACAGGTCACTGTGACCTGAATGGTAATTTATATTTACTAGACAAGCACAAAGACGGGTTGTGTGGCACATGCAAAGTCCAAGAAACAATTGAGCATCTGCTGTGTCTATGCTGGGAGAAATACACAGAAAGATTCTTTTGTAGAATTGAGACTCCTCAAGGTGAAAAAAATATAGTCTAAAGCAGGGGTTGGCAACCTATGGCACGCATGCCGAAGGCGGCAAGCGAGCTGATTTTCAGTGGCACTCATACTGCCTGAGTCCTGGCCACCAGTCCGGAGGGCTCTGCATTTTAATTTAATTTTAAATGAAGCTTCTTAAACATTTTAAAAACCTTATTTACTTTACATACAACAATAGTTTAGTTATATATTATAGACTTATAGAAAGAGACCTTCTAAAAACGTTAAAATGTATGACTGGCACACGAAAACCTTAAATCAGAGTGAATAAATGAAGACTCAGCACAGCACTTCTGAAAGGTTGCCAACCCCTGGTCTAAAGGGATTGGTGAGTGTACCATGAAAGTGGGATGGCATTAAAAAAGGATTTACTTCATTTTTTGTAAGGATACAGGACAGGGTGAGAAGATACAGATTTTTGCTTAAGCAAAAACTGCAGTAGGTGGTTGTCATAGCCTCACATACTGAAACTGCTGCACCATAATTGACAGGAAAAGAAATAAAGGGGGTTGCAGTGAGGAAGCCTGCATTCACTTTCTGGTCAGTAAAGAAGGAGCGTAGAAACTCCCGGGATCCAGGCCCTGAAGGAAGGGTGGTGGAGTACAAGTGTGAGAATGGTGGAGTAGGAAAAGGCTCAGAGAAACAGCAGCAAGGTGGGACTTAGGCTGCTAATTAGAGGGTCCCTGAGCTGGAACCTGGAATAGAGGGTGGGCTTGGGTTCCCCTGCCAGCCACTGTGGGGAAGTGGCACAATCTGGGCAGTGGATGTGAAGACTGCCTGGGATAGTTTATCCTGTGGGACTTTGATACTCCAGAGGGAGCAAAACACATAGTGACCTGGCTGGAGAACCAAGCCATGAAGAGAGAGCACCCCAAATCACAAAGAAAGAGAGAGCAGGGGGCTGAGGGACATGTGAAAAAACAACAGAAAGGAGCATTGGGCCTACAAGGAGCTAATTCACAGAGCAGCCAGGACAAGGTGCCCTAGTGGTGAAAGTACCTTGTGACAGAGACCACTCAAGGTGAAGTGGCTCACTAACCCCCCTGCAGTCACAGGACAAAAAAGGGGGATTACTAGGTTACAGATTTTTGTAATAAGCCATAAATCCATTGTCTTTATTAAGACCATGATTTTTAGGTGTCTAGCAAAGTGACACTCATCCTTTGAAGGTGTTGTGCAGGCTTCCTTTGAGTATGAGGACTGAGAGGTCAGCTATAGGGTGATTGCTTTGGTAAAAGTGTTCATCCATGAGTAACAGGGTGTTTTGTCTTTTATAACTTTACTGCATGAGTTTATTCAAGAGCACAGTGTTTTCACTGGTCTGGCTTCACCTACATTGTTGTTGAGACATTTAGTGCACTGGCTGAGGTACGCCGCATGTTGTGGTAGGAATGTGTAGGACCCAGGAATATTGAAAGGTGCAGTGTTGGGGGTGTTACTTCTGTGGGTTTTGCATCTGTTATTCTGACAAGGTCTGGTGCCACTTTGATTTGGTGTGTCCTGGTCTGTGTGGAGCTTGCTTCTGACAATTAACTTGGAGAGGTTGAAGAATTTTTTGAAGTCCAGAAGAGGGGTGTAGCAGGGTGGTTACCCCGCTCCTGAGATAAGATGAGTGAGAACAACTGAGAGAAGCTGACTGAGTAGCTGACCACAGGTGTCACCATCTCAATCAGGGCCCAGCTGGCCCTGATAGGAAGGCTGTGCGGGAGGAGCTGGGTCAGAGTCTCACTCTAGCCCTGGAGTGGGAAGGGCTAGTTGCCTGGGGGCAAGGTACCTGAAGCGGTGCAGTGCTGGGAAAGGGCAAAGGGAGCTGGGGAGCTCCAGCCTGGTAAACCCCCAGGCTGAAGGCCTTGTTGAAGGCCTACAAAAGGTCCTGGGGCTGCAGAGGGGCAGACCGGGGATAGGCAAAGGCAGCAGGTCCTACCCACTTGCCAGTGATTGGCCACTATAGACTGCGGTCTGCCCCAGGGCTAGATGATGACTGGCAGTAGGTGAGCTACTGGCAAGGTGAGCTTAGGGGGTTGGGGGGGTCCTCTGGGAGGGGAGACCAAGAGTGTGAAGGTACTGCTGTGGGCAGAACCCCAAGGTAAAGGGCACTGGGGTCCGGAAGGGACATGGGGCCTGAAGCAGGCAAGACACCAGCCAGAAGGAGGCACTCCGAGGCTGGAAAGAGCTAATTCCTAGGATAACCAGCAGAAAGTGCCATGGCAGTGAGTCTGTGATCTGCTACAAGGGAGTTGGGAAAGATTTCTCTCAGGATGTGGTCCCCATCAAGTATGGCCTGTAATTGTTTAATGATACCACGTAGGGGTTCCAGTGTGCGGTGGCAGGTGACAACTAGGGGTGTGCAGTCAAAGAATTTTTTTTCTGATATTGAAGCAGGTTCTCTCAAGGTACTTGAGTGGCCCACTCCATGATGCAATCTACTTGTCTGGTGGAATGTCCTTGTTTGGTGAAGGCATTTTTAAGTGTGTTAAGGTATGTATCCTAGGCTTTCTTCTTGGAGCATATTCTTTGGTATCTGATGGCCTGATTTCTTAGTGTGTTGTTAGATCTGTGAAGGTAGGTGTGGTGATCTGTGAGTTTCTTGTATGTAGTTGTCTGTAGGGTTCCATTGTTGAAGCTGATTGTGGTGTCAGGAAGTTGATGCTGGTGCGGGAGTTTTCTAGAGAGAATTTGATTGATGGGTGATGGTTGTTGAAGTTGTGATGGAAATTTACGAAGGAGTTTAGGTTGTCTATACAGAAGATGAAAATAGCATCAGTGAATCTCAGGTATATCATTGGTTTAGTCTCAAAGCAGCCCATGAAGAATTTGGCATATTGGGCAGCCATCCTAGTATCATTGCTGTTCCCATGGTTTGGACAAAGTGTGTGTTGTTGAATGTAAAATTATTATGGATGAGTGTAGCAATTTGTTTGGGGTGGATATCTTGTAGACATTTGAGGCAGACAGCAATGCCATCATTGTGAGAAATGTTAGTGTATAGAGAGGAGACCTATGTGGTGGCAAGGATGGTGTTCTGAGGTAGGCTGCTACTGTTGTGGAGTTTCTGGAGAAAGTTGGTTGTATCCTGGCGGGAGCTGGCCCTTTGTGTGGTGAGTGGTTTGAGGATGATTTTATTCCATGGCATTCACAACACACATTCCCACTATACTAGCTCCTCAGGAGAGAAGGGTTTGCAGCTACTCAGGTGGGGAATGCCATATTGTCTCCAAACCACATTCCAACTGCCCCAAGATCAATGAAGACATCCATTTCCATGCCTACGGATCTCATGGCATCTACTTGCAGTGGCAGCTCATCTTCTTACTCCACACCACCCTTCTTCTAGAATGTGCTGCCATTAACTCCATGATCTATTGTTGTACCTTATCCTCACTCTCTGAGATGGCATGCAGAGGCAGATGTACTCAGGAGGAGATGTCAGGGATAGATTTACCTGTGTCCTGTCCCTTTAAGGACTGAAGGTCTGGTGAGGTGGTCCACAGGAATAGTTCTGGTTGCAGCACCAGACTTATGTGTGCTCTAGAAGGAACAAGAAGCAATTTGTTTGGGGTTTTATATTCAGTTCCCAAAAGTCAATGCAGAGTTTTACATTACCATCCCTTTTTCTGGACATACACCATTGATGATGAATAGGATGCCTTTGATTTTGTAATCCATCCCCTGTTTAGGAGATCTTGCAGGTATTCCTTTACCTCCCCCCCATCTATATATAGACATATATGTAAATCTTCTGGGCAGGTTGCTGATTGTAGAAATTGATATGCATCTGCAGATTAGGGATCAATCACATGTCTCCATCATCTCTAGAAACAACTTTAGACTCTTTCAGTATCTGCTGGGTCATTTCCCTTTGTATTTCTGATAAATGGGTTAGGTTCACTCCGGGTTCAGAAGATCTCCATCATCCCCACCACTTGGAGGATGTTCTCTTTGTTGGCTTAGTCCTTGATTCTTGGTACCACCTTCTCTCTTTTGACACTGACGCCACCTGTAAGGATTTTATCTGACGACTATCCACTTGAACTTTAGGTTTAATCTGCTGTGACTTTCAGAGTGGAACTCATCTTTTTTAAATGTCATGTTTTGATGGGTTACTTACAGGGATATTTATCTGGCTAGAGACGATCCTTTAGTTATTTTGAGGCATGTTTCTTCTATGGCCAAACCCTCACACTACTGAACAACAGCACTGTAACAGGGTTATCTGCCACTTTAATAGTATGGGGTGGGAGTGACAAGGAGCAGACAATCCTGCCCCAGAAAGAAGCCCTGCAGAAAAGGTTCTGGAAATCAGCTAACACAGCTGATCAGCACCATATGATTGGCCCACACTCTGTCGGACAAAATAAAGGAGAATCTCAGCTCCATGAAGTGAGGGGGAAACCAGGAAGGAATCTATTATCTGGTAACCAGAGGAGGCGGCTGCAGGTCCAAGGTTGAGTTAGCTTCTATGTTAGCACCAACCTATCCTGGGGTTTGAGAGGAAACTACCTGGCTGTGCCAGAGGACCCTAGTCTGTACCCCTAACCAGACTGATGTTTGTGTTACTTTTTTACACTTTGCTTGTGAAGACAATAATCAGAGCCTTGAAGAAAGGGACAGAAATCTAACTGTGTGGTGTGGCTGCATCTATCTATCCCTAGCTGGTGACTTGGCCACCACTGGATGTGCGTCTGGCACAAATATTCTGTTAAACATTCAGTATCGAGGCCTGCATGAACCCAACATGTTACATTAGTGTTTTTTCCTTTGGGAATAATTACATCCCTTCACCCTGCTTTAAGCAAACGCAGGTAGTTCAAATTGTTTCGGATGATGTACACAAAAGCTTCCATTTTTGCCATGCCAACATGAGGAAATACACATTTCATACTGTTTACGAGGTTAGGTGCTTGTGCCTCATCAGGTGAATGGCAGCAGTGGTGTTTGACTATCTCCTCGATAGCACTGTAGCCAATGAACAAGTTAATTTGCAAGGACTGACCCTCGCAGGAACAGTGAAGGTGTCATCATCTTTGCTTGACTGGAACTGGACTTCAATGGATCCTTTGTAAAGGATTTGTCTTCCATTGGCAGCTTTAAGAGCAAGCCCATTTTCTATTTCCAGTAACTCTTCAAGTTTTCTAAGTAGTGCTGTCAAGTGTTTAAAAAAAATTAATCGCATTGTTAAACAATAATAGAATACCATTTAAATATTTGTGGATGTTTTCTACGTTTTCAAATATATTTATTTCAGTTACAACACAGAATACAAAGTGTACAGTGCTCACTTTATATTTTTTATTAGAAATATTTGCACTGTAAAAAACAAAAGAAATAGTATTTTTCAATTCATCTAATACAAGTACTGTAGCGCAATCTCTTTATCATGAAAGTTGAATTTACAAATGTATGTACAAAAAAACCCCTACATTCAAAAACAAAACAATGTAAAACTTTAGAGCCTACAAGTCCACTCAGTCTTATTTCTTGTTCAGCCAATCGCACAGACAAACAAGTTTGTTTAAATTTTCAGGAGAAGCTGCTTGCTTGCTTGTTCACAATGCCACCTGAAAGTGAGAACTGGCATTCACATGGCACTGTCAGTCAGTGTTACAAGATATTTACATGCCAGATGCGCTAAAGATTCACATGTCACTTCATACTTCATTTGCCATTCCATGTAACAAATAAAAATCTATACTGTATTTGTAAGTTGCATTTTCATGACAAAGAGAATCCACTATAGCACTTGTATGAGGTGAACTGAAAAGTACCATTTATCATTTTTACAGTGTGAATATTTGTAATAAAAAAATAATATAAAGAGAGTACTGTACACTTGGTATTCTGTGTTGTAATTGATTCAATTACATTTGAAAACGTAGAAAAAGATCTAAAAATATTCACTCAATTTCAATTGGTATTCTACTGCTTAACGCTGCAATTAGAACTGTGATTAATCACAATAAATTGTTTTAATCACAATTTTTTGAGTTAATCACATGAGTTAACTGAGATTAATTGGCCGCCTATTTCTAAGGCATGTCCCCAGAAGATTATCTTTCATCCAGTGATCTGAGTCCATGCACATCTGTGCACTAGTGTCACATAGGGCTTGAGTTTTTACTTTGTCGAGGAAACAACACACCACATACCTCTTTCCAATTAAAGTTGCTACTTTGGTTGCTGCTTTGGTGTTAGATGGCAAATGTAGGCTGCTCCTGGTAAATCAGATATAGTGTCAGCTTTGTCTCTGCTCTCTAGTGATTTTCCTGCATGGCATCTGGATGGTGGTAATTGTTATTGCCACATCTGAAGTGGTGATCACAAGTACTGCCTTTGCCAGACTGCCTGCAGCTGGCACATCCTTTTGTCTGGAGTTGTCTGTCTGCGTGACTACTGATATCATAAAGTCATTTTTTCAGGTGCCTGGACAGCTTGCTTTAATATGTTAATTTCAGCTTTCACACCTCTTGATTTAATCGTTACTAGCCTTTAATTCCCTTATTCATCAGTTTGTCGCCTTTGGAGACTCCTTTTCCATTACTCTTTGACAGGGCCCAGGTAAATAAAACCCTGACATTCCCTTATATGTGCTACACTCCCTCCTTGTAAATGTTATGTTCTGACATTTCTATACATAAAATATAACATACAGCCTATCCATTTGACTTAGTAGTAGTAGTCCATGAGTTCCACAAACTGGTAACTGTCATTCTCAAGTGAGTTTTGGGGTCTTTTCTTTATCATACATTCTGGTATTGATAGTGGAAGCATCTGTAACTCTCTTCAGTGTATCACGTTAAGCGAAAAACTTCTGCCATAATTTTAGTTCCATTATCCAATTACAAATCCAATAACAAACTATCCAGAACTATAAAACCACTTTATTTAGGGCAATATTCAGACCATAAGTCAATATCACTTTGTATACTTACATCTTGGAAAGAATGCAGGATAAGATGCAGGAATAGGTATTTGGTATGGCATGTGACAACTATGAGGATAAACCATGGTGCATTCACCACTCCAATAGCTGGTTTTAGACACTGAGTAGGTGTCCCTGACTTTCATATGTCAGTGTCTGTGGGCTCTTTTTTCGAGTCAGATGACCTCACACACCAATGCATTCTCTTGGTGATCTCTCCTCTTGTGCACTACTGGTCCCATGGTCTCATTTTGGCATTCATGCCATTCTGTTGCAACTGTGAATACCACATTAGTCTGATGAGCAGTTTCCAAGTTTACAGGATCAGCAACATCCTCATTTCCCAGACATGGATGAAATGTTTCTGCCTCTGGATTCAGAGTCTCTGTAGCATGGGCAGTATCTGGTACCATCTCATAATGTAGTTCATCTTTTCACTCTCATCAGAATCACTGAAGTCTAAATTGCTCTCTTCATTTTGATCTCGTATTGCAATAGTTTCTTGTTCCCTGTGTTTTCCACTGTGGTAGCTTAGAAGGTGGTGTTATAGCCAAGAGTCAGATGTCACAGGGAAGTAAATATGGAAGTAAAAGAACTGTAACACGTCCTTTTCCATCTTCTGCTTTTACTTCATAGACTGGACTATCCACTTTCCTTTCAAATACTACATGAGTAATCTTTCCAGTAGGACCTTAATTTGTCTCATTCACCTTCTCTGAAAGATTCCAGAAAATTTCTGAGTCACTTGCTGAGAAGGCAGCACCATGCACTTGTCATTTTCAAAGTCTGCCCTTTGGTCATGATGGATCTTTTGGAGGAAGCCAAATTTGAAGAGAGTCCTCAAATGTCTTGTCTTCTACATTCTTGCCTGACCACTTAGTGGTTGATTAGGCTTGGATAAACCTAATGAAGTGATTCACTGTGACTAAGATGTATTCACATCCTCCCTTCCTTTTGTCTAGATGCAAGAAGTTTATTGATACAGGCTCCAATGATTCGGCTGTGACTGTTATTCAGTGGAGCTCTAGTAGTTTGGTGAGGTGTCTTTTGCTTGAGAATTCTGTCACTAGAGTCTGTACATGAGCCAATGTGTCTCTTCATCTATGGGCAATAAAACTAACCTCTTACAAGACTGATTACTTGCTCTGCTCCTAAATGTCTCACCTGCTCCTAAATATATGGGACGTCTCTTCATGTACTTCTTGATATACCTGTCTTTTATGTTTTTCAGGTAATGCCAGATGATTCTGTAACTTGGTTTTACAATAAAGTTTTCCATCTGTATCCAAATGCAACAGATACCAACATGCATCAGGGCAGAGTTCTTACCACATCCTCCTGTGTTTGCTTGATTATTTGATTTGTGCTCCAAGGACATATAATGAAGAATTTTAGCAATAGCTTGATCCTTCTCTGAGCTGCCAAACTGTCTTCTCAAGGAATAGGCTTTATAGTGGATTTAATACCCATGGAAAAGTCTTCTATTGCGAAGGGGTTGGTTTCAATAGCAGCTAACCAAGATGCCATGCCATCTCTTTGTACATCTGTCACCCGCTCAATTTAGGACACACGGCCTATACCCTACCGTGGGCTCAAGGCGTGACCAAATCAATTTAGGCACCTACACCCTTTCCTTTCTGAGGGCTCATGGTGTAAGGCACCTATCCTTACCTATGAGGCTCAGGAAGAAACCTGATTGGTTTAAGTACCTGCTCTTTCCCTGGGGGCTTGGGGCTCTACAGGTCTGCAGACGCTTCCAAGTGAGAGAACCTTACACAGTTGTGCTTTAAACATCTATTTTTTTAGCAGCACACACAGAATACATATACCAAGCAAATCTCTTATGCTCACCACTCCCAATATACAGACAAAACTTCACTCAATGGCCAGTCAGGATTCATTCGTGAGCGGGTTCCAGGCCATGTCTCTGCACATCTCGGTCATGAAGTGGGATCAAAGTTCCAGCAGCTTGATGTCGAACTGCGGTAATGGTTCCCAACAAGCATTGTGTTTCATTTACATTGTATAGCTAAAACTAGCTTTCTTCTTCAAATTTACTAAACCAATCACATTATTCCACACTCCTAAATAACAAAAATGTTAACCAATTACACACTGGCACCTGTTTGCCCCTTCCTGCCCAAGTTCTTTACATTTTATCTTTCATGCCCACACTGTAACTTAATTGTGACCTTCTCTATTAATGCTAACCATCTGCACAAAATGCTGGTCAGAGCTTATCTTATCATTTGTTGAATCATAGACTCATAGGACTGGAAGGGACCTTGAGAGGTCATCTAGTCCAGTCCACTGCACTCATGGCAGTATTAAGTATTACCTAGACCGTGCCTGACAGGTGTTTGTCTAACCTGCTTTTAAAAATCTCCAATGATGGAGATTCCACAGCCTCTCTAGGCAATTTATTCCAGTACTTAATCAACCTGACAGTTAGGAAGTTTTTGCTAATGTCCGACCTAAACCTCTCTTGCTGCAATTTAAGCCCATTGTTTCTTGTCCTTTCCTCAGAGGTTAAGAAAAACAATTCACCTCCAGGATGCATCTGTCTTGCGTGGGCCCCTACCCTTGATTGGAAGGATTGAAGAGAACACCACCTGCACTCCAGACTCCTTCACCCTTACTCCCAGAGCCCTGTAGTCACTCCTGATCTGCTGAGGGTCATACCTTGCAGTATCATTAGGGCCCACGTGGATGAGTAGCATGGAGTAGTAGTCAGAGGGCCGGATGATCCTCGACAATCCCTCCATAACATCTCAGATATGAGCCCCTGGCAGGCAGCATACGTCCTGGGATGCCGTGACAAATGGATGCCTCCACTCCCCTCATAAGAGAGTCACCAACAACCACTACCCTGTGTTTCCTCCTGGATCAGTGGTTGTGATCCTCCCAGCCTTGGGGGTACATGACTTTTCTCTTCCTTCTGAGTCTCTTTCTGTTTTCCCTAATTTCCCAGTGTCTTTACAACATAGGTGGTTATAACTCTTGATAGGGATATTCCTGAGGTGGGGATGCTTTATCAGCAGCATAACATTCCCTTTTTTCAATCTTAGGGGTGAACTCCCTTAGCTTCACCCAAGGCTGGTTTAATATGCGGGGGGTGAGGTGGAGGGGGGATGGTTGATCTACACATCAAGGACTGGAAGACAGCATTAACAATGTCTTTGCTTGACTCTTCTGTACATTTTGTCATATTTTTTCCATATTAAGCGGCATTATGAATAGTCTTGAATTATGTTAATTTAGTATGTTTTCTAAATAGTTTGCCATATGCCCGTGTAGAGATACATGGAGATACCATTGACCACATAGGAGATGTGAATATCTCTGGGAATTTAAGGTGTTCAGAACTGACCATTCAATTGGACAGTGGAACTAAAATTACCACAGAAACTTTCTGCTTCATGTGAAATAAACTGAAGAGAGATGCAGAAGCTTCCACAATCTGTACCAAATTTGTGATAGAGAAGACATCCAAAGACTCAACTGAGTATGACAGTTATGAGCTTGTGGGACTCATGGACTATCGCCAATATGTTAAATGGATGGACTGCATGTTATAGTTTATTAATAGCAATGTTGAGACAACATTACATTTAAAGGGGAGAGTAGGAGTCATAAGGGAATGTCAGAAATAGATTTACCTGGGCCCTGTCCTTTTTAAGGATTCATGGTCTGCTGAGGATATCAAAGAATACCTCTGGCTGCAGCACCACTGATGGGTGTGCTACAAAAAGGACTGAGCAGTCATGGGGCCTCTGCAAGCTGTATTTGTTTCATTATTATTATTATTATTGGATTTTGAGGGGGAGAGGAGGGGTTATACCCAGTTTAATAGAACTCCAGATTTACGACCGTCCCTGGTACGGGAGTATAACATTGACCAGAAGTTATTTGGTTCTTCAGCAACAGCTAATACAAATAGTGCAACTTTTCCAAGGAATAATACTACACTGAAGCTAACTCAACCTTGTACCTCCCTCCCAAACCTCAAACTGCAGAAGCCACTCCAAATGAACACCAGGCCAGATCTTCAGCTGGTGTAAAGTCCTCCTGGGTGTGGTGTTCTGTCCCACCTAATGGCCCCAAGACCACTTAGAGACAGAGACATTAATGAGGTTGCTTTACAGCCTAAACTACCAGCCAGTTGGCTTTTAGCTCACGCAGTAGAGGCTCATGCACTAAGCTCCAGAGGCCCCAGATTCGATCCCACCTGCCGATGACCGGAATCTTTTGGTGTTACAGTAGCACAAGACTTCTTTGTATGAACCCCTTGAGAGGATGTCAAACTTAACTGCATTATGGTCACCATTACAGAGTGGCTCAACTGCATCTACTTCTGGAACTAGCTCATGACAAAGTCAAGTGGCTTCTTTCTCAAAAGATGTATATACAGCAGCTGAGGTGGATTTTAAAGTTGTTTTACTGACATTTCCCTAACATTAAACATGTACAATTCAAAAATAATATGTTAAGAAATAAAACAGATTTCTAGCTGAACTGGAAAAAAAAGAAAACATTTATAAAAAGCAATGTTAACAAAGTTCATGGCTTTCATATGTACTATGGCATTCTCTACAAGCTTAATTTCAAAGCTGAAAGGTAATGTTGCATAAACCTAAACATGAAGGTAAATAATATAAGGATCCTCCTTCTTAAAATAAGCTATGAACTATTCTCATCCAATCAGACCAGCAGAAGGACCCCAAATAGTGTTAATGTTTAATTTGTTTGTTTTTATGAGCTGATGACCTATTATATGATGGGGTATAATCAACAAGCCACATGCCAGTTGTAGTTCATCTGTATGCCAAGAAGTATTTCTACATTCCAGTGTTCAGACTGGTAAAGTGTTTGCATTTTTCTGTTGCACCTTTCCACCTTCTCAGTGCCAATTTAAGAGCTGTTATTCTCAGCTCATACTAATTGTGAGAAAATAAAATCCTATCTGTTTCTGCGAAAAAGAACTGTAATTAGAGAATCAACAGAAAACTCCACTTGCTAGACAGCATTTGCTACCACTTATTGCCTTGCTAAGGGAAGTCATGTTCAGGTGAGTTGCACAAAGTGACAACTAGTCAAGATGACAAGTGCCCAGGATTTTGATTTAACGTCTCAGCTCAAGAGCAACACTTCCACCAGGACAGTGCCATATCCTTTGCACATGTAAACCCCATACCTAGGAGTTCTATACACATACAGTGAGGGCAGTACAGAGATCTTAAAGTGAGTTAATAGCATAAAGCACACACTTCTTTCATTAGGATTTAAAAACAAAGATAGCCAGTGAATAGGCACTGCTCCCACAGTTGGGGAGCATTAACAGCTAAAGTCAGACCTAATCTTTGCAATCACTGAGAGCTTGGGATTGGCTCACAGTAGAGTGACCAGATCACACAGGTGAAATATCAGGGCACGGGGAGGGGAAGCAAAAAAAAAGCCGGCAGCAGAGAAAAAAAAAAAAAAAAAAAAGCAGCTGGAGCTCCACGCCCCACCTCTCCCTCTCGCACCAGCGTGCCTCCGCTCCGTTTCCACTTCCCCTCTCCCTCCAGCACTTGCGCCGCCATACAGCTGATGACCGCAAGCCTGGGGGAGGAGGATGCGGTGTGCTTGGGGAAGAGGCAGGGCCAGGGCAGGGATTTGGGGAGCGATCCAATGGGGGACAGAGTCGGTGCAGGGGGGGCACGAGCCGCCTCCGCTCCGCGTGTGAGTGGAGGCAAAATATCGGGACAATTTGCGTTCCGACCCAAGGTAGATCGGGACGCTGGGCAAATATCCGAACGTCTGGTCACCCTAGCTCAAAGTGAGAAAATTGAGACGTTTAGCCTGGTCAGCCATCAATTGTTAAACAATCTGTAAATAAGAGAACCTTGAAATAAACATAGAATTCTACCAGATATCAGTGAAGAGGTGTACGGGCAAGAGTAACTGTGTTAGAAGAGGCTGCCTTAGTGAGAATTCAAATTGTGTCAGTCTGTTTTAATTACAGGCTATAAATAGAGCATTCGGGGACATTTGTAAATAAATTGCAGGAGCAAGCAGAGCCATAAAACCTTTATCCCAGTATTTTCAGGACTCTCACATATATACATGGCCTCAGTCTGGCAATATTTCCTAGCCCCCTGCAGCACTTGTCTGGCTCCTTATCAGCCTAGCAGAGCCACAAGGGCTTCTCCTTGTAGCAGATACCTCTAGAACCTCTGCCAAAGTGCAGAAGGGGAGTTAATACAATATTATGCAATATGTCACACAGGAATAGGAGGAGATGCACATCCTGCTCTGTGCACACCCTATTTACCCCTGCATCACTGAAGACAAGGAAGTTTTACCAATGCCTTTGATGAGAGCAGGATTAGACCCTACGTGCACATCCTTGGAAGGAAGGGGAGAAACAGTTCTTCTGCTGGGGCAACTGCCTCTCTCTCCAACATAAGCACATAGAGCCAAGAGAGGCAGATCTTCATGCAGAGGGTCTCTTCTAGATTTGTGCCAATAAGTGATTTTTTTTGTTTCATTGGACAAACTGAAAAATTGTTAGTGGAAGTAATTTCAGGTCAAATCAAACAGTAAAGGTTTGAGCACTGGCCTGCTAAACCCAGGGTTGTCAGTTCAATCCTTGAGGAGGCCATTTAGGGATCTGGGGCAAAAATCTGTCTGGGGATTGGTCCTGCTTTGAGCAGGGGGTTGGACTAGATGGCCTCCTGGGGTCCCTTCCAACCCTGATATTCTATGATTCAACCCTGTAAATTCTTCAGTTTTCTCGCTGAAACAAAATAAAACAAAAAAATATAGTTTCATATTGAATACAATTTTGTGTTTTGGTTTTGGCTTTTTAACCACTATTTTTATTTAATTTTTTAGAAAAGTCATTCACAGCCCTGAAAGAGGAGATGGTGTTGTCCCTACCCTGGCCTAGTATTAGGCCACTCACCTCCAATATGGGACACCCAAGTTCAAATCCTTGTTCTGAATCAGGCTGAGTGGGAACTTGAACCTAGTTCTCCCACATCCCATATAAACACTTCAACTGCAGGACTACAGGGTATTCTGAAGTGGGAATCTCATCTATTGAAGCTGTTTCACTTTGTATAAATACTTAAATATTAATGGGGCCAGAAAGAGAATGATTCCATAGCCTGGGGTTAGGAGACTCAGATGGGAGGGAAAACAGCTGGGGTCTAGTCCCTGCTCTAATGACCATTTAATTATTTATATAAAGTGAACCTGCTTCAACAGGAGCAAGCCCAACCCCAGAATAGCCAATAGTGGGTAGGGCATTAATTTCTAATGTGTTTTGTGGCAGACCCTAGCTCAAATGGCTGTTCTTCCAAAGGCAGAGTGGTGACTTGAACCTGGGTCTCCCACATCCAAGTGAGTGCTGCAGTCACAAGGGCATAAAGGGAAGCAGCAGCACCACTGTCCTGCTGCCCCCCCCAAAATGTTGGATCCAAAACTATTTGATGAATTCACGAATAGTTTTGATTGACCTGAATACAAAGCTGGGCAAATATCCCATTTTTTTGGTTTGGCTAACAACATCCCCTCCCCCCACAGAAAAAGTTTCATTTCAGATCAAAAATGAAACACAACATTTTTTAATTTCTTGGCAAATTAAAAAAGCAAAAAAAAATAATCATGTGGGATCAAACAAAAACATTAATGTTTTGTTTTGGAGTGTTTGTAATTTTTACAAAATAAAATTTAGGGAAATTCCAAAATGAAAAGTCAGAATGTTTCATTACAGAAATGCTGAAATGGTGTTATGCATTTTCCAATTTTTGGTACAAAAACTATTCATTGAAATTCAGTCAAGTCCACAAATAGTTTGTCACCCCGAATCTGCAGTTTTCAGTGAATAAACTATTTGCATGAAAAATCTGGCCCAGCTCTAGTCTCATCCCTACCCCCCAGATCTAGGGAGTACAATCAGAATATTGCTCATTAATCATTGGGTTTTAGCTTTATTTTGGGGTTAAACATTTTAGATAATGCTTGCTGGGAATAGATAACCCATGATAAAGAAAACCCCATATAAACAAATAATCTAAATACTTCTAATTATCCTTTCAATCTCTTCCTACCTGTTTGTCTGGGCATTTATATCAGTACTGTGGAATCTGAGCAACTAATAAAACTGTCAGTCCAATAAAGATCTTATCCCTCCCTCTTGCAATAGATAGACTGAGTTCATTCCTATAATCAAATGGAGGACAGGCTAAAACAAAATCCTTGAGAAATAAAAATGTTTGCATGCAAACAAGTCACAGAACACATTAGTCATTTTTTTAAAATATGGAGACATGCGGATGACTGATGCTGAGTCACCGACTCTATGATCATAGAGCAAACGTTTGCAAAGATAAAAGTTAAAAAACAAAATAAAACACCTACCTTTACACTGTTCAGGACCGAAAAACACTGAAGACATTAATGGTTCTTCTATTTTCATTCAGTAGATGTCACTGTAGTACAGGGATTTACCACACTACCTTAAAATAGCTTGAAGATAGAGAACCCTCCTCCTCCCCCTGCCCTCCCCCCCCCAAAAAAAAGCCCAACCCACAACAACAGCATCAGCAGGAACTAGGGAGGAATCAAAACTGGCAACTCAAACTTAATACCTTCAGATTTTGAAGGAGGTAGAATTTCAATCTCCAGATCCAAACCACTCCTTGTGTTTTGCTATTGGTTGGGTCTAAAATCAGTAAGGGACTAAGTTCTGGTTTGGGTTTGATGCAATTGAACAGCTCACTTTATGAGATAAGATGTTTTTCGTTCAAGATGATGGATGAGGGCAGCTTGTGCGATTTCATCACTGATGAAGCTGAACCTCAACCTTAGCTTTGATTCTGTCTCAAATCAATACCCCTAACCAAAACTTACTTCAGATCCAGATCTGAATTCCTTCTCCTTAGTCCATCTTTGGTTATACCCATGAAAACTATGTGTTTAGCAGACTGACTAATTTATTTAATTTCCATGTATTTTAAAATGCCCGTAACCTGTTTCCTGAAGGCTTGTACAGGAAATATACGTACGTGTGTGTGTGTGTGTGTGTGTATATGTATATATAAAGAACCATTGTCAACATCTCTTTGGCCCATAATTTAAATAGTTTAAAAACTATAATAAAAAAAGAAATGTTTCCCAAATTCCCAATTAAAACAGTAGTATTTAACAACACACTTCTCCTGAAATGCCTGAAAGCAAAATATTGAATTACAAAAACTTGAAAGCAAAAACAACTTGAGAGTTTCAATTGCCCAAGCTTAGAGGTATGCCAGAGGAAATAGCATATTTACATATTTTACAGAGTGTTAAAAATGATTTCACTTTTAATAATTTCAGTTATTAAAAACAGGTAAAGAAGTGTGTGTGTGTTTACAAAGAGACTTTCAAGGCGCCTTCTAACCAATTAAATCATAACTTTTCAATCCCTCTTTCCACAATCATTCATATATAATCAGTAGAACTCACTCTCTTAGGCCACGTCCAGACTACCCGCCGTATCGGTGGGTTAAAATCGATTGCTCGGGGATCGATATATCGCGTCTAATCTAGACGCGATATATCGATCCCCGAGCGCGCTTATATCGATTCCGGAACTCCATCAACCCCAACGGAGTTCCGGAATCGACACGGAGAGCCGCGAACATCGATCCCGCGCGGTGTGGACGGGTGAGTAATCCGATCTTAGATATTCGACTTCAGCTACGTTATTCACGTAGCTGAAGTTGCGTATCTAAGATCGATTTCCCCCCCTTAGTGTGGACCAGCCCTTAAACTATATAGCGCCTCTTGTCTACTGACCTACTGTCTTCTCAAAAGTCTGAAGATTTGAGGTAAGTTTCATATCAGACTTAACAGGCCAGATTCAGGCTTTGTATGACCAAAGATAGATCCAAATTTCAGAGTCAAGGACCTCTTGTTGGGAAATATTAGATAATTTTTGCCAGCCTACACCAGAGGAAAGTCAATTGAAGAAACCCAGCTCATCTCAACTGCTGGGGTGTTATATGAGGAAAGAAGCATATTTCAGGGAGCCAGATCCCAAAGCCAAACCATTATACTGTATGTCAAAAACAACACCTTGAATTTCATATGGCATTAAGCAGGAAACCAATGCTAAACATAGAGAACCGATATAATTTTCTTCCTGTGAGACATCCTGCTAAGCAAATGGACTGACACATTCTGCCCTAGGTGAAACTTCTGGGTGATCTTCAGGTATGACCGTGTAGAGTGAGTTGCAGGAATCCAAACATGATGTGCTATAGGCATGGATAAGTGGCAAGGTCTGCATTAAAAAGAAAAGGTTACTACTTCTAAGCAATGTTCACATGAAAAGCAAGAAGTCTTGGTCACTGCTGATGCTTTGACATTCAGAAGCAGCTGGGGTACCAACAAAATTCCTAGGATAAAAACCTGCATCACTATTGACAGTCACACTCCTCCAATAATGGGAACTGAAATAAAACAGTCCTGACAATTGCTTTCTCCAGTCTACAAGCATCACTTCAGTCTTGACCAGGTTTAATTTCAGCCCATTCATGCCATAATCTCTGTTAAATGCTGAGTAAATTCTCAGTTGTACCAACCAAATGCAGTGAGATGGAGATACCATATAAAATTGAATGTTATCTGCATATTGAAAATACTGCAAACTATATCTTCTCTTTAACTAAATCAAATTACTACTATTTTATTATTACCTACTAACCCTCCCAAAAGACTTTTGCTTTTAAATCAAATACTGATTCTAAGAAATCACTGGAAAATGTTAAGGCTGAATTATGTCTCATATTCTGAGGACCACAAAGGGAATAGTGCAGGGGCACACTGCCCCAACAGAGTCTCTTTACTGTTATTACCTATGCATGCACAAATTCACCAAGTACTTTAGTTGCTATTTGCTAGAGGGAAGGTGTGTAAATCTGACTGGGATCATGACTAGGAGGTTCTATCTAATCTCCCTCCATACTATGCTCATCACTGGGGTGATGAGCTCATCTGCTACTGTGCTCATCTAAGCACTTTGAGAGGTTGGAAGAGGAAGTGATCCAGGAGGCTATAATGGTGCATCTCTAAGGTTATCATACTGTGATAATCTGAGGGCTGCAACTTTGCTGGTCTGTGCTGCACTATGAAAAAAGTTGAACTGTGTACGTTTGGTCTGAGGCTATGTCCATTTTGCCAATTCACTTTCAGATGTCACAACCTCCACTAAGTAATGGTTAAAGCTGTTTAGCAGTCTGGCTGGCTAGCACAGATTCCATTTAATATAACTAAAAAAAGCACCTCAGTAGCTACATACAACTAAAAATAGTACTCTGTTATTAGGATTGATTATAATGCAACCCAGGTTTGACCTTGTGGTTAGTTATGTCAACAAAAAGACTCACTGTATTTAATGGACTGGCTGTGGCAGGGAGTAGCATTGAAACAGGAAGTCTTTTATCTCTCCAGTAGGTCACTGGGTCAAATTCCACAAAAGTCAGTACTAACCAAAAATCATTGTTGGTGGCTGTTCAGTGACCTATGTGAAATGAGTATCTCAATCCAGATTTTAGTCTAGGTGTCCACATTTAGTTAGAACAACAACAACTTTTACCTTTGTTAAAGGTCTTGATCCTTCAAGTTGCTCAGTGGCTGGGGCCCAGGCTATCAAAAAGCTGGACTAGAGGTCTGGGATAAGGACTGGGGCTACCAGGCCTGCTTCATAGGCACAATGGAATGTTCTACCACCAGAGTAAGACTAGTCTGTGTAGGAGGCAGAAATTTCTTGGGGGCTGGTCCCAGACTAAGGAATGAACATCACAAACCTCACCACTTTCTGCTCCAGTGGCACTTCTTTGGCCTAACCTTCTCTAACAAACACAGAGCACCATAAACACATTTAAAATACCCACTACCAAACCAGAACACTACACTGCATGCACAGTGTTCCCATTTGTGAGAGGATGAAAGAGCCACATGTGACCGATGTTAGTCATCTCTCTTAGCCCTCGTCCAGACTAACCCGCGGCATCGGCGGGTTAAAATCGATTGCTCGGGGATCGATATATCGCGTCTAGTCTGGACGCGGTGTATCGATCCCCGAGCGCGCTTACATCGATTCCGGAACTCCATCAATCCGAACGGAGTTCCGGAATCGACACGGAGAGCCGCGGACATCGATGCCGCGCCGTCCAGACTGGTGAGTACCTCGATTTTAGAAATTCGACTTCAGCTACGTTATTCCCGTAGCTGAAGTTGCGTATCTAAAATCGATTTTAATTCCTAGTCTGGACGTGGCCTTAATGTGCTTAGATATTGTGGTGTTAAAGGTGGTATAAAGACACACATTGAATAGAATGAAATTGTTGCGAAGCCGCAGTAGAGGGGCCAAGGACTTGAATAAGACTGAGCTATCCTCTCACTCTTCTCACTTTCCAGAAAAATGAAGGTCTGTTGGTAAAACAGCATAGTAAAGCTTGTGTGGGTCACCCCAACGTGAATGTGCTCTATGGATAAAGAGTGGATTTCACTTTCCAAATACTCAGTGCATTTAGAAAGAAATAAACCTGGTTGTACTTACTGAAAAGTACACGATTGATTATTTCAAAAAGGGAGTTCATGCATATTGAGACATATTCATTGCCTGCTCCCCTGACTTCTGCTTGCAGGACTGAGGATACAGGCCTGAAGCAGGAATTCAGTGGTGCTAAATGACTGTAGTGCCCACTCTGCTGGGCTAGGGCTACTATTAACTGTCCTCTGGAGTGAATTTCTTCTTGGGACACAGCTGGCTATTTAGCCACAGAGGATGTATACTACACCCTACTCCAGTGGTTTTCAAACTTTTTTTATGGAGACCCAGTTGAAGAAAATTAATTCCCATGACCCAACAGAGCTGAGGATGAGGGGCTTGGGGTGTGGGAGGGGTTCAGGGCTGGGGCAGAGGGTTGGGGTGCAGAGGTGAGCACTGTGGGGTGGGGCCAGGAATGAGTAGTTCAGGGTGTGGGCTCTGGGCTGGGGCAGAGGGTTGGAGTGCAGGAGGGGGTGAGGGCTCTGAGCTGGGGGTGCAGGCTCTGATGTGGGGCCAGGGACAAGGGGTTTGGGGTGCAGGAAGGGACTCTGGGTTCAGGGGGGCTCAGGGCTGGGGCAGGGGATTTGGGGCATGGGGTAGGGGTGTGGGCTTACCTCGGGTAGCTCCCAGTCAGTGGTGCAGTGGGGGTGCTAAGGCAGGCTTCCTGCCTGTCCTGGCATCATGGACCATGCTGTACTGCAGAAGTGGCCAGCATCAGGTCTGGCTCCTAGGCGGAGGTGCGCATGGGAATGCAATGGGGTGCTTGGAGCTGGGGCAGTGCGCAAATCCCCGTGCCCCCTCTCTCCCTGCCTAGGAACCGGACCTGATGCTGGCTGCTTCTGGGATGCAGCACGGTGTAAGAACAGGTAGGAGCTAGCCTGCTTTAGACGGGCAGCACCACTGACATGACTTGTAACTTTTAACTCGCAACCCACAGTTTGAAAACCACTACCCTACTGGATCTGTAAGAATGAATCAAGTCCGTTTCTATAATAAATAACTTGATTTCTAAAATATATATGTAACCCTTCTGCCCCTCTGAGTTGGCAGCAACAAGGGCCGGTATCCAGGGGTTCCGTTTTAATAACACAATGCATAACCGGCTCGAGACCCCACCCAGTGACCTGGGACACTTACATACCACACTCTCCTGGGCGCCTCTAGGAGGCAATACTTCCCCTCTCGCAAGCACGGAGTCTGAGTGTAGCAAAATCCTTTTAATAAAGGAAGGAAACAATGCAGCATCCAACTGGTGAAACACCACAAACAGGATTATTACACAAACCATAAACAAAACCCACCTCCAAGTACATTTGGCAATGTCCTTTCCCCTTTAGGGTCTTAAGTCCAATTACCCCAAAGTCCAATAACCCAAAAGTCTCTGGTCAGTGCCACCCCAGAATTCAAGAGTTTATCCTCCGAGTTTTACCCCGCTAGCCTGGGTGGAAAGCGGGGGGGGAAGAGTCCACACAGGGTGTTAAGGGGCACCTTACGTGGGCCAGGACCAACTGCTCCACCTCCCCGTGAAGTTCTGCTGCAGCCTTCACCACGACCTGCTCCACCACATCAGCTGTGCCGCTCCTCCAGCTGTCCGTGCAAACCACTTCACTCCGCTCACTGCTCTATGGGCTGCTCCAACACGCTACAAACCGCTCCTCTCTGCCAGCCATTTAACAATAGGTCTTTAGGCTCCCCCACAGGTTAACACAGCACTCAGTGATTTCAGCTCTTAGTAGGGGAGCCCTGGTGTTGGTGCACCATTGGCTCAACATGAATTCAGCTCAGCAGTCTTTAGATGGACTCCTAATGGAATCAAAATTAGCTCTACTCTTTAACAGTGGAGAGAGGAGGATGTGCAGTTGGTGTTCCAGGCCCTCACAAGGGGCCCATACCATCAGGTACACACACCAGTCCCCTATCCCTATCCCTATCCCTATCCCTATCCCTATCCCTATCCCTATCCCTATCCCTCTCTCTCTCTCTATCTCTCTCTCTTCATGGGGTTTTGGAACCCATGTCCCATGTTTAGCAAGTACCACCCAACTGAGGTTGAGTCATCTCTGTCACAAAGCAGTCCCACAGCTCCCCATTCACACAATCAGGGTGACAAACTTTTTTTTTTCTGCCCCAATAACAAAGAAATTGGGGATCCCAGAGCTGTTAAAATAACCATCCCAGTCTGCTGTGGGCTTATGCTAAGTGGAGGGTGGATGCCAATGCAAATCTTTCCCCATTCTTTGAATTCTTGGAATTCTTTCCACATTCCCTACAATTCACCACCAGATGTAAGGGTAGCGCTCATCCTGACTCTGCTTACATATATGTGACCAGGGTCCTAGTGGGAGCCAACTGTGGTCATTCAATTAGGGTGAACTGCAAAGAATGGGGCAGACAAACCCCAAAAAGCTGGTGGATATTCCAATACTTACATTTATCAAGCCAGCATAATACAGCTTCTTTATTACCTTACTGGTTATTCAGAAGTCCAAACAATATAGTTCCCTTAAAGTGATCCAGCCTCAGGCCTCCATCCAGGTACCAAAGTCAAATATGATGGATTTCTGAAAATCGTAGTTCATCATATAAAAGAAAAGGTTCTACCAGTCCCAAAGGATCAGACACATTACCTCCCAGGTTAATGAATGTTTCAGATCTCAACCAAATACATGCTACAGCCAATTCTTATTAACTAATTTTTTTTTTTAAAACACAAGATAGAGAGTATGGTTAAAAGATCAATATGCATAAAGACACGAGTTCAATCCATTGAGGTTCAGATTCATAGCATAGATAGTGAGCTTTGTAGCTGCAAAGAGTTCTTTCAGAAATGGTTCATAGGTTATAGTCCAATGTCCAAATATCATATTTGGGGTGTACTAGCATAACTGGGACCTCAGTCTTGTGATTCAAACTTCCCCTGATGAAGCTTAAGCAGATCTGAGATAAACAGGCTCAGGACCCAAGGGTCTTTTTATACAGTATTTCAGCATCCACTTGACCACACTGTCTTGGCTAAACAATATGCTTTTGATGTAACCTTTTGCTTTCTAAACACCATTAGTAATTAGTTACACAAATTAACATAGGGCAATTTATCCATTAGGCAGTTTATTACAAACTTCAAAGAGACATATAGACAATGACATTATTTTACCAACATTCATCCAAATATAACATTCCCTTTAGATCTCTGAATCAATAGTTATAGTGACAGATAGGAACTGTCTGTTTATGGGTAGCATCTAAGATACACATAATTAGTATTACTCCTAACAATATAGGTTTGCATTTCAAAGTTCTAGCCTGTTTAGCATGAACAACCCTAATTTTCTACCATGACTTTAAAGGTGGGCTTTGGGTCATTCAGCCGGCACATTGTTTAACTCTGTCTAGCCATGCGTCACAATATAGCTTTTAGAATTGTCATATTATTTAAGATTACAAAAGAGTCTGGAAACAAATGTTGGAGCTTCATCCCTCAAACTCTTTTCTTTGTGAAATTAATATATTGTGTTTCATTCAGAAGCACTAACAGAGCAATCCAATTACTATCTGTATTTCTGTTGGAAGAAGAATCATATCAACTTTGGTAGGAGATGATGCAAATTATGACTTATATCCCTGGGCAGTTCTCATCACATCTCAGTATGATAATATTTCCTAAATACTACACTGTAGTATTACAATAAAAATTATAAATTACAAGAAAAAAAGTAGGTTGAGGTCAGAGTCAATAGAACTACAACTGAACAAAATAAATCAAAATATGAAGGCCCAAATGCTCCTCTATGTTTCTGCAACTCAAAACATACACACATCCTTAGGGAAATGGTGCAAATCCTGAATGTGTGTGGCCTGGCTCTATGGCATCACAGCTGACACTTCTTCTATCCTCCTTCTAAAGATTCGAGAAATCTAGATTCATGGATGGGCCAGAAAACAGTCACTCTTCAGAGCAACATTCACTTTCCTTGTCCTACAAGGCCCACAGGACAAACCAGTGGGAAATACTATATGGCTGAATGACTCACCATTATTTTGCAAAGGTTCTTCTTTCATGCTGTGAAACCTTTCCCCACTAATAAATGCCATCCTGGCTTGGAAGCTTAGCAGTCTGTCAGTGGGCTGTAGGGAACATCTGTACAGAAAACCCTGGCCTCTCTTGGATCCCTTTCAATCCCATCAGATCTCAGGAATGTGCAGATCCTGTGGGCTGAATCCCTTACCATTTTGCCAAGTGTGGGGGACACCTTCCCCTTACCCATCAGTAAAATAATGAGGAATTAACTAGTTTCTAGACATCTGTGTGGAAATAGCCCCCTTGGGAGAGATGAGGCTAAGTTCTTTGATCAGTTCTATCATCACAATAAAATGACCCAATTCAAGAATATATGCAAATAGTGTATTTTAAAATACATATTTTGAACAGAAATTTTTAAAAAGCTCAGGGATTTCAGTGGCGCCATGCCACTTTATACAAGCTGAGGATCAGGCCCTCAGTATTAATTGCATATACTACATTCATTAAAAGTCTAACAATGGCATGCAAGAAGATGTTGAGTGCTTTTTATAAGAATGCGTGCCAAATTAAGGGCCTGGTCCCAGTGAAGGCAACAGTCAGAACATAGAGAATAAGAATAAAAGCTTCCTTTTTGTTGAATTGTTTATTCCTAAGACTCTGAAGAAGAAACTATATTTATTAACTTCTTCATATTCTGTTTCTTGTGTTTGAAATGAAGTTTCACAGCAAGACAGTGTAGTGAATAATTTGCTCGTGATCATGTGCCAATTCCTGCAGTTTTCATTTAGGGGAGGCTAACTCCCATTGATTTCATGTCTGTTTAGGTGATTTTCTAAAATGAAATGGGCATGACTGTCTTGTGCCTCATATAGGCATTTATACTTGTGGAAAGTGGATGTAAAATGCTACTAATTCAGAATTCCCCATTGATGCTTACGTCAGTTTTGCCCATGGGCACAGGTATGTGGTGGGAGGGGGATGTTTGCCCCCCTAAACTGCAAGCCTTGAGCAGGTGTGAAATTTGCCTCCCCTCGCCCACGTGTGGCAACGTTGGCCTGACTAGAGCTACCCCTCTCAAATATAGAAATCAAACTATGCCTATGGTTTTGCCCCTACTTTGCAAAGATGTAAATAACTTGACAAGGGCCCAATGGGCCAGAAACTCCAGTCTGTCAAGGCGACTTTGTACTGATTTTGTGGCACAAAACTTCATGAAATTGGTGGATCAAGCAAGTGGAGCATTCCTCCGTAGGGGTAGAGTTGTTATAGTGGCTCCTCTGCACTCCTGGCCCCCATTGGACAGGGCACATATAAGACTGGGCAATTCCCCTAGTTTCTAGAACAGCCTCTGTGCGGTTTTAATGTACACTTTGGGACAAGTCTGGCACTGGGGCAAGTGAAGATCATGGGGCCAAAAAGGAGGCCTACAGCCAGCTTTCTCCTAGTTTTGTGCTGTTTTCAAAGACTTTCGGGAGTGAGATAGTCTGCATTTCTCTTCTCCTCCACTGAAAAAAAAATATTGAGGAGACCCAAATTCATTATTCCTTCTTGCTGTCTCATCAAAGAGAAGCTATGATAAGAAAAAGGACTAAAAACGACACCTTCTTATTCTACAAGATTTGCTCCCTGTCTGTATTCAGGGTCACTTCTGCTTTTTTTACTGACTAAACCATGTTTTTTCCTATATTTTATTCTGGTTAGCACTGCAAAGCCATTACTGTTCTGTGTGAGTGAG
This sequence comes from Gopherus flavomarginatus, assembly GCF_025201925.1. NCBI lineage: Eukaryota > Metazoa > Chordata > Testudines > Testudinidae > Gopherus > Gopherus flavomarginatus. The sequence goes on along the minus strand of NC_066617.1, from coordinate 229,270,726 downwards.
CTGGATTCTCTTCTAGCTCACACTGCACTAATAAAATTAAGGTGCAAGTGTAAAATCTGGAAACATGGAACTGCAGGGTGAAACTCATATTTCAGAGTATAACCACAGAATGAGGGAGATATGCTCTGAAAAAATATTAAAGAAAGCCTAAAAGCCATTCAATTTTAAGCTTAAACCTATGATGCACGGTTTGGTTTGAGGCATATGGTATTATGGGCCTGATCTTTGTCATCCTTAATCAAGCAATACTCCGAATGACATTGAAATTTCATAGCAAAGTGCTCTATCTTCTGTAGTACACATTTTACTTTAGATATATATAGACACACACATATCACACAATTAACTCAAAAAAAGTGATCACAAATAAAAAAATTAATTGCAATTAATCACAATTTTTATCACACTGTTGAACAACAGAATACCAATTGAAATGTATTAAATATTTTGGATATTTTTCTACATTTTCGTATATATTGTATTCTTTGTTGTAATTAAAATCAAAGTGTATATTATTTTTCATGACAAATATTTGCACTGTAAAAATGGTAAAAGAAATAGTATTTTTCAGTTCACCTCATACTAATACTGTACTGCAATCTCTGTCATGAAAGTGTAACTTATAAATGTAGATTTTTTTTTGTTACATAACTGCACTCAAAAACAAAACAATGTAAAACTTCAGAGCCTACGAATCCACTCAGTCCTACTTCTTGTTCAGCCAATTACTAAGACAAACAAGTTTGTTTACATTTACAGGAAGTAATGATGCCCTCTTCTTATTCACAACAGAAAGTGAGAAAATGCATTCACATGGCACTTTTGTAGCCAGCATTGCAAGGTATTTATGTGCCAGATATGCTCAACATTCATATGCTCCTTCATGCTTCGACCACCACCATTCCAGAGGACATGCTTCCATGCTGATTATGCTAATTAAAAAAATAATGTGTTAATTAAATTTGTGACTGAACTCCTTGGGGGAGAGTTATCAGTCCCCTGCTCTGTTTTATCTGAAGTCTGCCACATATTTCATGTTATAGCAGTCTTGGATGATGACCCAGCACATGTTGTTCATTTTAAGAACACTTTCACTGCAGATTTGACACACAAAGAAGATACCAATGTGAGATTTCTAAAGATAGCTACAGCACTCAACCCAATGTTTAAGAATCTGAAGTGCCTTCCAAAATCTGAGAGGGATGAGGTTTGGAGCATGCTTTCAGAAGTCTTAAAAGAGCAACACTCCAATGTGGAAACTACAGAACCCGAAAGAGCAACAAAGAAAATCAACCTTCTGCTGGTGGCATTTGACTCAGATAATGAAAATGAACCTGTGTCAGTTCGCACTGCTTTGGATCGTTATCAAGCAGAACCCATCATCAGCATGGACACATGTCCCCTGGAATGGTGGTTGAAGCATGAAGGGACATATGAAACTTTAGTGCATCTGGCAAATATCTTGTGATGCTAGCTACAACAGTGCCATGAGAACATTGTAAACAAGAAGAAGGCAGTGTTATTTCCTGCAAATGTAAACAGACTTGTTTGTCTGAGCCATTGGCTGAACAAGAAGTAGGACTGAGTGGACTTGCAGCTCTAAAATTTTACCTTGTTTTATTTTTGAATGCAGTTTTTTTGTACATAATTCTACATTTGTAAGTTCAACTTTCATGATAAAGAGATTGCACTACAGTATTTGTATTAGGTGAAGTGAAAAATACTATTTCTTTTGTTTTTTTACAGTGCAAATACTTGTAATAAAAAATAAATATAAATTGAGCCCTGTAGACTTTGTATTCTGTGCTGTAATTGAAACCAATATATTTTAAAATGTAGAAAACATCAAAAATATTTAAATAAATGGTATTCTATTATTAACAGTCTGAATAATTGCGTGGTTAATTTTTTTAATTGCTTGACAGCTCTCATATATATATGATATATATATATATACCTATCCAAAGCAAGTCAGGGCCCCAATCTTGAATCAGTTTTATGCAAAGTACTCCCCCTGATCCAATAGGTCTCCAGAACACACGAAGTTGTACCTGGGCACAGTTCATTGCAAGATCAGGGTTGAGGTTGGCAATGTTTACTGTAATCATATTTGATCTTTACCCCTAAACATGAAAATTCACTTCCCTTTGAGAAGCATCTGATTCTAAAAATAGAAATTATTATTGTGTATATAACTAAGCACAACAACAAATGACAGTTCTCCACTCTGTTTTTGGCTCATTAGTGTATGGCACTCCATGACTATTTACAAGAATTCACAGTGACTGTGCTACTACACTTATTATCAGGCCTGGTATTAAAGAGAAAATGAAATACAGTAAGACAGAATATTTGTTTTAATTATAAGCATATGTCACAGGAAACTCATTTATTCTTTTAAGAATTAATGTACATCACATTTATTTATCACCATTTTCAGTGGTGTCAGAAGCATCCTGTATCTTGGAATCTGTAGAGACGTTGAGATAATAAGGGTTTATAAATATACACCAACAGAATCCAGAGTAGCAGATGCTGCAGCATGTGTACAACTCTCTGAGAATTAGTTTCATGTTTTTGCTTGAATTTCAGTTCAGATTATGTTCATGACCATGGATAATGTGATCTATCTCTGATACTGCAATACACTGTTTGTTTCAGGGTGGAGGACTGTGTATGATGAGGGTTATATCTAGAACTGAACAGTGGCTAATGCTCTTGGATAGGGGATTCCTCTGTTCTTGAAAGGTTTCTACTGATTGGTCCATTTAGCTAGGTAATTATAAGGCCCTCATCTATATAGTATCTAAGTAATTTCCTTTTTGCAAGTGTTTGTAAGTTGCTGTTTAGCAATACCACAAAAAAAAAACAGATGAATTTCTCTTTATCTGCTATGTTGAATCCACAAACATAATTAAGTCCCAAGTTGACTCTCCACTAATGATCTCTCACTTAGGTAAATACAATTACAAGATACAGTATGAGATAGGGAACTCAAACCAAACAACCGGTATTAAACAGCCTTACTCCTCCATGTTGCATCTCCAGGAGAGTACGTGTTGCCAGCCCTTGCAATTTTACCATTATTCCTGTAATATTTTATGAGTTTTTTTTGATAGCCCTGGCTCCTGGAATCATGTGAATCTGTGATTTTCTCAGCTTCAGTGTTTTTAAGAGTACATTTCTAACTCAGATGGTTTGTAGAGAAAAGCTGGAAAAGGTGAATCAAACAGTAGAAGATATGTAGAAAGGGCTGTGAGTATTATTATTTTAAAGAATCTCATGATTTTTAAAGCCATCTCATGATTTTTTTTGTTTTGAAACCGACTCATGATTTTTGAATGCTAATGGATTAGCAATACTGGTATTTTAGGATGGGTTTTCCCTGTTTGAACCATTTGACAATTGAGCTGAGGAAAAGAGGGGTATTTAACCCACAGACTGTCCTGCAAATCCAGAGGGACGGGAATTTCCATCTCAGTCCCCTAGCCTCTGTTCTTGCCTTTCACCACACCAGTGATTCTTGCAGCTCTATGCGTCTCTGTGTTACGCGTGCAATAGTTCGCCTGCAAAAACAGATGTAGTGCAACGATTTCGAGAGAGCAGCGAGAGATTAAAACCCCTTCTGAAATAGACAACCCTGAGAGGGCTCTGCCTCCTCACGAGCAGCTGACAGCCAGCCCCTAGAAACAGTCCTACACAAACCCACTGCTGCGTCCCCGAAGATCACAGCCCTTGGCCTCCACCTGTCTGTGTCACAGGGATGCTGCGTGTTGCATGCTCTTGACAGCAGCTGCTCCCCCTCTTAGCAATCAGATTCTCCCTCCCCTCGCCCCCCCTTGTTGCTGCTGCTGCTGCTGCTGCTGCTGCTGCTGCCGCCTCCTTCCTGTCACGACCCCCGCTGCTGCTCCTCCCGCTCCCGCTCCGACTCCGGCTCCGGCTCGGACCCTCCCCCCGCCCCAGGCTCCAGCTGTCAGCTAGCTGCCCGCACCCCAGCTCTGGTTGCTCGGGAACTGCAGAGTCAACCCAGCTTGTCCGCGCGGTGGGCGGGGTCGAGATAGGAGAGCGGCCGGAGGGAGGGGGTGAGGCCCCCAGCCCCTCCCGCGCGGAGGAACAGCCCGCTTTCATTGGCCGCTTGGTGAGGGGCGTGGCTTCCTGCCAGCCTGCGCTCTCTCCCACTGGTGGGGGGCGGTGTCAATGCAGTCCAAGGGGGCGGGGCTGGCAGCGGGCTAGGCTGAGAGCAAAGCGGAGATAGAGCTAGAGAGGGGGCGGCGAGCGCTGCCGGGTGTAACGAAAACAGCGGCGGAGCCGGGTGAGTGCCGGGGCCGCGCGGCGAGGGCGAGCCCCAGCCCCACCTGTCACCTCCCCGGGCTGCCCGGTAACAGCGGGGCCGCGCCCCTGGGCTCCCCCGCCCCGGGCAGTGAGCGGCCGCTGCGCTGCGGGGCTGGCTGGGGCTGGTTTCTCCGGGGCGAGGGTGTGTTGGGCTCCCGGTTGCCCCTGAGGTAATCCGGGCCTAGGGCAATTGGGGAGCGGGGTGGCGCGGGGGTCATGGCCTGTCGCCGGCTGGGACGGGTCGGTGCTGGCGGCTGCCTCGGAAATCCTCCGCGCGTCACCCGGGGTAGGTTTGTGGCTTCCCCCGCTAGGGAAATGGACCAGTTGCTCCTAGGCAGGGAGCGACCCGCAGGAGAGATGCGGGCGGAGAGGAGGCGCTGGGAGCATGGGGGAGCTCCAGGCGCATCCCCCCCGCCCACCCCCGGGGGGGAGAAAACCCTTCCCCAGTGTCAGCTGCAGGGAGGGGGAAAAGCGCAGGGATCCCGGTCGCGGCGGGGCTGTCCCTTGACTCTGCTCCAAGCCTCCATCTTTCAGATCAGCCTCTGGCTAGTGATGTGCAGTTACATATGGATTTCCTTTGCCCCCACCCCGGTCCTGGACAGCTGCAAGGGAGAGGGATGTTCTGAGTGGGACGCTTATGGCTCACACTTCTAACCTGCTCTTCAGAGCCTGTTATAGGCTGCAGGGAAGGGGGCTGCGTTACCCTTTTAATTCCTGGCTTCTGTGTAGAGGATGTGTGGGTGGTGCTGCTGCTTAACTACTTCTCCAGCCTCTGGTTTTGGATCCTCCTTCTCCTGTCTGCATGGCTCCATTGCCTACTGTTGATGCGGCAGGTAGCTTTTCCAAGCTGTAGCAGGAAACTGCCATAGTGAAACTGAGAAGAATCAGTGAATTTCTTCCAGCTGTTGCTTGGGGAAAGCTATAAACAACATCAGGAACATTAGGGTTCTCTGTCGATCAGGAAGACAATACTATGTGGTCTACATTCACATTTAGAAAATTAACTTCTATTCCATATTGATGTGAAACTTAATTTTTTTTAAGTGAAAGCTTTGATTCTCCACAGATGAGATTGTGAGTTAATACAATATAGAATAGGATTTGGAGGATAAAATAAACTTATTTACTCAGTACTGGCAAGTGAAAGCTTTCCCTGAAGAGGCCTAAGCCATCAGGTTATGCAGTAACTAAGACCAACATTTTCAAATAAATTACTGTGTTTTTGTTCTGTGTTTGTACAGCACCTTGTACACTGGAGTCCTTGTCCATGATTTGGGCTCCTGGGTCCTATGATAATTCAAATAGTGGCCTGATTTAAAAATAAAAAAATTAAGAGATGCTGAGCACCTGCAGCTCATGCTGAATGTGAATGACTAAGTTCTATAGTACCCATTGTAGTAATGGTCTTTTGGCTACAGTGCTTGATTATGGAGTAACCCAAGTCCCTAAATCCTGCCTCTCCTTATTGATTGTGTGAAACATTTTAATTGAATTGTTTTCCTCTGTAATTAAACATAATATGATTGAATTTACATTCCATAGTGCATTTTGGATTTGCTAAGAACCAAAATAAACAGCAATTTATTTTGAGTTTCAGTATGCATATTACCTGAATAGCAAAGAAATCTAGTTTTCAACTTTAATGTCTGTTACAATGATGCTTTGTGCTTCTATTCAAGACAAGTGCATTTTATAAGAAACTTGCATTTTTTCTGCTGTTGTAATTTTAGCCCTTTTATGGCTTAAAATAATTTGAGACTTTTAATCAGAGAAACTATTAAAAAGAGAGGGGGAAGGTGGTAGCCTTGACGGTTTCAAAAATCAATACTCAGATGCATGTTAAAGTGATGTTAAAGGTCAGTTAAACTGATGAAAACTGGAGAATTTAAAGATGGGGTGGAAGACTTTATATGGAATCTGTTTTTTGTTTAAAATCCTCTGGGAAAATATGATTACATTTCTAATACCTTTATTACTTAAATTGAACATTTTTAAAAAAATCACATTTACTTCTCCCTATTTTGTTGTTGTTTGCATTATACTCATTTTGGCAATGAATAGAAACTTGTCACCTGCACTCTCGGCAAGTTGTTCTGTGAGGGCATCTTTTCTGATTATGTGTAACATTTTAAAAATAATCCCAAAGAACTAATTCTTGAAGGTTTTTAGAACGTTGTCTCTAACAGGACATTTTTCAGATCACTTTTGTTTGACCTTACTGTAAGAACGATGTCTTACAATGCTGTTAGTATTGCATATAATATTGTACAAGAATCATATATTTTTATCTTCAGCTTAACTGAAATATTCAAAATTTCTTTTGATCACTACTAAAATAATATTTTCACTTTAGTTTTAAAGTAGAATGACTATATTTCCTTGAAACTCAGAAGAAAAAACACCTTCATATCTTAGTATGTAAATACTGAATACTAAAAAGTATGTACTGTGATGCTGTATAATCCTAACAGTAAGCCATCAAAGAGTATTCATTTCCATAAATCTTGATGGTTGGCAAAGTCAGTGCTACTGTGTCTGTTCACTACACTGACTAGATAACTTAGTGAATATATACTGCTTCATAAGAGAGCTTTATAGATTTTTGAGCTAACATGTCCGATTCTACCACTGGAGCAATAGTATATTTATCTGTAGCACTAGTGTAGTTTGATAGTCGCAGTGGCTATTTCTGTTAATGCATAGAGTAGAGTGGGTGGGTGGGAGGAGAATCAAAGCTCCAAGTACAGGCGAGTCTCATCTTACGCCGGGGTTCCGTTCCGCGGTTAGCGCGTAAAGCGAAAACCGCGTATAGTCAAAATTATATTGAGTTGAATGGCGGGCAGAATTGCCCACACTATAGATAAAGTATTACAATTGTTGTTTTTCTTTTTTTTTTGTTTTTGCCGACTGTGTAAGGCAGTAATTGTGCATGTTAAATGTGTGTAAGATGTGACAGACCTGTACAAAGTAAAATGAAAAACATTCCCATCTACAAAAAAGTCTAGTTAGAGGAAAAAACAGTTCAACTCTGTGTGTGTGCGTGTGTAAAAAAAAAAAAAAAAAAAAAAAAAAAAAAAATAGTTGAGATGCAGTCTACGTAGGGATACCATTGAAAATTGTTCAGATGCTTCAGTGCCAGTGCTTCTCTATGAAGCATATTACACACTGCTCTCAGACTTCAGTAGCTGTCAGTTTTTCTTGGTGCAATTGAAGTTGTTGCTAAAACTCTATATAACATGGGTTCTGGCTGTCTCAGAGACTGCTTTCTTCTCACCTTCTGCCCAGTAGTTGAGGATGACCTGTGAAACTTTTCTGAACACTTAGCATACTGGAGATCTAGAAGCATAGTGTTCTTAATGAAGGATTGTCATCTCTGGAAATTAATTTCCCCAATGGGCCAAAAAGCCCCCCCCTTCTTTTTTTTTGTTTAACATTCACAATGTGCTGTGAAAGTTCCCATTGGTCTTTTCTTGAGAATGGTGGCTTGAGCTGGCAAAGTTCTAGAGTTTTACAGTATGTGAACACATCACACTAAGCCTGGGCTCTGACTCAGTCCTCCTTTCGTACATGCACGCACACACCCTTACTTGGCTTAGCAGGAGCACAGGACCCAGTTTCTAGGACCCTGCTAGAGGGATGGACTCAGAATCCAAGTCTCACTGTGGCTTAGGTTCAAGCCTGGTAATTTTGCAGTGTGGATGCTGCTCAAGCTGTAGAACTGAGTCAGAAGATCTGTGTAGTGCAGTATAGATGTGTTAGCATAGCTGTGAACCCTAGGACCAGCAACTGTAAGCATAGGTTTGCAATGGAGTGTGGATGCTTGAGCAAGGGCTTGGAAACAGTGTCAACAAGCCGAGTTTACAGTGCAGTGTAGACATACCCTTAGAGCAGGGGTGGCCAAACTTACTGGCCCTCTGAGCCACATGAGACAACCTTCAGAAGTTTGAGAGCTGAGGCACACCTGCGGAGGCTTGGGGCTTCAACCCCACTCCCGCTGAAGCCCCGAGCCCTAGCAGGTGATCCTCGCAGGGCCGAAGCCCTGAGACCCTTCCCTCCACACAGGGTAGAAGTCCCCATCACCCCACCCTGCTGCAATCCAGAGGTCCTGAGCTTCCTCCCCCACACATCTGGTAGGTGGAGAATGGGAGGGGTGTGGGGGTCTGCAAGCTGCACTTTAATAGTAAAATAGATGCATGTGGCTTTCAAGACACAGTTTGTCCACCCCTACCTTAGAGGCTTATTTGAATTGCTACTTGGACAGTTTTTTGGTTTAGAGGATTTTTTTATATTGGCTATACAAGTTTCCCGGAGTTATATCAAATTTTTTTTAAAAGAAGTCAAGAAATAAAAGGACACCTTAGGAGAAGTTTGTGATGGGAAGATAGGCCAGCTCATCCTGTCATTTCACTATTTAAAAATAACAATCTCTTTCATTTGTAATAATACCTTCCATTTGAGGATTTCAGGGTGCTTTATGAGCAAGCATAGAATCATGGAAGGGACCTCAAGAGGTCATCTAGTCCAGCCCCCTGCTCCTCAGGCAAGATCAAGTTTATCTAGATAATCCCTGACAGACATTTTTCTAACTTGTTCTGCAAAACCTCCAGTGATGGGTATTCTGCTACTTCCCTTGGATGCCTATTCCAGTGTTTAACTATCCTTATAGTTAGAAAAGTTTTCCTAATATGTAATCTAAATCTCCATGGCTGTGGTTTAAGCAGATTACTTCTTGTCTTGCCTTCATTGGACATGGAGAAAAATTGATCAGTCCTCGTTATAACTCTTATAAATCCTCGTTATATGCTCTTATCATATCTGAAAATTATCATCAGGTCCTCTGTCTATTTTCATGGCTAAACTTGTCAATTTTTTTTATCCTTTCCCCACAGGTCAAGTTTCAAAAAACCTTTTATCATTTTCGTTGGTTTCCTGTGGACTTTCCAATTTGTCCACATATTTCTGAAAGTGTGGCACCCAGAACTGGACACAGTACTCCAGCTGAAGCCTCACACTTACTAAACAGAGCAGGGCAGTTTCCTCCAATGTCTTGCATATGGCACTCCTGTTAATACATTTCAGAAGGCTAGCCTTTTTCTCAGTTGCATCAGTTTGTTGACTCATATTCCATTTGTGATCCACTATAACTGCAGGATCCTTTTCAGCAGTACCACTGCCTAGCCAGTGATTCTCCATTTTGTATTTGTGTATTTGGTTTTTCCTTCCTAAGTATAGTACTTTCCATTTATCTTTATTAAATTTTATCTCTTTGATTTCAGACAAATTCTCCCATTTTTTCCAAGGTCATTTTGAATTCTAAACCTGTCCTCTGAAGTGGTAGAAATCCTTCTGAGTTTGGTATCAAATGCAGATTTTATAAGCATATTTTCCACTCCATTATCCAAGGCTTCAGTTAAAATATTGAATAGTACCATACAAGGATAGACCCCCTACAGGACCCCACTAGATACATCACTCCCAGTTGGACAGCGAACCATCAAGAACTACTATTTGAGTATGATCTCTCTGCCAGTTTTGCACCCACTGTGACAGATAGGGCAATGCATGCAGTATCCTGGACAAACTTTACTGAATTAAATTTAAGTATCTTTGGAGTCCATTGTATTAGAAATGCAAAGTTTACCTATTGTGGGGTCTTATGTAACTTTTTTAGGGAAGAGACATGGCCAATGTAAACCTGGGGAAATGTTATCAACTTCAAAGAGCTGTTTTAAATAATGTAATAGAAAAAAGTTAAGTGGGGTTCTTAGGAAATATGTGGGAGGGGGTGAATGCAAATTACCTCCTTCAGTTATGCAAAGACCCAACCTTTGAATTTTACCTTGAGGAAGGGACCGTTGGCTGATTAGCTATTCATGTATCTGCAGATCAAAGACCCAAATATAAAAAGGAGTGATTCACAGATTCTTGTGTGTACTTGTTCTTTAGTAACCGCTATTATCAACTAGTGACCAGGAGGGGGGAACTCTTGGTGGGGTTTGAAGGACGGATCACTTGCCGGAGCCCTTGTTGGAGTTGGCAGGGGGTAATCACTTATAAGCTTAGTTGCATGGGTATAGGTTCTTGTATTGTTCTTAATATGGTTTCGCTGTAATGTTTTCACTTAAAGAATAAATATGCTTGATTAGGAAAAGCTGTGTGATAACTCATACTTGTGGGCAATAATGCTGTTTAAAGTCTCTATGGAAAAGGCAAAACAGGCCTGCTGAGGCTGTCTGACTTGCTGAGGAATTCACAGAGTAGGCTGGGAACATTTCAGCTTGGAAAAACCCCGGTCAGAAGGAAGAGAGTTGCAACTCTCTACCCAAGACAGGTGATGGATGAGGATCCTGGAGTCTAGAGTGAATGCCCTCAACTGGACCACAGTGGGGTAGTAGAGGTGCAGTTGCCCTGAACTGTGATACCCATGTTATAGTAATTTCATCAAGATCACACTTCCCTAATTTTCTTATGAGAATGTTATGTGGCACTGCCAAAAGCGTTACTAATATTAAGATACATCACATTTACAACTTCTCCCCTATCCAGTGGGCCAGGACCCCTTTCAAAGAAGGAAATTAGGTTGGTTTGGTATGAATTGTTCATGACAAATCCCTGTTGGCTATTACTTACAACCTTATTATCCTGTAGCTGCTTACAAGTGGATTGTTTAAGCATGAGCTAAGCCTAGCAATACCTCTGTGAGTTAGGTGTTATCTGGATTTTACAGATCAGGAAACCAAGGTACAAAGAAGGTAGGTGACTTGCACAGATATGCAGGAAGTATGTGGAAGTAACTGGGAATAGTCCATATTTCTGACTTCATGTCTTATATTCTAACTGTAATACCACCTTTTCTATCTGCTAAATCTTGCTGTCTTTATTACAGCAGCTTATATGGTGTGATCTTTCCATCTAAACTTTTCAGTACATGTGAAACATGGTATATTTTCCTTTTAAAAAGTGATATGAATCAATTTCATATATTAAAACATAACATAGTAAAAATGATGAGAGAACTATAGATCTAAAATGCTCTACCTACAGAGCCTATTCAGTTTAATAATATTTAAACTATTATATTGACAAATTTAACTTCTTAGAGTTAACAAAAAATCTGTTATCATAATAAGCTTTTAGGCACAAGCCATCCTTATGCAAAATTTCATAATATTAATACAATATTTTCCTTCACTAAAATTTTTTTAACTATTTTTGTTAAGTATTAAATATTTTGATTAACTGAACACTGAGAGAATGGAAAATAGAAATTTTAAAATAAAAATCCACCCCCAACAGATATTTATCTTAATGCCTTTGAAATGTTATACATATACTTTGTCTTCTAGATACACAGTCTGTAACATCTACATGAATTTTCCAGGGATAAACTAGCCACTTTAGGGCTTCAATACTGTTAAATCTGCATTCACGAAATACATTTCAGACCAAAATAAAAATCTGAATATGAGGGCTGTGGAATTGGTACTGCTTTATTCGTTCCAAGATCTATACATGTACATTACTTCATAATTATGAGACTTAATTTAAACCTTTGCTTTGTGAACAACAACAAAAAAGGAGCAACAATATCCTTAGAGTTTAGTTATAAACTTTGTCATATATATGGCTCCCATTAACATATTTGTACATAATATTTGAGTTTTTTAGATCTCTCTAAAAAGGCTAAAATTAAAGTGTTGTAGGCAGTGTGGGGCATTCCTCTGACCAGCTTAATCCTGTGTAGTGAATGTTAGTGTTTGTTTTCCACCTTGGCTTCAAATCTCTAGTGTGACTCTGAATTGGTGCTATTCAGTTTATTGTATTATGCTGGAATTACCCCTTGATATCTCAAATTAACTCTTTAGTCAATGGTACTTTGAAAACTGAAATAAATGACTTATTTTAACACTATGGCGTGTTGTTGTAGCTATGTCGGTCTCCAGATATTAGCGAGTCAAGGTGGATGAGATAATTATCTCTTATTGGAAAAATCTCTGGTGGGAGAGACGAGCTTTCATGCTTACACAGAATTCTTCTGGAAACTCCCAGACCCGAAGATAGCATGACCAGAAGGAAATGTGAAAAATCAGACTGGGGGTGGGGGGGATAATATGAGCCTATATAAGAAAAAGACCCCAAAAAATCAGGACATCTGGTCACCCTACCCAAAGACGAGCTCTGTGTAAGCTTGGAAGCTTGTGTCTCTCACCAACAGAAATTTTGTACAATAAAAGATTACCTCACCCATCTTCTCTCTCTTGCATTTAACACTGATGTGAATGTATTTTTGTGGGGAGGGAGAGGAAAACATCATCATAAAATTGGTGGCAGGCACACAGATAAAATTTGCTGGCACTGTGTGAAAGTAATGAATAAATCCTAAGAAGAATTGTGAGTAAAGTTCTAAATATTTTTTTAATATGCCAGCTAGAGATAGCTCCTGTGTTTTGGTGAATAGTAGTACTGTCTCCCTTATTTTGTTCTTCTTAATCTTACAGATGACTACAGAAATACAGATGTTAACACACTGCTTCATTCATTGGTGAAGTGAAGGGGGAATGTGACTGTCTGATTACATAGAACCAGATATTCATGAACCTATTTCTGCATGAAAGTATTTGAAACACAAAAAAATAAGTTTGGACCATAAGGGCAAAGTAAAGCTGGCTTTTTTTTTTTCACCAAAACAACCAATATTTAAAAGCAGTTATCTATTTGCTGAGGTTTTACAAATATTAGAAGTTGAAGAAACGATTATCATTTGGTGTATTTACAAAAGATTTTTTTTAAGCTAGTTCACTGTCCTCAGAAATTTGCTTTGGTTGATCTCCTCAAATGACATGGTTATTTGTGATCCAATTATATTGGTACTTTAATTCAAAATATCACTTCATTTTCCTGACTCATGCAGAATGATTTCGACATCTTAAAGTAGACTGTGTAATCCAAAACAAGATCTGTGGTGGTCTAAGTGACTTGTAAATGTTCCAAGTATATTATGTATTTAAATTGAGTTTAGTGTTTGTAAAGTGAATAGTTTCTCAGCCATGGAGATTGATGTCCTGCGTATTCACAGAATAGGTAGATAACTGCAGTGTATACTTCAGTTCACTGCCTCACTAGAGTATCTCAACTAGCTCTGACCTTGAAAGATTTGTTCACTCTACCTGTTCCTTACTTGTCTCTAACATGCTAATTGTGGTGATTTTTTACATATGGAACAGAAGTCATGTAGGAATTGGACTTACCCAACAGCCTGGCTAAACAGCTGTCAAATGGTAACAGTTTTTTATTATTACTATTGGCTAGGATGACCAGATAGCAAATATGAAAAAACGGGACGGGGTGGAGGGTAACAGGCACCTATATGAGAAAAAATCCCCCCAAATGGGACTGTCCCTATAAAAATGGGACATTTGGTCACCCTACTATTGGCCTGCTGTTGAGTTAGTGACCAGGACCTTGAAGTCAGAGTTTCCATATCCTATCATCAATCCCCTGAACTATCAAGCTTTCCTTTCAAAGGCAGCTTTAAGGTATAAAGATGGTTATATCTGTATCATTTTACTAAAATAATCTTATTTTAAAATGCAAGATCTGTTAAACTCTGTACTGTTAAGGTTAGAGGTCAAGAGATGATGCAGATTAAAATGGCTTTTTTTTTAACGTCTGAGAGATGTCCTATGGCCGTTACGTACATGCATGTTTAGATTAATTGACTTCAGTGAAATTACATGTATGAGTATGAGTTTCAGGATCTGCTCATATAACTGTAGAGTTTGTCTTTAGAAGGCAAACTTATAAGTACTGTTTTGTTTTGTTTTGATCCTCTTCACACATCAGGATATTTCCTGTTATGGCATTCTTCTTTCCAAACCTTTGTCTTCACAAAACAACACTTTTATCTTCTTAAAGTAAGTATTTACAGCAGATAAACTCAAGAGAAGCTTGCTGTAAGGTATCCTGTCATTGTAGTGTTAACAGGAATAGCTACTACAAAGAATTCTTATTAATCTTGCTGTAACTTACTCCTTATGCTGGACCATATTAATCGCTAGTTCCTGAGAACAGTTGCCTGAAGGTGGGTATGTGTTTCATACCATACAGCACTTTTATTGGTTGTGTGATGGTGGTGTCTGTCTGTCTTGCCTACCTGAAGTACTAACAATAGAAGAAAATGAAAATCTTGGTTAGCCTTCCTTAGTGTCACCTTCAACCCAAAAATCACACTTCTGACTTTTTTTTAATTAACTATTGTTTTAAGCAACAGTTAAGAATAGAGATGAAATACAGGCAAAAAATTCCTTTTACGTGTGGTTCTTTTTTTCCACTTTGTACCTTTGATAGCACTTTGTGTATAGTCAATTTCTTCTTTCCTGTCTGTAATCTAATAAATGCCTGTTCTTGCAAATAATTATGCACCCGTGTGGTAGTACTAATGAAACTTACTGCATTACTCAGCTTTGTGTCTGCAGGATTGGGGCCCATGTCAGTTTCCCCTAGAGTGACCAGATGTCCTGATTTTATAGGGACAGTCCTGATATTTGGGTCTTTTTCTTATATAGAGGCTTATAACCTCCCACCCCTGTCCCAATTTTTCACACTTGCTATCTGGTTACCTAGTTTCCCCGTTTGGGTGGGTCTTGTGCATAGCAATAGGGGGGAAGGAGAGATTGCAGCGATATTGTGAAACCACAACATTGGCAGGTGGGTTAGTAGCACCTGAAAGTGTTTTTGTGGTGTGTTTTTAAATTGACTGGATTTCAAAGTGACTGTGGTGCTTATAAATGAATTAGTGGAATAGGATTTAGCAATCTGCAGAACTTTTTATTATATTAGAAATATTTTTAGAGTGGAAGACTCATTAGGCACAGATTTGTAATGATGTAGAATGAGTATCTTTTGTTCTCGACTGAACACTTGAAATTATTCTATGCTATCTTGCTTATAGGTTGGTTATATATAGAATGCTTTAACTTTTTTAGGCTTGATACTTTCTTTAGGTGAAACAAGTTGCTGGGTAAGGAGTGGGCATACAATCCTAGTAATTACACTCGACGTTGTATGTGAATCTTGGAAAGTTAGAATTAATTGATGAACATGAACAGTAATATTCTTTTACTGGCTATGACTGCAATAGATTTTTACTGGAGTGAGGATATATCTATACCAGTGGTCCCCAAACTTTTTCTCTTGTGCCATCCCTTACCTGTAATGGAAGCCGCACATGCTAAGGGGTGGCATTCTGTCTATTCTTGGGGTGGCACAGTCTGAGTGCCCTTTTTTTGCTTGTGGCGGCAAAAATGGTAGAGCTGGCCCTGCCTCTGATCTATATAATATGTATAGAATGAACTATATTAGGTTTTTGTGACTTGGCAGCGAGAAAATTAACATATACTGTCCTATTTTTAAACGTTCCAGTTGAGGTGGGATTCTTATGAAGACAAGTTTCCCTGTACTAGTTAGACTCTACTCTGTGTCTACAACTAGACAAAATTAAATTAAACACAAAACAAAAATTGTGAACCAGTTCATGCATACCTTTTGTTTAATTACTTCGATCAATAGCTGCCCCTGGTGATGGTTTTTAAAAAAAATCCCACTCATATACTAGTTTTAGATGAAAAGACAAGCTTTTGTTGTAACCGTTAATTGAAGATCATTTTAAATTTATAGGAAGTAAGCATGTAGAAGATACCTTTTTGACATACACTTCTGCCATTATCAGCAACTCCCTTCCCTTTGATACTTTCATGACTCCCTGAAATGGTTCTTCTCCAATGACTATCCTCCCTGCCCTTGAAGAAGCCTTCTATGCTTTGGACACTCCTTTTCCTGGACTGCCTCCATAGCTATGTAGGCAACTCTGGTTCCTTCTGAGTTGGTTGATTTCTTTCTCTCTGGCTTCACCTCTCTGATACTTCTGTAATGTTCCATGAAATAAAATTATTTGTCCTGTGCTCTCTCCAAAATCAGTATTTGCTCCATCCTCTTGTCTTTGCTTTTATCTACAACTCTTATGTTGACATTTTAATTTGTTGATAGCTTTAGAGTCCTCTCTATTCATACTCATGACTAGGGCCCTACTAAATTCACAGTCCATTTTGGACAATTTAATGGTCAAAGAACTTCAAAAAATCCTAATTTTCATTATTTCAGTTATTTAAATCTGAAATTTCACGGTGTTGTAAATGTAGGGATCCTGACCCCAGAAGGAGTTCGGGGGGGTGAGGGGTACGGTACTGCTATTCTTCTGCACTGTGGTGGCAGTGCTGCCTTCAGAGCTGGGCAGCTGGAGAGCCGTGGCTGCTAGCTGGGAGCCCAACTGTGAAGGCAGATCTATCACCTCCAGCAGTGCAGAGGTAAGGATGGCATGATATGGTATTGCCACCCTTAATTCTGTGCTGCTGCTGGTGGTGTGCTGACTTGAGAGTGGGCACCCAACCAACAGCCACTGCTCTCCAGTTGCTCAGCTCTGAAGACAGCATAGAAGTAAGGGTGGCAATACCATGACCTTACTAAAATAACCTTGTGGGTCCCCCCCCCGTAACTCCCTTTTGGGTCAGGACCAACAATTTGAGAAACACTGGTTTCCCCTATGAAATCTGTATAGTATAGGGTAAAAGCGCACACAAGATCAGATTTTACAATCTGACACATTTTTCATGGCCCTGAATTTGGTAGGGCCCTTGTCATGACTAAGTGATGTGGCTCATTCTCACCTTTAGTTAAATGTGTCAAAGACCAAACTGCTGCTTTTGGGTTGGAAGAGCATTCTTTGTTGCAACTCTCTCTCATCTGTCTCTCAATTCAGACTTCCTGATTTTGCTGCTTCTGTTGGTCTGTTACCATCAGCATAAGATTTCCTGTATACATCACTTCAGATAATTCTGTAGAAATCCTTCCACAAATTTTTCTTTTCTTGTCTGGATTATTGCAACTCCTTCCTCTGTGGTGTCCCTAAATCCAAACTCTCCGGAGTTACATATGCAACATACTGCTGCCTACCTTCTTATATGTATATAAAATAGTGGCCAAATAATCCTCATGCTTAGAACACCTCCACCCACATTCACTTAAAAAATGTGATGTCTTAAACTCCAGCCTACCTTATGGACCTCTTCATACTACCCTGATCCATCTGTTTAGCTAGTACAGCTTCTTCTCTCTCCCTTTACTCTGTCTTATGGCTGATGGTATGTGAACATTCTTTGCAGCTCTTTAATCTGGAATAGCCTTCCATTACCTCTCTGTATCTTCTTACATTTCCTTTTTGAAAACTTCTTTCCTCTTGTGTATGCCTCTTAACTCTTTTTTCCCTCTTTTATTAGACTTATGATTGACTGTTTTAATTCACATATTATTGTAATATTGTTATGCAACTGTAATCTGTCCGTTTATCTGTGAAACTAGTTTGGATACAGTTTGTGTTAGAGAGAACTATTTATGGAGTGCTATTGATGTACAATGTGTTGATCCAATGAGAGATCATAGACTGAAGGCACAGTTTGGTGCAATACAGTATGTTACAAAACAGAAGAAAACAAAGTAGGGGGCGGTCAATGCAGATGGAAAACTTCACAGAACAGGGTGATTTTAAAGATATTTCCACCACTCCCCTCTTTGAAGGAGAGGCAAAGGTTTTACTGTAACTTGAAAGGGTGTTCCACTCAAAATTGGGCATGGAAAAAACCAAGAGAGCAAACAAGGGCCAGTGGGATCAGTCAAGAAGTATGGGTGGAGTGTAAAGCATGTTATGGGCTGTAGTTGGGTAAAAGGCTGTGTAGATCTTCCAAAGTTAGGACCAGGAGCTTGAACTTGGTGAAGAGTAAGAGTGGAAGGCAGCGATGAGAGAACTCTAAGTACAGAGTTGTCTGTAGACTAGAGAAGGGGAGGCCAAAGAGAAGGATACTGTGGTAACTGAAATAAGAAAAGCATCATACAGTACTTTCAAGGCTCTCAAGACTTATAAAAGATACTCTAGTGTGGGCTAGTTTAGGGTTCCAAGAACTATTATAGTGCCTTAGCTGTAGTGATAAACTAGCCGTGTGTGTGTGTGTGTGTTTAAAAAACAACGCTAATATTAAAGTGAAGGTATGGGATACACGTAGTAGCAGCAGCAGCAGTAATAATAATTGAGAAGAATCTTCCAAGTCAGTCAGTGAATCTTGATCCTGTTCTTCCTAATTAGACATCCCGTGGCTTTACCAGTTGGAAACTGTCATATCACTTTTTTTGTTTGTAGCATATATTTTACAGATTATGTAACAGGACTCTTTTTGGGTTGCTCATAACTTGTTTTCAGATGCACATTTTTGTTCAATGTGTCTTTTACTCATGTGATACTAATTTCTTCAGCTGCCTCTGACAGTTCAAATTAGCTTATTGTATTTCACAAAAATGGTCCATCTGAACTTCTGTATGTTTGAAAAAACAGTTTTATGCGTCAGCTAGAACTCTAAGAGCTATGAGAGATTTGTTCTATTTGGGCTTTTGCCATTGTCTGTCTTTTACATTTTTGTGCAAACTAATTGAATTTTTAGTGACTCATCTTTCCATTGTA
This sequence comes from Gopherus flavomarginatus, assembly GCF_025201925.1. Taxonomy (NCBI): domain Eukaryota; kingdom Metazoa; phylum Chordata; order Testudines; family Testudinidae; genus Gopherus; species Gopherus flavomarginatus. The sequence goes on along the minus strand of NC_066617.1, from coordinate 229,251,831 downwards.
AAGTATGGTTAATATTTTATTAAAATGGTGGTAATAAAGTCAGTGCTTACTGAGAGACAGCACACAGTGAATGCCTAGATTGAACAATATTTTCCTATATTTACAACAGCTACTTCCTTTCTTTTCTAAGGTACATTGGTGACAAAGTTGATATGGGTAAGGATCAGAACTAGTACATTGAGTGTGTAGGGAAATAAAAGTTCATGGCTTTGGGGACATGGTGGGACATGTACACGTATTCCACTTTCATAAGTTTAGGGCATGATCCTGCAAGATATTGAGCAAATTCTGGAGGTCCTGAGTGCCTCCAATTCTCACTTAAGTCAGTGGGAGTTGAGAGCATTCAGCACCTGGCAGGATCAGCCTAGTCTTCAGATAAGTAATTGTTGGGGAAAAGTGTTAGGTCCTGATATTATAGTTTAATACATTACAGCAGCTATTTGGGTTTATTGTGCACACCGTGTGCTAGGTATTGTACAAGGAGGAGAGGCATGGTTCCTGAAAACACTGACTTCTGCATTTCTCAATTTGTGTGGGAGAGGAGAAATTCTTCCATAACTAACCTGCTTATAAGAATTACAAGTGCAGCTGAACCCAGCTTATGCTATTCTGTTTATATTAAACCCTCCATTACATAAATGAATAAATGTAACTTTTAGAAGTAGTGGGTCGTGTTCAACTGTGTTTTCTTAAAAATAACTCTCTTTGGATGAAAGATGGTGTTTCAGAACTTCAGATGTAAAACATGTTCATCTTATTCTTTTACAGAATTGGCAGAGATTTTTATTAGTTACATCTGGAAGATTCAGAAAATGAGTGAGATTTTCTTTCAGATGGTCCCAGTTAGGCTCTTTTATAAAAGAGTTTCACACTTGAAGCTGTTACTGCTAGTTATTTCACTAGTGGTGAAAAGCTAGGATGTGCTAAAAGAACATGGTATTTTTCAGAACAATGAATTGAGAAAATATACTGTCCTCCTAAATAATTAGATCCTATTACTGCTTTCAGTAACACATTGAAGACAGTAAAGTGTGGAGAATATGCAAGTAAGTACAGTAATATTTAAATATAGTTAGGTTTTAAACATTTTTGTATTATAGTAACTGTTTTTAATATCTCAAACTTAAACAAGTGGTGAATAGTTTTAATTTTCATTTGGCAAATATTGGGATTTCTTTCTTTAACTTTTTCTAATTATGTTTGAAACTTAGATTTTTTGTTCTGACCAAACAAGGAATTGAACTAGATTTATAAGGTGTTATATGTGGAAATAGTCTTATGCTACAGGTAAGTCACCACAAGGAGCATGGGTTTTTTAATGTACAGTAGCTTACACAGCTGTAAAATTAAGCATATGGATAAATGTTTGCACAGTTAGGGTATGTGTGTGTGCGTGACTGTATGTTTTAAGTACTTCAGGGTAGGGACCATGTCTTTGTATTTTTGTGAAGTGCTTAGCACAGTGGTGCCCCATCACAGTTATTGCATCACAAATAATTTAGATTTTGTTTGTATTTTTGCCAGTTAAGTGGTGAGTTCTTTTTTAAAAAAAACCAAACTTTAAAATGTTCAGTACAAGGAAAAGTATAAGTAATGAGAGTATAGTTTAACTGTGAGGTGGAAGAAATTGAATTGAGATAGTAATATGGAGAGGAAGAAGATAACATAATTTCTTGAGTAGTGCCATCCACTCTACTGAGGATATGTAGTGTATGGCTTTGTTATAACTTTAATTTGTGGATCAATATTTACTTAGCCTTTCATTAATCACTTATTTTAAAATGAATTTGGCAAAGTATAAGTAATGAGGATTGGGGGTGAGTGAGGATGAAATTCATCTCTTCTCCCCAAATCATGGTAAATAAATGTTGGATATAAATAGTGGCACTTGTGCCCTCTTTTCATTCCCTTCCCATCTTCTTCCTCATCTCCTAGTAAAGTTGAGGGCCAAGTGAGCCGCTGGTCACATCCCCTGCCACCATGTCCTCTCATCACTTTGCTCTCAAACCCCTTTCGAACTGCCGCAGAGATTGCACAACACAGCCAAATTCTGTAGTGGCTAAGGGAGATTCCTTCAGGCTTTCAGGCTGCCATCTTCCTTTTGTGCGGTAGAAAGACCTTCATGATTTTTATACGCTTATGATGGGGACTAGTGGATTTCACTTTTGTTGCTCTCTTATGTAGTTCTTTAACTCTCCCAGATAAAGAGGAATGATAACATATAACCTCTTACTCAGAATCTGTAGGACAGATTAAAAACTTGGAAATTGGTCAAATTGGAAGTTGTAGCCTATGTTTCTAGAGTGTCCCTTTATAAAATATATTTTTGGTTAGAAATGTTTGACTAGGAGGTTTTCATGTTCATTACATGTAGCTCGCGGTGATGGCAGAACTGCTCTTCACAAAAACCAAAACAAATCTGAAGATTTGTGTATTCCTAGATTCATAGATTCTAGGACTGGAAGAAGGTCATCGAGGTCCAGTCCCCTGCCCTCATGGCAGGACTAAATACTGTCTAGACCATCCCTGATAGACATTTATCTAACCTACTCTTAAATATCTCCAGAGATGGAGATTCCACAACCTCTCTAGGCAATTTATTCCAGTGTTTAACCACCCTGACAGGAAGTTTTTCCTAATGTCCAGCCTAAACCTCCCTTGCTGCAGTTTTAAGTCCATTGTTTCTTGTTCTATCCTTAGAGGCTAAGGAGAACAAGTTTTCTCCCTCCTCCTTATGACACCCTTTTAGATACCTGAAAACTGCTAGCATGTCCCCTCTGTCTTCTCTTTTCCAAACTAAAAAAACCCAATTCTTTCAGCCTTCCTTCATAGGTCATGTTCTCAAGACCTTTTCTAATGGCTAGTTATGCAGAACAGCTCGTCTTCATAGTACAGTGGCAGATACAACATTAAAATAGATCTCAAAGCAGAGTTTAGACCCAGAAGTGAAATGACACAGCCAAGCTTAATTTGTAATATAAAACATAGAGCTTTAGATAATATATCTTTAGTCAGCATATACTAGATCTAGTTATATTCAGGCCTGAGCCTGCAAACACTTATTCCTGTGACATAGCATTTACTACCATCTGTAATCCCATAGACTCTCTTGGCATCAGTGGGGACTAGTCATACTTAACTGTCAGGCACCATTATTTTTAAGTGTTTACAGGTTTGGTCTCTTAATTAGTAATTTACTATAATGGTTAATTTAAGATCTGATCTGATTAGATTAAAATCATATCCAATCTATAACCATTGCTTAGACTAGCAACACAAATATTCAATATTTTAGTTTCTAGTCAAACTGTCGAATCAGTGAAATAACTTTTATATAAAGAAGGCGCCACTATAACTTTAACCATAACCCACATTAAATTGTATTGAGTCTGGTCTGGATAAGTTGGTGTTTTTCTGCCATTCCCATCATCCTTACTATAAGTCACTGGTTCTCAGACTCTACTATAGTTTGGAGTACTTCCCCTCTCGTTTGTGGCTGGACAGACCATCCCACCACTTGCAAGCACATACATTCAATACACTTGTAATATTATCTTCAGCTGTCTTTAGTGCAATGTAGCAGCTAGAAACAGAGAAGGGGACAGCATCATGTGCTGAGGACGGGGCTAGTCACATCATCAGCATGTGCTTTATGGACCACAGTTTGAGAATCTTTGCTGTAAGTGTACTGTTGTGTATGAAAACCCTAGACTCTGACCAAGTTTTATCCTTTAAATATATCTATGAATTAAACAAGATAAGACATCTAAATGCTAAATGAACTGTCCCAACTTGAAGGGAAATTACATTTTTAATCAGTTTTTCCATGGGGTTCTTAATTGGAGTATCAGTACATCACTTATGTATTAATTTTCCATTTGTTTCTTCAGTGAGTTGGTAACAATCTGCTCCTTCCTATCTAAGGATGTTTGAAATATCTTATGTTTGTTCTTCTGTATTAATCAAACGTTATTTATCATAGAAGCATAGGACTGGAAGGGACCCTGAGAGGTCATCTGGTCCAGTCCCCGGCACTCGTGGCAGGGCTAAACCACCCTTGCTGCAGTTTAAGCCCATTGCTTCTTGTTCTAACCTCAGAGGTTAAGGAGAACAATTTTTCTCCCTCCTTGTAACAATCTTTTATGTACTTGAAAACTAAACATGTCCCCTCTCAGTCTTCTCTTGTCCAGACTAAATAAACCCAGTTTTCTCCATCTTCACTCACAGATCGTTTTCTAGACCTTTAATCATTTTTGCTGCTCTTCTCTGGGCTTCCTTCAGTTTGTCAACATCTTTCCTGAAATGTGTCACCAAGAACAGGACACAATACTCCAGTTGAGGTCATATCAGCGTAGAGTAGAGCAGAAGAATTACTTCTTGTGTCTTGCTAACAACACTCCTGCTAATACATGCCGGAATGATCTTTGCTTTTTTTTGCAACACTGTTCCACTATGGACTCATAGTTAGCTTGTGATCCACTATGACTCCGATTCCTTTCTGCAGTACTCCCTCATTCCTAGGCAGTCATTTCCCATTTTGTATGTGTGCATTTGATTGTTCCTTCCTAACTAGAGTACTTTGCATTTGTCCTTATTGAATTTCATCCTATTTTCTTCAAACCATTTCTCCAGTTTGTCCAGATCATTTTGAATTTTAATCCTTTCCTCCAAAGCACTCAAATCTCTTTCTAGCTTGGTATCGTCCACAGACTTTATAAGCGTACTTTCTATACCATTATTTAAATCATTGAGGAAACTATTGAACAGAATTGGACCCAGAACTGATCCCTGCGGGACCACACTCCATATGTCCTTCCAGTAATTTTTAACTTGTTCTTTTCCTATTCTAGCTTCTGATCCTACCTCATTTTCACTGGCATTCACTATGTTAGATGTCCATTTGCTATTAACTTTTTTGGTGAAAACTGAAACAGTCATTTAGCACTTCTGCCATTTCCATATTTTCTGTTGGTCTCTTCCCCCTCCACCTCCTTGGGTAATGGTCCTACCCTACTCTTGCTTCTAAATGTTTGTGTAGAATGTTTTCTTGTTACTCTTTATGTCTCTAGCTAGTTTAATCTCATTTGGTACCTTGGCCTTTCTAATTTTGTCACATAATACTTGTTATTCATCTTTTGTAATTGGACCTAATTTCCACTTTTTATAGAACTTTCTTTTTTTTCTTTGAGCTTCAGATAATTGAAGATCTCCTGGCTAAGCCAGGGTGATCTCTTGCCGTACTTCCTATCTCATACTTATATTCTCGTTCTTTATCTATAAACATTTTTGTCTTAACAATACCAAAGAAAGAAATGCATAATGAACTTGGCAGGCATTACTAGCACCAGTTGAGAAATGCTGACTTTGAGTAAATGGTAATGACAAGGTTATGGGGGAAGGCAAGTGTAGGCAGCTGGAGATAGGAGAACCCTGTAAGCAGTTGCAATGCAGGAAATCTTACGGGAACCGTATGCAAGAAGAAGAATTCTCAAAATGGTAACCAGTCACTAATGGAAAAAATATTGTGCACGTTCTAACCTCATCCATATAGACTAGGGTTCCAATCTTGCAAGTGATGGCACGTGGGCACAGTGCTGTATGAAAGTGGCTGCGTGTGAATACAGCAGTCTGCCTGTATGCTATCAACTGCAGGATCGATGCTTGGAGAAGTGAGTTTTGATGTATAGCCACTGGAAAAAGTGTATGGACCCAATAAATAAAATATTCCAAAAATTCATATTAAAAATCACTTTCTTCCATTGAGTACATCTTGATTTTGAATTCGGATTAAGCCATGCTGTCAAAATGGATCTTCTACCCAAAAAGTCAACTTCAGAAAGGAGTTTTTAGGGTTGGTACCAAACTTGATCTTCAATATTTTATTCTGAAAAAATATATTAAGATTGCTTGCCTGTCTGTAAGCCCACCTACTAGTTTTCTTTGAGAAAAATCTTTAACTACAATTACTATAAAATGAAAGACGTGTCTTTCGTGGTAGCACCTTTGGGACACAGTTGGTATAAATAAATTTAAAAAATTTAGAGAATAATCTTTTTGTGTATGTGTTCTTGACTCTCTTGGTGCCCATAGCATTACAATAATAGTACAATTTTTAAATTTTATATAGGGTCTTTGATATAATCATATACTTTAGACTATACATATTACACGATAAATAACTGAAAGCAGTTGTGTAAAGACATTGTGTGGGAAGTAAATAAATGTATTGGTTTATAAATTGATAAAGTAATGACTATGAAATTTGAGGCATGGTCCTACAAATCAGTGTTATACAAGGAGTTATACTGAGCATGACCAGAAATATGCTCAGACAAGAAAGAGATTAAATTGCTTTTATTATATTTTTGTTGACACCACAAGTCAGCTCTGACTCCCTAAGGCATTTCAGAAAAAGTCTCTGAAATGTGACTAATTTTTATTTTAGATACTTGTATTTCCCCAACAACAAAGCTTTAATGCAAAGGTTATCACTTCTGTCAGTATCTGCTGATTTCTCTGATTGTATCTCAATTACTGTGTGGCTTTCAGCTTCACTGTTCTGTTCTTCAATGGGCAAAACAGCATCTTTGTTGCTTTCTAATCTACAGCTATTTAAAAGCCAGTGCTTTCCAGTAGATGCAAGTGCTGTACCATATTGTTACCGTAGTTTCATATTCTAAATGGAAAAACTGTTACCTTGTTCACCAGTGTGTGGTGACAATTTCTAGGTGCAGAATATATAATAGCAATGATTGAAGTCCCTCATAAAATGACTTTCATAGTGATTTTTACCTTCTGTCCTTTCTTTGCACATTGTAGAATGGCTGGTACTGTAAACTACTCTGTACTGTGCTTGTTGCAGTGAAGCCACAACCTATTTGAGGCATCTAGGCACAAAGACAATATAGGAAAGACCTATCATTATATAAGTTTTATTCTAAGTAAAGCTTAAGTGAGGTGAGTTCTTTCCGTGAGAATTATTGAAAGGAGGTATGTGGTGGAGTATGCCCCTCTGAATAATCAATAACCAAGAGGGAATTTTTTTTTTGATGTTTCTCCTGGCCAGTAACTCTGTCCTGCATGCTGCACCCTAAAGGTGTGGTAAATTTTTAAGAATTGCGGTGGGAAAACTTAGAGCTAGGAAGTTATGAAGGGGTTCCCAGACAGGTTTTTTTCCTCCTTTTTTAAATTCCTTCAACTGCAGACTACCTTTCAGGGGGGATGTTGCAGAACAGGTTTATTTTTTTTGCTCTCTGTTCCAGCCCTACAACTTCATCTGGGTGTATATATATATGTTATTAATATTTTAAAGAGCTGGAGGGCAGGCATTGTGTTCCAGGGCTCGCTCTTGTGCCTGGGACTAGTTTTTAGATCTGAATCTTGCAGCCTTTGTTGTTAATTATGATCATGGAATTTGCCTGACCCCAGCCCTTGCTGAAAAACCACTTATAATTTGCATGTTCTCTTGCCTATGCTTAATGATCCATGCTCCTTTTTATCTAGGCTTTTTATATCAAGACTCACCATTGAACTTGAGTATCTTGCAGTTCTCTGGCAGGGTCATGGTACACGTGGAAAAGTTGCAGAACATATAACTAACTTTTTTTTTTTTTTGCAGGGGGGAGGGGAGGAAGTGGGGACGGTAGAAAATCTACTGCGCAGCTCCTATTTTGGGTTTTTTCCCATAGAGAGTAATAGGGAGAGTGTTTTGTTAGTGATATCAGCTTTTCTCCTTTGCGGATATTTTGGAGTAGATGGGAAATTAACCTTGCTTACTCATGACAATTTTTAAGTAGAGATACGGAAGGGTTAAACTCTTTCTGCCCTTCTTCCACTCTTACGGGGTTAATTGTGCTTTTAATATTGGCTGCAAGCAGGACTGAGTCAGTCTGGGGAATGCATGGGTGACAGTGTTTTCCTGGGGAATGAACAGGCATGCAATATTGGTCCCTTGGAGAGAGAGGTTTCTATTTATGATAGTTATGTTTGGCTAAGGTGCTTCTGAGAGGGAGAGAGCCATATTCTGTGCCCCTAGAATCATGTATTTTACTCTGGAAGGTGGAACTGTAGACTGCTAGTGGTATTCACACAGTTCTCCATCTTCACAGGAGTGAGACCACCAGTGGAGACATTAAAAAAATTTCTACTATACCCAATCCTGGTGGAAATCATGGTGAGAAGTAGAGATCATCTAGAACCATTTGCTGTTTTACCTGTAATATTTGATTGATAGTTCTGGCTCCTGACCCCCGTCCCTGTTTCTCATATACTGCTATATGGTAGATATGTTCACAGAAACAGTGAAATTGACTTCTATGCTTTTTCTAGGACTTAAATCTCAACGTTTGCAAAATGTGAGTTTTCTTTCTGATTCCACTGAGCTAATAAATTATGTTGGTGTGATATTTCTATCTCTAAGAAAAAAAAATGGTAGATTGGTTGTTCATTAGTTTTCATTGATTTATTTTTCTTAGTATAATTTAATTTGAATGATACTAACCTTTTGTGCTAAGTCTGAATAGCGTTGTCGCCTACTGATTGGGCCTTGAAGGAGTCCTTTTTGCCAAATTCATGATTTTAGCAGATGTTTTTATTTGAGGCAAGTAGGAACTCTGTGGATGAAAATTTTCAATCTTCTAGAAGCTATGTTTGGCATAAATACAAAATGTTAATGGAGGTGGGGAGTCCGGGAGGAGGTAGAGTTAGAAATCTGTTCTATGCTCTCTGCTAGCCTCAAGGTAAAATTGCTTTAACAGTTCCAAGTTAAAGTAACATTGAGTCAGATTTACAAAAGAACTTGCCTCTGGTGCCTCTCTAAAATTATAACTCATTATTAGAGAGGACACACAGTTTTTGTAGTTAAAGAGCACAACAGTTTTGCAAACAGCCAGATACCCAGTTGGCAGTTAATAAATAAGAGAGGCTAGAATTCAGATATTCTAACTTCTATTCCCAGACTTCCTGTATCCTTGGGCAAATTATTTAATCTCTTTGCCTCAGTTTTCCCAGTCTGTAGAATGGGAGTAATTTCAACTTCACAGAGGTGTGGGAGTCGTAACATTATAAAGTGCTTTGAGATCCTTTCTATAGAAGTGCAGTGCTTTATTTTGTTATGTTGGAACCTGTTACCGATCAGAATATTTTCCTGAAAAGGTGGAAGCATTTCTTCTGTGGTAGAGTATGCACTTTTACTAGCTTAATTGCTTAATCTGTTTTTCTGTGACATGCAAACTGTTGTTGGACTATTGTAAGTACATGAAGAATGGAGATATCCTTGCCATAATGACATTCTCAAGTGTGTGTGGTGGGGGGGAATCAGTCATGATTATTAAACATGAGTGGTTCCACAATATTAATGCATTTTTATCAGATAGCACAGCTTCCTTCTCATAGTTAGGATAAAAAGAAACATTTCATGAATTTGACAAGTAAGGTTCTGTGTGTGGGAATTGCTCGCTTTCTCTGAAGCCGCAGTATAATAGGCAGACTTAAAAAAAAAAATATACGCAAAAATGTCAGCAGGGCTTAGTTACTAAAATTTTATATTTTAGGCAACCTGTCCAGAAATATATTTATTTATTTTTAAAAATCTGTTAATTCCTTTGTTTTCCAAATGTCATATCACTGTGGTTAGAAAATATGTAGCCAGAAGTGAAAACTTAACAGCAGTACTTGATTTTAACTAGACCAGCAATGGGAAAACTTTTTGGGCCTAGGGCCACATCTGAGTGGGGAAATTGTATGTGGGGCAGGAGGTTGGGGTGTGGGAGCGGGTGTAGTGTGCAGGAAGGGGATCGGCAAGAGACTGGGGCAGAGGAGGGGTACGGGATGCTACAAGGGGCTCAGGGCAAGGGGTTGGGGTGCAGAAGGAGTGTTGGGGGCCAGGGTGCAAGAGGGGTTTAGGCTCTGGCCCGGCATCGCTTACCTAAAGGAGCTTCCGGGGTGGCAGTTGCGTGCACTGGCACCAGGGCAGGCCCCCTACATGCCTGCCTTGTCCCCAGCCCTGCGCCACTCCAGGAAGCGCTGTGGACCGTGGGGGAGAGAGGGCAGAGGGCTCCACGTGTGCTGCCCTTGCTGTGCCTCCAGGTACCTCCCCCAAAGCTTGTATTGGCTGCGGTTCCCCGTTCCTGGCCAATGGGAGCTGTGGGGGACGGAGCCCGGAGGCAAGGGCAACACATGGAGCCCTATTTGTGTACTACGATACTCATTTACAGCATGCTGTAGTCCAGTTATAATGGACATAAAGTCCTACTCTCCCCTGCACTGTACTAATTTTTATCAAAAGGCCACAAACTCAAATTCGATCTCTACCTTCCTCTTTGTGCTTGTCTGCTCTGCTCAACATCCTCATCCATCCTTGCATCTACTGTTAACTAATTTAGCACAATATTGACTGGTCATATGTTGGATTGATTATGAGTTTTTGTTCTTTCTAAGAATTTTGTAAGTTATCTCCTTCTGCAGTATGTAGGGACCATTACATAGACTTAAAAGGAAAAAAAAAGTAGACATAAACTCCTTCCCTGAAGGATCATGGTTCATTCGTGCTTACAATGGTTGGTATGAGACATTTGCTGTCAAAATGTGATGATGTGGCCATTTTGCATCAGGGTTGTTAAGGAACACCTTCTGAAAGTGATGGTGATCGAAATCTAAAATCAGTTGTAAAAAGGACCTATTAAAACTAATCTATTAAATATTTTTGTAAACTATAATTTATTTGCTACTTTCCATATATATTTCTTAGAGATTGATATAAAAGCCATAACTTCCTTTGTTGTAATAACTTACATGAATTCAGATTCTACATTTCGGTTTAAAATGTCTTTTGATAATGAAGTTAAGGTGAACCACTACAACTAACATTAAAATAATTGTGTTGACTGAAAATAAAACTATCCTTAGTTGACTGTTGTTGGCTATTTAAAATTATAGGTATATTATATACGGCTTTCATTTTGAAAGGCTCCAAAGCACTTGGCATGCTATATATGTTTGGGGCATCGCTTAGAATCATAGGATAGTAGGGTTGGAATGGACCTCTGCAGGTCATCTAGTCCAACCCCCTGCTCAAAGCAGGACCAATCCCCAGACAGATTTTTACCCCAATTCCCTAAATGGCCCCCTCAAGGATTGAACTGACAACCCTGGGTTTAGCAGACCAACCGCTGAGCTATCCCTCCCTCTCAGTCTGCCACTGAACTACCGCCATATTTCAACTGGCAAGTGTCAGCTATTCTGCAGCTATACTAAAAATTATCCTTTTAGGGAGGCAGTATTGAACTATGACGACTTAATTTGGCATAAGGAATTTTGAGAAACTGTAACTGATAAACTGGAATTTTGGCCAAGACATCAGGATTAACAATCTTACTCTTACCTAAAGAAGCAAATGCTGTTACAGCAGACATGAATGATCAATTCAAATACTGTATTCCCCCAAATGCTTGCTTGCAACCAGCAGGAAAGTGAAATTTCTGCACTGCTGCAAGTTGCTGGTCAACAACTCAGAGGAATTTGTTGCAATGGTAAACCACATTTGTATGCAGAAGAAGCATTGCAGCTGTAAAGTATGTATTTTCCTTATCTGGACTACTTAGGATGACCAGGCAGCAAGGGTGAAAAATCAGGACAGGGGGTGGAGGGGGATAATAGGCAACTATATAAGAAAAGCCACAAATATAGGGACTGTCTCTATAAAATCAGGACATCTGTTCACCCTGTGACTACTGGCATTTGAGAAACTGATAAGGCTAATCTTGTTCCTGGCACCAAGCAACAAGTAAGAGAGATTTCAGGGAGGGAGGGTAGGGGAAACCCATGAGTCTGGTGAAGTACAAAAATCTTGTCTCCCACAATCACCAAACTAATCACACTGAGATTTGAATATTAGCAGCCACTCTGTGGCCCAAACTATAACTATCTACTCGGTTTTATTGATGCTACTTAATAGCCCGAAGCACCGGACGTTAGATGTCATGATATCCTGCTTTGATGTCAATTTCCTACTTTAGATACGCAAACTGAAATTTTCATTCTCTTGAATTAACTGTGGCTTCAGTCTTAGCACTGGAGATGACTGTAAATTTGAAATTAAATTGAAATTTAAACTTGTTCAAAACGTAATAAAACTCCTATTTTCATTTAATTATGTCTGATAATGAGAATTCATAGTAGGCTGACTCTTCTTTCTTCCATCCTCTGCTCAGTAGCAATAATTTTAATGGTCATTTCTGTACTGGGACTATTATGTTGTAGGTCAGTGCAATGACATGCCAGAAAAGTTAAAAGCATCATACTTGCTCCATCCCCATGTTTCAAGTAGATACTGTTTACTTCAGACAAAACTTGGTAGTGTGGATTGGCTGTTTTAAAAGGCAAAGATGGTTTACCAGTGAATGTGGGGGGCTGAATTATTGAGTGATTCTAAGTGGAAAATAAACTGAAATGCAACAATATTTAGACTAGAGAAATTGCTGGAAAATTGCTCTTCATCTTGCTCTTGTTTACCCAAAAACTTTTTTTGTTTAAACCATGAATAAATAAACTAGATGGCATTTTATAGAAGAGGAGATGATCTGTTTGTCACATATTTAGCCTACACTGTTTAAATGCAAAGCTCTATGTTCTGGTTCAAATTTTTAAAACACCACTTGAGCAATATAGTTTCTGCTATCATTAGAATCATAACTCTGGATTGCTCATGTCTAAACATCACAACCAAAATACTAAAAACAAAACAAAGTCCTAAATTCAGTTTCCTTCCTTCCTTCCTTCCTTCCTTCCTTCCTTCCTTCCATTTAAACTTAGGCCATGGCTACACTATAGAGTTGCAGCGCTGGTGAGGAGGTTACAGCACTGCAACTCAGGATGTGGCCACACTTGCAAAGCACGGCCAGCGCTGCAACTCCCTGGTTGCAGCACTGGCTGTACACCCGGTCGAGCCTCGAGTGTAGCGATTCCAGCGCTGGTGATCCAGCGCTGGTCAGCAAGTGTGGACCCCACCAGCGCTTTTATTGACCTCCGGGGTATAAGGAAGTATCCCAGCATACCTTTTAAGCCTCTCTGGTAATCCTGCACACTCCACTGCCCTGGGCTCAGCTGACCCCACCTTTAAATGCCCCGGGAATTTTAAAAATCCCCTTCCTGTTTGCTCAGCCAGATGTGGAGTGCAATCAATCAATCAGCGACCATGCCTCCACGCCCCAGACGAGCCCCAGCATGGAACAGTTCCGAGCTGCAGGACCTCATCAGTGTTTGGGGTGAGGAAGCTGTGCAAGCACAGCTGCGCTCCAGCCGGAGAAATTATGATACCTATGGGCAGATATCACAGTCCTTGCTGATAAGGGGCCATGAACGGGACGTGTTGCAGTGTAGGGTAAAAATTAAGGAGCTGCGCAGTGCTTACTGCAAAGCCCGTGAGGGAAACCGCCACTCAGGAGCTGCCCCCACGACCTGCCGTTTTTACAAGGAGCTGGATGCCATACTTGGTGACCCCACTGCCAATCCGAGGAGCACGATGGAGAGTTCAGAGCAGGGAGAAGTGGGGGAGGGTGTAGAGGAAGTTGAGAGTCAGGCTACTGGGGTGGAGGGAGACACCCCGGAGTCCCAGGAGGCATGCAGCCAGGAGCTCTTCTCAAGCCAGGAGGAGGCTAGCCAGTCGCAGCAGCGGGAAGTTGCTGGTGAAGAAGAAGCAGAGGAGCGTGCTCGGGGTAAGCAGATTTTATGTTTTGGGAGAGGAGGGTTTGGGTTATGGCTGCCTGCATGTATGCCTAAATGTGGAATAGCCTATTGATTTGCTCTATCACGTCTCTGTAATTGGCCTCGGTAATCTCTTGAAAAGTTGCAGCCAGAGCATGGGCAATGTGCTTTCGCAAGTTTATAGGGAGAGCCACCGTGGTCCTTGTCCCGGTCAGGCTAACTCGTCCGATCCACTGGGCAGTGAGGGCTGGGGGGACCATGGCTGCACACAGGCAAGCTGCATAGGGGCCAGGGCGGAATCCACATTGCTGTAGAAGACCCTCCCTCTCTTCCCAGGTAACACACAGCAGTGATATATCTGGCAGTAGGAAACCCTGTTGAGAATTTAGGGCTACTTGAGTGCAGGGCGCCAGGTTCACGCCCCCCCCCCCCGGCAGCAGGTCGCGAGCACCGCGGTGCGTTCCGGTCTCCCCCCCCCCCCCTTCCAGCAGGTAGCTGCGGACCGCCCCCCCCCCCCGCAGCTCGACAGCTTCATGTTCTCTACAGTCCCCTGTGCAGGCCACCAGCTACCTCCTGTACCCAGTGCAGATAAACCCCAGTGAGCCATCAGTCAGTTCCCCCTCCCAGGTGAAGTCGGGGCAGAAACACTCACCCCATTGCTCGCCATGCCTTCGCTTCCCTGGCCTCTCTGTGCTATGTTAGGTATGTGGGAATGATGCTACAAAAAGTCTACAAACTCCTTCACTGTGTGATAATAAACAATGTAGCCTCTGTGTATTACATGTTTCTATCTGTTTTTTTTTAGTGACCTTGACTAATGCAGCCGGATCACCGGCCTCACGTCGCTTGCAGAACTTGAGAAAAAATCCACGAAAATCAAAAGAAGAATTGATCAAAGCAGTTATGAATCACTACAACAGAGAAAGTAGGAAGACGCAGGAATGGAGAGAGAAAATGTATGAGTGGAGGCAAACACAAAGCAGGAGAAAGGAATTGGCTACCAAAAAAACCTCAAAGCACATGATAAGCCTCCTGGCTCGCCAAACTGACTCTTTCGAGTCTCTCGTAGCCATGCAGGCAGATCTGTACCATGGTAACCCACAACCCTCCTAAAGCTCTTTCTTGTTCCCCAGTATTTGCACAAAACACCTTTCTCCAGCAGCCAGTTTGTTATTACCCCCAGCTGCCCCCAACACCTGTACGATCACCTACCAGCCCTGATAACTACAATCCTTACCCTGTGCACTCCACCCCCATTACTCTGCAGCATAGTAATCCTGAAGTGCAGCAGACATTGAACAGCAATCCAAACAGGACATATTCAAACCTCTGAATGTACAGTCCACCACCCTAACCCCCCTGGCCTTTTATGTACTATACTTTGAATAAAGGATTTTATGGCTTTTACAATAGTTTTTATTATTGCAGAAAGTGGTAAATACCGTACCCAAGGTAGAAAGGAGCACAGTAAAGGCACCAAACATTACTGTTGGCTCTCAGCATCAAATTGCTCCCTTAAGGCATCCCTAATCCTTGAAGCCCTTTCCTGGGCCTCTCTAGTAGCCCTGCTCTCTGGCTGTGCAAATTCATCCTCTAGGCGTCGAACCTCAGAGGTCCATTCCTCACTGAATCTTTCACCCTTCCCTTCACAAATATTATGGAGGGTACAGCACACGGATATAACAGCGGAGATGCTTCTTTCCCCCAAATCTAGCTTCCCATAACACCTCCAGCGGGCTTTCAAATGGCCAAAAGCACACTCCACAGTCATTCTGCACCAGCTCAGCCTGTAGTTGAACCGTTCCTTGCTCCTGTCAAGCTTCCCTGTATACGGTTTCATGAGCCAAGGCATTAAGGGGTAAGCGGGGTCTCCAAGGATCACAGTGGGCATTTCGACGTCCCCTACTGTGATCTTGCGGTCTGGGAAAAAAGTCCCGGCCCTCAGCTTCTTGAACAGGGCACTGTTCTGAAAGATGCGTGCATCATGCACCTTTCCGGGCCATCCTGAGTAAATGTCAGTAAAATGCCCATGGTGATCCACAAGCGCTTGCAGAACCACGGAGAAATACCCCTTGCTATTAATGTACTCTGATGCCAGGTGGGGTGGTGACAGAATAGGAATATGCGTCCCATCTATTGCCCCTCCACAGTTAGGGAAACCCATTTGTGCAAAGCCATCCACAATGTCCTGCACGTTCCCCAGAGTCACAGTCCTTCTTAGCAGGGTGCGATTAATGGCTGTGCAAACTTGCATCAGCACCATTCCAACGGTGGACTTTCCCACTCCAAACTAGTTCGCCACCGATCGGTAGCTGTCTGGAGTTGCCAGCTTCCAGATTGCAATAGCCACCCGCTTCTCCACTGGCAGGGCAGCTCTCAATCTCGTGTCCCTGCGCCGCAGGGTAGGGGCGAGCTCAGCACACAGTCCCATGAAAGTGGCTTTTCTCATCCGAAAGTTCTGCAGCCACTGCTCGTCATCCTAGGCTTGCAGGACGATGTGATCCCACCACTCAGTGCTGGTTTCCCGAGCCCAAAGGCGCCGTTTCACGGTGCTGAGCACGTCTGTTACTGCCACAAGCAATTGAGTGTCTTGAGCGTCAGGCATTTCATTATCATCGTCTGACTCCTCACTGTCACTTTGCAGCTGAAGGAATAGCTCCACTGCCATGCGTGATGTGCTGGCAACATTCATCAGCAAGGTCCTCAGCAGCTCAGGCTCCATTTGTAACAGAAATCTCAGAAATCGCGCTGCAGACTCACAATGCCGCCAAACTGCTCGGAATGTGTAGCAAAGCACCACGGGGCGTTGGAACAGGAAGTGGAAAGACCCGCACGCTTCCTTCCCCTTCCCACAAGCCACAGCGCCAAAATGGGATGAGGTGCTCTGTGGGATAGCTGCCCACAATGCACCACTCCCAACAGCGCTGCAAGTGCTGCAAATGTGGCCACACTGCAGCGCTGATAGCTGTCAGTGTGGCCACACTGCAGCGCTGGCCCTACACAGCTGTACGAACACAGCTGTAAGTACCAGCGCTGCAGAACTGTAAGTGTAGCCATGGCCTTAGTGAAAGAGGCAAGAGGGGTGCTATGGCCTAACTTGAATATGTGATGATCAGACTGCCCATTGAAATTTGTGTTCTTATTTGAACGGGTGGTCTAATGATCACGCATTCATATAAACTCATTTTGCAAGAGACTTGGCTTTGGAAGCTGCAAGGTGAATATTTGATTTTTTCTTCTGCTACCGTATTATATTGCAAGCGCCTATCTAGTTCGCATTTGAGTACCAACTTTAGATGTCTTTCAGCATAGGAGCTGGAAGTGTGGGTGCTGCCGCAGCGCCTGACTTGAAGTAATTTCTGTTAAATACAGGGTTTACAGTTTGGATCAATGGCTTTCAGCAATTCTTCTACAAAAATTGGTCCAGCACCCCTGTCTTTTAACATTACTGATTTCCAAGCTTATCCCCCAATGAATATGCATTTCAGATGATTATTCTCATAATTAAGAAAAAAGAGTTTAATTAATGCTCGTCTGCCATGTACATTGGCCAAATTGGACAATCTCTACGTAAAAGAATAAATGGACACAAATCTGACATCAGGAATCATAACATTAAAAAACCAGTGAGAGAACACTTCAGCCTCTCTAACCCCTCAGTGACAGACTTGAAGGTGGCAATTTTGCAACAAAAAAACTTCTGAACTCTAATTAATATGCAAATTAGATACATTAACTTAGGTTTAAACAGACTAGGAATGGTTGGGTCATTACACTAATTGAATCTATTTTCCTATGTTAAGTTCTCCTCACACCTTCTATGGGTCATCTCAATTATCACTTAAAGTTTTTTTCCTCCTGCTGATGATAGCTCATCTCAATTGATTAGACTCTTCCTGTTAGTATGCATACTTCCACCTTTTCATGTTCTCTGTATGTATAAATATCTCCTGTCTGTGTGTTCCATTCTATGCATCCGAAGAAGTGAGCTGTAGCCCACGAAAGCTCATGCTGAAATAAATTTGTTAGTCTCTATGGTGCCATAAGTACTCCTGTTCTTTTTGCGGTACAGACTAACATGGCTGCTACTCTGAAACCTGACCTTTTTTTTGCATCACAAGTACAAGTGAGACCACGATTAGGATATTGCATTTAGTTTTGGGTACTTTGGTGCCATAAAGATGTTGACAAATAGAAGGGAATTCAGAGAAGAGAAACACAAAAATAATCAAGTGTTTGGAAGTACTTTTTGAGGAAAGAGTTTAAAAAAGTATACCCTGAGCAAAGGACAAGTCTCTCTAAGAAGTGAAGACTGTAAACACCGAAGAGAGAGAAGAATTATCTAAGGTGATTTAATAGGACATAACTAGAAGTCATTAGTTGAAGGTTAGCAATGGAAGCAGAATATCAGGAAGAATTTCCTGATACTGACATCTGTGAGACTTAAGAAGAATCTTTTAAGTGGAAGTGGTGAAAGCTTTATTTGCTTGATATATATTTACAGTGCTTTGTCTAATCCTATGTGTGTGTGTATGTGTAATATATATAATATATAAATAAAATACTGGATTAGACAAAGCACTGTAAATGTATTGTAAAAAAAATCTTTATAGGGAGGGGAGCTGGAAATGACCTAACACATTTTTCCCATCTATAATTTCCCTGATTCTGCTATTCTAAGGATTACATACACCAGGGAGCAGCAGTGTTTTGAAATGTCAGTGCACTGTAACATTTTTTTTTGAGGCAGCAGGCTGTATCTTGTACATAAAACACCCTTGCATGTATTTATTTGAGTGTTCATATCATTAATAGGCTGGTCTTAAGTCAAGATGCTATTTGGACAGCCACATTTGTCTTAGAGGGCTACTTTGGATTAAACATTAAAATAAATGTTCCCTTCTTCTAATACTTAAATATGTGATAATAATCAGTCGCCTCAGGCTGGTACAAGTACTTGGAGCTTCATGCTTAATGCTAAACTTCTCCTGACCAATGTGGTAACTTCTATTAAAAAAAACAACAACTTTTTTTTGCATTACAAATGTTAATCTAAAGATCAAATTTACATGTTAAAATATAAATACAGTAGGGGCCATTAGTAAAGATGACATGCAATTTTTTAAAAGGTATCTATGATGTAACAGCATGTTGCATGCTCAGGTTGAGTAAGAATCTGCCAGTTATGACTTCAGGAATCCAAAAACTCTCATTCACATCTATATAATGAATGCGAGTTTTTTGGAGATTTTATTTATTTATTTATCCTTCCCACAAGGATTTTGTATCTGCATTTACCATAAAATGTATTTAGAGTTAAGCGGGAAGAAAACAAATAAAAGGGGTAAAAAGTATCCATATAGTTTTATATCTTTGTTTCCATCAGTTAACATAGCTGAAAAGACCTGACATAGTTCATAAAATACACAGTAGTTATATTAAAGAATCTTAGTCGTTGTTGTGGCTTTATGAGGGAGCTAAGGAAACCAAGGGTATGTCTACACTGGTAGAGTTACAGTGCTGGGAGTTACAGTGCCGCTCAGAGAACACTGAAGGGAAACAGTTGCTCTGTGTTCACACTGTCAGCTGCCCGCATAATAGCGTGCTCACACTTGTGGCACTTGCAGCAGTATTTGGAGCGGTGCACTCTGGGCAGCTATCCCACAGAGTATCTCTTTCTCTTCTGCTGCTAAGAGCTGTGGGAAGGTGGAGGGGGGTCACAGGGCATCCTGGGTCCTGTCCCATTGCCTTGTGTTGCATTGCTTCGCATCCCAGCAATCCCTGTGCTTCTGTCTGCATTGGTGCCATCTTTCAATGGGTTGTGTACTTTGCGCTCTTGCCTCTTTGATCTGTTGGAATGGATCCCACGTTGACCAGTATGTTGCTCGCTCTGACTAACGTGTTGCGAGTGGCAGTGGAGTTATTCCTTAAACTACAAAGGCGAGGGGTGCGACACTGATCTTGCCACATGTAGTAGCTATGACACGAGATTGCCGTGGCATTCATGCAGGCGCTGACCACTGTGGAATGCCACTTTTGGGCTCGGAAAACAAGCACTGAGTGGTGGGAATCACATAGTCATCCATGTCTGGGATGATGAGCAGTGGCTGCTGAACTTCTGGATGAGGAAAGCCACATTCATGGAACTGTGTGATGAGCTCACTCCAGCCCTGCGGCACAAGGACACAAGAATGATTGAGTAACTGCAGGGGCAGGGGAAATCAGTGTTCCAGGACCATACTGTACACTGGACACGTGGCTCTGGGGAGAGCCAGCACTGTATTCATTCCTGTCCCCACATTTTCGACAGGCTTTGTTTTATTATGGAAGATATCTTGCTGCTGAGGGTGAGCAGGGAATCAAGGAAGGGTCTTCTTCTCCAAGCCTGTGACTTCAGCCCTGGCCCCTATGCGGCTTGCCTGTGTGCAGCAGTGGTCTCCCCCAAACCCACCCCTCAGTGATGGCAGAGTGGCGTGAGAAAGTTATCCTTACTGGGGCAAGAAACAAAGCAGCTCTGCCAAACAACCTGCGGCAGTGGATTTCCTGGTATCTCCATGAGAGTTTCCTGGAGATCTGAGGCAGATTGCTGTGAACTGAGGGAGTCAATCAACACCCTGTTCCACTGCTCAGACTTGGCATATGGTGGTACATGCATCATACAGACACAAGTCTTCTTTCTGCAACTCCCCTGCCCCCAACATCTTGCTTCAGCAATTCCCAAAATGAAAGCAACTTACCAGGGGCCTCCTCTCCTGTTTGTACTCCGCCAAGATCTGACAGCTGTGACTGGCTAGCCTACTCTGGGGTAGATAAGAGCTCTGGTCTGCATGCATCTCTTACCTCCGAGTTGTCCTCTGCCTCTGGGTCCACCTCCCCCTCCACATCCTCTCCCAAGATTTCTTCCTCCTGGCTTGGTCCACTCTTGACTGGCACATGAGCCACTGAAGGATCCACCTTTGCAGCAGAGGTGGGGTCGCCACCGAGTATCAAGTCCAGCTCTTTGTAGAACCGGCAGCTCGTGGGCACAGCACCAGAGCAGCGCTTTGCCTCGTGTGCCTTGTGGTAGGCGTTCTGCAGCTCCTTCACTTTGACCCTGCACTACAGTGTGTCCTGGTCATGGCCCCTTTCTGTCATGCATTGTGAAATCTGTCTGTAGTTATCATATTTCCTATGGCTGGAGCACAGCTGGGACTGGACAGTTTCCTCTCCCCAAATGCTGATTAGGTCCAGCAGTTCGGCATTGCTCCAAGTGAGGGATCACCTGGTGAATGGAGCAGGTGGGTCACTTGGAAAGATGTGCTGAGACCACTGCATGTGTCAGCGAGCAGACAGGAAGGGGACTGAGACTCTTCCTCGGCCCTGCCTGCCACCCCCTGCACCTCCCCAGAGTGTCCCCAAACCCCAACTTGCTGCCCCCAGCTCACCTCCACCAGCCGGCCGGGAGCCTGCAGCTCACGCTGACTCTGCTTTGCCAGCCCCATGGCATCAACTGCTGCCGCAGGATCCTAGTGCCCCCCATCCACCTAGGCAAGGCAGGCTGCCCTTACCCTGCCCTTTCATCCTAGCCCTGAGCCTCTCCAATTCCCCAAAACCCTCATCCCCAGCCCCAGACAGAGCCCTCATCCCCCTGCAACCTAATCCTCTGCCCCAGCCCTGAGCCCCTTTGTCATGGTATAATTCCCCACTCTGAACCTTAGCGTCCAAAAGATGGGGTACCAGCATGAATTCCTCTAAGCTTAATTACCAGCTTAGAACCTGTAGCGCTGCTACCAACCAAGAATTCCAGTGCCTGGTACACTCTGGTCCCCCCAAAACCTTGCCCGGGGAACCCCAAGACCCAGACCCTCTGGATCTTACCACAAGGAAAGTAAACCCTTTCCCCCACCATTGCCTCTCCCAAGGTTCCCCTCCCTGGGTTCCCTGGAAGATCACTGTGATTCAAACTCCTTGAATCTTAAACAGAGAGAGGAAAATCCACCTTCCCCCCCCTCCTTCTCTCTCCCCCTCCCAGACTCTCCTTGAGAGAAGCAGTAATCCTAACACAGAGAGAAAATTAATCTCTCTCTCTCCCCCTTCCCTCCTTTCTCCCCACCAATTCCCTGGAGGATCCAGACCCAGTCCCCTGGGGTCTCACCAGAATAAAAAAACAATCAGGTTCTTAAAGAAGAAAAGCTTTTAATTAAAGAAAGAAAAAACAGTAAAAATTATCTTTGTAAATTTAAGATGGAATATGTTACAGGGTCTTTCAGCTATGGACACTGGGAATACCCTCCCAGCCTAAGTATACAAGTACAAATTAAAATCCTTCCAGCCAAATACACATTTGCAAATAAAGAAAAAAAACATAAGCCTAACTTGCCTTATTTACTTAGTACTCACTATTCTGAACTTATAAGAGCCTGTATCGGAAAGATTGGAGAGAAACCTGGTTGCACGTCTGGTCACTCTCGGAACCCAGAGAGAACAACAACGAAAATCTAACAGCACACACAAAAACTTCCCTCCTTCAAGATTTGAAAGTATCCTGTCCCCTGATTGGTCCTCTGGTAAGGTGACAGCCAGGCTCACTGAACTTAACCCTTTACAGGCAAAAGAGACATGAAGTACTTCTGTTCTATTAACCCTTGACTATCTGTTTATGACACCCTTCCTGCATCATGACCCCCTCCCACACCCCAAACCCTTCATCTGTGCAGCCCTCACCCCTGCACAGTCCCCCCACCCCCAGACTCCCTCCCAGAGCCTACACCCCTCACCTCCTCCTGCCCTCGCCCAGAGCCTGCACCCAGCACCCAAACTCCCTCCCAGAGCTTGCACCCTTTACCCCCAGCCCAGGGCTTGCACCTCAGACCTCCTTCCTCCACCCAAACTCCCTCCCAGAGCCTTAGGAAGGTGGAGAAGCAGTTTGGTGAGGAGGGTTCTGGGCACGGCCAAAATTTCTCCAAACCTGCCACCCCTGTACACTGGCACTGCTGTACCCCTGGTGCAGAAAACTGTACTCCTTATTGAGGTGGCTTTTTTTGTTTTGTTACAGTGCTCATTCTTAAAAATGTTGATGTATTGGGACCCTGAACAGTATCAAATGTCTATTGTTTGGAATGGATATTTTACCTTTTTAGCCCTGTATAGAGAATACAGTAATTATTTTTCCCTCTCCAAAATGGGAAGGAGTTGCAGTATTTTGACATGACTTATGCTTCAGTGACTGGCACACATACCAAAAACACCGCAACTCTCTACTGGTTTCTTTAGGACCCTAACCTTTTGGTGACAGTGAAATGACTTGACTGATATTCTTGCAAACAAGCTACGTGCTTTCTGGTCTTTTTATAACAAGTGACATTGTTTCAAAACAATATTTTCTAAAAAGCTGTAGTGGAACATACTTTTTGGATTAACTGTTGTAATCCTGGTTTGTCTGGATGCAATGCACTTCAGCTATTGCTGTTCCCTGTAAAATGATGTTCTTTGTACCATCTGATAAGACTAATAGATTTTAAGGCCAGAAGGAATTAGTGTCAACCATTCTGACCTCTTGTATAGCATAGAATATAGAATTTCACCCACTAATTCCTGCTTTAACATCATAATTTCTGATTTGAGCTAGAGCGTATCCTTTACTAAGACAACTGACTTGTTTTAAAGATGTCTAGTAATGGAAAATATACCACATTACTCTCCAGTGTTGATGTCCCCTCACTGTTAACACCTTGAATCTGATTTCCAATCTGAATTTGTCTAGCTTACGTTTCCAGCTGTTGGACTTGTTATGCCTTGTTTGCTAGACAGGGAATTAAGGGAGCCCATTCTGTATCTGGCAACTTGGCAAAGAACCTTGAATCAGCAGCATGCTGAATTCTGGCTCCAAGTTAAAGTTTAACTGATTTAAACATTGCTATCGTGGTGTGTGTGTGTGTGTGTGTGTGATGTGTGGTGTGTGTGTGGTTTGTTTTTTTTATATCATTAGATCTTAAGTGAGAACTATGTTGCAGACCATGGGTAGGCAACCTATGGCACGGGTGCTGAAGGTGGCACACGAGCTGATTTTCAGTGGCACTCAGAGTGCCTGGGTCCTGGCCACTGGTCCGGGGGGGGGGCTCTGCATTTTATTTCATTTTAAATTAAGCTTCTTAAACATTTAAAACCTTTAAATTAGAATGAATGAATGAAGATTTGGCACACCACTTCTGAAAGGTTGCTGACTCCTGTTGCAGACCGACAGCATTGTTTAAAATTATTTTACACTACATAGCCCATTCCTCCAATTTACTGCTACCTGGAGGTCTGCCTGCTGATGTTCACAATAGTAAAATGAGAAATAAGTCACAGGAGCAGATGTGCTTTCCACAAGAGAATTCCCATTTCTTTATAATTAGAGTTGTTTGGGAAAGAGATTTTCTGTCCTGTGAAAGTCTTTAAGATCTTAATTTTTTTCCATCCTGAGCGGAGCTGAAAAGCCAAAACTTGAAAATTTGTCTTAAAATGAAATTCTGAAAATTTTGTTTTGGGTCAGTTGAAATGTTCCATTTCAATTCTGACCCTTTTTAGTTTTTTTTTATTTTTTAAATATAAACTATTAAATTTCTAAATGAAAAATCAAAACTTTTTATTCTGAGAATTTTGAAATGGGATGTTTTGACTCTTTAAATAATTGAGAGAAAACATTTTGAAACAAAATTTCCTCAGTCAATATGATTTTGCAAAATTTGGTGCAGTCAGAATGGTATTATCTAATGGAAAAGTGTTTTGCCAAAAAAATTCCCACTAGCTCTATTTACAATGAAAAATGGAAGACAAATGCTTAAATAAACTCTTAAATACACTTCAGTGTGAGTCTTTGTAGGCTACATATGAAGAACTTAGCCTCTCTTAATCTTTTAGATATTGAAACTTTGATGTCCTAGAAATTTTAATTAGATCACAGGTCCCTAGATTTGCATTGTATTAATAGTAATAATGATTTTTCAGTGCTTCAAATAGATGTTAAGGTTTTTACTCTTTTCATTTAAATTGGTGCTTCTGGGTAATCTATCTACAGGGAGAGGTGTTTTGAGGGTCAGCATTAAAAACGAAACACTAAACCTCCAGTCAGCTGTGCATCAGAATTTTCCGATCTTCCTGCTAATTTCCTTCAAAACCACCTGCATCTCTACGCATGTATACATATGTGGGTATGTTTTTTGAACTTAATCAACTGTTAGCCCTTATGGAGAGTGCCCAATTCCCTAATGTATGGTAAATAGGAACAATTTTAAGTTCACTTATCAAGGCACTTGTCTTGCATTTTCAGACTTATAACAAAATATTTAATACATTATCAGAGCACTGGGAAAATGGACACTACATGTGCAGTGATATTTATTTAAAAAATGTAAGAAGTGATGTTACTAGTTAAGTCTTATGTTTGGCTTTTAATATTTTATTGTAATGTGTGTTTTCATTGGGTATTCCGGGACACTCCCTTCCGCCCCCCGAGAATCCCACCTGGGCTAAATTGCTGAGCAGTGTGATGGCATTAGGACTTAAATAGTTTTATGCATGCCCAGCAGCAGGACTTTGGTGCTTTGGGAACTTTACTAGCTGAAACTCAGGCACCAAGGGAATTAGGTATGGTTAGGCAGCAGCTGAAAGAGGGCTTTGATGATCTCTGTAGTGCCTAAATCCCTTTGTGGAGCTCATCTTCAGTGCTCTTCTGCTGACACATCCTGATGTAAAGTAACTCTTTCTACAAAATCAGGGGGCACGGGGAGTTCTAGAGCCAACAGACATGCCTTCAACCTCTGAAGTTTAGGGTTTTACAGAAATTTGTGCTGGAGTAAGCTTCTGGAACCATTCCTCTTTCCTTTTCTCCACCTGTTCCAAATAATCTTACCAAACTGAAACATGGAAATGGGGAAAATAGACCTATCTTGTTTGCTGTTAGTATTCTGAGAGTACAGTAATCCTGTATAGACAGACAGCCTCCCTCTCTCATTGGACTCCTATTTCCATTTTCAATTTAAAACAAGCTGGACAGCAGATGTTAATTAGCATATCTAGTAAAACTACTTTAAAACCGTTAGACCACTGCCCCCTCAATATCTGTGTTCTGATTAGTTGGGTAGTGGTACTTGCCTTGTAGAGAGAGAACTTCCAGATTAAATATAAAAACTGAATTGCCAGGTTCAGTTTTGAAACCAGAAGTTCTTAAACATTAAGATATGAATGTGTAGTGTCACAACGAAGACTTTTCTGGTGGCTTTAAATGGAGTAATTGCTGATGGTTAAACCCTACCAGTCCTTACTGGCTGATAACTCAGGTATTGTGATTAATATTAAACATTATTTGAAATTAGGGTGACCAGACCGCCAATGTGAAAAATTGGGATGTGTGGGGGGTAATAGGAGCCTATATAAGAAAAAGACCCAAAATTGGGACTGTCCCTATAAAATGGGGACATCTGGTCACCCTATTTGAAATGAAAAGATGACAGATAGTGAACCTTTTATTTACTGAGGCTTAAGGAATCCAATTTTATTCACTCTAATTTACAGTGCCTATCTGGAAAGCATAATTTGCCAAAATACCCTCAAGGTTGTAAAGTGGCAACATAGTGTTACTTCAGAACGAAATTCAAGGGCTTTGATAAGAAATGCCCCAAACTCCATTCTCTGCAGAACAAGAATAAATACTTTAAATTGTTCTTCCCAGGCTAATTACACCTGTTGTGGTGTGGGAAATTATGCATGTTGTTTGGCTTCTTGAAAAGCCCAAGAAACCAGAGTCTGTGATTAGGACACCCTGCACAATAAAATGGTTCTTCTGAATGAAGATAAAAAATGGTCACTGTTGAAACTCCTCCCTCCTTCAATGTGCTCTAAATGGCAACATTAAGCCAGCTCTCATTACTGGGTTGCTAATTTGATCTTCGTATCAGAGATCTTCTTGCCTCCTATGTATTTTCAAATGAGCTACAGAACTTAAGAAGTGAGGTCCCCACCCTCCCGCTTATTACCTATAGGTAGGGGCCCTGCCAAATTCATGACCATGAAAAATGTGTCATGGACCATGAAATCTGGTGTTTTGTGTGCTTTTACCCTATACTATACAGATTTCACGGGGGAGACCAGCATTTATCAAATAAGGGGGCCTCACCCAAAAGAGGGTTGCAAGGTTATTTTAGGGTGGTCGTGGTATTGCTATCCTTACTTCTGTGTTGCCTTCAGAGCTAGGTGTCCAAAGAGGGGCGGCTCTTGGCCAGGTGCCCAACTCTGAAGGCAGCGTCCTGCCAGCAGCAGCACGGAAGTAAGGGTGCAATACTTTACCATGCCACCTTACTATGTTGCTGCTGCTTTCAGGTCTAGGCACCTGTCCAGCAGCCGCCGCTCTCTGGACACCCTGCTCTGAAGGCAACAAAGTAGTGAGAGTGGCAATACCATGACCCTCCTAAAATAACTTTGCAACTCCAGGGGTGGCAATAAGATACCATGGCACCCTTACTTCTGCCTTCAGAGCTGTACAGCCTGTGAGTGGTGGCTGCTGACTGAGGGTCCGGCTCTGTAGGTAGCAGTACAGAAGTAAGGGTGGCAATACCATACTATGCCATCCTTCCTTCTGTGCTGCTGCTGGCAGCGGCTCTGCCTTCACAGCTGGGCTCGCAGCCAGCAGCCACCAGTCTGCAGCTGCCCAGCTCTGAAAGCAGTGCCACTGCCAGCCGCAGTGCAGAAATAAGGATAGCTGTACCGCAACCCCCTTAAAATAACCCTGTGATCACCCCAGATCTGCCTTTTTGTGTCAGGATCCTTACAGTTGCAACACTGAAATTTCAGATTTAAATATCTGAAATCATGATTTTTTAAAAATCCTTTTGACCATGAAATTGACCAAAGTGGACTGTGAATTTGGTAGGGCCATGCCGCCCTACCTATAGTACTGTTTTCTTTTATCATCACCACCACCATCCTCCTTCAGCTATAAGTTGTACTTTCTTTTCCCCTTGGTTGTATTTAGCTCTGTGTTTGTTTTTTTCGTTCACCATCTTCTTTGGATTCAGATCCATTAATCCTCTGCTCCCTCTTGGGCAGCCCCTCTTGTATCATTACCACCATCTTCGCTTGGTTTCAGTCTTTTAATCATCTCTAGACTGACTATATATCTTGCTCCTGGACCAAATGCTTTTTTGAATTGACCCTGGTCTGCTGGTGGTTCCATTAAGGAAGAACCACCATGCCAGGAACATGATTTGTAGCTGGTGAGTGATTCTGCATATTTTACTTTTTCTGTGATACAATTCTGTTTGTTAGTCTTCTCACATCCTAGAGTTGATCAGTCAGGACATTCGTGGATGTAGTGAGGAAAAGCTCAAGGTGCTACATAGTAAACCTGGTGTCCAAATGAGACATTCTGGAATGCAGCAAGGTCCAGCTGATAATACTGTATCATTCCAAGGGAATAAACCGTTTACCACTGTACATTCCTCAGAGGTAGAATGTCTCAGATCTCCGTGCCTAGGAAGTAGAAGTTCTCTAGAATAAAGGCACCTGACCAGCTTGAGACAAGGTTGTCTATTCTGGTCATGTGCTATAATAATGTGATCGATTCTAGCAGAAGTCCACTGGGGGCCTTGGGTAAGGTAATACAGTCCTACCTTACTTTGCTGTGTAGATGTACTCCAGTGTCTCAAAGGGAAGCTCCATTAAAATCTGTGTTTCAGAATTGAGTGCCACTGGAGGATTATAGAACATGTGAACCAGGTCATTTTTTCTGTTACCTTGCTATTAGAGAAGTTTTGATATAGGGTTTGCGACTATTTTGTTACAAAGCATATTCCATAATCTGAATGGGATCCTAGCTGTGCACACAGTACTAGGCAGAAAAAAGGGCAATACAAGTAAAACCCTATTTACTGTGCACGCATACACACCTGGATAATTTTTCCTTCTGTGCTATTTTGATCATGTTCTGAATGTTCACTTTATTTTTTATTTGCCAGAGGGATTCTAGAAGACTTGTAAAATTAGTCTGAAACTAAATGTGCCAGAGATGTACTAGTAAAACATAAAATCACATTCAGTAAATTACTTTGAGAAACCTCCCTAACTCTATTCTCCTACTAATTAGAGAGACCATGGTAGCTGAACAAATATTGCTATTAAGATGCATACTGTAAGTTCATACCACATTTAGTACAAAAATACTTGTTGGAAGTTTATTAAATCCCCTAGGATCTAATAGTTTGCTCAAAGTCTCAAGCAGTTAGCAGAAAATTTTAATTTGTGATAATCTGTCCCAAAATCAGGGAAGCATGTATCATGCCATGTGCAGAATTTACCAATTCTCACACACATGCTTAATGTATGAGCAGACCCTCAAGTAATTCTGACTCACATTTCCTTTCCAGGATGAGCTGCTCCTAAAACATTCAAAAAAGTACAGGTCAGCCTTTCCTGTTTCCATGGTGTTTGTTTAATCATACAAAAGATCTAAAAAGTCACATCTACTCAGAGTAAATGAAACACATCCCCTCCTTTTCCTTAGAAGCACACTTCTACCTCGATATAACGCTGTCCTTGGGAGCCAAAAAATCTTATCGCATTATAGGTGAAACCGTGTTATATTGAACTTGGTTTGATGCACCGGAGTGCGCAGCCCCGCCCCACCCGGAGCACTGCTTTACTGCATTATATCCAAATTTGTGTTATATCGGGTGGTGTTATATCGAGGTAGTGGTGTATATAAGAAAACATTCTCTCACAGGCTAAAATTCAAGAGCACTGACACAACATTTAACTAACTCCAAAACATAAGTTTATAATAAAGCAGACTTGAAAACCCATCATGAAAGTTTACCAGCCCAGGGACAAAATCTATTCACTCATTCTTCCCAGATTGATGAAGATTCTGAGAAATACTGATATTTTATTTTCCTGCCAGGAAGTTACTCAGCGTAGGTGCATAGAGCCTCAAAGAAGCATTAATAAGTGTAATTATCCTTTGTAAATGCAGGAAGAACTGAATTACATTTATATGTTATAAACGGATCCAGTAAAACCACCTTGATGAGCGGCATAGCTTTTTTTGCAGTGTAGATCGAGTGATGCAGTGTCAGTGTAGACACGTTGATTGGTTATGTCACTCTAATTGGCCTCCAGGAGCTGTCTCTCAATGCCCATCATGACTGCTTTGATCAGCAGTTTGAACTCCACTGCACTGAATGTATACAGGTATGTGCCCCTCCTCTGTTTAAAGGCCTGGGAATTTTTGAAATTCCTCTTCCCCTTTGCTCGGCGTGCACAGTTCCCACAGCATCTTCCTAACTGACCATGCTGGCTTTCCGCAGCAGACACTCTCTTGCATGGCACACACCAGAACTGTGGGTTCTGTCGAGTATATGGGAAGAAGAAGCAGTGTAGTCGCAGCTTCACACCAGCCATAAGAATTTTGATGCCGACTGCTGATTGCTAGTGGCATTCATGCAAAGGGGTACGAAAAGGACACACAGGAGGAGCTGAGCCAGGTATATCGGGAGGCCAACTGTCACTTTGTTGCGGCGCCGAAGACATGCCTCTTTTTTTATAAGGAGCTGTATGCAATCCTTGGTGGCAACCCCACCTCCACTGCCATGAGTCCTGTGGGTACTTTGGGGAGACTGGAGGCAGTGACCAGCACATTCAACCCAGATGAGGAAGTGTAGCTGGAGGATGATGTAGCACACATTGCAGGGTCATCAGGTGGCTTGGTGAGTCAGCACCTCTTCTACACTCGGGAGTGGGTCCAGTTCCAGTGTTCTGGAGTGCAGGATGCAGGAGAAGGCAGCTCCAGTAAGTGCTCATTTTGCTTTGATACTGCAGGGTTAGAGGAAATTGATCTCGTTTACTCTGTTATATGGTACGGGAGGGATAAGATTCAAAAATTAGCAACAGAGCCTGTCTAGTGGTTCTCTTTGACCAAAAGTTTGTGTTTTAGCCTGTCATTAACCTTGAGTCTTTGAAATAAAATGAGTCTTTATTTGTGACATACGTACATGCATCACTCAGTGCTTACACAGTGATTATAGGTAGGAATATAGGCAAGGAACTCCTTGCAATTAATTAATTCTCAGGAAGCTAGCGCTGTGGGGTAATTCAAGGCAACAAGTAAACATTGCCTGGCCGAATGCATCACATAAAGATACATTACTGGGAATCATTGTCAAAATGCTCCTTCAAAGCCTCCCTGATTCAAATAGCCTCCTGCTGTGCCACTCTAATTTCCCTTGTATCTGGCTGCTTAAAATCAGCAGCCAGCTGATCAGCCTCAGGGGGGGAAATTTCCCCCTTTAAATTTGCAAATATTATGCAGAGTAAAGCAGACTGCAGTGACTGTTGAAATATTTTCCTCATTGGGGGTTAACTGGCTAAAAGGACAGCACCACTGACCTTTTAATCAGCCAAAGGCACATTCAACAGTCATTCAGCACCTGCTGAGCCTGTTGAAGTGCTCCTTGCTGCTGTCCAGGTTCCTGGTGTTAGGGTTTCCTGAGTTAAGGGAGCAAAGTGTAGGTGGGATCTCCAAGGATCACTGTGGGTATTTCCAGGGCTGGTGCAACCCATTAGGCGACATAGGCGGTTGCCTAGGGCACAACATTTGCGGGCTGGCATTTTGGGGGCAGGACCTTCTGCCGCCTCTGTTGGGGGTGGCATTTCTGGGGTGGGACCGTCTGCTGCCTGGGGTGGCAAAAAAGCTGGCAGCGCTCATGGGTATTTCCACATTCCACATTGGAATCTTCTGTTCTGGAAAGAAAATCCCAGCATGCAGCTTGCTATACAATCCAGTGTTCCTAAAGATGGTGCATCATGCGCCTTCCCTGACCATCCTACATTTATGTCAGTGTAACAGCTCTGGTGATCCACCAGCACCTTCAAGCCCTTTCGGTTGATGTTCTCTGTCACAAGATGATTGGGAGCCAAAATTGGGGTATGCATTCCATCTAGTACCTGACTGTAAGCCAAGTAATATAATTTTGTCCAATCAGTCAGCCAATAGAAATAGTTTTATTCTTTCAGACTTGTTTCTGATCAATTGTCCTCCATCTTGCTAACAGTACACATTCGAACTAGTAGTATTAGCACTATTGCTTAACATTATATATACAGTATATAACTTTTTTGGCAAGATGGTGGATATGTACCAAATTCTTACTACTGTTCCAAATCAAACAAAATGAAAGCTAAGAATAACACATGTTGTAATAGGATACCGCTCATTTATGGTTTAGGAGAATCGCTTTTCTTTAGCCAGTACGACCTCTTTGAAAGAACAATACCTGTGGCCTTGGGTGGTGCGTGGGTTTGGGAAAACTTCAGACTGCAAATCTGCTTTTTGGCCCAAGACTGGAGTTCAGTGTGTGAGCTGGAGCTAACCTTTCCCCTCATAGGGTGTTGGCTCAGAGTAATTACAGCTAGTGGCTCCCTGAGATCCTGGAGAGCAGGATTCGATCTGAATTGTAGTTCTTCCTAAAGCTATCGTGCAACCACGGGGTCTGTGCTATGCCTTGGCTTTTAAGCAGTCCTCTTAGAGGTACCCATTCAGTGTGAAGCATGAAGATCTATTTGAAATTACTTGACAAAACAGAACTGTAGGTTTGGAATAAAGAAAGAATACATGTAAGTAGAATTAGAGGAGAGATTGGTACATAAGGGAAAAGTAGTACTTGAAATATAATAAAGGGTTCAGTAACTTTTTTTTTTTTCTTGGATGGGATTAACCAGAGTTTGTAGAGGTTAGAGGTATTTTTTCACACATCCTACTCTGCCTTGTTTCTCCCCTGTTCTCCTCCTCCTCTTCCATTTTAGATATAATGACTTCTGTGGTGAAAAGTACAGAATGAGATAGTGGAGTTGTTAAAATGTTCCAAATACAATTGTCCGATGGCTTGCTTTTATTCCTGCATGATCGTGGGATTCTGAAAGATTTGACTGAAAAAAGACAATGTAGAATAGAAAAGTCTGGATGTGCTGTTCACATGGGGTAAATTTTCCGATCTCTGTTTTCAGGGTAAATTTGTCTCTGTCAAGATTTGTGTATTTGTTACATGCACACACTTTTTATTTATATATATGCTGAATACCTTTCTCCACATATGTTTTGTGCTAGTGATTTGTGCTAGTGATTTGAAAGTATTTATAATTTTCCATAATAATTATACATACATAGTATTAATAGTCGAAGAACTAAAAAAATATCAGCACTGCACCTCCAGATAAAATACCATTTGGTATTTGAGAAAAAATAAAATCTCTAATAACTTACATTATTGTATGACTCATGTCTAAAAATAAAAACCATATGTCCTGCAAAATATAATTTCTCTTGAAAGAGAGATTTTGTCAAGACTTGCTAATTTCTGCTAGTTAAAGTACCAACTAGTTAAGTTTAATGATGACCACATCCACTTTGCACCATCATCTTCTTGGCTACTGATGCAGTCCTTCAGACACACTTCTTAGAAAACTCTTGATCTTGTTTTATTTTAAAAATGAATATTATTAGATCTGAGCTGTATTACACCTTGTTTTGGTTATTCCTTCAAAATATTATAATAACCAAAATAAAGGTATAATTTCACTAAAGGATAAAGGATTCTTTTCTTCCATGCCCTTGGATGGTAGGGACCAAGATCTTGAAAGGGCTCTCCTTTTAAAATCTTGACTATGGTGTTTCCAAATAGCCCTTCCCCCTTTATTTCTGTGTAAATCTGGACTAATTTTGAGGTAATACTGCAGGTAATAAGCTGTCTGTCAACCTCAGTTATTTTTCTGCCACTGATTTGGTATGTGATTTTGGTCAAGTCAGTTTGTCTGGGCCTCAGTATTTTATCTGTAAAATGTGTACAACTAATCTTTAAGTACTTAGCTTCTCTAATGAAAGGAACTATATAAGGGCATGATGTATTTTTGGAGTGCTAGTGTTTGGGATTGTCCCCCTACCTTCCCCTCCTGCATTCTGTCTTGCAGGTTTGGGATGGCTCTTCATACTGTGATAATAAAAGAAAATGTCTCCTAAGTGTTTGGGTGCCTGTAGATGAGCAGGCTCACCCCTGCAGTGCCTACTGCTGGTGACTTCCGGGAATTAGCTCAATTCAGCTCTGGAGCACCCTCTGCAGGCTGGTGATCCACCTGTCCTCAGGCCCCTGTGTCCCTCCCTGGACCCGGTGCCCTTTTACATGGGGTGCTGCCCTCTGGCAATATCCTCTTTCTCTCAGGGTCTCCTCTCCCCAGGGAACCCCCACGCTCTGTCCCCACCTTGCTTCATTATATGGCTACTGCCAGTCATTATCTAGCCCCATG
The DNA here is from genome assembly GCF_025201925.1 of Gopherus flavomarginatus. Classification (NCBI taxonomy): domain Eukaryota; kingdom Metazoa; phylum Chordata; order Testudines; family Testudinidae; genus Gopherus; species Gopherus flavomarginatus. The sequence goes on along the minus strand of NC_066617.1, from coordinate 229,217,823 downwards.
TCCTGGGGCAGACTGCAGTATCAGCCTACTCATTACTGGCAAGGAGGGTTTGGACCTGCTGCCTTGGCCTACCCCTGGGCTGCCCTCTGCAACCCCCAGTACCTATTAGCCCAATGCTAGGCCACTGCCTGGGGCTTTCCAGGCTAGAGCTCCCCAGCTCCTCTGCCTTTCCCCCGGCCTGCTTCACTCAGGTATCTTATGTCCAGTGCCCTGCAGCCAGGCCCATTTCCCTCTAAGGCTAGAGAGAGACTGTTTGGGCTTCTGGCTTCTCTGCCTCTTATAAGGAGGATATAAGTTTTTGTTGGGGAGAGGGGGAAGAGGTGGGATAAATACAACTTTTTAATGGATTCTAGCTGTAACTCTAGTATGACTTTGAAGCATGGCTGCTCACACCTGAGCTAGGCTAACCTAGATACTCAGCACTGGGAGCTATCACTCAAGTTAATGCAGAAGAGAAGGTATTCCTAGGAAGAGAACACAAAGGGGAAGGGCCATTATTGGTTGTGATGGTGTGTGACTAGATAGTGTTATCTCATTTGTCTATCTGTGTGGTTCACATGGCTGCCATCACCAGAGTATCTGAATGCGTCTCTAGTATTTATTAACAAACAACAAAACTGTCTCTTAGAAAAATAACTAAAAAATGTGTTGTTTTGCTCCAAGGCTGAGAAGTATGTGTAAAGTCATGAGAATGTATGTGAGCAGCGGGAGGGGATGGGAGGAGAATTGCATAGAGTTCTTAAAGCAGTAAAGCTCCAAGTTACAGTATTTGTATCTCCTCAGCAGGGCCGGCGCTTCCGTTGAGGCGAAGTAGGCAATCGCCTAGGGCGCCAGGATTTTCGGGGAGCGGCATTTTTCCCGGGGGGGGGGCAGCAGGCGGCTCCGGTGGACCTGCCGCAGTCATGCCTGCAGAGGGTCCGTTGGTTCGCGGCTCCAGTGGAGCTGCTGGACCGTCCGCTGGTCCTGCGCGGCTCTGGTGAACCTCCCGCAGGCGCGCCTGCGGCAGCTCCACCGGAGCCGCAGACCAACGGACCTTCCGCAGAAATGGCTGCTGCAGCTCCACCGGAGCCGCGGGAGCGGCACGCAGGACGGCGAAATGGCCGTGCGCTTAGGGCGTGAAAAACTCTAGTGCCGGTCCTGCTCCTCAGAGTGTGAGTTCCATAATCTAGTCCAGGGCCAGTGAAGGTTTTGTTGTGTACATATAAGCCCCGTTAGCTGATAAAGTTTGTGGTTCCACTGAATGTAGGTCCCTCATGGTTGCAGAGGGTAAGGCAGTCTCTCAAGCAGGTAGGGATACTCTCATGTAGGATTTTGAATGTTGGTTCAGTGACCTCAAACTGGACTCTGCTCCAGGACCTGTGCTCCTGGCCACTTATGCAGATTGGACACTTTTTTTGTACAAGCTGAAGCCTTTTCCAGGTGTAGGGCTTCATTTCTAGATATAAGTTGCAATAATCAAGCCCTGGAAGCTGTGGCCATATCTGAGTCTGATAGGATTGGGTACACTCTTCTGGCAACTTGCAGCTGCAAGTGGGAATTCCCACTGTGAAGCCTGTTTGGACATCCAGTAGCACTGTGCAGTCCAACAATTGGGGGCTGCAAACTGATACAGCAATGTGAGGGAGGATGATGTTTTCTGGTTCTGTTGTTGGTGTCCCCTTAGGCCTTCGTACATTTGGGCTCTGCGTGGCAGTTGTCAAAACGTCGCGTTGTTGCAGCATGCTTCAGAGCTTGCTGGAGATAAGGGGAGTTTGCTGAAGAACACAAACAGGACTGTTTTGTAGATGCAGAGGATAATACTGGCTTTTCATCAAGTAGCATGTACGTACTGGGGAAGAGGAAAAGATCATTTCTCCCAGGGGTGATCTAATATTTCACCAGTTTGTGAAAAAATGGCTATGGCTGTCCCTTTTGACTTGGTGTATGCCTAGGAAAATGCAAGACAGTGATTCTAAGATTCTCAAAGAGGTGTACCTGTAGATAAGGTGGCAGGATCCATTCAACTCTGTCCTGGACAAGACGGTGCAGGTATGCTGTCATCCTCATACTACCCTGGTTGTCTAAGGTAGCTTACAGAATTAAGGCCTGTTTTTTTAGTACACAAGCATCTACAAGCCAAAGGTCTGTTAGTGATAGGTGGTTTTAAAAATAAAGGGATTTCATCAGTAAGGTTCAAGTGCATCCTCTGAGCAACTTACTTAGCCTTAACTCCCAGCTGCTGGGAAGAGACAGATGCTGCTAATCCTGCCTAGATGCAGTACCTGGACCTTGCTTGGGAGGGATGGGAGAAGGCTATCTATTTTATATCAGTCTCTGGTTAGTGGGTGTGTCTGATGAATGTGAAGGTACCCCATTCCTCTAGCTTCCCTATAAAATTAAATTCACTTCCCTGCTAATTCTCTTCTTCCCCCATCCCCAAATAGAGCCTTTAGGCTGGGAGGGGGGTACTGCCACACTACTATGCCTCTTGCTCTGTGTCCTTTTGTAATATGTAGTATTGCAATGGGTTTTGTACTTTTTTTTTTTTTTTTTTTTTTTTTTTAACATCAAAGACCTATCTGTACCAATAAAGGATGATCTCTCTTGGTCACAACTAAATTCGTAAATATATGTTTTGAAATAACAAAATACAACTGACAGCTGAAGGTGTCTGAAGAAATGCAGTTTTAAGTGGAATCTAGTTCATTTTAAACACAATTGTACTAAAAAAAAGTAAGTTAAACAATTGGATGAAAGATGGTCAATTATTTTTACATTATGTAAAATATGTACATTTTAAATGAAGGAGTTACACATGGTCTAACTTATTGGAAAACTTGATTCTATTTTGGTTTCTAATTCTAGTTTAATAATCTTAATTTTTAAATTATTGTGTTTGAAATGGGAAGAAATCTGGCAGTTACTAAGAACACTCCCTTTCAATTCTAAATTTAAATTGACACATTGTAAACCTCCATATAAGTTACATAATACCAAATGAGTTCAACTGGAGGAATCCAGAACAATCAAAGTGCTGCCCAGAGTAGTAAAATGAAGCTGGCATTAGTTTCTGTATGATCTGGGAATATCCTTTCATTCTGATTAATATGCAGTAAGGAGAACCTATGCATTATTAAGATGACTAAATTGTCCTGTGCACTTGGTCTTTTCTTGCTTGGATTTTTTGAAAGAATGGTGGCTAAATAGCTGCATTTGTTGAACTGCGTTAATTGCGTGCTTCAGGCAAGGTTAGGCTGCTGTTGCTTGGATTTTAAGAATAGGTTTGAGAACAAATTTGTATTTAAAAAACCTAAAATAAAATTATGCTGTTGGTAGTATTTCCAACCCCAAGTTACACTTCTACCCTGTTATAACGCCACCCATTATAACATGAATTCGGTTATAACGTGGGAAAGCAGCACTCCAGGGGATCAAAGCAAGTTTGCTATAATGTGGTTTCACCTATAACGTGGTAAGATTTTTTTTTTTGGCTCCCGAGGACAAGGTTATATCGAGGTAGAGGTGTATTGAGAAGTCATGAGTCAAGCCCCGCATAATCCTGAGATGTGAAAAATAAATGATGGGTTCTTTTTATTTACACTCTGATTTAGAGCTTTTTAGAGTTTACATTTTAAAGCTTTCTTTCTAACCATGAGTGTTAGAAACTTAGTGTGTTTTTTTTAAATGGAAGCAGCGATTTTCATTTAATTGCTTGACTCCAAGAACTTGAATTTAAGAAAAGCACCAGGTATAACAATAATCGCAGTACATCATGAAAGTTGGCAACACTGTCATGTCATTTATTGGGTTTTTTTAAGATGACATTAGCTGCGGAGATGAGTATATTTGCACCAAAAATTAAAATTTTTCTTCATTATAAAGTCTTCTGACGGATGATTTTGAACTAGGCAAATGTATATGAAAGCCTTCAGTTAAATGTGTATTTCATAGAAACGCAAGAACTGTAGGTGAAATGTTGGTTTTAATGTACCCTATGGGAGAAAATTTATAATCTTTTTTGCTAATGTTTTCTTTCAACAAATTGTGTTTGTCTTCTTCTAGCATTTAGTGGAAGTTTCTCCTCAATGGAAGAGTATAATGTAGTTTTATCATATTGTACACTTCTTTTTTTGGTCTGGGTTTTTCTTACACTAACCTGTGGAGAACTATGCTGTTGCTTATATCTTGATTCTAGTCACTTTCGCTGCTGCCAACAGTGTTCTGAATACAGCTGCCTAGAATTCAGAATTTCCAATTTGTGGGAAATTTCAAAATTTGGTTTTGTTCTGATTTAGACCAAAGCCAAATATTTCAAAATTTCCCTTGAACTGTAAATTGTGGAAATATATGGTGGTTTTGAAACAAAAAAATCTCCAAAAGGCCTGGCAGCTGCTGAGTGAAATTGACATTGTCACTTTTGCCACTGCCTACCCTTGAGTCGCAGTGGTTTGTTTTTTTTTCTTCCTTCCCTGGAACACCTAGGTGAGGCACACCATTTGGGAGTGGGGAGCCAGCTGACTGTGGTCTGGAAGCCCTAATCCATTCCATGGACCTAGGATATCCTGGGCCCCAGCAGCCTACTAAGTAAGCTGTCAGAAAAAACCAAAAACCAGGTAGGTTTCTGATGGAACTCTGCCTGTAGTTCTAAATAAGTTGGTTTGAACTCAGTAGGGTTCTGTGAAATATTTTGGTTTCAAATTTGGTATTTTCTGATGAAACCCTGTTCTGAATAGCAGCAGTGAAACCGGCAAAAATCTGTTTCTCTGTGCTGCTACTTACCAAATATACAGCAGCATCTGAGTCACTAGAACTTCCTGGCTGCAGACCTAGAAAGACTGTACTGCATTACTTTTTGGAAAATGAAGTTAAATTTTGCAAAAATTTTGCACCAAAAAAAGGAGGGAGGGATAGCTCAGTGGTTTGAGCATTGGCCTGCTAAACCCAGAGTTGTGAGTTCAGTCCTTGAGGGGGGCACTCTAGGGATCTGGGGCAAAATCAGTACTTAGTCCTGCTAGTGAAGACAGGGGGCTGGACTCCATGACCTTTCAAGGTCTCTTGCAGTTCTATATGAGAGATATATCTCCATATATTTAAACTAAACAATAAACTCACCAGGGGAAATTTCTATTAACCCCTAGAAGTTGGATTAATATATTTTTTCAAGTTAATTGAACTTCTTTAAAACTAAAACTATTTTTCTAGAGCTTGCATGGCTTTGCATTAGGAGAGATACCTGTACTTTGAGGACATCTTCTTCTTTCAGGGAAGGAAAAGGTAGAAGCCTGCTTTTATGTAAACAGAAGGAAGAGGATTAGTTTTGTGATCAAAAGGTGGGAAAGCTCTCTTTAGATAGTCAAGTGAAAAATGTGTCGTCATTCCTATCTGATAGAATTACATGTTTTTAAAATGAAAGTTTATTCTCCTGAGGTATAACAGACTAATGTTGTACTGTTCCTTCTGTCTTGAGATTACACCTGGAGACTGGAGACTGTCAGCTTGTAGTTGTACTCAGTGTCTGTCTCCAATGTTTGACAAAAGTTCTATCTGCAGAACAGTCGGGCAGTAGGTAGTGCTCTGAATATGTATGCCTTACTGTCTGCTGCAAGTGCAGATTCCATCTAATCAAGTAGGCTCTTTATGTACAATCTTGCAAAGCTGTGATGCGTGTGTGAACTCTAATCCTGGCCCTTGTATTAGATTTTACAAGATTGCTGTGACCTGAAGCTCTCACAAAGAGGATGTCAATGCTATGCTCTCAATCAGCAGATTTTTCGCTGTTTTTTCTTAAGATGAAGGTACATGGACTTTTGTCTCTGAATCATCCTGTTGCAATGAATTCTTCTGTTGATTATTTCTGAGCAGGTGTTGAAATCCTGCATGAAGATGCCAAATTGAGCCCTCCTAACTCAATTTGGTAAGCATTGCTCATTAACCTGATCTGGATATAAGGAAGGCAGTAGTAGTCGTTTGGTCAGGATAACCTGGTTAAGCAGGCCTATGAGAGGAATAAGAACAGCCAAGTGTGGGGAGGTTTTGGGTTGGAGTCTGTTTTATGGTTGAAACATAAGTGTTAAATTTCAACATCACCTGATGGCTGTTCTGAAGCAGGGTGGAAATGTGAATATCACTTGCTCATGTTCATCCCTAACAAGGTGGTGGAAGGGAGGATTGATTACAGTCTAAATTCTAAGTAGGAAATTATACTCAAGTTGGAATTTGCCCCTTTCATATATTTTTCTTAATCCCATTTGTCATTAGTTTGTGCAAGAACCAGTTCAGACACCCTGTTAAACAAATGTAGGATGAAGGGTGAAATCCTCAGTTCTTAAAATTGAGTTTAGTGAAACCAAATTACTTGCACAATGGAATCTGTACAAGAGTTTCATTTACTGGTTTGGTAGCGAAGGCAGCTCTGAGCAATTCCCTGCCAAACTCCCTGGCTGTAATTACCTTTGAGGAAAAAAGACAAAGAACAGTACATAAATAATGGGGCACTGTCAGAACTGAAAAGCATAAAAGGGGTTGGAGAAGTCTCATTTTAAGAAAAACTGAATTTAAAGTATTTCATTGATAGCACAATTCCTTCCCCTCCCCCCAATCCCTTTACATGTCCAAAATATGGGCTAAAGCGGTCTTCAGTTGTTACTTGATTGTCTGGGTTAGTGTCCCTGTTGCACCATCCTTCGGCTCTTATGAGCCAGTAGGAGACTGAAGATGATAAATTTCTCATGCAAAGAGCAGGAATTGTGA